>NC_138342.1:156477178-157144053 GCF_046562875.1 Panthera onca
GGCCAAGGTGCTGTGCAGCTGGGAAGGAGTGCTCTAAGTTGCCGATACACCTTACCCTTGTGTTCAGTCCCACAGGTGGGGATGTGGAAATTCTTGAAGCTGACCCTGTCTTCCTCCCAGGTTAATATTTCTACCACCCCTCTCGCCTCGGCCTTTTTTGGGCTATTTTTGGCTTCAACTGGGATTAAGAACTCAGGCTCTGCCAAGGTCATAGGTGGTGAATGTGGACTTGCCCAGCCCTGACCGAGTTTGTGAGGGAACTCCAGAGACTAGCAGGGAGAGGCCTCTCCCCTCAATTCTCAACTGTACAAACCGCCTCCAGGAAAGTCGCCTAGGAGGATGAGAGTCCTTTTCTTTTAGTCTGCAGACCATCAGAACGTCGCTGATAAACATTCCTCTCCTTGCTTCCCGAGGTCACTTTCAAGTTCTCCCCACTGGCTTCCAAGGGATCTTCCTGAGGGACGGGCTGTACTAGCCACGTTCTCCCAGGCTGCTTCCAGACGCTTAAATGAGAGTTTGGCAGAGGACTTAAATGTCTGCCAAATCAAGGGAACAATCCTAGGCCATTTCGCAGGCTAGTGACCACTGCCCACGAGCAGAACAGTCCAAGAATGGCAGGGGTCGAGGTGGAGATTGGGAAAAAATGAGGCAAAATGGACTTCTCTGGGCTTCTTAGGATAAGGAATATCTCACATTTCTTGGTAAGATATTAAGACACCGTGATAGGGTTGATTTACCATAGGGGCTGTAGGCAAATGATCTTTTTTTTTTTTTTTTTAAATATGATTTATTATCAAGTTAGCTAACGTGCTCTTGGCTTTAGGAGTAGATTCCCATGATTCATCGCTTGCACACAACAGCCGGTGCCCATCCCAACAAGTGCCCTCCTCAATGCCCATCACCCATTTTCTTCTCTCCCCCACCTGCCCCCATCAACGCTCAGTTTGTTCTCTGTATAACAGTCCCTTATGGTTTGCCTCCCTCTCTGTTTGAAACTGTTTTTTCCCCTTCCCTTCCCCCATGGTCTTCTGTTAAGTTTCTCAAATTCCACATATGAGTGAAAACATATGATATCTGTGTTTCTCTGACTGACTTATTTCGCTTGGCATAATATCCTCCAGTTCCATCCACGTTGTTGCAAATGGCCAAGATTTCATTCTTTTTGATTGCCGAGTAATATACCACTTCTTCTTTACCCATTCCTCAGTTGGTGGACATTTGGGCTCTTTCCATAATTTGGTTATTGTTGAAAGCGCTGCTCTAAATATTGGGGGCGCATGTGTGTAGGCAAATGATCTTGAATGAAGCAGGCTCAGTGTAAGAACATAGTGATGGGGAGTGAGGACCTGGAGAGCAGGTATTACTTCATCCCAACGGGACAGCCCCTACTCACCATTGTCATGTGAAAATGTAGGTTCACTGTTCCTTTCAAAAGTTTAGGAGGAACTAGAAATCCCAGGCGTGGAACCGTTGCACAGATCATGAGATACCCTCTGCTAGTAAATTTATGTGTCAGGCTGCCAGTTTGCTACCCCTGATGTAAAGCCCTTCCCAAATGAATCTTTCTCCCCCTACAGTGTGTCACCAGCTCTCAGCTGAAACAAAACAAAACAACAACAAAAAAAAACATACTGGAGATTAGTCTCAGCATTTGGAACCAGTGGTTAGATGCTCACGTGGAAAGGTCTTCATGGAGAATTGAGGGGCTGATATTCGTTTCTCATTGCTGTTGTAACAAATCACCACAAAGTGAATGGCTTAACCAATTAGAATTTATTATCTTATAGTTTTGTAGATCAGAAGTCTGGCATGGGTCTCGCTGGGCTAAAATCAAGCCCTGTCAGCAGGGCGGTGTTCTCTTCTGGAGGATCAGGGGAGAATCTGTTTTCTTGCCTTTTCCCACTTCTAGAAGCCAGCTGCCTTCCTTTGTTCACAGCCTCCTTCCTTGTCTTCTAAGCCAGCAATGAAGGTTCAGCCCCCATGTCAAATCTCTCACCACAGTGTGAAGAGGTTCTCTGATTTTCAGGGTTCATGGGGCCCACCAGACAGTCCAGTGTTATTTCCCCATGCAAGGTTATAGTTTAAAGTTTTGGGTTTTTTTTTTTTTTAATTTATTTAAGTAATTTCTACACCCGACATGGGGATCAAACTCACCACCCCAAGAGCAAGAGTTGCGTCCTCCATCAACTGTGCCAGGCACCCCCAAAGTTGTATTTTAATCACCTCTGCAAAATCCCTTTTGCCACATGAGGTAACATTTTCATAGGATCCAGGGATTAGGGTATGAACATGGCTCTTCCCTAAACGTTTGGATCTTTGCTCCATCTTCAAAAAAAGCTCTAGGGAGAGGAATCTATGATGAACTGGATCCCTCCCTCCCTCCTTCCTTCTTTCTTCCTTCCTTTCCTCTCTCTTTCTCCCTTCCTTCCCTTTTGTTTTTATTTATTTGTTTATTTATTATTATTATTATTATTTTTTTACCGTTTATTCAGTTTTGAGAGAGAGAGAGAGAGAGAGACAGACAGAGACAGAGACAGAGCATGAGCAGGAGAGGGGCAGAGAGAGAGGGACAACACAGAATCGGATGCAAGCTCCAGGCACTGAGCTGTCAGCACAGAGCCCGACACGGGGCTCGAACCCACAAACTGTGAGATCATGACCTGAGCCGAAGCCGGACGCCTAAGGGACTGAGCCACCCAGGCGCCTCGGGTTTGTCTTTCTTCTCAACCAGATTCGTTCTCCCCGGCCAGGCTTCCTTCTGTGTAAGACCCTGTTCTGGCGGAGGCCTTTCTGCGCAGCCAGCCGGGCCCAGCCCTCTCCATGCGGCAGACACAGTTCTCAGCCGCCTGTCTGGTTGCAGATCCATCTGCTACGTAGGGGCTCAGAGCAGCCGTTCTCTCTTAGCTCCTCTCCCTGTGGAGCTTCTCAACTGGGATTAGTTACAGGGGTGACGGACTGGGCAAACATTCCTCCTTCTCTCCAGAGGCAGCCCAGGCTCTGGGGCTCGCCACAAGGGCTTGAGTCAACATCGCACAGGCCAAGGCTGGAGGCGGCAAGGGCAGGAGCGCAGCAGGATTACATGATTGACTGGGGCCGCAGCTCCCGAGGGGCGAGGCCCAGCCGGCTGGAAGCACAGGCTGAATCTAACAAGGGCTCACTTATTCCTGTGCATTTCCCCTTTGCTTGGGTTCAAATGGTCAACTTCTTCCAAGAAGAGGATTAGGGAGACTGGACGTTCAACGTCGGTTCTGGCAGGTGGCACAAGACCCAGCTGTGACAGCAGACATCGCCAGCCCCTTGGGAAGAGAGCACTGATTCTTTCTGTGTAACAGCCAGGCTGTAGCCAGCCTCTTCTCTCCCTGCAACCATATAGGCCCACAACACACACACACACACACACACACACACACACACACACACACACCCTTAAATGGTGGAGTTAGGGACCAAAGGCGTAGAAGCAGGATGATCACACACACAGCTTCTGGGGCCAGAGCGCCAGGTTTGAATCCTAACGCTTACATTTACTGCTTGTGTGCCCTTGGGAACAGTATTTCACCTCAATTTCCCTGTTCTTCAGCAATGCCAATGACACCTTTCGCAGGGGTTTTATGGGGATTGAATGAGCTGGTGTCTTAATATCTGCAAAGGCAGAAGACTCCCTAAGCAAAGCAAAGCATGGCTTTGTTAAATGATAAAAATATGCCACCTCCTCTGTGAAGATCATCTTTGGTCAAATATACTTTAGTAACTATCCTTTTCTACCAGAAGTTAGAAATAAATTCTCAAGTTGTTCAGCTTGAAAAAATTCCAGGGGATTTACGGGAGGCAGATTCAGCCTGCAGGAATACAGCCGAGGCTGCGGTTACCTCAAGAGTAATCTATCTACTAGACTAAAACGGGGGGGGGGGGGTGTCCCAGCTCTACCGTACTTTGTACTGGTCAGGTCACACTGACAGTCCTTCTGAGAGCCTGCGTTACTTCTGGGTTATTTGTACTTACTCTTGAGTCCTCCTGCACCTAGTTCTGACAGGGATTCGATGCATTTGGATTAGAATCCACATTCCTAAGGAAGACCTCACTCTGCCCCTTAGAATAATTTGACCCTCAACGGTAATAGAAATTTGAGGTCCCAGCTACTAGGTCCTGCTGGTCTCCTGTCGTCTAGGTGTAGCTTCACGCACAGAGACCAGCGCTGGTTGCCACAATCAGATGCCTCCGGTGGCAAGGCTGGGGAGGAAACTCATGACAAATGCACTCTTGGAAACAATCAGAGCTGCTCGGCGGAAAGTAAGAGGACACAGGAGAACCAGAGAGCTGGCTTCAAATCGCGGGGAGGGACGCAGCAAGAGAAAGAACACTTATTAAATGCTGACTGGGCTCCAAGCTTTGTATTGCATATCTAATCAAATGCCCGGAGCAACTCCGTGGAAGCAGACAGAACTATGGCCTGTGAGTAGGTGGGGAAGAGACAAAGCGACTTGCCCAAAGGCCCTCCGAGCCACGGAGCCCAGGCTGCCAGATCTTTTGGCTTCATCTCACTACCACTGTAGCAGGACTGTGTGACGCAGGCACAGTATCAGAGCCTTTTCATGTCGAGAGCTAGTAAAATGGGGTGGAAGCTATCAAAGGTGTCCAAGGTGTCGAAGCAAGTGCCTGATGATGATCACGAAAGACTTTAAACAGGCAATTTATTTATGCCTTGTTGGAGGCTGGAAATGGAGTATTTAGGAAGGTACCTTCCAGCTTTGAGATTCTGTTTCTATACTTTGGGGTAAGATATGCTCTTCAGGCATATTGAGCGATTTCTCTTCCCTGCATTTTTCACTTTCTCTTCTGTCTCCTTCTACTCATGCAGATATTCTGCTCTGGGAACTTGTCTTTTTTAAAAGGAGGGACGTGGGAGCTGGCAGTTTGGCAGCTGGGAGAACAGAAAGACCATACTATTCTCTCTGGTGGGTGAGTCTAAATTTTTATCAGTTTGCTAAGGAGACGTTGTTACACTCTAATGAGGCAAACCTGGAAAGATTACAAGAAGAAGCAATCACCTCAAGCCTCCTTCCCTCTCCTCCAACTCCTTGGTAACCAGGCAAAACCCGAACCCCTGAATGTAGGATTTAAGGCTGGGGTTGATTTAACATGGGTATTCGATCCCATCACGATGGGGACTTGATAGAGAAATGAGAAATGTTTGAAAACGAAGGTATTATTTCCCACACCCCTGAGTTTGGGAATAGGGACCTATGTTAAGCTTGGCAGTCGGAGGAGGGCATGCCCGGCCAGCAGCTACACCAACTGGTTGCAAGCCTGAAGTTTTTGGTCCTCTGCTGCCCCTGTGTGGACATGGAGGGAAATAACAATTCAAGATTTCGCTTGTGGCCCACGTAAAATGGGACTTGAGAGAAAAGAAACCATCCCTAAGAACTACTGGGGGTTTATGACCACTGTGAGGGAGTCAGGAACTGTGGCTATCTCCAGCAAGACGGGGGCTCCCAGAAGGCAGGTGGGGAGCCCCTACGAGCTGTCAATGACTTCACAAGGCTCTTCTCTTGTCCACCGTCTTTATTTCTCCTGGAGACACCTGCAGCCAGCAAGTGAGCGACCCTCTAAAGACTCCCAGCCATGCCCTTCTGCAGCTTCTGGCCGCAGCCAGCGCCCACGGGCACAGCGCCAATCCTCCCACACTTCCTCTTCCTGTGCTTGGAGTAACACGTCTGTGGGTTTCTCCCTCTGGTCTCACAGCTTTTCACACCCTCTCTGCACCGTCTGTCTCTACACCACCATCTACACACAAGGGGACACCATCACGTTCGTGCCTGTGGCATCCCCGACTCCCTGCGCAGGCATGGGGCAGAGATGGCACTTTTGTTTCGATAAGGGAGTGAGGGGGGACACTTGGGCACAATGGGGGGAAGGGGCTCTGGGTCACTGCGAGCAGCCTGGCTGGAATCCAGGGTGTCTGAATCCCAGGACTGCCATCTACCTACACCATAGCTGCTTCCTTCTCTGGTCAGCTCCCTCCTGGGCGCCCAGCACATCACCCGACCTCACTCCCCATTCCCTCCCAGCAAATAGCAGCAGTGGTGGCAGCCTCAGCCCTGTCGCTCTCTCGCCTACAGGGGACGGTGGGACATCTGGGCCTCCTCCCTCCAGCTGGAAGCCAGGGACCCATGCACCTGGCCTGACTTCCTTTCCTCTCCCCTCATGCCTCCAGACCCTGCCGCAGCCTGCGGTCCAGGGCCAGGAGCTGCCTCAAGAAGCCCCGGTTGGGGATGATGCCTCGGTGGTCCTTGACTTTCTTGATGGCCTCCACGAGGGTCAGGTGGTGGTACAGCATGAGGTAGGCCAGGACCAGTGTGGCGGACCGGCTCACGCCCACGGCACAGTGCACCAGGATCCTCCCTGCGAGGACATACACACGAGGCAGCTGTGGGGCTGTTGGTGGGGGGTGGAGAAGGCTAGGGAGAGAGCTGCAGGGACAGGTGAGGAGGAAGACAGGTAAGGAGGGGTGCGGGGAGACGGGATGGGGTGCAGACTAGCGGTGGGAAGAACGAAGACCCCCCGGGAGGCCCAGACAGAATAAGATGGACAACACAGCAGCTCAGCTCAGCAACTCACAGGGAGACACTCATCACCGACGGAAGCCTGGATCTAGCCCAGAATGGGGACCCAGGGGATATTTCCTGAGTGCGTTATCATCGCCACTCTGTTAACATTTTGGATTATCTCCTTCCTTCCTTTTCATGCATTGCCTTTTGCAAACAGTTGAGGGCATTTTTCTTTCCTTGATACTATACGCTAAGCATTTGGTCATGTCATTAAAATCTCTTCCATACTTGAACCCTCGGGCTTTCCCCTAACTTAATGTCCATTGTTTCTTTCCTCCCTTCTCTTCCCTCCTACCTCCTGGCTGGTTCAGTGCCCGGTGGATGAAATCAGCAGCCGTCTGGAAGTGGATGCTCATGTCAAAGGCTGGCGAGTCGTGGGCCTCGACACCCAGGTAGCGGATGCCCAGCCCCTCGTAGGCCTCCGGCGTCCCTCGCCACCTGCTGTGCGAGGCATTGAGGACGTGGGTGATGCCCAGGCGGCGGAGCTCCCGGCGGTTGTTAGCTATGTCCCTGCATTGGGTAGAGGTTAAAGGGAGAGTGGGGAAGCGAGGCTCTGGAGCGAGGAGCCCTCGTCTCCCCCCTGGCTGCTGCCTAGCTAATGTCATTGGCTCCATGCGTCTGCCTTACTTACTGATGACCCAGAGCGGGGACCCAAGATGGGCAATGACCCGGAGTCTTGTCCTTGAGCAAGGGTTGAGAGCACTGGGGAGGTTCTGCCTGGGGAAGAGAAGACTACGGGGTGGGTGAACAACAAACATGATAAAATATTGAGCGCTCTGAGGCGGCAGGGTTTGACTTGATCTATGGGAAGAATTCACCGGATCTGTACTTTGTGTAAGGAAGTCTGTCCCAGCCATGGAATCACGCTGAAGAAAGATTGAATGGTTTTCAATCATTGGCAGAGAATGATTTTCCTGCCACCGGGGTATTCAAGCAGAGGGAGGAGGTCAGTGTGGAGGCATGGATGTGGCAGAGGGAATTTGGACATCAGGTGGGCTGTTGGGCCAGCTCACATTTAACCTCCCTGGTAACCTTGAGGTGCTGTGATTCTGGCCCTTGCTCCCACACCTAGCTCCCCTGTTACCTTACGCTCTCTTTGACACCCAGAACCTTCTCATGTTTCACCAGTTACTCCACGCCCACATTTACCGTTTTATGATGTCACCTTCAGGTGTCCGTCTGGCCCACACCCCTCAGCTCAGTGGTAGACACCTCTCAGGCACCATGGCCATATCTCAGGGCAAATGCCCTGTCCAGTGCAAACTCCTCAAGTAGAAAGAGCACTGAACTTGAACCTGCAAGTCCTGGCTCTGCTACTTACGCCCCGTGTGACCTTGGGCCAGTCACCACTTCTCTGAGCTTCAGTTTCCTCATCTGTAACCTGGGGATAGTGGTACCTACCTCACAAGGCTGTTGTGAAGATCAAGAGAGAAAATGCATGTGAAAAACTCCTTGTACACTGTAACGCCCTTGAGAGAGAGAGGGGAGGACTACTCTTCCCGTGATGCTCTTCTCTCCATGGCCCCCATCTTCCAGAACCTCTGCACACATCGTGGCTTTGCCTGGTCAACCCTTCAGCTTACTACCGACTTCCTGGCTCCCACTGCTTGCCTTTTTTTTTCCCCCCAGAATCACAGCACAATAGATGGAAGGTCAGAGAAGTCATCTATTATGTCCGGTTTGTAGCACTGGCACTCAATAATTAATTTTGCTAAATCAATGACATTATCATGTGAACAGAGACTTTCTGTCCAGAGTTGGGTATCTTCATAATCCTCCACTCTCTGTCCATGTACCCCTACCCCTCAGTCCTCAACCTGGAACCCACAACACGAGTCAGCGCCTCCCCTCCACCCTTCTCCTTCCTTCTTGCATGCATATGCGCGCGCGCACACACACAGACACACACACAGACACACACACACACACACGCTCAGCAGTGACCCCAGGGCTGCCAGGTACATACTGGTCTCCGAGGTAGAGGCCTGGCCAGACCTCATCGGCATGGTTACAGGCTGTCTTGCCTGTGTAGAGGAGCCTCTCCAACTCAAAGACATTGAGGAAGGGATGTTGAACAGCCGGCATCTCTTCCAGGACCCCTCTAGTGCGAACAGGAGACCTTGAGCTACTCCGGGAGAAGCGGGCCATAAAAGTCATAGACGCCCAGAGCCAGTTACCGGGGCACATCTTAGAGGTGGCGGAAACCGTGCGGCAGCTGCAGGGGCGGCTGCCGTGAGGATGCGTCCGTCTCCAGGTGGCTGTTGCTGGAGGAGGAACGGATGGGAGGCACACCTGAGTGAGCCTAGGGCAGAGGCTCCCCTTCTTGCCAACTGGACTGGGACCCGGGGAGAGGATCCTCAGGGAGGGAAGGGAAGCCTGGCCCTAGCAGGGGGACCTCCACAATTATTCTCTCCTTCAAGCTGCCGCAGCTCCTTTCTGCTCTTTGGCTCAGCCGCACAAGGAGGTGGGAGAGTCACATGTCCTTGTTTACGGGGAAAGGGAGATGCCCAGCTGCTGGCTTTCTGCTCCGCCACTCCACCCCCACGCCCAACACACGTACACAAACACACACACACACACACACACACACACACACATTTGATATTTGGGTGGCCATGCCCACTGCTGGAGCTCCTGCCAGCCTGAATCTGGGTCTCATCTGCCTGGGGCCACAGGCAGAGAGCTTAGGGAGCTGGGATGGGAATGAGGGGTGGCTTTGGACCCACCCAGAGAGAATTAGCAGGAAGGCAGCAGCAGCTGGGGCCATGACATATGCCAAGCCTGTCTCCTCAGCGCCAGAGAGATGGGCTGCTTTAACCCACTGCTGCCCTATCACTGCCTCAGAGCTAAGCGTGCTATGGGAAGTGTCTGTTGGGGGACGGGGTGAGTGGGGATTAGCAAAGAAGAGGAAGTGTACGTTTTTGAAAAACACTTGCTGGATGCATGAGCTAATGGAAGAAGGTGCCGATCTATGTGCACGACAGACAAACCACCCTCCTTCGATCAGCGTACAGAAATTATTGATTAAACCTCATCTCTAATGTGAGGATTTCTGAGTCAAGCGAGGCTGGAGTAGTGTGTCTGGGTGTGTTGGGGAGAGGTGGAGGCTGGGGGGTTGAAGAAGGGGGAGGCAGGGAAAGGATGAGGGATCCTGCCAGGCCCAGGAGCTCAGAGGCTGCAGTGACCATCTGTGTTGCTGTTGGAGTCAAGTGACCCCTAGGAAGGGCATGGGATTGGCAGTGAGGGGCTTAGCATGTGTGCCTCGGGCTCTGTCCCTTCTGAAAGGGCCCTTCTGGCCAGCTGGCCCTTCTGAAAGGGGAAGCCTGCGCAGCGTGGGGGAGAGAGCCAGCCTTGGAGACTCTTCCTGGGCCCTTCAGGCAGAGAGACCACTTGGCAAAACCCCGTCTCCTCTTCCTCCTCCTTCTCTCCCACTGTGATGGTGGGCTGGTCCCAAGGGTCCCCCTTCTTGATCTTCTGCCCCCTACACCTCAACCAAAAGTCTGGTAGGGAGAGGCCATCTTTGACATGCATACACTCTGAGAACCCATCCTTCATGGCCAGCCAGCCCCCCCCCCCCCCCCCCCCCCAGCTCTCCTTTCCCCCAGGCCAGGGGAGACAATGTACCTACAGGCCTTAGGAAGCAGGGGCATTAGGATCACGACCGCTGAGGGGAGCCTGGATCTTAGGGTGTTCAGGGAGAGAGAATTTTGCAATGGTTGGGGCTGAAGAAGCACAGAAATATGGGACTATAGCCACAACCACCGCCACCACCATCATCATCATCTGCCTTGTCTCCTTAGGCCTAAAGACCCCATCAATTTATTCCCAAACCACGGTTTCTCGGTTTCTCCAAACAGGTTCTGCTGCCTGTGTGATGCTGAATGGTAAAAAGGAAGCGGGAAGGAGACCAGGTGTAGGGAAGAGCTCGGTGGGACTTGAATTCTCCCCGGGGCTGGAGAAGCCCCGTTCCATCCTGGGGAGGGGGGACGCCCCTCCGCCTTCTCCAATCCCATCAGCCGCTTCCAGGGGCCCTCGCCCGCGGCACCCCTTCCCCCACGTCCGCCGTGGCGGTTGTAACAGGTTCATGGCTGTCGCCCGAGCCCCGGCCAGCCCAGACAGCCAGGCGCTGAGGGAGCAGGGAGGCAGCCCGGGGGTGGGGTGGGGGGGGGTGCTTAGCCACCTCTGCTCCAGCGTCCCCTGCCTGGGCGCTCCCTGCCCCGCACCCCGCCCCCAGCCTCGAGCCGTTAGCCTCTCGGCGCCGGGGAGGCGACCACCCCCCCGCAGTCCGGTACCTCGGTGCGAGCGCGGCGCGGGGTCTCAGTCCCGGAGGCAGATCGCAGGCGCAGCCAGCCCCACGGCCATGACTCTCCCGCCGCCGCCGCCGCCGCCGCCGCCGCCGCCCCCGCCGCCGCTGCGAGACCGGCTGACGGATTAGCCTCTATTTTTAAGCCATGACACGCACGTCGAAGCAGGGCTCATATCAGCGTGTGTGTGTGTGTGTCGGTGACACGCAGAGACACAGCCTCACACCCAGCGGTCCGAGTGGACGCGCAGCGTGGGCTCGCCCGCGGGTGTTTGCAGACCAGACACGGACCACAGCCCCGCCCGGTGTGCACGCCCCAGCAGACGTGTATTTTCGGAGCTGCGCCAATTACAAGGCATTTTGCTTGAAGATGACATTATACAAGTCGTCCCAGACAGCGCCTTAAACACACCCGCTCCTCCCCTGGCAGCATTAACTAATTACACAGACATGATGGTGCACCTCGCTCGTCCATTTCGTATCAAGAGCACCATGTCATAAATGACACCGATCCGTAGCCCTTATTAGCATTTACTATAGACCTCGTGTTTCACGTAACTCCGTTTGTCCTCACCACCGGTCTGTGAGTTACAGAGTATTATCAGGTCCCCATGCTAGAGAAGAGGAGACTGAGGCTCTGGGAGGCCAAGTAATTTGCCCAGGCCACATGCTAGTTATGGGCTGAGCTGAGCTTCAAATCCTGGCAGTGGCACTCAAAGGTCATGTCCTTAACTGTTCTAGATAGTGACCCCACACCATGGAGAAGGGCACGGTGGATTTCTATCAGCTAGCCACTCCCACCAGCTCAGCTCCTGGCCGGCGCCACTTTCCCCCTGACTTTGGAAGAAATTGACGCCCAAACCGCTTCATTTGTGCTTTTAGTGAGGTTTACCTCGACTTGCTTTTCTACTCTAATCACCTCATCAGTTACAAGATTGTCAACACGTGGAAGGCAAGGACGGTGTTGGGGTACCCAGTCTCTAGTTCACTGTGTGATGGCGGAGGTGGGGGAGGTAAAGAATGGCATCAGATGATGCTGTTGAAAACCAGGTAGATGGCAGACTCCAGGAGAGCTGTCTGCGGGAGGGAGGCAGGAAGTAGATAAGATCACCCTGGACCTGGTTTCAGATGAGAAGACATTAGCAACTGTAGCTGAAATCAAGATTGACTGTGTTCCCTGTGGGGGTGGGAGATAAGGCTTTGATCTCTGGGTTAGGTCAGTTCTGTGCTAAAGGGGAAGTTCCAGCACAGACCAATTTCAGTCTTCTTGGCCTTTTCCTTCTGGAGAAGCAAACTCAATTCCTTTCCGATGCCTTCTTGGCTCTGGAGTTTACATGCAGAAATGAAATCCTCATCATTTAAAACAAAGGCTTGGCCTGGGAAAGTTGAAAATGTACTCTGTCGTTCCAGGAAAAAATCAGTAAAAAATTGCCATAAGTCAAATTGTGAAAGACCACATATTACTGGACAAATCTCATTTTAAATGACAGAGTCTTTAGGGTTGGTAGGTTGAGAAGATGTCGTAGATGAACTTGACCTCAACCTTTGGCAAGGCCTTCATTTCAACCCTGCATTTCACTTTTCTCAAAAAGCTGGAAAAATATGTTTTAAAGCATGCTATAGACCTCATGGGCAGATGTTTATGGGCTATTATAGAGATTGTCCATGGATCAACATCTTCATGAAAACCATTAAATTACTAGGAATCAACCCACAACTCAAGGGGCTTTATGTTTTTCTTTGTAACTAGGAGGTCCAGATGACACCAAACTAAGGACAAGAGGGGGAGGGAGGCTGGAAGAAAGAGTTAATGGGGAGAAGGTAATGGAGAAGGTAGGACAGGAGAGGGGACGAAACTAATAGACGCAGCATGTATTGATAATTTATTATCTGTCAATTCCTTGGGCTTTCACATTTATCAGCTCATTTAATCCCACCCAATTTTTAGGTGGGTGTTATTGCCTTCACTGAATACATGAGGAGACTGACGCTTGGCTAGATGAGTTTACTCACCCACAGCTAGTAAATGGCAAAGCACAGGTGGAAACCCAAGGCTATCTGATTCCAAACGTGTATATTTCAAGATGAGGCTGACGAATCACTTCCTTTAAAAAGTCTTCTAGATTCACTCTCTTTTGTCTGTTTCTTTCTTTGTGTTGATACAGACATCTATCAAAGGACCTATGACCTATATTTTACTTCTATATTTCTTTGAATCTCTGCTCTCAGTACTAGAAGTCATGAATGGACACACTATATGGGGATGAACTAAGATGGAAAAATGAGGCTACTAAAAAATAGGAATAGGTCTCCAAACGGTCTCAAAAGAAATGCCTCCTTCGCCCAAAAATATTTAAATAAGAGAGAGAGGGAGAAGAAGGAGAGTGGGGGGTGGGGAAGGAAGGAAGAACAACAACCATGTGTTAAATGGTAATTCCAACTGCTACCATTAACTGTGAGCTGGGCACTACGCTAAGTGCTCTACATAGATTAGCTAATTTAATCCCATGAAGTGGATATTATTAATTCCATTTTACGGTTGAGGAAATGGGTTTAGAGTTGTGGTAAATCTACCCTGCAGCAGCCAAGTAGCTAATACGTGGGATTTGAGCATGGATTTAAACCCATGACTGTTTTAAACCAAAGCCTGTGCCTCAAATCACTGTAGCAAGTACGCATACCTAAAGAAAAAGAATAGCAATGGCTAAAACGTACCAAGCCCTACTGCGTGTCAGGCACGTAGTGTAAGTTACAGGAAGGAAGGCATTCTCAAGCCTTGAGCCCTGGGCCCTTAGGGGGCGTGGCTCCCACCCGCAGGATCCGCCAGGTGCGCGCGCCGAAGGCTGGAGCGGTTGGGGACGCTGGCTGCTGCACCGCGTGGCTTTAGGCTACACAGGACAAAGCAGAAGCGGCACCTGGCTTCCCGCCAACCACGCCCAAAGTGTCGCCACGCCCACCGCTCCTGGGCTCGTCCACAGGGCTCTGCTGCCAGTTTAGATGGCCTTTTCACCCGAAGGCTGCGGTAGCAAGCAGAGGACAGACAGTGGCGACTTTATTTAGCGGTGGGCGTGTGGTGTGGTGAGGGGAGGCGGGGCAGAAGACTCGAGGCGCCCCGTGTTGATTCTGACTTAACTCTTCTAGTTCTCCATTCTCCCAATTCTCCCAGTGCCCGTCCTTCGGCTTCTTCCTGGGCCCCTAGTTAGCACCTTCTCTCCCCCCAGGTCCCCACGTGGGATAGGTGGGCCTGTCCTCTCCGGCGTCAGCCAGCCGGGTGTTCGGATTTCCTCTGCCGGGCTCCTGCTGGGTCTGAATTGGGGGTAACGGGGAGGTACGCAGTCCTTTTGGTAGAGTGACAGTCTGGTTTTTGCTTCAACTCTAACGCCATCCTTCTCCACCTCTCCATCCAATGCATTCGGTAGCCCCTTTCCTTCTGATTTACCTCTAGGTGAGCACATCTGACCACTGTGAATATTCACTCTCTTCTAAGAGCCACACGTTATGGCAATTAGCCTGGCTTTGGAATGAAAATAAACTCTAGAGAGGCTAGAGCTCTTCTAGCAGAAATGAACCAGGACATTATTCGCAAATAAAGCAAGAATCAAAAGGGAAAATGCAGCAAATGTCCCTATTTAAAAAAGAAGAAAATAAAAAGAAGAGCAGCTATAAATACACATTTTGAAGAAGACTGAGAGGAAATACGCTGAATATTAAAAGAGGTAATCTCCAGCCAAAGGGGAATGACAGATAATTTCTATCTTGTGCTTTAAAAACATCTACATTTCTCAATTTTTCAGCAATCCATATGAATTAATTTTCAATGTCCGTTCTATGAAATTGGTTGAGATTTTCTTTTTAGTGGCTTCCTGTGTGGCCAATTTTAGCAAATATCCTGCTCATGCTTGCAGAGAATAGTTAATCTCTGTTTTGGAATGGACATTTCTATTTTTATTTTCATCCTATATAACGTTTTAAAATAGTCTATATCCTTATTTCTTTAATCCTGATTTATCAGCTTTTGAGAGATGGATTAAAATCTCCCAGGTTTGGGGCGCCTGGGTGGCTCGGTTGGTTGAGCGTCCTACTTCGGCTCAGGTCATGATCTCTTGGTGGTGGGTTCAAGCCCTGTGTAGGACTTGGTGCTGACAGCTCAGAGCCTGGAGCCTGCTTCAGATTCTGTTGTCTCCCTCTCTCTCTGCCCCTCTCATGCTCTGTCTCTGTCTCTCAAAAACAAGTAAATATTAAAAAAAAAAAAAAATTTCCCAGGTTTATGGACTTGTTAATCCCTTGGTCTAATTCTGCCCATTTTTGTGGTCCTAGATACATAACATTCACAGGTTTACAAAAAAATGAATATTTATAACTTAAAAAAATGTTTATTTTGAGAGAGAAAGAGAGAGAGCATGCCAGGGAGGGGCAGAGAGAGAGATAGAGATAGAGAGAGAGAGAGAGAGAGAGAGAGAGAGAGAACCCCAAGAAGGCTCTGTGCTGTCCGTGCAGAGCCCAACTCGGGGCTCTATCTTATGAACTGTGAGATCATGACCTGAGTGGAAATCGAGGTCTGCTCGGTCCACTTAACCGACTGAACCACCCAGGCTCCCCTATAACTTTTTTTAGTTGGTGAGTCGTCTAAAACTTAAAAAAAAAAATCTTTGGAATACATGTATATACACTTCATTTTAAGTGTAACTCGTATAAACTATAACTAGGTTTAAAAAATCGCTATTTTAATAGTGATTCTCATTTTGTATTTATTGTGATTACTGATGTATTGAAAATAATTTCTGCCATCTTATTTTGTGTCTTTTTCAATTTATCATGCTTTCTCTCTCTCTCTCTCTCACTCTTTTTTCCCTCCTTCTTTGGTTGGGTTTACCTAGGTCTTTTGTTCTCTGTCAATTTTTAAGTTAAACAAAGTCTACATCTAATTGATACTTTCACTCTCTACGTGAAGATTTTTATTTTAATTTCCTTCAGAAATACTTTTTCTCCCATCTTTTTTTGTCATTATTATCTAGTACTTTGAGTCCAGCCTTAAAAAAATTTCTTTGGTAGTGGCTCGGTTGGTTGAACACCCGACTTTTGATTTTGGCTCAGGTCATGATCCTAGGGGTCCTGGGAGACCTGCTTAAGATTCTCTCTCTCTCCCCCACTTACCGTCTCCCCCACTCATGCTCTCTCTCTCTCAAAAAAAAAAAATTCTTTGTTTTCATGGTCATCAGTCCCATAACACGCATAAAGATTGATGTTCTCTGCAGGGGCGCCTGGGGGGCTCAGTCGGTTGAACATCTGACTTCGGCTCAGGTCATGATCTCACGATTTGTGGGTTCAAGCCCCGCCTCGGGCTTTGTGCTGCCAGCTCAGAGCCTGGAGCCTCCTTCAGATTCTGTGTCTCCCTCTTTCTCTGCCTCTCCCCCACTCATGCTCTGTCTCTGTCTCTCAAAAATAAATAAACGTTAAAAAAATTAAAAGAAAAAAAATCTGTGTTTTCTGCAATACTTGTAAAACAATAGCAACCCTCTGCTTACAGCTCTCCATCTGGGTCTTCCCCCTTCGCCCTTACTTCTCATCCTGGTTCCCTACTGCCTGGAAGCAAACATATTGAAAAACGCCAGGTATTTCTTTAATCTTATCTCTCTCTCAATAATACGTTTATATTGCTGTTTTTTGAGTTTTCAGTTTTAGACATTCCCTACTGATTTCTCACTATGAACATTGAGGGTTTTTTTTCTCTTTATTCCGTCCCCCACCAAAATATAGACAAACATCCCTCTCTTGGCATTTGTCTTTTTTTTTAAAATTAATTTATTTATTTTGGGGGAGGGAGGGGCAGAGGGAGAGGGAGAGGGAGAGGGAGAGAAACCCAAGCAGGGTCTGTGCTATCAGCACGAGAGCCCAGTGCAGGGCTTGAATGCACAAACTGTGAGATCATGACCTGAGCTGAAATCAAGAGTCAGATTCAGGGCACCTGGGTGGCTCAGTCAGTTAAGCGTCCTACTCTGGGTTTTGGCTCAGGTCCGGATCGATCTCACAGTTTTGGGAGTTTGAGCCTCGCATCGGGCTCTGTGCTGGCAGTGCGGAATCTGCTTGGGATTCTCCCTCCCTCCCTCTCTCTCCTTCCCCCACTCATGCAGTCTCTGTCTCTCTCAAAATAAATAATAAATAAATAAACTTAAAAAAAAAAAGAGTCAGATGCTTAACCAACTGAGCCACGCACGTGCCCTCTATGCATTTGCCTTCAACAGTTATATCATAATTTTGTTTATAAGTAGCCAGTGTGAATATAATTATTATTCACAGTTGAACCATGTTGTTTGCTATTACTTTTCCTCTCTTGCATAACTTTGTTTTCCGTTCAGTTAAGAATTATTGTTTGTTTAATTTCCAGCAGATGTCTCACTAATTCAGCCTCACACTTTCCCCTAATTGCCTAAATCTCCTCTTGGCAAATACATCAATTACTTTCTCAGTGTCATTTGTTTTGTTTTGGTTTTTTTTTTTTCCCATAAGTCTTTTCTGGACCTTTCTGACCTATCCTCATCTCTACGCTAGTGTAGAGCTGTTGCCCTGGGATCTCCTCTTATTCTCATTCTCGGAATTCCTTTGGCTTCTGGAAGCCTGGTTTCCTGGGCATCCTCCTGTTTTTAGTAGGATACCAGCGTGCTCAAACACCCCTGATATTCCCCTCGTCAAGAGACCCTCTCTTTTAATCTTCAGAGAGTGAGCCTCCAGTCTTATGCTGGGGGAGGGGAAGAGCAAATGCCTGATGTGCAGTGATAGATCTGTCGAGTTCACCTTAAAAGATGCCCAGTGCAGTCTGTGGGTTTCGTCCCTCTTCCGCTCACCTCTACTGACAGCTAGCGTTGCCAGTTGCCTGGCCTTTTGGGTGCTCTGTCCCGTAAATCAGATCGATCGCCAATATTCCCCAACTTACTTGCCTCCTGCTTTTCGGCATCCAGCATTTTGTTGCTGCTGAAATACTTCCTGTTCTTTTCATTCTGGTGGGCTTCATGTTTGAAAAAAAAAATCTGTTGATTGTCATTTTTTGTGGGGTTTCAGGAAGAAGCAGAATCAAATGGTAGCTTTTAATATGCTATCTTTAACTGGGAGTGCCAGCTGGTTTTTGAAAACACACACAAAATGATTGATGTTGTAATTTTTTTCACATTCAGTATTTATTTAGACTTACCAGCATATTTTAACAATTCTTCTGCATACTCTTGCTTCTTTGTCCTTTTCATCCCTTCTAGGTTCATTTTTTTCTTATTTAGTATTTCTTTTTGTGAGGGTCTATTAGTAGTAATTTCTAAGTGCTTAAGTGTCAAAAAATTTCTCATTTGCCTCGACTTGTAAATGATATTTTGCCTCACTTTAGAAATTTTGGTTCCAATTTTGTTTCCTCAGCACATCAAAGATATTACTTCTTTGTCTTCCAGCATTTATTTTTGCTGATGAAAAGTCTTTTTTTTTTTTTTTTTCCTCAGTATTCTTGCCATGACTTTATTGTAATCTGCCTTTTTCCTTTGTTGGCTATAGAGTTTTTTCTTTGTCCTTGTAGAATGCTGGCTTCCCAAATCGTACCCAAATAACCTCTTGGTAGCAAAAAACTGTGTTTATTGCTTATTAGAGGAAGGGAGAATGACAACTCCACAGATAGTGTCTCCACAAGACCTGACTGACTGGGATGTTGAACTGTGGTTTAAGGCAGGTCTTTCAACTCAGGAACTTGGTTGCAACGAGGTAATTATCATGATATAAGAGTTTGGGATTTGCGGCAATAGCAAGGTGAGGGTTTTGATACAAGGCATTCAAAGAGTCTTGGAGTGTGAACTCTGTGTTGATGTTTTCTTGAATCGCTGGGTCTTATGATGAGTTCCTATGATGAGCTACAAAGTTATTTGCAACTTTTCCTTTCTTGGATACAAATCACCTGGGATAGCAAAATTATGCTACTGACGGCTGTGGAATGGGAAGGGGCGGTGGAATGGGAAGGGGCCGTGGAATAGGAAGGGCGTGTTAAAGCAGACACCAAACGATGTGGGTGTAGATAGTTTTCGTTTTCATTGTTCTCCCTTGGGGCCACTTTCAGCCTGAGCTAGAGGAGAATGGGCCGCTAGTATAGGTCTTCGCTGCTCTTTGAGGTCTCACGATCTGGTGCCAAGTTTCTGGGAATGTTTAGTTCAACCTCCAAGGTTCTGAGCATGTTTGTTTCAACCTCTGTCAGCATCAGATTTCTTGCTCGTTTTGCTGGACGAGTATTTGCTCCCAGCTCTTGACTTTACACGTCTCTGCAGGACCTGGTGCGCCTATGGGGCCAACTCTTGCTTTGCTCATTGAAAACTCAGCCCCCCTCTTTGCCTGGTCTTCACCCTGCTGCGGGACCCATGGGTTTGTCCCTCTCTTAGCACTCCTCCCGTTTCTGGTGTGTAGAGGTTTTCCTTTCTATTGCTATGTATTTTTCTCATCAACATTTTATGCTAAAGAACTCCAGTCTTAAAGAGAATTTAAAAATATAGTGAAATGAATATTCTTCATCCTCTAGATTTAACAGTTGTTAATGTTTTGTCACATTTGCTCTATTTGTGTATGTATAAACATGTTTATATAAATATGTATGTGACTTATTTCTAATTTCTTGCTGAGATATATCTATATCTATCTATCTATCTACATACACACATAATTTTCTGCTGTTTTATAAATATAAATTTATAATTAATTTGTGGACCCCCAACATCCTTTTATCTCAAATACCTTAGCATGTACTTATTAAAAATAAGCACATTCTCATATATACCCCCAGTGCCATTATGAAACCTAAGGAAATTGATAGTAATTCTTCTATGTATTTTAAGAGGTATACTCAATTTTCTCCAATTGAGGATATATATTTTTAAGTTTATTTATTTATTTTTGAGAGAGAGAGAGAGAGAGAGAGAGAGAAGGTAAGGGGCAGAGAGAGAGAGAGAGAGAGAAGGTAAGGGGCAGAGAGAGAGAGAGAGAGGAGCAGAGAATATGAAGAGGGCTCTATGCTGACAGCAGAGAACCCCATGAAGGGCTTGAACTCACAAACCATGAGATCATGGGCCAATGTCGGAAGCTCAACTGACTGAGCCACCCAGGCGCACCCTGAGGAGAAATTTCTGTAGCGTATTTTTTTCAACAACGACCCAACCGATGTTCACGAATTACATTTGGTTGTTAGGCCTTTGAACTAAGAATACAATCCCTCCACCATGTTTCCCCTCATTACATTGGCTTATTAGACATACCAGCCCATTGCCTTAAAGGATGTCCCACATACTGGACTTATTTGACTGTTTCTTCATAGTTCAATTAAAATTTTCTTCTACCCCTTTATTTCTTGTACACTTAGAGTTATGTCAACAGCTGTGATTAGTCTTGGGGTAATCAAGTCGGCTCAAGTCAGTGGAGCATGTGATGCTTGATCTTGGGGCTGTTATTTGAGCCCCATGTTGAGTGTAGAGATTATTTCACAGGTGGTACTGTGCACTTCATATTATAACACATTAAAAATGGCTATATACTTCTAAAGTATAATTTTACCTTAAACGTATTTATGTGTTTTGAGCTGAGTAGGAATGGCAACAATTCAGTATGTGCTCAAATAATCATTTATGGTAGCAATACAGTTTTCATTTGTTTGTTTTTTAAGATTTTATTTGTAAGTAATCTCTGTACCCAATATGGGGCTCAAACTCACAACTCCAAGATCAAGAGTTGCATGCTCTTCCGACTGAGCCAGCCAGGTGCCTCTGCTCCTTTTTTTTTTTTTTTTTTGGCTTTTTCTTAAGAGAACAGATACCCTACAATATAAATGTTGAATGAGTGACTAAATAAATGCAAATTTAAGGAGTATGTCCAGTTCTGGGTTGCACGAAGGGGAGCGTGGTCTAGAGAGACCATGAGGAAGATCATCTTGACATTTTTTTCACCAATGGTCAAAACCTCCTGGTATTTAATTTAGCATTAATTCAGCATTTAATTCAAATCAGCGTGGTGTTTAATTCAACACTAGCTTAAGCACTGAAAGTCTCTACCGTGTGCAGGACATAGTCCTTACCTGTCAATCTTTTAAAATTCATTTTAGCAACACAGATTCCAGAGATTAGAAAATATGATCATTTGCAAAAAACAAAACAAAACAAAACAAAACACCAAAAAACTTTTACTGATGAGTAATTTGGCTGCAGAAGGGAGGACTGGGGAGAAATTAAAAGACTTTTTTTTAGTTTATAAAGTATTCTTCATCCTTGATGAAGTCAGATGTGCTTCCGCATTAGAGGCCAAGAATAGATATAATAGGACTTCTGACAGTGTTAGATCTGTTACAGAATGTTCCTAGCAGGGCACCTGGGTGGCTCAGTCGGTTAAGCGTCCAACTTCGGCTGGGGTCATGATCTCGCCATTCCCGAGTTCAAGCCCTGGGTCTGTCTCTGTGCTGTCAGCTCAGCCTGGAGCCTGCTTAGATTCTGTGTCTTCCTCTCTCTCTGCCCCTCCCCCACTCACACTCTGTCTTTCTCTCTCAAAAATAAACATTGAAAAACAAACCAAAACCACCCCAAAATGTTCCTAGCAATAAATATGTGTTATGAATAAATATATAGTACAGCCAGAAGCTGGGATTAATTTTCTTCAATCTGAAATAGTTTAAGTTAACTTCTACAGTTCATCGGGTCAGTGTTCTCAATGATGTCTCTAGGGATTTCCATACTTCTGATTTCAGGTTGAAAATAGGTAGCAAAAATTAATTTAGCTGATTCTTAGTCATTCATGGTGGGAGGAAAAATTAGGAGAGTAAATGTATACAGACTAAACAGTTCTTTTTTTTAATTTTAATTTTAATTAACTTATTTGTTTTTAATATAACTTATTGTCAAATTGGCTAACATACAGTGTGTAAAGTGTGCTCTTGGCTTTTGGGGTAGATTCCTGTGGTTCATTGCTTACATATAGCACGCAGTGCTCATCCCAACAAGTGTCCTCCTCAATGCCCATCACCCACTTTCCCCTCTCCCCCACCCCCCATCCACCCCCGGTTTGTTCTCAGTATTTAGGAGTCTGTTATGGTTTGCCTCCCTCCCTCTCCGTTTGTAACTGTTTTTTTTTTTTCTTCTACTTCCTTTCCCCCATGGTCTTCTGTTAAGTTTCTCAAGATCACATATGAGTGAAAACATATAATATCTGTCCTTTTCTGACTGACTTGTTTCACTTAGCGTAATATCCTCCAGTTCCATCCATGTTGCTACAAAGGGCCATATTTTATTCTTTCTCATTGCCAAGTAGTATTCCATTGTATATATAAATCACGTCTTCTTTTTTTTTTTTTTTTTAATTTTTTTTTTTTTTTTTTAATGTTTATTTTTGAGACAGAGAGAGACAGAGCATGAACGGGGGAGGGTCAGAGAGAGAGGGAGACACAGAATCCGAAGCAGGCTCCAGGCTCTGAGCTGTCAGCACAGAACCCGACGCGGGGCTCGAACTCACGGACCGTGAGATCATGACCTGAGCCGAAGTCGGACGCTCAACCGACTGAGCCACCCAGGCGCCCCTAAATCACGTCTTCTTTATCCATTCATCAGCTGATGGGCATTTGGGCTCTTTCCATAATTTGGCTATTGTTCAAAGCGCTGCTGTAAACATTGGGGTACAAGTGCCCCTATGCATCAGTACCCCTGTATCCCTTGGGTAAATTCCTAGCAGTGCTATTGCTGGGTCCTAGGGTAGTTCTATTTTTAAGTTTTTGAGGAACCTCCAGACTGTTTTCCAGATTGCCTGCACCAGTTTGCATTCCCACCAACAGTGCAAGAGGGTTCCCCTTTTTCTACATCCTTGCCAACATCTGTTGTTTCTTGAGTTGTTCATTCTAGCTACTCTGCCCAGTGTGAGGAGGTATCTCAGTGTGGCTTTGATTTGTATTTCCCTGATGCTGAGTGATATTCAGCATCTTTTCATGTGTTCGTTGGCCATCTTCCTTGGAGAAGTGTCTATTCATGTCTTCTGCCCGTTTCTTCACTGGGCTATTTGTTTTTCAGGTGTTGAGTTTGGTAAGTTCTTTATAGATGAGACTAAACATCCTACAATGGTGACATTCTTTACTAGTGATCCTGAGAAATTATACCTCATGAACTCACTGAGATACTTCTACCCAGAGTTAGTGAAAGGTTGGTGAAAAGTGTATGGAAGTTCCTTGTACTGTTCTTGCAACTTTTCTGTAAATTGGAAATTATTTCAACATAAAGAGTTAAAATAAAGCCTCTGGCACCTAAGAGGAATGAGACAGATATATCGAATATATTTCTCTCTGGGTGCCACACGGTCATGATTGTTAATATGTTTTACTTATGTGCCCTTATCAATGCATATTTACCTTTCTCTGGATAGAATTTCAACATGATTGGTTTCTCCTTCTAAATCTGTAGGAGATTAAAGGAAGCAAATCAGAAATCTAGAATGGTGATATTTTGCAACCTAATAGCAATGCCTTCAGAAAAAGGCAAAAAAAAAAAAAATCCAAGAATTAAAAAATGTAGAGGCAGATAGTCCCCATACTTCAATAGCTCCTCAAGCATTGCTGATTTACGGGATTGCAAAAAACTGAACGATGCACGGATATTGATTAAGGAATTCATATGTGTAAAGCAATTAGAATAGTGTCTGGTGCCTGGTAAGCACTAAATAAATATTAGGCTATTATTAGGTTTATCAGGATATTCTTGTGTTGTCACACAAAGGATAAATTCAGCTCTTTTTTTCCTAAGAAGGCAAGCAACTTTGCCGTATATTGTGTTGGATGGTTGAAGGTGATGATGAAAGTTTGGTGCCTCTCCTGTGCTCTAGAAAAATGTAGACCCAGTTTTCCTCCCCCTCTCCCCCAACCGGCTTGCTACTCCTTATGTAGCGTGTTCTGCTAGGCAGTGGCTGTAGCAGCCATGTGGATAGGGGTGGGGGCTGTAACTCACACTCCAAGGCAGCATAGACTATTCCAAATAGTTTGAAAGTAATCGAGGGAAACAGAGGAGAGGAAGGGGGATAAAGCAGGGAGGAAGGAGTGGAAATGGATGATAGGGAAGCAAGCCCTCAGCTATCTAGGAAACTCAGCTGTTCACAATGAGTCATTTCCTTCAAGTTCGGCTGGCATCTAGGACTTCTTTCCAAAGATGGAATGAAAGGTTTTGTGTCTAGTAAGGGAATTTCAGAGCCCAGGAAAACAGGAGTAAATAAAGGAACACAGTGCTTGAGTATTGGCTCTAGGCCATTTTCACTGCCTGTGGCAAACCACCTAACCTCACGGAGACTTCCCTCCTCACCTGTAGATGGAGAATTCTGATTTCTACCCAGCGCCGTTGACTTTTCAGGGCTGTTTGAGGCTCTTAGGGAGGTCATCTATGGTGACCACGTTTCCTGAACCAAGAATCGAAAATGCATGATCTGACAAAAGCAAGGGTATGTGCACAGGATATTTGTAACTGTGTTGCCTCAGAAAATCCAGGACTTGTAGGGATAAATGAACTGGGAGAAAAAAGCAAAAAAAGAAGCGGTTTGGGGTTACGAGCAAGAAAAAGAGATCTGGGAGGAATTCACCTCTCCAGCCACTGGAGGCTGCTCTGGTTTTTCTTATAAGTAGCTCCATGCAGCCAACATGCTTTATTAGCCAAGGAATCTGAACACTGAACACTGAGGAGCAGAAATAGAAAAGAAAGATGATCGAAGGAGAAAACTGTGGACAAGAGCTCTTCGTCCCTGGCAGAAGAAGGATGACTCATGAAGAGGGCATCTCCTATGAGGGCATAACTCCTTATGAAAGTCCGGTGTGTGTTGGGTGGGGGAGGAGGGGCTCCTGGGTGTGTCTGAGGGTTAAGCATCTGACTCTTGATTTTGGCTCAGGTCATGAGCTCATGGTTTGTGAGATCGAGCCCCAAGTCAGGCTCCGTGCTGAGTGTGGGGCCTGCTTGGGATTCTCTCTCTCTCTCCCTCTCTCTCTCTCTGCCCCTGTCCCGCTCATGCTTCCCCCCCCCCCCCCAAGTAAATAAACTTAAAAAAAATAAAAGGAAGTCTGGTGGGATAGTAGGTGGGCTCAGCTACGTGACATCTGACATTATGGAACTCAGGTTTCCTCTTAATTAGAGAACATAAGGGGACAGTAAATACCTCTGAGGGAGAGGTGTCAAATTCACACAGAGGTGCAAATGACTAACACCAGGTTCTTTCCTGATAGTGAAACTTTATGAGCCAGAGGAAGGAATGAAATCTATTTCCTCCTAAAAACCTGTTTCTAATTGTAAACCTTTCCATTATGGGGAAAAAATGCAAAAAAGTGTAAGAAAAACCTATTGCTCTTGGTCCCGCAATCCAGAGATAACTTCTGCCGATTTGGTGAATTTATTTTCGGTTTTAAAATTTGCCACTGTAGATATAGAATAAATTTATAAGGCAAACCGTTTGGAAACAATATGAATTTTTAAACCCTGGGATATTAAATATGCATTGTTTTGAGTTTGGCAAATGCATAAAGACACAACAAGGAAATAAAAAATCATTTCAAATTCTCAATACTCAGAATGATATTTTGCTGTTTTTCTTTCCATTTTTTCTTCTAAGTATAGATGCACACATATTTTTCTGAAAATTAGAATCCTATTGTACATACTATTTAGACGTATGCACTATTTATGTATCATACCCGTTCTTTTCCACTTAGGAGTACTTCACAATGATTTCCCCCATTCGTTAAATATTTTTAAATACAAACCATTTTAAATGGTAACACATTATATCACTGTGTGAATATATCCTAGCGTTACCAATTAGAAAGGGACATTTAAAAAAATATGCAGGAGGGGGCGCCTGGGTGGCGCAGTCGGTTAAGCGTCCGACTTCAGCCAGGTCACGATCTCACGGTCCATGAGTTCGAGCCCCACGTCAGGCTCTGGGCTGATGGCTCAGAGCCTGGAGCCTGTTTCCGATTCTGTGTCTCCCTCTCTCTCTGTCCCTCCCCCGTTCATGCTCTGTCTCTCTCTGTCCCAAAAATAAATAAACGTTGAAAAAAAAAAATATGCAGGAAAAGAAATTTCCCAGTACTTAAAAGCACTTGGAGACAACCATTTAAATCCAAACAATTAGAGAATTCTTACATGTTCACAAAAGAAGATTCGGTAAGACAGGTCAAACAGGAGACAGTAAAGATAAAGACAAAACAAGGCAAGGGGTGCTGGGTTGGCTCAGTTGGTAGAGCATGTGACTCTTGATCTCAGGGTTGTGAGTTCTAGCCCCACTTTGAGGGTAAAGGCAAAATTAAAAAAAATAATTAAAAGAAAATAAAGCAAAACCCAACACAGTCATAATTTTTCACATAAAGTCTATAATTTAGATTTTTTTAAAGGTTTTTTTTTTTTTTTTTTTTTTTGAGTAGGCACCACACCCAACATGGGGCTTGAACTCATGACCCTGAGATCTGTAGTCACATTCTCTACCCACTAAGCCAGCCAGGTACCCCTATAATTTAGTTTTCTGTTAACTCTAGTCTCTGCCCAGTGAGCCCAAACTAATGGAGGGGCTTTCGTGTTAGTATTTATCCTATAAACACTCAAACCCAACGTTCTCTAAACCACATTGATTTCTCTCTTCTCTCCATTCCTCTATCTCCTGTCTTATTAGCAATGTGGCTCCCTTTCCTCCAGTTGCCTAATCCTGAGACCTAAACTTAGGCTCCCTTAGTTCCTCCCCTGCCCCCACCTGATTCATCAGATCTGTACCCTGGGGTTGGTCCTGCTCATATCTTGCTTAGACTACCCTAACTGTTTCCAGACTGGCCTTCTACTCTCCATTTTGAATTTGCTCCAAGTTTCTTTCTAGGTTGCTAACTGAGTAGGGGCCTTTTTAAGCACACATTTCATTTTGTCCCCATTGATTACAATAGTTCCCTGGCTCCCCACTGGCTTCAGAGAAAATCCAAGCTCAGCAGGGCAACCTGTCTAACCTCATTTCTAATTTCCCACTCAATCGTATTGTACACCAGCCCTAAGCAACCTTGCACAAGTTCCAAAATAGTCCGTGTTCCTTCTCATCGGCATGGCCAAGGATCTCCTGGTGAGTCCCCTTGCCTCCCCCCACCCCCCCTTTTTTTTAAAGTGGCTCTATCTACTCATCACTTAAAACTCATCTCCAAGGTTATCTTACCTGGTCGGTGTGTCCTTTTCTCCTCTCACTCTCCAGTCTGGTGTAGTTCTCTCCTTTATGGGCTCGTATAACCGCCAGAAACAGAATCCTGTCATAATACTTTCCCACTGCCTTGTGACAAGTGGTTACTTATTTCTCACCTGCATTCAACTTGGAGCCATCTGAGGCAGGGACACTGTCTTTTATCTCTGCATTCCCCTCTAACTGCTAAGTACTTGGGACATAGAGGGCGCTCCGTAAATATTCTACTCATTGGTGAATGACAGACACTTTGGACTGAGCAAGGGCTCACACCATTCATAAATGGGTGTTAGAATCAAGAAAATAATTTCTGATGTGTGGGAACTTCTCAGAACCTGGGACAGCTTGGGTCATTTAACTGAGAGAGGTAAGATCCCTGAGAGGAAGGAAGAGGTTTGTGTTTTTAAATTAATGCTTTTTAAAATTTAAGTGTATTTATTTACTTTTGAGAGAGAGCGAGAGAGAGAGAGCAAGCAGCGGAGGGGCAGAGAGAGAGGGAGGGATAGAATCCCAAGCAGGCTTCGCACTGTCAGTGCACAGCCCAATGTAGGGCTCGAACTCACAAACCATGACATCTTGACCTGAGCAGAGATCAAGAGCCAGACACTTAACCCCTAAATTAATGCTTTCTTAAGTTGATAGGTGTGGTGTCATTAAAATATGTCCATTAATTGTTTTGGTATTTCTCCTTTTATTTGTTTTCTTAGAGATTTTTTTTAATTTTTAGGTAATCTTTACATCCAACTTGGGGCTTGAACTCACAACTCCGAGACTAAGAGTCGCCTGCTCCACTGACTGAGCCAGGCTGGCGCCCCAATATTTATCCTTTTAAAAGGTGGAGCCTAATTCTCCTCCCCTTGAACGTGGGTTGTATTTACTGACTTGTAATGAATTGAATGTGGTAGAAGTGAACGCATGTGACTTCAGAGACGAGGTCATAGAAGGTGTTGCAGTTTCCTCCTTGAGCTCTCTCCATGGACAACTTGCTTTAGGGAAACCAGCTGCCATGTCATGAGTGTGATACTGTGATTTATAATAAGAAATGCATATTTGGTCTTTCTCTCTGTTCCTGGCACAGAATGCCTAAAACCTTTGTGATTTCCTCTGTGATGAGTGATAAAGGGTGTCTTGTTATGTTCAAGTGGTGACTTTTGGAAAGCCCTTAGGGGACTTAAGGATGGGGATTGGTCGGGGGGAATCCAACTGGAGGGTTAGAACTTTTAGTCCCATCCCTATGACCTTTGGGAAGGAAAGAGGGGCTGAAGAGGGGAGGATAGAGTTCAGTTGCCAATGGCCAGTGATATAATCAATCGTGCCTATGTAATAAACTCTCCATAAAAACGTGTCAGTATGTAAGTACAGGGTTTGGAGAGCCTCCAGTTGTTGAACATATGGAGGTGTTCACACATCTCTCTGAGTGACACAGCGCATGGAGCTCTGCTCCCCTTCCCACGTACCTTGTCCTGTGAATCTCTTCATCTGGCTGTTGATTTGCGTCCTTTAATATCCTTTGTGATAAACGCTCATGTAGCGAGTGAACACTTTCCTGAGTTCTGTGAGCTGTTCTAGCGTATTAGCCGAACACAAGGAGGGAGTTCTGGGAACCTCTGATTCATAGCCGGTCAGTCAGCAGCACGGGTGTCATCCTGGACTTCTGACTGGTGTCTGAAGTGGGGCGGTCTCGTGAGACTGAGCCCTCAACCTGTGGGATCTGCATGTAGATAGTGTCAGACTTGAACCGAGTCATGGGACACCCCACTGGTGTTGGAGAGTTGCTGGCTTGCGTGGGGAAAGAACCCACGTGTTGGTAGCGACCCAGCGGAGATACCCAAGTGGCAAGCATCTGAAGCCTCCTGCCAAAAGCCAGCAAGGAGCTCAGGTGAGTGAGCCATCTGAGGAGTGGACCCTCTGGTGCCAGCCAACATCCTGACTGCGACCTCATAAGAGACCCTGTGCCGGAACCACCCGGCTAAGTCGCTTGAATGCCTGGACCACAGAGATAATAAAAGTTCGCTCTTCGAAGCTTTTAATTTTGGAGCACTTTGTTACACAGCAACAGATAGCACAGTGGGGCAGAGCACAAAGGAGCAGCAGATAACTCCTCGTGTCGAAGCCTGGCTGCTTTCTGGCAGGCACTACCGATCCCCTGCCCAGCCTGACACGTCTTCCGGTTCTCATGAAAAGGCCCTTATCCTGAAATGGAACGGTGGCTTCTACAGGGACCCCAAAGGCTCTAAAAAGCTCCGGGCGTAGAGTAATTAGGTGGGCAGCCCAACCAGTCCATTGTGTTGGCTGTTCTTCTGTATCAGCTGAAAGGGAAAGTTTTTGGCAAATTTCTCGGCTTTGTTATTTGACACCAGGGCCCGCAAAACATATTTAATCGAAAGAGGAAGAAAACTGTAGGAAAAGGAGATTCTGTTTATTTATTTTTTCAGCTTCCCTTGCCCCCCACCTCATCAACACAGCTCCTGCCTTTGATTTATGTTTGTAAATATGAGTTGTTAGAATTTTCACTGGGTAGAGAGGGGGAGTTCTGATGGACTATTATGGTAAAATAAGAAAGAACTGAGGACTCCAATGAAACATTTTGCATAGTCCTTGATTAAATTCTCACACACTTTGGTGGAGGGATTTGCTTTATAGTGTGGGCTATTGCCTGGGAAGGACCAGGGCTCAAATCTGGGGGCTTTGCAGAACACCTGGGTGGCTCTGTCAGTTAGGCATCAGACTCTTGATTTTGGCTCAGGTTGTGATCTCACGGTTTGTGAGTTCGAGCCCTGCTTCGAGCTCTGTGCTGACGGCACGGAGCTGCTTGGGATTCTCTCTCTTCCTCTCTCTCTGCCCCTCTTCTACTCGTGCACGCGCGCTCTCTCTCTCAACATAAATAAGTAAACTTAAAAAATATTAAAGAAAAATCTAGGACTTTGCTAAAAGCTCTGTGTCTCTGGACACATTTCTAAACCTCATTAGCTCCAGCTTCCTCTAAAATACAGGAAAATCATACCTGTCGTAGCCATTGAACAGATATTTGTTGAGTACCTGTCATGTATGTTGACTATCATGTGCCAGATAACGAGTGTGGTCCCAAGTATACAGGTAGTCCCTATTCTTAAAAAAAAATTTTTTTTTAATGCTTATTTTTGAGAGAGAGACAGAGACAGAGCACAAGTCAGGGAGGAGCAGAGAGAGAAAGGGAGACACAGAATCCGAAGCAGGCTCCAGGCTCCGAGCTGTCCTCACAGAGCCTGACACGGGGCTCAAACTCACGAACCATGAGATTGTGACCTGAGCTGAAGTTCGACACTCAGTCGACTGAGCTACCCAGGCGCCCCTGGTTCCTATTCTTACTGACCTCTAAGCTCAGGGGAGGAAAAGGACAAGTCAACATGAACTTTGATTTTAAGAGTCTGATTAGTGCCACCTTAGAGATTATTAATGGGTCCTATGGTATCTTGAAGGATAGGTAGTAAACTCAGTCTTGGAGTGTGGAAGAGGTTTTCAGGAGGAAGAGACTTCTGAGCTAAGACCTCAAAGATTAGTAGACATTAGTCAGAAGAACATCAGGGTGGGTGGTAGTGACAAGGGCAGAGGGTCCAGGCAGAAAAAGCACCATTTATAGAGGACTGCAGAAGAGAGATAACTTGGAACTTCAGGAAACAGACAGAAGGTAGTTCTGTGTGGCTGAAGAACGGAGTTCTGGGTAGAGATTAGTGAGAGGAACCAGAGGCATAGCAGATGCCAGACTGGGAAGGACTTCACTAAGTTGATGTAAAATTTAAGTGAGATAATGTGTGGAAAGTATATCACTAGCATCTTGTTCCAGAGTTTATCTTGTGTGATGAGGGGACGATATTCTGTAGTTTGGGGGCTCTGATTTTCACTGAAGGATGCTTGTACAAAGACAGTTGCCAGCTCATTGAGGAATAAGGACCAGGTGGTATTCATCTTTTTTATATGTCGAACTAAGTCTCGGGCTTTGTTGGATTGAAGCCTGAGTCCAGGATGTTTTCAGAGTGCCTTCCTTTAGATAGTCTCTCTGCTGGTGCCATTTACTTCTTATCCTTCTTAGGATTTGTTAGTGTGTGGATGTCTTGGGGAGCTGATAACAGCTGAGGTTACAGTAAATGAAACAGATGAAAAGCAATTGTTCGTAGAGAAAAATACTTGGCAAACGCACTCTGCTGTCAGATTGGAGACAGCTGGGACAGTGGGCATGGCCAACATTCCCCACAACCATTGCAGATGGGTGGGAGAGCAGGGGGGTGACAGGAGGGAGAAGGCAGGGGTGAAGAAGGGCTCCTGCCTTTTAGGTCCTCGTGATATGCTAAAGGAGACGCGTGCAAATATAACCCTTACATTAGAGCAGATTGTGGAAATGTCTCAAAGAGGCCTGAAAATATCAGATATAGAGAAATTACTTCCGACTGAGGGATCTGGGGAAATGCAGAGGTAGAATTTGGGCTGCAAGGAGGGATGTAAAATGCTTGGCACACAGAGCGCTCATTCACTGGATGTTACACTTTTCGCTTCACTGTGTCTTCTGCTCTTATCCTCTCTGCTTAAGATCAAGCGATAGTCTATACCTAGAAGCTGCTCTGGAAGGATACTGTGTAGGGACAGCAGGTTTTTTGGCTGTGGTTCCCGGGTGCCTTGCAGGATTGTTGGGAGGATGAAGCGGGCCAGAAGAAACTCGACACACATGAGCTGAATACAAATGTGATTTGAATGAGTTACGTGCCAGGCTTTGGGATTTTTTTTTTTTTTTTAATGGAGAAGGGAATTTAATCACCAAATATAGTCACCGAGAAAAATGCCATCCCCAAAGCTGTTCTTGATTTTGAATGCTAAATTGGTCTTGATCCGCCTATTACTATTTTGTATTTCCTTATTTTGGCAAAATATACATAGCATGAAATTTACCATTTTAACTATTTTTTTAAGTGTAAAATTCAGTGGCAATACTTGCATTCACTATGTTGTGCAACCATCACTGGTATCTATTTCCAAATCTCATTTGTTACCCCAAACAGAAACTCTGTAACCATGAAAGGAAGCAATAACTTAAAAAAAATTTATTTAATGTTTATTTATTTCTGAGACAGAGAGAGACAGAGCATGAGCGGGGGAGGGGCAGAAAGAGAGGGAGACACAGAATCCCAAGCAGGCTCCAGGCTCTGAGCTGTCAGCACAGAGCCCAATGCGGGGCTCGAACTCACAGATCGCAAGATCATGACCTGAGCCGAAGTCGAACGCTCGACCGACTGAGCCACCCAGTCATCCTAAGCCAGTTGTAATTTCTAACCTACTTTTTGTCTCTATGAATTTGCCTATTCTCTGTACCTCATGAAATGGAATAATACAGTATCTGTCCTTTTTGTGTTGGTTCATTTCATGTAGCATAATGTTTGCAAGGTTCATTTATGTTGTGATGTGTCAGTACTTCATATTTCTTTATGGCTGAATAATAATTCATTGCATGGACATACCACATTTTGCTTACTCATTCATCTGTTGACAGACCCTAGGGCTGTATCCATCTTTTGGTTATCGTGAATAATGCCGCTGTGAACATTCGTGTACAAGTACCCGTTTGAATTCTTGCTTTCAATCCCTTTGAGGATATACCAAGGAGTGGAGTGCCGGCTCACCTGCAAATTCTATATTTAGCTTTTTGAGGAGCTGCCAAAGTGTTCTGCACCACAGCTGCAGGATTTTAGGTTTCCACAGGCAATGCATAAAGGTTCCGATGTCTCCATATCCTCACCGACATTCGTTATTTTTTTTTAATCAAAAAATTTTTAAAGCATTTGAGAGTGAGAGAAGGAGAGGGAGAGCATTTTAAGCAGGCTCCACGCTCCGTGCAGAACCTGAGCCCATGACTCTGGGATCATGACCTGAGCCATAATCAAGAATCAGACGCTCGACCGACTGAGCCACCCAGGTGCCCCAACATATGTTAGGTTTTTAAATTTTTTTTTAAATTTAAATTAAATTAAAAAAAAAAATAATAGCTATCCTAATTGGTATCGAGTAATACCTTGTTGTGATTTTGATTTGTATTTTCCTAACAGCTAGTGATATTGGGCATTTCAGGCCTTAAGATTTCACGCACGTTTTATCTCTTGCTTTCCAAACCATTACTACCATTCTGTGGATGTTGAAACCGAGGGCTCTTATGAATTGTGACTTGGCCAGTTTCACAGGTTTAAAAGGTGGAGCCAGAATGGAAATTCAGAACTTTTGACTTTGTCCCTTCTTATTTGGTAGATTGTTAAGCACTTTACAGCACAAGGTAATCTTTATGCTATTCTTTTTTTTTTTTCTTAATTTTTTTTTTTAATGTTTATTTATTTTTGAGACAGAGAGAGACAGTGCATGAACGGGGGAGGGTCAGAGAGAGAGGGAGACACAGAATCTGAAACAGGCTCCAGGCTCTGAGCTGTCAGCACAGAGCCCGACACGGGGCTCGAACTCACGGACCTCGAGATCATGACCTGAGCCGAAGTCGGCCGCTTAACCGACTGAGCCACCCAGGCACCCCTCTTTATGCTATTCTTACATGGCAAGGTGTAAGTCAAGGTTTTGGGCAAGCCTTTCTGGTTTTAAGCATGAATATTTGGGGCTCACTCAAAAGCAGTTAACCTTTTACCTGTTAAGAGTGGACAATAGCTCCTTCCACCCACACTTAGGGCCTGAAGAACACAGGTGACTGATCACTGAAAAGCTGAACCATTTATTAATCAGGAAGGTTCAGGGAGAATCTCTGCCTTGCATTCAGTGGTGATAGTTCCAGAGAGAAAATAGAAGGCAGAAGTCTGGTGGGAAAAGCAACAACAACAAAAAACAACAACAAGAAAAACCAGACTCCCATAATATTGGACCTGAATTCAGTTTCCTTTTTTCTGGGCTTAGCCTCCCATTCCTAGAAAGCAAAATTCCTATTTGTGCTCGGAAGGAAATAGGAGTCACGCAAAATGTTTGATTTTGATTTTGATTTTTGCAAAGGCTCAGCACACACCACCTAGTGGAGAGAATCTGAAAGCACAAGGCTGCATGTTTCCTCCCTTTGCTGGAAGTCCTCTTGACTTCCGTCTTCCTGAAAATGGGTTATGCCAAGGTGGCAGGAGTCAGTGCTAGCTTTCTGGTGACTTTCACTTATTTTTTTTTTCTTCCAATTTTTATGTTTATGCCATCGGCTTCGCAGAAAGGACGAAGTCTCGAGTATGTGGAACTGCGATGTCTGTTTGTCTTTTCGATGGGATGGAAATCAAGGTTCCAATTGTTTTGAAGTCCTGGATCTGTCTGGCTCATAGGCAGCAGAGTCCCATCACTCCTCTGCAGTGTGTGTGTGTGCTGGGAGAAACCCAGAAAAAGGGCAGGGAGAGGACCGTGCAGGGCTCAGGGTACAGAGCACCCAGGACAGATCCTGAGTCCTCACCGTAGATCACTTATAGGAGACAGCAGAGCCTTTACATGGCTCGGCCATGATCAAAGTTCAAAGTCCAGGGCAGAGCAGGAGTCCGGCCACAGCATTGTTGGCAACAGTCCAGGCCCTGCAGCCACAGAACACACACCCCATGATGCTGCCCGTCTCGTCCCAGCTTTGGGGAGCTCAGGACAATGCAGTTGCTTCTGAAGTCTGCATCCCAGAATCCAGATACGCCACAGGCAACTTGTGTTCTCATGATCATGTGTTCTCCAGTTGGCAGTCAGGCTTGGGTCCACATTAGCCTACTTTTAGGCAGTATTCACACAGCTGTCTGCTGATGGCTCTGTGCTTTTGAAATAGGGTGTGGATATAGCAGCATTTCTGATGATGAAGGTGTCTGGAGAGATTCCGCTCATCTATTTTCTTCACGAGGCTCTCTCTCAACTTCCTTCATTTTCTGATTCAGTTCGCCCAGTGTTGGCTTAATCAGCTCCCAGCTATCAGGAGAATATTCTGGATTCTTGACCTTTTTCACATGCAGGCTGCTTGCATTGAACAGAGTGTGGAAACTCCTGGTCTGAGTCCTCCCTCGGCCACCAGCAGCTTCTGACCCTGCATCAGTGGCTGTGGGCTTTGTAAAGGGCTTCCATTTGATGGCGTCACACCCAACCAGCACCTTATCTCTCTTGATTAACCCAAGGATTTGAAACTCAGTTGACATCAGCTGAACCCCTTCACAGCTGCATCTCAACTAGGGTTTGGTCGGAAAACAGGGAGATGGTGTGCTAGGGACAAGAGTCACGACAAAGCCCAGATCATCACAAAGCTGTGACTGAAACAACTCACAGATCTAAAATCTAGATAACATGCTTATGAATTTAAATAAATAACTGACCATGTTTGCACACGTCTGGCTTTTGCTAGGTTAATCACCTCTTTAGATGGCAGGAATGATGCCGTATTTTCTGTAGTATGGATGGAAAATGAAGGTGGTCCTAGTGAGTTCTCCATGGCTGATTTTAACCCCCTCTTCATAATTTTATTCTGTGCAGACACAAATAAACACAAGTTTTGGATTTAAGGATTTCAGGTTTGCCCCCACATGAGAACACTCTCTATGTGGGCAATCTTGTTTTGCTTTCCACGGTTGATGGTTTAGAAAAGCTCTTTTGAGCTCTGAAGCCCCCGCTGGCAGGGCCCCTTCTGGCCCAGCAAGTGCCATGTGCCCAGGGAGCCTCTGGCAACCCTCTCTCCCAGGTGTGAAGAAGAAGCTGTGTATTTGAGGGCCCTTGAGGTAGGGCTGAAAATGGTCCCCCAAAAGATTTCATATCTAATCCCTGGAACCTGTGCATGTTACCTTATGTGGATAAAAGGTCTTTGCAGATGTGGTTAAGGATCTCAAGATGGGGACATTAACCTGGATTGTCTGGATGGGCCCTAAATGCCATCACATGCCTCTTCATAAGAGGGAGGCCGAGAGACAGAAGACGCAGGCAGAAGGAGCTAAGGTGATGGGATCATGGAGGCAGAGACCGGAGTGCCAGGCCCACAAGTCAAAAAATTCTGGGAGTCACCAGAAACCGGGAAGGACAAGGAATGCATGTCCCCTAGAGCTTCTAGGAGTGTGGCCCAGCTGACACTTTGACTTGGGCCTACTCATACTGATTTCAGACTGTAGCCTCTAACACGGTGAGAGAGTAAAAGTATCTAAGTGTTGTTTTAAGCTACCAAATTTGTGGTAGTTGGTTACAGCGGCTTAGGAAAATAGTACAACGCTGAAGCTTAGGTTTTATGAGCTTTTCACCCAACCTAACTGCTTTTATGTTTTGGTCTTTTGGGTTGGTGATAGGTGGAGTGAGATTGAAGAGGGTGGCAGAATCCATGTTCAGAAAGGTATTTGGTGCTTCTGTGTGTCTGCTGAGAAAGCAGTCAGGTTATGGGGCCTCTGGGGACACTGAACCCCATCGGTCTCCCACTGGTGGCCATTTTGTCACAGCTCTGTTTCCTTTCATGCTTAGCGAGGAGAGCAGAAAGGCTTTGTGTTGTTTTGGTACAAGCTGCAAAGAAGGGTCTAGAAAGGAACAGTGAATTCTTCTGCACATTGGGTCTTGGGAGAAGTGGGGAATAGAATCCTACGAACTAAAACTGAACTGGCAGTTTTGAAGAGGGACTGGGAAAATCAGATCTTAAGTCCTTGGGGCCCAACATTAGAGAATGGAAAATCTAGAGCTACTGCTTACTCAGAGGTGGGGGCCGATGCCTCACCTGCATGGCACAACCATACACGGATTTCATTTCTACTAGTGAAGATGGAGGAGGAAAGCTATTAGCCAATAGCAGATTGCATTGTTGTTCTGGATTACTGTTTCTTGTCCTGTAAGAGAAGTACACATCTCTGCCTATTGTCATAAGAGTTACTGTACCTGTCTTGGGAGGGTTATACTTCCCCACCTTACCAATACCAGGCTTAGCCATGCGGTTTGATTTGGCCAGTGTGATTGGAAAGGGCTGTGTCTACTGCCAGTTCCCATTAGAATCTTCAGGAACCATCAGAATGATTCTCCAGCTCTCCTGCTTCTCTCCTTCTGCTAAGGCGTAAGTACATCCCAGATGGGGACTGTTCCTTTCACTTAGAAGATGAGTGAATCCACAGCTGACCCTCCACTGGCAGGTAGTGAGAACAATCTCTGTGATTCTTAGCCTTTGAGATTCTGGAGTTGGCTTGTTCCCACCTAGCTCTACAATGAAGGTGATAAAGGAGGCATCTCTTACTGCTTCTCAGTTACCTTAAATGTTTAAAAAAAAATTTTTTTTTACATTTATTTATTGATTTTTGAGAGACAGAGACAGAGCACAAATGGGGGAGGGGCAGAGAGAGGGAGACACAGAATCCGAAGCAGGCTCCAGGCTCTGAGCTGTCAGCACAGAGCCCGACGCGGGGCCCGAACTCACAGACCGCGAGATCATGACCTGAGCCGAACTCGGACGCTCAGCCGACAGAGCCACCCAGCCGCCCCTCAGTTACCTTAAATGTTAAGGCAAGAATTATAGTGGTGTCTTGAATGGTTTCAGAGCAAGGGGCATGTGTGGGGGCAGAGGGGCGGGATGGAGGAAGAAAGACAGGGATTTCAGTCAAGGGAGATTCCTGGTAAAAGTGAACTTTTAGAGGACTATGAAGGTGTTAGCTAAGTGGGGAAACTTCCTAGCAAAGAGTAGGAGACACAGCCCACAAAAGTAGAGGCGCGCACAATAGGGTGAGGTCTACAAAAGCGTGGATAGGATGGCTCCACTTGCCTGTGTCTCTTGGTGCGTATTTCTTGTGAAGGGATTTGGAGTTCATCCCCACGTCTCTGGGGAGCTAATAAAAGGTTTTAAACAGAAGCACTGGTATCATATTTAGATCGTAGGGCGGATAGAAGGGGTACTTTCTCAGGCAGCAGGATGCGTTCAAACCTGAAAGGCAACAGTGAGATCTACCTTTTGCTAAGTGCTCCCAGGTGTGTGGTTTGCAAAGGTGTGCGAGGGTGGCCACATCACTGCAGACGGGGGATTCCAATGTCCACGAACAAGCAGGTACAACAATACTCGTGTGGATTTTAGAAACAGAACAACATGAGATCTCGGTGTGTTTGAAGTGAGAGCCTTGTGATCCCCCCTCCCGTGGCAGATGGGTTACACTCAGCCGAATACCAGTAGCTGCTCTGGTGATCTTTATATGCTTGTGATTTTTACTCTCAGCTCTTGTTTAATATGCTCCTATAACGTGCCACTGGTTGGAGAAGGAAGTGTAAAGAGCTTACACTTTAAGATATAGCAAGTTAGGAGTGGAAACTGAAAACATTTCTGCCAGTTTCCTTCAAGTAGATCATGATCATCGGTTTGAGTTCTCTTCTGCCGATCAAATGTTTCAGTGGCTCATTGAATGTCTTTAGCCTAAAGTATAGGTTAAAAGGAGAAAATATAGTGATGCTTGTATTCTAGTTTTCTTCTTCATTAAATGGGAGCAAATGCTATTCATACCCAATGTACTATCGCAAAGAGGTGATCTCTTCTCTCATCTTGCCATTTAGAAATAAAACATGAAAATTTAAAACCCCTTCGTATTTTAATGCAAAATGAATGAGTTCAGAAGTTTAGAGGTGGTGATGGCAGTTTTTGACTAATTTTGATGACTTAAGATTGATTTGAATACATATTTTGATATAAATTCAGTCTTCAAATCATGTGATATGGCACCAGTTAGCAATTTATTTTTGTCAAGAAAAATATATTTTATACATAATTTAAAATAAACAACATATCACTGATGAAATAAATTCACACGTGTCTTTGAATTAGAATACCTGGCACATATTATAACCTCAATCCATAGTTGTTAAATAAATGAGTATATATTGTTAAGACTGTATTTAAATAAACTGTATAATACATTCTTTCAAGACATACAGAGCTAAAATAATATTCTTTGTATATAAAACCACTTAAATATTGTAGATTAAGTAAAATGGTGAAATAGTTTTAATTTTAATCAAGTTTGAGTTTCCATTTTTAAAAAAATTTTTGTTTTAAGTTTATCTATTTTTGAGAGAGAGAGCGCGAGGAAGAGAGGAGAGTGGGGGAAGGGCAGAGAGAGAGGGAGAAGAGAAAATCCCAAACAGGCTCACACTGCCAGCACAGAGCCTGATGCAGGGCTCAAATGAAGAACCATGAGATCATGATCTGAGCTCAAACCAAGAGTCAGACGCTTAAAGCACCCAGGTGCCCCAAGTTTCCATTTTATTTAAGGTACAGGGACACAGGCTGGCTGTCCCCCTGGGGGCACTACTTGCCTGGAGGATAATGTCACGGGCACTGGAACTGAATTCAGAAGTCAAGGAGATTGACAAACATTTCTCTGCCGAGATTGCCTCATGAAATCCTATCTTAAATGTGAGAACACAAAAGCTAACAAGTTCATTGCCTTGTTCCCAACCACTGGGCTGGTTCGTGGAAGGGGTCGGATCTGAACACAGGTGTCCCTAATTCACTTGCCTGCCCCACTGCCTCACGATCGGTTCTAAGTGGGCAACAAGGAGAGACTGAAAAAGTGGTGAGTGGAGGAGGGACACAGTTCAGAGTGTTTGGGGGGATCCAGTGGGCAGGAGTTTGTGGCTGGGCCGGTGGAAGCTGCCGTGTGGGTTGTGGGGGATGGGAGCCAGTTAGGCTTGGACACCGGGTGCTTGTGATTCCGTGGGACGCTGATGTGGACGGGCCCAGCTGGCAGTTTTTCATGTCCGCCTGGAGTTTACGGGCGTTGGTCGGGCTCCTAAGAGGATTTTGAGCAAAAGGTGCGGGGGAAATACGGAAGACAGTGCTGACCTCCTTCTGAGATGTCAGGGGACAGATAGCCCTGACAGAGGAACCTTGATGGCCTGGCTCAGGTTCACCGGGAAGAAGATTCAGATGAGGGCCCTAGAGGTGCACGTGGGCCCATCGTAGTCTCCCCTCCCCACCAGCCCCCTGTATTACATTTAATGTGCGTTTCAGGCCAGCGTGGGAGGCACTATCTATACAATCCAGCACAGTCTTTTGAGGTTTTGTTAGAGGTGCTTTTTCCTAAGTCTATTTATTTTGAAAGAGAAAGAGTGTGTGCATGTGCTGGTGTTGGGGAGGGGCAGAGAGAGAATCCCAAGCAGGCTCCGTGCTGTCAGCACAGAGCCCGATGCGGGGCTCGAACTTGCAAAACGGTGAGATCACGGCCTGAGCTGAAACTGAAACGGACTGAACCACCCAGGCACCCTGGTAGAGGTGCTATGTTAATACTGCACTAGGTCGTGGATCCTGAGGAACATCACAGGGCCGGAGCTTAGCTTTGCCGCCAGGAACTTGAAGAGAAACTGCAGTCCTTCCCTAGTTAATTCCTTCCGTGCTGAGCCAGCCTGGGATTCTGGCCATGGCTGAGTCCTGGGGCCATGTGATGTTGAGGAATGTGACAGAAGACGGTGTCCGTACTCCAGGTCTACTTTGAGCCCGGGCTGGGAATATTACAGTGACGTCTATCACAACCAGCTTATGGCTTTGACTGGGGACACAGGAATGCATGCAGCAGTCACCTCTCCTTTCCTGAGCTGCCGAGTTGAACCTTGATAGGTAAGAGAGTGGTAAACGTGGGTGTGGGAAACATGGGCGGTGTGGGGGGTGGGTTTGGCATGGGTAACATCGTTTTCGAAAGGAGTAACCTTTCTAGAGAGTGCAGGGAAGAGGAAGAGGCATTGTTCTTTGCAGTGCCGGATAGAATGTGGCCTTGACTAAAGTAAGAAAGGTCGAAGGGAGACAGGTGTTGGGAGGAGGCCTTGTCCTGGTGAGGTCATGCGTGGTGCCCGGAAGCATAGGCCTTACCTGTTGGGTGCTGACTCCTGTAACTGCCGAGAGTGGGAACAGACCGCACAGCCCGGCCGCCAGCTGGCCTCCTCTACCTAGCCTCTTCATGATGGATAACCAGCCGAGTACATGTTTAGTCAGAGGCAGCACAGAATCTGTTTGGCCTCGGTGTGAAGGAGTTTGGGTAAATGGCAAGTATTCAGCTTACACAGTGAATGTGACTTGACCAAGAATTCTCAGAGATATTCGAGTCTCTCTAGGATTTGTCTCTTCGACGAGTGTCCTGTGCACCAGTCTTACCAGTGGGTAAGGCATGTCAGTTCCCAGTTTGGCATGTCGGGGGACCCAGTTCGTGGCTCTATTTTGTAAGAGTTTAAAACTCACTACTCGGTGTTCGTTTCTCAAGAAGAGAGGCTGGAATAGAGTAGCAATCCAATTTCTTGCCTGTAAACAAGGAAGGTCTCAATCTTAAAGGTTTGAATGTTGCCTCTTATGGGTTGACCTATGTGCCTCCAAATTCACATATTGAAGCCCAACCCCCAGGACTTCAGAATGTAACCTTTTTTGGAAATGGGACTGTGCAGCTATAATTAGTTGAGATGCAGGCATACTGAAGTAAGGTGGTCCCTTAATGAAAGGTGACCTTTTTCTTAAGTCCTTAATAGAAAGGAAATGTGGACACAGTCATGCACACAGGGAAGATGCCGTCTGAAAATGAAGATGGCCGTCTCCAAGCCAAAGAGTGAAGCCTAGAACAGATCCTTCCCTCAGCCCTCAGGAGGAATTAACCCTGCTGATAGGATGTCTAGTCTCCACAATTGTAGGGACTGACTTTTTGTTAAAGCCACCCAGTTTATGGGATTGTGTTAAGGAAGTCCTAGGAAACTAATACACCAACGATGTGGTCAGAAATAACGAACATGCATGTTGCAAAAGTAATTAACTTTCCAGAATCTGAAAAAGCCTTTCTCATCTTGATGAGGGTCAGGTTGCCTTTTGAGCGTCCCCTGGCCTTTGCCTTTAATTAGAGCTTCATCCCAAACAATCCGGGCTAATACCTCTGGTATGACTCAGAGTTATTATAATAGATAATAGAATATATTCAAATTATTTTTTCTTTTTCCACCCTTGCCATGTTTTCCTTTCCATGTTCACATGCTCACTTGACTGGCTTTAGCCTTGACCTTATGACCTGAGTTGGCCAGTGGAGTGTGGGTGGCTTTAAATGCCACTGCTTTGCTTGGGTTCACATTTTTGCACCCTGCTCTCTGTCACGAGCATCTAGAATGTCTACGGAGCTTCTCCATTGAGTTGGGTCCTGAAATGAGAAGGCGTGTGGAGTCCAGCCTGGCTGGAGGAAACTGAGCAGAGGGTAACAGAATTAGGAAACATGATATAGGGTTCATCTATTAATACGACAGAATCTGACGAATATCCCAATGAATTAGTAATAGCTCTCACCTGTGTGTCAGTTTCTGTGCTAAGAATTTCCATGTGCTCTATTTCACGTGGGTGGGATTTCCACACCTCTGTTGTATTTCTGTTCCCCTGCTGAGGAAATAGGCTCAGAGAGATTAAGTCAATTTCTTGAACTCCCAGGCTGGTAGTGGCAGAGTGTAATCCAGATTATGTTGACTCTAAAAGCAGTGCTCTTTCCTCCAGCCAAGATGTGTCCCTGTCATCAGTTATTTCCATTGTCCGTATATATTGCCAATAATTCCTATTCCTATAAGTAATAATTCTATTACCCTCTTTTTTTGGTCAAAAACCTACTAGATCTCACACTCCATCCTTATACACCCAGGACTGGAATTTGGTTCCTGGAGTCTGGCAGGATCATGGTCTCCATATGTTCTCAATCTTCTCCCTTTTTCTTCCCACAGCTCTTTCTAACCTTCACATTCGCTTTAGGACTTCCACGGCACCCTTTCCCCCACAGTCTTAGGCATGACTCTGTCTTTTACCGTAAGAATGATTCTCAAACTTGGGCTGTATCCTAATCACCTGGAGGGCTTGTTAAACACAGATTTCTGGGCCCCAATCCTAGAGTTTTTGATTAAGTAGGTCTGGGGTAGGACCTTAGAATTTATTTTATGTGAGTTCTCTGGTGATGTTGATGTTATGGGTCCAGGGACAACACTTTGAGAATTGCCTGGGAGAAAATACTGGTGGTGAACAGAACTTGCTTAATGACTTTCTAAACTGCAAATTTCTACAGCTTCTTGACACATAAACTTCCTACCCTCCTTTCTGCCTGTAACATCCAGCAGGGGCTAGTTGCTTCCACCTGTGATCTGGGTCCCAATTCTGTCTACCTCCTCAGAGGCGATTCAGTTTTTCACTTTTTTCTCTTTTATTTTCAAAATGTGCTTCTCTGTTGTCTTTCCCTTCTGAATATGCATGTGTCTGAGTCTTTCTAATTTTATACAACTGCTTCTCCTCGACACACCTCCTCTCAAAAATATTTATAGCCTGATTTCTTAAAAGTGTTGATATGCTCATTATTACCACTTGTGGTGGCCAGAATTCTAACAATGTTTCCCCCAAGACTCCTATCCCTTGGCTTCCTCATCAAACACCAATCTAGAGACTTTACAGATAGAATTAGGTTACTAGTCCGCTGAATTTAACATAGATTAACCTCGATTATCTTCGTGGACCCAGTGTGATCACTGGAGCCGTAAAAAGCAGAAAAGGAAGGCAGGAGGGATGAACCAGGAGGAGAGGTCAGGGAGATTCAAAGCGTGACCAGGAGTCGACCAGCTGTCCTTGGCTTTGAAGTTGGAGCGGAGGAATGGAGGCAGCCCCTGGAAGCCGAGGACAATCCCTGGCTGGCTGCCAGCAAGGAAATGGGAAACTCAGCCCAACAACCACATGGAACCCAATTCTGCCAACAACTTGAAAGAACAGATTTTCCCCGGAGCCTCCAGATAAGAGCCCGGCCAGCTCACACTTAGATTTAGCCTGGTGAGACCTGAAGCGTCCTCTTGGCTTTTGATTTACGAGCTATGGGATAAGAAGCTTATGTTGGTTCCAGTCGCTAAATTTGTGGTAATTTGTTACAACAGCAGTAGGGCGCAATCTATCCCTTCCCTATCTTCCATTCATTTGTCTGCAGCTTGTTTTCAGCTTTCCCTCATCGCCATTGAAACAATTATGATGAGGTTTGCAGTTATATTTTGTTGTTAAATCCTCTGGATGCTTTTCAGGCCCATCTAACTGGAAACCTCTGTAGCATCTGATGCTGCTTTACTGTAACTCTCACCTCCTTTCAATTCTATGACTCCATCCTCCACATTTTTCTTTTGCTGCCCCTCATCATTTTCCTTCAACAGTTTCTTTTCCTTTGCTGTCATGGAAATAGTGAATTCCCCAGAGTTTTGTTTTTTTCTTATTTTAAGACCTTTCCTTGATTACTCCTCCTTTTTTCATGATTTCTACTATATAATGTTGAAAGAAGTCAGGGAGGAAGCACATTTCCCTATACCCTGGGATTTAGGGTCAAGGAGCCTGTGAATTAAACTACCAAAAGACAGATAAACTGGACAAAAGGCACATAGTTTTTATTAGTGGGAGGTTAGACCATTGGTAGGGAAATGTCAAGGGATGACAGTACAAAAATAAAAAAATGTTGAAAGATCACCTCACCACAGTGAGATATCACCTCACATCTAGCCTGGGTGGCTCAGTTGGTTAAGCGTCCAACTCTTGGTTTCAGCTCGGGTCATGATCTCATGGCTCATTGGTTTGAGCCCTGCATCAGGCTCTGCACTGACAGTGTGGATCCTGCTTGGGATTCTCTGTCTCCCTCTCTCTCTGCCCCTCCCCTGCTCACGCTGTCTCAAAATAAACTTAAAAAAAAAAGACAAGAAGTAACAAGTGTTGGCGAAGAAAATTGTGGCCAAAAGGGAACTCTGTGCACTGTTGGTGGGAATGTAAATTGGTGCATCCATTATGGAAAACAGTATAGAGGTTCCTCGAAAAGTTAAAAATAGAGCTACCTGATGATCCAGCAAGTCTAGGTCTGGGTATTTATCTGCAGAAAACGAAAACACTAACTTGAAAAGATATGGGCATTCTCACGTTCATTACAGCATTACTTACAACAGTCGAGGTATGGAAATGACCTACGTGTCCATCAATGGATTCATAAAGAGAACGTGGCATGTATACACACACACAAAACACACCCCACCGCACACTCCATCCCACACTGGAATATTATTCAGCCATAAGAAGAATGAAATCTAGCCAGTTGTGAAAACATGGATGAACCCGAGGGCATGATGCTAAGTGAAGGAAGTCAGACAGTCAAGACAAAGGCAGTATGATCTCACTTACATGTGGAGTGTTTACCGGACCAAAGCAACACCCCCAAGTTCATAGATACAGAGAACAGATTAGTGGTGGCCAGAAGCAAGGGATGTGAGGTGGGTGAAACGGGTGAAGGGAGTCAAAAGTACAAACTTGCAGTTATAAAAGAAGTCGTGGAAATGTAATGTACAGCATGGTGACTAGAATTAATGATCCCTTGTTGCATATTTGAAAGTGACTAAAAGCATAGATCTTAAAGTTCGTTTTTTTAAAAAAAATTTTTTAATGTTTATTTACTTTTTTTTTTTTTTTTGAGAGAGACAGAGACAGGATGTGAGTGGGTTGGAGCAGAGAGAGAGGGAGACACAGAATCTCAAGCAGGCTCCGGGCTCCAAGCTGTCAGCACAGAGCCCGATGCGCGGCTCGAACTTACGAGCTGTGAGATCATGACCTGAGCCGAAGTTGGACGCTCACCCGACTGAGCCACTCAGGTGCCCCTTAAAAGTTCTTATCGCAAGAAAAATTCTATAACTATGTATGGGGACAGATGTTAACTAGACTTATGTAGGTGATCATTTTGTAACATATACAAACATCGAATCATCATATTGCACACCAGATACTAATATGATGTTGTATGTCCATTATACCTCAATAAAATAGAAGTAAGTGATAAAGTTGTTAATGACTAGTACGGTATTATGTTTGTGAGCTTTCGGTGTTGAATAAGAGAAATTACTTTCAAAAGAATAAATATCTAATGGTAGAATTTAATGGAAGGTAGTTTGAGACTACCAGCCCTATTTGCTAAATTAAATTATATCAATAAGGCAACTATCTTTCCATTTCCCCTTAAAATTGATGTTATTCTTGTTGCTCTTTTTCTTTCACTTCTTACAAGTATTCTCCTTTTCATCCTTCTTGTGGTTCCTCCAGGGCCTCAATAATCAGTAAGCTTCGTCTCATAAATGAGCTCTGTTCTATTGAGAGTAACTGTTTGGAGGAAGGTGTTCTATATACTGCTTCCCAGATAAGTCAGAAATAAAGCCAAGATCAGTCAGTCATAACTACCATGGGCAGGAATAGTTGCTCGTGTATAATAAATTCACTCCTCCAAACTTAACCAAATATTCGTGATACCATTAATATTATTTGACTAGACTGTATATCTACGGTCATTAAGTGACCAGAATTCAAAATTAAAGCAGGGATTAGAGATTTAAAAATCTTCGGTTGAGTTTTTTTCATTCAAAAAGTGAAACCTCAAAATAGTTCCTTTAAAAACCTTTTAATACCATCACAGTGAAAATATCCTTTTCTTGGAGGCGGCAAGTGTGGGATGCCCTGGACTTAAATCTGAATTCCAGCTAATTATAAGTTTAATTAACTGGATGTAGTTAGAATTAGTTAGAAAAAGGCTGATTGTTTCATGTCTTGTGGCAAACGAAATGTATATTCATTAATTAACCTCAGACCATATTAGCAACTGGAGCTGCTAAGGCTTAACTGATTTATGTCAGCAATGGTTTTCCATATTTTAATGTACTGTTACTAGATACAGAAATGTCATGTGTAAAAAAATTTAAAAAAATTTTTTGCATGGAGGGTCATAGAAAAAAACTCAATCGAATGGGTAGACTTGGGGGCTTATGTACCGTTTAAAAAATGCTTATTTATTTTGAGAGAGAAAGGAGGGGGGAGAGGGGAGAGATAGAGAGAGAGAGAGAGAGAGAAAATGAATATGAGTGGGGGAGGGGCAGAGAGCGAGGGGGAGAGAGATAATCCCAAGCAGGCTCTGCATTGTCAGCGCAGAGCCCGATGTGGGCCTTGAACTCACAAACTGTGAGATCACGACCTGGGCCGAAATCAAGAGTCAGACCCTTAACCAGCTGAGCCACCCAGGTGCCCCACTTATGGGAAAGGAAAGGGGGTTTGGGCTTTGAGGGATGAAAAATCCAGGGGAAGTGGCAAGGAAATAAATGGAGGGAGACTGCTGAAGGTAAGGATCATTTTAGTAAGGTTCATGTGTGCAAACTCCTCTCCATCTCCAGTGATAAGAGCTGCTCTCCTCTTCTTGGTATGGAAGAGAGGTCTGCCTTCACAAGGGAAATTTATGCCCTGCTTTCAGACAGATAAGGAAGGACAGAGAACTCTGCCTGTATCTGTTGGTTCTCAGTGGCCTTCAGCTCAAAATGATCCTGATGCCAAAGTGGCATATTCTAGGGTGGCATATTCTGGTCCCCATTCAAAGTCCTTATAGTTCCAAGACTGTTAGTTCTCAATGAACTCTTGTCCTCCTCTTGGAAACACAGACACCTTAAGAAGAACTTGTCCTAAACTGAAGTCATCTTTCCTTTTACCTTTCCCAAATGAAATCTCCTTTTATAGTGTCTATTATTTGTAAACAGCACCACTATCTACCCCATATTAGCATCCACCCTATATTAGATTAAGATTGAATAACAGAAAACCCGAAATAACAGTGGATTAAAATAGATATTGGGCTCTCATGCAAAAGAAATGCAGAGCTAGGCCAATCAAGGGTGGTAGGCTAGCTTCTTAATTACCACACACCCAGGCAACTTCTATCTTTCTGTCTCCACATTACAGAACAGTTTCTGTCCTCAGGGTCACCTCATGGTCCAAGACTGCTGCCCGAGAACCTGCCATTGCATGGGAGCCTAGGCAGCAGGAAGGAGGAAATGAGGAATGTCAGCTAAATCTGTATGGGGGACTGAAACATATGAATATTAATGGCATATATTGTTACCCTGGATAAAACTGAAGTTCCATTACCACACAAGAATGGAAGAATGGATAATATGTAGCCAATGAGCAACCTCTGCAATTACCATTCTTCCACAGCCCAGACTGCCAAAGCCAGGACCTGGAGTTGTCTTTAGTTCCTCTTTCTTATTCACATGCAATCTGTCTTTGGCTTCTGCAGATTCATCTTTCTTCATTCTCACTTCCTTTATTCATAATTTCCTCATTCTAAGCTGCTGATGATATTGATATTAGTAATATTTATCGAACTCCTACCATATATCGGTATGCAAAGTGATTAAGGTGTGCTTTCTAATTTTATCCTCACGACAACTCGATTTGGTGCGTACTATTATTATATCAGTATGCCAGATTATAAAACAGAGGTTTAAGAGGTTAAGAAAGCCAGAGGGTCATAAGCATGTGGTTTTATAATTGTCTATTTCTCCACTTTCCCCAGTGGTCTCCAAGCTCCTTGAGGGAATGGCCCAGGTCTTAATTCGTCTTTGCTTCTCTAGGACCTGACAGAGTGCCTGGCTCTTAGTAAATGCTTGTTGAATTATTGAATGCATATCCAGAATAAAGTAGATTCTAAATAAATATGTATTTTGGGGCACCTGGCTGGCTCAGTCGGTTAAGCGTCGACTTCAGCTCAGGTCATGATCTCACAGTTGGTGAGTTCGAGCCCCGCATCGGGCTCTGTGCTGACAGCTTGGAGCCTGGAACCTGCTTTGGATTCTGTGTCTCCCTCTCTCTCTCCCCTCCCCTGCTCACACTCTGTCTGTCTCTCTCTCTCTCTCTCAAAAATAAAAAACATTAATTAAAATTTAAATAAATATCTGTTTCTCTATGATTAAATCATACTGACCTCAACATTTCTAAAATAAAAAAAATGTAGAAGAGAATGGGCACAAAGTCAGGTCTTTATCAAACAATATATATAACACTTAGGTCTCTGGTGCACTTGAGTGGGAAGAGATAGCTTAGCCTGACATTAAAGGTGTGTAGGTTTTAGGGGCACCTGGGTGGCTCAGTTGGTTAAGTGCCTGACATCCGCTCAGGTCATGATCTCGCCATTGGTGGGTTTGAGCCCTGCGCCGGGATCTGTGCTGACAGCTCAAAGCCTGGAGCCTGCTTCAGAATCTGTGTCTCCCTCCCTCTCTGTTCCTCCCTGACTTAGGCTCTGTCTCTGTCTCTTTCTCTCTCTCTCTCTCTCTCTATCAAAAATAAATAAACATTAAAAACATTTTTTAAAATGTGTATGGGTTTTGAAATTGGTTGGTATTATAGTTTTTAAAAATATTAAAAAAAAAGTTTATTTACTTTTGAGAAAGAGAGGCAGAGGGAGAGAGAGAATCCCAAACAGTCTCCTCACTGTTAGTACACAGCCTGACACGGGGCTTGATCTTATGAACCATGAGATCATGACCTGAGCAGAAATTAAGAGTCAGTTGCTTAACCGACTGAGACACCCAGGCGCCCCTGGATGGGATTGTGTTTTAATTACAGCTGTGACACTGATGTGTTTTATAACCTTTGGACTATTTTTTATTTAGCCTTTTTGAATTTTAGAATCTTGTCAGAAGTAGAACTAATAATGGCTGCCTTTCTGATTGGAAGGATTAAGTGAGATAAAATATAACACCAGTAGCCAGGGCGGGGTGCGCCTAGGTGGCTCCGTCAGTTAAGTGTCTGACTCTTGATCTTGCGGTTCGTGAGTTCGAGCTCTGAGTCGGGTTTTGCACTGACAGTGCAGATCCTACTTGGGATTTTCTCTCTACCACTCTTTCTGTGCCTCCTTCACATTCTCTTGTCTCTCTCTCTCTCTCTCTCTCTCAAAATAAATAAATACGTTAAAAAATATATAACATGGATGCTCTGGTGTCATGCTTACCACCTGGAAGGAAACCAACCCACGTGATCCTATGTTTAATTGTATCTCCCCGTGCTCTCTCTATTTCTGTCTCTTTGCTAGATTCCTCTTCTCTTGTCCCTTTTCCATCCCAGACAGACATCATGTGGAATCTGGGTCTAAAAATGGGAGTTTGAATCTCAGCCCTGCTACTGACTGTGTTTGTTATTTTGTAAAACTGTATAAGCTGTTTTCATTTTCTTCTTCGAGTTATATTTTCTTGTTTCACCCCCAGCTTGTACCATAGCTCTATGGACAGAGTTTAGTCGGTAACGTTGATCTGTTCAGGAAATATCCTCTGGGCTCCTATGGCTGCTAGTCAAAAAGCCAGTTGCTAGAGGGAAGATTTCCATGATGGGGAGGGTAGGCGCATTCTGGGGTGAGCCAGCAGCTGCTGACCTGGCCCGTCAGGACCAGCTTGGAGCCATCTGCGTGGCCTGCACTTGATTGGTTGGACACGGAAAGGAATGAAAACCAATCAAGAAAGATGACCTTTTGTGGAATTAAGCAATTTGCAAGCAGCTGCAGGGGTACTGGGACCCCAGTAAGAGCAAGCAGATTTGCCTGGCTTTTATGTTGGACTCACATCAAACTCGTTAATGTCAATAAGAAAGAAATTGAGCTTGTCTTTGTTGTGAGCCTAATGAAGCCATTGCTGGTTGAGCAAAATCTCTCCCTTTGACTTCCCTCTCTGCCTTTTTTCTGCTTCCTTTTATTTAATGTTCTTCTTGGCAGTGGCTCTTTCACTCGTTTCAAAAAGGAAGAGGAGATAGGGAAGAGGAAGAGAAGTTTAAAAACCAAGAGAAAGTTTCAAGTGAGGGTTTAGCCCTTTTCCATGGCGATATGCTTAGAGCCTCCCAAATCCGACTCTGGGAAAACTCTGCCCCAGACTGGTGGTGGTGAGGTGAAGGTGGGGCACGGTTATGTTGTGGGTTAGAATTCACACCACTGGACGGTGGGGTCCCCCCGCCCCTCTGTGGAACCCCTTCTCAATGGGATGTGTCTCATCTGGGAACACTGGTCAGTTAGACCTCTAATTGACTCCTAGGTGGTAAGTTAGGTTGTAGACAACACAAAGCCCATCTCAAACTGACCTAAGCAAAAGGGAGCCTTTGTTTGCTCATCTGTCTGAAACCTGCCAGGGTGAAGTTCATGTCCTTGGAAACATGTTCCTCTCCCTCTCTCACCTCTGCAGTCGGCTTCCTTGTCTGGCTTCATGTAACAGTTTCTGGCAACTGCAGAGTAATATCTACCCAAGTGTAAGTTCACCAGCTGGTACCATATTACTCCCATACTCTATCATAACCAATCATTCTTTATATTCAGTTTTCCTGCTCAAATTATTATGTGCTTTCTCTCTCGCGATTGGACCCTGATTGGTAAACAGTGCAAAAAATGTCCTCATACGTATCCCTTTATGGACCTGAAATTTTATTTGGGCATATATACCCCCAAACAGCCTTGCTAGAACACGGGGTAAGTGTTTGATTTACCTACATAGTTCCTGACTGCTCTTTTGAGTAGCTATACTGTCTGTACCTTCACTATATGGGTGTACTTGTACTTGTGTCCCACCTGACCATCAAGATTTGAAAACAGCTTTCAAGTTTTTGCTTGTCTAACAATGATGAGGCAGTACATTATTTTTCTAAATTGCGTGTCTCTGCTTATTAACATCTCTTTATATTCTTGTTGGCCTTTAGTTTCATCCTCTGTGAACTGCCTTTCCGTATGCTTTGCCCATTTCTTTCATCAGTGTTTATGACGTTTTCTTGTTGAATTGTAGACATTCTTTGTATATTCTGGCAAACATTCCCTTGTCAGTTTTTGACATTGCAGATATCTTCTCTCAATCCTTCCTCTGTCTGCAAACTTTGCCTGTGGTATACTTTATTGAAAAGAAATCCTCTTTTTGAGGTAATAAAAAAGTTGTTTAAGTGTTCTTTTTACCCCCAAAATATTCTGTCACATATCCTCAGATGTATAGTTTTACTTTCACATTTAGGTTTTCTTTTTTCTTTTTTTCTTTTCTTTTTTTTTTTTTTTTTAACATTTATTTATTTTTGAGACAGAGAGAGACAGAGCATGAACAGGGGAGGGTCAGAGAGAGGGAGACACAGAATCTGAAACAGGCTCCAGGCTCTGAGCTGTCAGCACAGAGCCCGACACGGGGCTCGAACTCACAGCCCTCACGGACCGCGAGATCATGACCTGAGCTGAAGTCGGCCGCTTAACCGACTGAGCCACCCAGGGGCCCCTCACATTTAGGTTTTAAATATGCTAAGTGTACTTTTGATTGTGGTGTTAGAAGTGACCTGTGTATTTTTTTCTAATTATTGAGCCAAAAAATTAATATTTTAAAGGAGAAGAGAATATGAATGTCAGCCTTTGTGAGTGACCAAAAAGTAGTTATGACAAAGTTTAAAGGAAAAATGAATTGTCAAGACTAATATACATAAAATGAGATAATGTATCATAAAATAATCCATATCATTATGGTAATTACAGAAATGCTGATTATGATAATTTTTGAGTGTTAGATTAAAGCATTAAACCCAGAGACCTCATGGTGATTGTCTAACTGTGGCTTTGAATGACATTATTCCACTTATGAGAAATTTCATCTTTCTATCCACTACCCAGTTTTTGTGAATAATTGTCTGGCTTGGTTGCCTTGAATCCATTTTTTTTTAAAATTTTTTTAACGTTTATTTATTTTTGAGACAGAGAGACAGAGCATGAATGGGGGAGGGTCAGAGAGAGGGAGACACAGAATCTGAAACAGGCTCCGGGCTCTGAGCTGTCAGCACAGGGGCCCGATGCGGGGCTCGAACTCACGGACCGCGAGATTGTGACCTGAGCCGAAGTCGGCGCTCAACCGACTGAGCCACCCAGGCGCCCCAGAATCCATTTTTTTAATGCAATAGTATATCACTTTTACTTCTCCATTCTCAGGAACACAAACCTTCTCTATTCTCAGGACACATCATTTGAGTGGGATCTACCCTAGATCAGGAGTAGATTATGTAGCCCAGGGTCAGTGGTCATGGCCCCCAAATTCCCTAGTTTAGTGACTGGTCACTGAGAACATATGACCTGTGTCTGGCCAATTGAGAAACTCTATTTCCATGTGACAGTGATTGCCTTGGTAATTTCATATTGATCCAATCATAGTTAATCCCAAGATACTAAATCATCACTTTAAAAGTTTTTCTTGGTCTTTAAACCAAGTACTATATAGCGTTTAGAAGGAAAAGGCCAGATGTGTGTGTGTGTATGTGTGTGTGTGTGTGTGAAGCGTGTGTATGTGCGTGTGAAGCAATATGGATATAAAGCAATATGGATAGAATTTAAAACTAGGTGCTGAGTGAAGAAAGACCTAGAACACAGTACTGTCTTTGTAAATACACGCACACAAAACAACAGTGTATTTTTGACTAGATTTCATTTAGATAGCAGATATATACCAAGTACAAGTAAAACCTTGGATTGCAAGTAACTTGTTCTGCAAGATCAGCAAACATTTCTAATACATTTTAACTTAATAAACGAGTGATGTCTTGCAATACGGGTAGTACGTGATGCTGAATGTCACATGATCACAACTGAGCCAATGGTTCTTCTCTTTCTCTCTCTCTCTCTCTCTCTCTCTCTCACTGAGGATTGTGGGTGATCATCAATGCAATGTCACATTTCATTGAAATCCTTTAAAGGAGGCAAAAGCAAGTGTTACTGGATAGGTTCCTTGTTAAAGTTGCATGAAAAGAGAAAGATTCCATTGAGCCAATAGATGGCAGTGACTCCGTTAGCGATAGTGAAAGTCATCCTACACAATAACCTTCCTCTCTCTTGCCTCCCTCACACCAGCCACGAAGGTTTTCAAAGGAAAGTGCAGGTTAACTTGTTTATTTTCTTTATATTTTGTATTTTCTTTATTGTTTTGTATTCTGTTACAGTATTGTAATCATTTTTATATGAGTATTTTTGGGTTGTGGAATGCACCATCTGAGTTCCCATTATTTCTTATGGGGAAATTCGTTTTGATATACAAGTGCTTTGGATTCCAAGCAAGTTCCTGGAATGAATTATGCTCGCAAACCAAGGTTTTACTGTACTTTAGAATGTTTGCTATGTGGGAGATGTCAATAAAAGTAAATATAAACTAAAAAGGGAAGGCTTTATAGACAATTTACAGTAGTGTGCCACGAACCGAAGAGTGTGGTTAAATTAACTTTTGGCACATAAATCAAAAATTTTGAAAAATTTTATTTTTATCATTGCAAATGTTTAGACAGTATATTCTCAGTGTTCAACAAGTAGTTTTTGATTTACCTAGTCTTTTGGGATGAGTGATATCTTTTTCTAAAAAATTTTTTAAGTGTTTATTTTTGAAAGAGAGAGAGAGAGAGAGATGGAGGGGGCAGGAGGGAGGGGACGAGAGAGAGAGAGATGCAGAATCTGAAGCAGGCTCCAGGCTCTGAGCTGTTAGCACAGAGCCCAAGGCGGGGCTTGAACTCACAGACTCGGGGCTTGAACTCTTGAACCGTAAGATCACAATCTGAGCAGAAGTCAGATGCTTAACTGAGCCACCTAGGCGCCCCATGGGATAAGTGGTATCTTTTCATTAGTTAAAGGACTAAAGGGAAAAATACCAAAACAGTAATATAGGTCATGATGAAAACAATAATAAATAAAAATTAAAATATAATTTAAATTTCATTTTAGAGATGAAACTTTACAAAGATTTGCTCAAGAAGGACTGTAAGTAAAAAGTCTAAAAGAGAAGAAGGCAATGCTTTTTTTTTTTTTAATGTTTTATTTTATTTTTGAGAAAGCTCACGCATGAGCATGAGTGTGGGAGGGGCAGAGAGAGAGGGAGACAGAGGACCTAAAGTGGGCTCTTCTTTGGTAGCACAGAACTGGGCTCAAACTCATGAACCTTGAGATCACGACCTGTGCTGAAGTCAGACCCTTAACCGTGGAGCCACCCAGCACCCTTGGCAATGCTTTTTGAGTAACAAGCCATGCTGTTTCATTTACTTAGAAATGAAGTAACATGACAGCGAGGTCAGGGAAATGTGTGCAGTGTCATAAGGTAGGTGGTTAAGATGAACCCTCTGTGACAAAAATAGTTTATAACCTTGATGATCTAACAGTTTACTATAGCAAACATTTTAACAAATACTCCTGTAACAAATATGTGTAGTACCAGAATTGTAAATCGGCAGTCCTTGGGATTGTTAAAGCTTTCAATATTGCAAGGAAGTTCTTTGCCATTCTTAGTAAACTTTCTTGGACAGAACTCAACGTTATGCTGACAAGATACACTCGAAGTCCATAGTTAACTTAAATTTTATGTGTTGGATGTGAATGTTCACTCCGCTTTTCCTCCAATCCAACAAGATGGAATGTCTGGTTAGATACTTTGTCTTCTCAAAGCTCCCATTCAGTCTTCCAGTTCTCTTCAAGGGCTCTCATTATACTGCTAATTAGGTTTTGTAGCCTTTGGCTTCAGTGACATTTTCTACTCAAGACTGAATTTAAAAATATAGGGCACCCCTGGAGGAGAAATGTTATCAGAGGTCTGTGATTTCCCTGGCGGGCACTTGGAGTGAAACTGTACCATGGCTGGAGGTATGAATCTGGAATTTTATATTTTAACCTGATGGGAACTAGGGAAATATGTTACCACACCAAGCCTAAGTGTTTTGAAGTCAAGGATTCTGTTCCCTTTTCTTTGTGTTTCCCCACATGAAATGCAGATTATAATAAATGCCATATACATATTGAAATTGATTCTCCTGCTATCATTGAACTCAGCAGCAAAACCAGAGAATGTGAATAGTGAGTAAATAATGTTACAGATTATTGCCTAGATCCGCACCTTGGATTTTCCATTTTCCTTGTTCATGCTGTTGTTGTCAGAAGTATTTCTGTATGCAGAGTGATGCTTTCTTAGGGGAGACTCCATGGTTAAAGCTCAGAGCATACGATTTTATTTTATTTTTTATTTTTATTTTTTCAACGTTTTTTATTTATTTTTGGGACAGAGAGAGACAGAGCATGAATGGGGGAGGGGCAGAGAGAGAGGGAGACACAGAATCAGAAACAGGCTCCAGGCTCCGAGCCATCAGCCCAGAGCCTGACGCGGGGCTCGAACTCACGGACCGCGAGATCGTGACCTGGCTGAAGTCGGACGCTTAACCGACTGCGCCACCCAGGCGCCCCGCATACGATTTTATTTTAACGGCATAACCAACCTTCTAGGAATCCTATCTTATATATTCCAAGTTGGTAGGCAAATGGTTACTTACCAGGGGAAAATATGAAACATTAATATGCCAATACCATCCATCTCTGAGTTTAGGAAAGCAAAATCTAAAATTACATACTATAATATGATTTTGATAAGAGATACCATTTAATTGACTTCTGTCATAGCTGTAAGAAAAAAATCATCTGGCAAGGGGCCCTGCTACAGTTTTTTTGTTAAAGTTTGGATTTCTTTTCTTATGGGGGTTGCTTCAACTAGATGAGATGATTCTTTCACAAGAGGCATGTTGACATATAGGGACGACCTCCTGCTTTCAGCGTGGAAATTTGGAGAAAAAGTTATAGAACATTAACCCAAGATGAGGAAGGCCGTCACTTGATGTTTCATGCCAAGAATGGTTAATGGTTTCCTAAAGTCTACCCTCTCTGCTACCTGAGCCACTGTGTGGATGTAAGGTGACTCTGGTGTCATGGAAAGAGCACGTGAACTCTGGACCAGGTACCGCTTCTCTTCTCTTGTATGAACGGTGTCTGGAGACACATAGGACGTTTGTGTTTACAGGTAGATGGCATATTCTCTCCTTGGGGGAGTCTTCGCATGTGCAGAGTGTGGGTATGTATATATATGAGGATACAGCATAAAGAGATATGTGTGTGTGTATGTGTGTGTAGAGTAGTGGAGTGCTATCTATATACTATGACTCAAAGCGTGTCACTGGAAGTTTCACTCATCTGATCCACCTACATATTCCCCCTATCCCCCACTGACTCTGTCACTTTTCATGGTGCCCCAAATCCTGCCGGTTATTCATGGCTTTGAATTAATTAAGCGACAGAGGCCTCTGTCAGCACCCAAACATTTGGCGGTAATTAATATATTAAATAATTATCCATAGTAACTGGACTCTCAGTTTAGGTGGTTTGGCAGAAACAACCAGATCACCGAGGAGGGAAAACCAGAAAAGGAAGTTTTGATGGTTAATGGTTGAGGGGGGAATCAGGGAAGGTCCCGAGTGTGTGTGGGGGGGTCCAGGTTTGGCAACGTGCCTCACTAAATATCTCAAAGGAGAATTTGGACAACTAAGGCTCATCAAAAGGTTTTGGGCCTGGAAAGCAGGGAAAAAAGGGAAAATACATCTCCAAAAGGTAAACAGAACCCTGAAGATCAGCTTTGCTTATAAGTTTTCTGAAGTCTGGCTCTCCCTTTCTTTCCCTTAATTGCACTTAAGGTCAAGTGCAAACATTTCAGGTGCCATAGAGAACCCACATGGGTCTCTGTTTAGCTGAATATGTTTTATGTCTACATATTCTTTTTTATTATTAAAATTTTTTTGAGTTTATTTGTTTTTGCGAGAGAGACAGAGCACAAGTTGGGGAGGAGCAGAGAGAGAGGGAATGAGAGAATCCCAAGCAGACTCCGCACTGCCAGCATGGAGCCCGATGTGGGGCTCGAACTCACAACTGTGAGATCATGACCTGAACCGAAACCAAGAGCCAGACACTCAACCGACTGAGCCACCCAGGCGCCCCTATGTCCACATATTCTTAAAAAATAGTCTCCTAGTCAGTATGGCTAGGAAGGTACATACATAAGACTCGAGAAGAGCTATGTGATGTGTGTTTATTCCTAGAAGAAAGGGAGATGTGCTATCCTGAGACACAGGGCTCGTCATTAAAAAGTCTGACACTACAGTGTTTCAACAGTAAGTAATTCATCTTGAGTGAATGAAAGGAAACAGGAGACGAATTGCTGTATAATGGGGCGAGTCAGTTAAATAACATAAGTAAGGGGGTAAGTTCGCTAAAGAACCAGGTGAGTTTAGATAGGCAGAAGGGTGACCTACCTCAGAAATGTGCTGAGCTACTGGAATAATAGAACTATTTACCTAAACCGAGGAGCACAGATTGGCCATGGCATCGATCTTGAAATTCTTTTTGTCTGAGGAAAGCAATCTCACTTCTGTACAGCAGGTGGCAGCATTGCTGGCCGCAATCCCTGCTCGGCTACGGTTGGCTGAGTTTGTGTGATGAATCTGCCAAGGCAGAAATGCTTGTTTGCATTACAGGAGACTGTAGCTCTTTAGAATTTCATTAAGAAGAGAAAGACTACTCTTATTGCTATTACAATCATTTTCCATTTTCCATACGTCTCTAGAGCGGACAAATAAGGTAGCCGTGTTATAAGTTACTGCATGGTTAATTCAAAACCAGAGGTAAGAATTTGTTGAATTCTTGCCCACAGTGAAAATAGATGCATTGCTTTTAATTGTATTTGCAAATAATATTAGTGGCTACATCTTGGCAAGATCACAGTCTGAAAATACTCATTGTGTTGGCTAAAGCCTCACGTTCTTAATTTCCAGCTAGAGAAATTATTCTTGTTACCTGTTTTATTTTCTTGAGTCTATCTAGTGAACAATGCCTTATTAAATGGTAATAATTGACAAATTTCTACCATGCTCTGAGTTTCTGCAGAACATGTACATTCTTAGATTGTGAGCTCCTCGAGAGTAGTCATTGCATCTTAATTATGGTGTATTCCCAATATTGACAGAATACATAATCATGATATTAAATATTTATTGAGTGCTTACTCTATGCCAACCAATGTTCCAAATACTTATGTATTAATACAACTCCTTCTCATCAGGATGCTATGAGGAAGATGCTATTATCTCTATTGTATAGATGAGGAAACTGAGGCACAGAGAGATTAAAGTAACCTCTGGAAAATTTTCAGGATACGCTAGTCTTGGTTACTTTTTTTTTTTTTTTTAATTTTTTTTTTTTAACATTTATTTATTTTGGAGACCGAGAGAGAGAGAGAGAGAGAGAGAGAGAGAGAGACAGACAGAGCACGAGCAGGGGAGGGGCAGAGAGAGAGAGGGAGACACAGAAACCGAAGCAGACCCCAGGGTCTGAGCTGTCAGCACAGAGCCCAACGTGGGGCTCAAACCCATGAACCATGAGATCATGGCCTGAGCCGAAGTCGAATGCTCAAACAACTGAGCCACTCAGGCACCCCGGTTACTTTTTGGTTTCTCAATGGTGTTTTGGTGTGGTATTCCTCAGAATGCTAATTGTGTGAGGTCATTAAAAGTTAATGCAAGGCAGGGCAGCTGGGTGGCTCAGCCTGTTAAGCGTCTGACTTCAGCTCAGGTCATTATCTCACAGTTTGTGGGTTCGAGCCCTGCTTTGGGTTCTTGCTCACAGCTCAGAGCCTGGAACCTGCTTTGGATTCTGTGTCTCCCTCTCTCTCTGCCCCTCCCCTGCTCATGCTCTGTCTCTCTCTCTCTGTCAAAAATAGATAAACATTAAAAAAAAAAAAAGGTTGATGCAAGGCAGCATTTCACATATTTAAAAAAGTGTATTGTGTCATTTATGCAAATACTGTCTGATTCGACTTATGTGAGGTATCTAGAGCCGTCAAATCCACAGGAATGGAAATAGAATAGTGGTTGCCAGAGGCTGAGGGAAGGAAGAGATGGGGAGTTGTTGAATAGATACAGAATTTTAGTTTTATAAGATGAAAAATTTCTGGATAATTGTTGTACATCAGTGTGAATATACTTAACACCACTAAACTGGTTAAGATGCTAAATTTTGTGTTACTCTTTTTACCACAATTAAAAATTTAAAAAGAAACTTGTTAATGGTTAAGATGCTAAATTTTGTGTTACTCTTTTTACCACAATTAAAAATTAAAAAAGAAACTTGTCCAAAGAAACAAACAAACAAACAAAAAAAAAACACATTTTGCTATTATGTAGTGAATTCAGTTTGTAGTTAATTAAAATTTTATTTGAGGGTCTTAAAAATTGAAATTATATTTGTTGGACCAGGAAGCAACATAGCACGCTTGATTGTATCTTTTTATGTTTCTAACAATGAATTAAAAAATTCCATCTGAAATGCCAAAAGCCCTTGATTAAGAGAGTTAATGATATGCAAACGTTTTTTTATTGTGGCAGAAACCGCGTAAAATCTGCCCATTGTAACCATTTTTATGTATACGTTCAGTAAAGTGTACTCACATCTTAGTGCAACAAATATCTACAACTATTTCCTCTAATGACTCTGCAACTCTATGCCCATTCAACACTAATTCTGTCCCCTACCCTGCCCCAGCCTTAGGCAACTACTTTTCTATGTTCTGTTTCTATGATTCTGAGTATTATATGGTTCATATGAGCGGAATCAGACAGTGTTTGTACTACGGTGACTGGCTTATCTTGTAAAATGCAACAGGATTCCCTACTTTTTAGAAGCTGTGTAATATTCTGTCATCCGTATATACTACATTTCCTTTATCCGTTCATCTGGATGGATTGCCTTCATCTCTTGCCTACTGTGAATAATGCTGAGATGTACATGGATGCGTAGATCTCTCTTTGAGATCCTACTCTGAGTATTTTTGGCTCTATACCGTGGAGTGAGATTGCTGGATCATCTGCTAATTTAGTTTTATTTTTTTGAGGAACCTCCATACTATTTTCCCTAATGGCTGCACCAACTTACATTCCCACCAACGGTGCACAAGGTTTTCAATTTTTCTGCATCCTTGTGAGCACCTGTTATTTTCTGTTCTTTTGATTTGTATTTCTCTTGTGGTTAGTGATGTTGAATGTTTTTGCATATGTATGCTGACCATTCTTACATCTTCTCTGGAGAATTGTCTGTTAAGTCCTTTGCCCGGTTTTTTAATTGGGTTAGTTTTTTGTTTTGTTTTATTTTGTAGTTGAGTGGTAAAAGTTCCTTATATATTCTGGATATTAGCCCCATCAGATATATGATTTGCAATTATTTTCTTTCATTCTTAGATTGCCTTCTTGCTCTGTTGATTGTTTCCTTTGCTCTATAGAAGTTTAAGTTTCACGTAATCCCATTTTTCTCTTTTAGCTTTTGTTGCCTGTGCTTTTGGTATCGTGTCCAACAAACCATTGCCAAATTTAGTGTCTTGAAGCTTCTCCCTAATGCTTTCATTTTGTTTTATCGTTTTAGGTCTTGTGTTTATACCTTTAATCCATTTTGAATTAAGGTAAGGGTCCAGACTTCATTCATTTGCATGTGCGTCTCTAGTTTTCTGAGCGCTATTTGTTGAAGAGACTGTCCTTTTCCCATCATCTAGTCTTGGCACCCTTGTTGCAAACCATTTGGCCATACACACAAGGGTTTATTTTTGGGTTCTCTGTTCTATTCCACTGGTATATGGGTCTGTCTTTATGTCTGTGCCATTTTATCTTCATTACCATAGCTTTGTAGTATGTTTTGAAATCAGGAAGTGTGAGGCTTCCAATTTAATTCTTTTTGAGGACTGTTTTGGCTATTCAGGGCCCCTGAGATTTCTTATGGATTTTAGGATCGTCCTATTTCTGGAAAAAAAAATGTCCTATTGGGATTTTGATAGAGATTGCATTGAATCTGTAGTTTGCTTTGGGTAGTATGGGCATTTAGTAAACAGTTTCTAAATTATTAAGTATACCTCATTTGTAAAATTTTACCATAAATATGGTATAGTAGGAAGAATCTTAGACTTTGAGACTGAAAACTTGGATTTAAATAATTATTTTGCTTTGTGACCTCATGCAAATTACTGTAGATCTCTGAGCCATAGTTTTATCACCCTTGTAAAAATAATAATCCTTTGTGCCCTCTAGAATTATTAAATAGATTGAATTTGTTAATGACAAGAGAGAACTCAGGAGTATTGATAATCCTTTTTAAAAAAGTCTTTTTCATGTTTATTTATTTATTTATTTTGAGAGAGAAAGAGCGAGAGAGCATACCAGCGGGAGAGGGGCAGACAGGGAGGGAGAAAGAGAATCCCAGGCAGGCTCCATGCTGTCAGCATAGAGCCCAGTGAGAGGCTTGATCCCACAGACTGTGAGGTCATGACCTGAGGTGAAATCAAGAGTCGATGCCCAACTGACTGGGCCATCCAGGAGCCCCAGTGATGATAGTTGTGAAATTATGATCAATACTAGTAATGCCTTACATTTACATGGCAAATTATGTAGAAAAATCTATGCTTTATGTTAGAATAGACTATCCTAGCTTGTAAAGTCCTAGAAGGCAAGGAGCAGTTCTTCTTCAGTGTTTGTATGTGTGATGTAGAAACACAAGCAACAGATTTATGGTGCTGACAGCTGACAGTGATAGTTGAGATGGTCAGGGACAATATTCTCAAACAGCAAAGAACAGTTTTTCACTTGGGAATTAGATACACCTACAGTCTGACTCTCTTAAGTAACCCAACCTAAACTGGTATCAGGGGTAACCCCTTATTATAGGTATGGACTTTTTACAAAGTAGAATTTCTTTCTCTTTTTCTTTCATTACTGTTTTGTTTATCCCACCACCTAGAGATCTAGCTCCTATCACTGTTAACATTCTAGAACACATTCTTTCCTGTTTTTTGGTTTTTTTTTTTTTTAAGAAAAAAATTTTGAGAGAGAGAGTATGTGAGTGTGAGTGGGGAGGGAGGCAGAGAGAGAGGGAGAGAGAGAACCCCAAGCAGGCTCCACACTGGCAGCATGGAGCCTGTTGAGGGGCTTGAATCCACAAACCATGAGATCATGACCTGAACCGAAATTAATAGTTGGACATTTAACCGATTGAGCTACCTAGGTGCCCCTCCTCCTCCTTATTTAAAAAAAATTTTTTTTTAATGTTTATTTAATTTTGAGAGAGAGTGACAGAGCAGAGAGAGAGAGAGAGAGAATCTGAAGCAGGGTCTAGGCTCTGAGCTGTCAGCACAGAGCCTGATGCATGGCTTGAACCCAGGAAGGGTGAGATCTTGACCTGAGCCGAAGTCAGATGCCTAACCAACTGAGCCACCCAGGCGCCCCTCCTTCCTGTTTTTTTTAATGCATATTGCTTACAAAGCTGAACCTAAACTGTACATATAATTTTGCATCTTACCTTTTATAGTTAAAACCGTATTACAGTCATTTCCCCTTGTCTAAGTTTCCGTAAAATCGTATTAATGGCTGCATAATATTTTATCATTGGATTTATACTAATTGATTTAACCAATATCCTTTTTTAAAAAAAGTTTATTTTGAGAGAGAGAGAGAGAGAGAGAGAGAGAGGGAGAAGGAGAGGAAGGGGCAGAGAGAGAGGGAGAGAGAGAGAGAGAGAGGGAGGGAGGGAGGGAGAAGGAGAGGAAGGGGCAGAGAGAGAAGGAGAGGGAGAATCCCAAGCAGGCTCTGTGCTGTTAGCACTGAGTCTGACATGGGGCTTTAACTCACAAATAGTGAGATCATGACCTGAGCTGAATCCAGGAGTTGGACGCTTAACCAACTGAGGCACCTAGGTGCTCCTAACCAATTTCCTAAATGTGGGACTTTTAACATTATTCAATTTTTCATATTAATACTAAGATTTTGTTGTCACCCCTGTGGAACCATTGATCCAGACCCAACTTTGTTTCTTCGTTAGGAGAATGAGCTCAACTCCCTGGATCTAAGGGTTATGGTTCCTATGGAAATTTTTAGTCAACGTGGACATGCCAAGGAGGCTGTGGCGGTCTCTCTGAGATTCAGTGGGGTCTTCAAGGAACCTCAAAAATGCTTACAGTTGTGTCGGTCCCTCAAGTTTCTTTTGTAAAGCTGGGAACAGCCTGATGTTGCCGCAACAACTTAACAAATGAGAATCCACCTCAGAGTCAATAGTAATTATAGGAATTTATCACAATTGCCAATCAAGGTGTTCTGAAGAGACTCATCTTTCTTGTTAAATTAGCTTTCACTGCACGCAAACAGTGAGTTATCTTTAGGAAATCAATTGCAGGGAAATTACAGCTTCCATGGAGTGATATAACCTTGCCAACTGTCTTGTTATACATAATTCCTCTACCAAGAAATTCAGCTGGGCTCATATGACTTATTTGGGAAGATCGTATTTCAATGCAGGAAATGTGGAGAAGTCAGCTTCTAAAGGCCTGGCAAGAAGGTGGAGGCAAGGACCTTTGGAACATCCCCAAACCATTGTAGCCAATTGAACCATCACCACAGAAGAGATCAGTAGCCTGGGGCTTGCCCTCTCAAAAGATCTTGATCTGGAGGATTTAGGGGGAGCAGTTGGTCACTGGTGGTAGATGTTACTGGGTATGCTTTATGTACGTACGGTAGAGGAAACTTTAGTTGGAGGCTACTTTGGATTATTACTGAGCTCTTTAAAGAAGCAGTAATCTAGAAGGTTTTTCTGAAAATCCCTGGTAATACAGAGTGATCAGGGATCATTTCCTGCAGCAGAGGAAGTCCATTTTAGCCTTTCAGGTCTGCTGCAGGTTTCCACATCAAATGTATGGCTCATTGATGCTATAACAAGATGGTAATTAATATGCAATTAACCCAGAATTACCAGGGAATTACCATGTGGTTTTTTTTTTTTTTTTTTTTTTCAACGTTTTTTAATTTATTTTTGGGACAGAGAGAGACAGAGCATGAACGGGGGAGGGGCAGAGAGAGAGGGAGACACAGAATCGGAAACAGGCTCCAGGCTCCGAGCCATCGGCCCAGAGCCTGACGCGGGGCTCGAACTCACGGACCGCGAGATCGTGACCTGGCTGAAGTCGGAGGCTTAACCGACTGCGCCACCCAGGCGCCCCTACCATGTGGTTTTAAAATGAACTTGACTAGGCAATTTTTATATTGATTGGCTGTACCCAGTGTATGTTTTCCTCCCAGAGCATTTGTGAATGTGTTACATGATACCAGCAGTCATGAAAATCAGACAAAATCTAGACTCTCACCTTAGCATGACCCACCTGGGCATGGCATGTGTATAAAATACATAGGTCTTGGGAGGTTATTAGTTGAAGGCAGAAGGGCCTCATTAAAAAAATAAAAAAAATTTTTTAAATTTATTTTAGAGAGAGTATGTGTATAAGCAGGGGAAGGACAGAGGGAGGGAGGGAGAGAGAGAGAGAGAGAGAGAGAGAGAGAGAGAGAGAATCCCAAGCAGGTTCCATGCTCAGCATGGAGCCCAACACAGGGCTAAATCCAACAACTCTGGGATCATGACTTGGACTGAAATCAGGAGTTGGATGCTCAACTGACTGAGCCACCCAGGCGCCCCCAGAAGGACTTCTTTTAAGTTATGTGTAAGTACTGTGTTAAACACTTCTTCCATAGGCTTTCTCATTTAGTCCTTGCCTCAACGTGGTGAAGTCAGACTGGATTGTTTCCATTTTACAGATCAGGAAACTGAAGCATTTACTCAATGTCACAAAGCTCGAAAATGGCAGAGGAGGAATTTGAATCCAGCCAGTGAACTCTTAGGTCCATCTTCAATGCCTCTGTCCTTGCTGTGTTTTCTAGCGAGGGCCCCTGAGGACCCTACACAACCAGTCGTGCATGAAAGCACACCTTCATTATCAGTCTGTTGGATATTGCCTGTCTTGAGAATATCAGAGACAATTTCTCTCTCCAGAAGCATGGTCTGTCTTTGGTAGATGGATAAATGATAAATGCAGGTTCCGGGGAGGGGCAGATTGTCAGGACTGTACTTCTATTTCTACAACAAAACATTTGTGTGATTTTGGTTAAGTCACTTAATATTTCTAGCCTCAGTGGCCTCATTTTCTCTCAAAAGAAAAAATGCATCAATGAAGGCTATGACTTCTTCCAGAAACTGGGTTTTTACTTCTGTGGAATTAATCATTTTGGGTACACTCCTGCATTATCATAGAGTTTCAGGGCTCTCTAACATCATCCTGAAATTGGGAATTCAGACCGAGAGCCTGGTTAGAACCCATAATGACATTATTCGCAAAGGGTCACTAGGGATGGAGGAAGGTGCGAGGCAAGAGAAATGAAGCTTTGAGAGAAGGTGGCCAAGGAAGAAGGATCAGAAAGGGATAGTCAGGGAGAAAGAAGTAGGCGCTACCATTTGTCAGGCTTCAGTCACAGTGGAAACTAAGGGAAAACTACTGAATGTCTTGCAAAGGGAAGATCCATTGAGGGGCACCTGGGTGGCTCTTGATTCCCTTCAGGTCATGATCTCACAGTTCGTGAGTTCTAGCCCCCAGTTGGGCTCTGCACTGATAGCACACAGCCTCCTTGGGATTGTTTCTCTCTTTCTCTCTCTGCCCCTCCCCCAATGACTCACTCTTTCTCAAAAATAAATAAATAATCATTCAAACGAAATCCATTGACTGTGGGACCTTAAAGGAAAATCTGGCTAAATGAAACCTAGGGTAGTTTTGTCGGCTTCTAACCAACTTTTGCAAGAGACTAACAATGAAATGCTAGGCTTTTCTACCTGGACAGGGGGTATACAGGTTTTAGGCAGATTTCTGTGCTTTTCAGAGACAGGACACACAGGCACGTGCAGGATGGCTCTCTCTTTTTGCTCAGGTGGGACCACTGCTAGCACATCTGGTGCTTTGTGTGAGTTAAGAAAAAAAAAAAAAAAAAAAGACAAAACCACCGCTCCCACTGCTCCTGGGGAGTGTGGCCTGGGAGCAGAGCGTGTGTTTGTGAGAAAGGCATGCCTTCGTCTCTCCAGCTGTCCCCCTGCCAGGGGCATGACTGGGTGAGTGTGCCACGTGCTGAAGGTCAGCTCCCCTCTCCTGCTTAGCCGGGCACCCGCCTTACCACTTTGGGAACCGAGGCCACGATACTGGAAGAATCTAACCCTTCAGCTAAATAAAAGGAGCAGTCCGTGTAGCTACAGGGTTAATTTCCCTCTCCCTGCGAGAGGGGCCTTCTACCTGTAGAGTGAAATTGAGATGTCTCTCCGATTCCGTGTCTCCTGTTTATAGGCTACGGCTTCTGATGTATGTCAGAGGTGCTGATACTTGTTGGTTCTACAGGTTGATAGACTGGAGAGATAGTGCAAGGGCATAAAATCAACCTGCCATTCCCAGTTTCTCTGCTTGATCTAGTTATGAGCTTAGCAGCCGAAATAGTTGATGGCCCGCTCCTGGTTGGAGAGGCTGTTGAAGGTGCCCTGTCCTGAGAAATAAGGCCCTTGCACGAATTCAGCCTGCAAATCTGAAGCAGGGCTGCAAACATCTGGAGTCAGTACCTTTCCTTTCAGAATGGGAAGGGTGAGAGCCTCGGAGCTGCGGTCTTTGAATCGGAGCCCAAGGCTAAACACAATTTGATGGCTCTTCCCTTGCCCTTGGTGTCCCCTGGCGCCCCGAGTCACAAATCTATAGAAGGCAGCAGCTCTTTACCCTGAAGGGGCCTCGGAGCATCTTCCAGTTGTTCTCTGCAAGCTTCTGTCATTGCTAGAAGCAAATGCTACCCTCTAGGCCCCCAGGGCTTAAAGGGACAGGGCCTCCAAGCATCTTGGAAACTGGTGGGGGCAAGGATGGGGGGCGCCTAGTCTGCAAAGAAACCAGGCAATAAGCATTTAAAAAGGGAATGTAATACCTTTTCTCTTGTTCTTATTTGTTATCCCACAAACGATAAAACAACATAAAATAAAATGAAAAGAACAGGCAGATGTGACCCATAGCCCACCCCACCCCACCCCCATCTCTGCACAGCAACTGTTTTCCGTTTGCATATTGACTTCCAGCTCGTTCTTGTATCTGTATATTCACACTGTTGTAAATCAGAGTTGCAGCTTATAATATATTAGGTGAAGGAAGCCGAATTCTAAAAGCTTTCTCGTATTTCTTCTTTCTGTCTTCCCGTTTCTCAATTTTAATGGCTGGGTAATATTCATATATTAAAATGCCATACTTTCAAAGCCTTGCCCTTTAACCTTTGGTTCTTTTCTGTCTTTGCATCTTTCTTAACTTCATCCTGCACTGGACAAGGAATGTTTCTCATGTTTAGATTTTAGAAAACAGGCCAGGCAGGCCCATACTGATATATTGTAAACATAAGGGTCCTGCCCTCATGATTATACTTGCTATCACTTGTTATCGGTGGATTTATAGCAGAGAATTCTCTGTGGTTTAGAAGACCATTTCAGACATGTTCTCTCATGAGACCCTCACCACAGGCATACAGTAGATCTTTTTTTACTTTTATCAGTGAGGAAAGAACACCACATAAAAGTTAGTGGCAGCTCCAAGTGCTGAAAGGCAAACTTCTGACTCCTAGCGTGGTGAACTCCCATTCACCCTTCAGCACCCAGTTCACACATCATGGCTTCTCAGCAACTTTTGTTATCAGTGCCTTCCTAAATCTTATTCTCGTAGAATGAAAATTTTCCTCCACTGCTTTTTTTTTATTGTAGTAAAATTCATATGACATAAAATCGACCATCTTAACCATTTTTAAGGAAGTTCAGTGGCATTAAGTACATTCACACTGTGGTGCAACTGTTACGGCTATCCCTCTTCAGAACTTTTTCATCATCTCCTACAGAACTTCCGTGTCTAGTAAATACTGAACTCCCTTTACCGCTGCTCCCTGAAGCCCCTGGTAACCTCCATTATTCTTTCCATCTTTATGAATTTGCCTATCCTGGGTACCTCATGTGAGTGGAATCATATGATTTTGGTCCTTTTGTGTCTGGCTTGTTTTGCTCAGCATTATGTCATGGTTCATCGATGTTGTAGCATATACCAGAATTTCCTTCCTTTATAAGGCTGAATAATATTCCTGTGTGTGTGTGTGTGTGTGTGTGTGTGTGTGTGCGCGCGCACGCGCGCATCATGTTGTGTTTATCCATTCATCTGTCGATGGAGACTTGGTTTGTTTCTGTCTCTTGGCTCTTATGAATAATGTTGCTGTGAGCATTGGTGTACAATATTTGAGTCTTCACTTTCATATGTGATAAATTTATGCTAAACTTTCTTAAGGGCCATTGAACAGCTTTCCATAGTGGCTGTACCTCTTACATTCCTACCGGCAGTGCATGAGAATTCTGACTTCTCACCAACAGTTGTTTTTGAGAGGAGCCATCCTAATGGGTGTGGAGTGGTACCTTCATTGCCTTTTAAACATCTACTAAACATAGCTCTATTGCCCACTCCATCCCCTGGACCATCTCGTGTGCTTTGTGTGCCTGAGTCTTGCGGTGGACTGTGAGGTGCTTGAAGTTAGGGACCGTATATATACACCCAGTCCACAGTACAGTGCCTGGCAGGGTACAGGTACTCAGGGAATGCTTGTCGAGTTGAATTCTACCAGCTCACTGTTTTGGCATATTCTATTCTATTCTATTCTATTCTATATTATAACTATTCCCCTTCTAGAGTTGAAAATTACTTAGGTAATTTGCCAAAGTCATTATACTGGGCCGAATAATGACTCTCTAAAGATGTGCATGGCCTAATCTTTGGAAGTTGTGAACAGGTCACTTTACATGGCACAAGGGAATTTGCAGATGTGTCCAAAAGGAGGATGATTCTGGATTCTTTGAGTGGGCCCAATCTCACCACATGAATCCTTAAAGTGGAAGAGGGAAGCAGAAGGGGGGTCAGGTATGAATGAGGACTTGACTGCATCTTGCGGGCTTTGAAGATGGGGAAAGGAAACCAGGAGTTAAGAAATGTAGTGGCTTCTAGAAACTGTAAACAGTCCTTAGCCACAGCCAACAAGAAAACAGGGATCTGCATCCCACAAGCACAAAGAACTGAAATCTGCCAACACCTTGAATGAGCAAGGAAATGGATCCTCCCCTACAACTTCCGGGGAGGAACACAGCCTTGCCAATGCCTTCGTTTTAACCTGGTGAGTCTATAGGTATGACCTACAGAACCGTAAGATAATAAACTTGTGTTGTTTACACTGCTAAGTTTGTGGTAATTTGTTTTGACAGCAATAGAAAGCTAATACAGTCACAAAGCTAGTAAAAGCCGAGATTGCACCTGAGGTCATATTAGAAAGCCCACTTTCTCTCCATTACGTTTCATCATCTTAAAATGTTCCCTGGTCCACAGTTACCCTACACAAAGTTAAATTAGAAACTAGGAGATGCGGATTTTTTTTTCTTTTGGAGATAATCTTATTGTGTAAAAACAATAGATCTTATTCACAGAGAGTCAAATAATACATACAAATACACAGAAGAAAGTAAAAGCTCCCATAAATTCCATAACCTAAAAATCAGCACTAACATCATTTCCACAAACATCCTTCCAGAAAATCTGCTTTGCATGTATATATGATAAATATTTATATCTTTTTGTATGTTTCTGTAATTGCTTTTTTGACTGGACAATTTTTCATAGACATCTTTGTGTCAGTAAATATAGATCAACACTATCATTTTAGGTTGACTGAGTAATATTCTGTTGTATGGATTTTTCATAATTTACTTAAGCAATTCTTATAAATGGACACTTACGTTGTTTACGATATTTTAGCTCTTCAAAATGATACAGTGATTAATGCCTTTTTATCTTATCTTACTCATTTAAATATCCCATAAAGGTAATTCCTAGGAGTAGGGATTTTCAAAGAGTATACATGAATTACATTTTTATGTATTTTGAGAAAACTGCCCTCCAGGATGGTTTTATAACTTAAATTCTCGATAATACTGCATAAGCAACTCAGTGTTCCCATAAGCTCGTTAACAGGCTTTGTTAATCTTCTCAATCTTTGTCCACCCGATAAGCCAAAAATTAAATAGGTCATTATTCTTTTGGTTTTGACTTTTTGGTTACTATCACAATCGAATATATATATTTTAATGTTTATTGGTCACTTGTGTTTCTCCCTCTGTGGGCTGCCTGTGAGAAATTGATACGCCATGGTGTAAAAGTGTAGACGTTCAACAAACAGACCCGGGTCTGAATCAGTCTTTCACCATCTGCTAACGTTGCGATCTCGAGCAAGTTAATTAAATACTCTGAGCCTCAGTTTTTCCACCTGTCGAATGGGCATAACCTTATTTACCTGTTAAAGTTTCTGAGAGAGTAGAAGGAGATAATTTAGATAAAGCTCTTAGTTTGTGACTGGTGTGTCGTAAAGTGTTCCATAACTATCACCAATTATCGGTGAGACCTCTTGCTTATTCTGTTTGATTTGCAAGAACTTACAAGCTTTGTAAATATTAAGGCTATTTATCCTTTTACAGGTATGTTGCAAAATGGCTTACGTGGGTATATATTAAACTGAGAAATGGGGGAAGAAAACACACCTATCAGTGATGTGCCTGGCTGGGGTGAGGGGTGGGTACACCATCATCACTTAAACCCTTAAACCGTCTCCAAACAACTGGTTATTGTTGCTCAACCCGGCCTCACAGACCCTTTCATTAGCATATTAGCTGCTTTAAATTCTTGTTTTTTAGGGGAGAGGAGCCCTGCTCCTGATGTCCCTTTCTTTCTGGTTGGCATTTCTGTCTCTAACAGGTGCATATCCGCCTCTGGGGCCCCTTTGCTATCTGGAGCTCTACTGAGCTTACAGGGGCCGGCCCAGGGTGGGAGAGGAGACATGCCCTGCCCCACCCCTGCAGAGACTTTTCCTGAGTTCCTCAGTTTTCTTCCTCATCAGTGACTGACTCTGGGGCCCAGTCACAGCCGCTGACAAAGGAGTGATTCGGTGATTCATGTTAACAACTATTAATAGGGCTCATTATTTCCCGGGAAACCGACAGGATGACGCTCCTCCTTGTCTTCTGTTTTCAGGGCTCAATTGATTCCTCCTCACCACATTAAGTGGCAGCCGTTTAAATCATATTGATGTCTGCAGTTCAAAGTGATGCCTCTGATGTCTTGCGTGTTAACAAATTAAATACGGAAGCTGGAATCCAGAACATGTCATTTGCCTCTTGTCAGGCACGTGGTGGGGCTCACTGCATGGAGTGGGTTTTTTGTTTTGAGGCATAAATGTGTGCATATAGCCCATTTGTGTGGAGTTTCCATAGATCTGTGTCTTTGTGTGACTTCTGTCTGGCTATGCATTTTTTTTATCAGTTACTAAAATTCTAAATTTCCTTCTTTTTCTTTATCATTAATTTTTTAAAAATTGTCTTTTTTTTTAAAGTTTATTTATTTTGAGAGAGAGAAAGAGAGTGTGTGAGCAGGGGAGGGGCAGGGAGAGAAGGAGAGACAGAGAATCCCAAGCAGGCTTCATCATGGAGCCAGGCACGGGGCTCGAACTCAGGAACCGTGAGGTTATGACCTGAGCCAAAAATCAAGAGTCGATCGCTCAACTGACTGAGCCACCCAGGTGCCCTGTATCATGCATTTTTATTACATACCCTCAGTGCCTCAATGGAATGAATCGAGAGGATTTTACAAGGTCTGGCAGTCTGGTCTCTTCCAGAAGGATGTTGAACTTGTTTTAAGTATAGATGTATTAGGTTGGTGGAATGGACAGTCGGGTGAGTGAGAATGGGAAATTAAGATGGGGTTGGAAGGAGAAAACATAAGACCGAAGAAGACATAGAAAAAGATGGCGGCTAAAATGAAAGTCACCCAGTAGATAGAGCAGCGTGAAAAAGTGGCATACAGGACCATTGTGTTTTGCTGTTTCTTTTCTTTTCTTTTCTTTTCTTTTCTTTTCTTTTCTTTTCTTTTCTTTTCCTTTCTTTTCTTTTTTTTCTTTTTTTCTTTTCTCTTTTCTTTTTTCTCTTTCTTCTTTTCTTTCTTTCTTTCTTTCTTTCTTTCTTTCTTTCTTTCTTTCTTTCTCAAAACCCAATAAAATCGTTGTCCTTTTATTTATTGTGGCCAGCATGCTTGCAAAAGGGGGCATTGGTGATCCATCCTTTTTTTTTTTTTTTTTCCTCTTCTGACATGGTATTTCCTCACATTTCCCTTTGGGTCTAAGCCCTGTGACCTGGGCCGGAAGGTGGCGTGGATGCCCATGGTCCAGCACCTGGGTGTGTGTGGCTTTCTGTGTGTCTGCTGGAGGACACCCCCTTCCCGGGCAGTGTATTTCTGCGTGCATGCGTTTCTGAATATTTGCGGCTTTTCTAGGAGTAACCGATTTGCCAAGTGTAGCATAAAGCCGCAGAAGGAAGGAGAACTCTCCTAAGGACTGATGCATAATGGCTTCACCAGGTGGACTGGACTCAAAACCGCAAGGAGACGGAGCTTATGTGGTGATTGCTTCCCTTTGCATCCCTTAAGTGAGCTGGCAGCCCCAGGTGCTGTGAGTGGCACCCCCGATTGATTGATTTAACAGTACAGCCTCCAAAAAATGTGGAGCAGCTGTAATTGTTGCTGGAGGTGGCTGTCAGCTTCATGCCGAGTGAGTGACTGGTACCTGAGAGACCCCTAGCGGGGCTCCTGCCAGCTCAGCACGAGAGGGCTCCCTTCTTGCTCCACCCGCACTTCCGTTGCTGAGCAGAACCCCCAGGGACCAGTTTAAGATCTCTGGAAGCTAATGTGCAGGCAACACACACACGCACACACACACGTGCAGGCACGCATCCACACAGACGTCATACCTTGGGGTCTCGTGGGGAAGGGCAGGGAGATTGAGACTTGGTTGCTCTGTATTTATTTGCTCAGAGTCACAGAACAGAGGGAAGGATATTCCGCACAAAAGGACTAACACGTGGCCAAACATGAGTGTGTTTATCCCCAGATGACCGTATTTCCTCCTTTTGGGATGAGTGGGGCTGGAAGAGTCAAGGAAGGCAGGTACTTTGAGTCATGGCTGTGACCCTACTGTTGTCTCAGGAGGTAGCTACAGAGTAATATGAGTCCAAGGCCACTGACCCTTAAGTTCCCTTAATCTGATTTCTGATATTTCATAACTTTGTCCCTTGGTATATAGGGTGTTGTGTACTTAAAAAAAAAGTTTTTATTTATTTTTGAGAGAGAGCATGAGCAGGGGAGGGGCTGGGGGGGGCAGAGGATCTGAAGCAGGCTCTGTGCTGACAGTAGTGAGCCCCATGTGGGGCTGAAACTCACCAACCATGAGATCATGACCTGAGCCAAAGTCGGATGCTCAACTGCCTGAGCCACCCAGGTGTCCCCAGTTTCTTTTTAAAGAAATCATTTGCTTCTGACTGCAAATTGGTTTATCCGATAGGTCTTCTTCTGTGAACGTGCTTTGAGGGGGCGAGCAAGTGGGGGTGGTGGGCACAAGACTCTTTAGGAGATAACTAGCTTTGCTCTCTAGGGATATTGATGAAATAATTCATAATCTCATGGAAAGTGACTGCTGGGGACTTGGCTGTTCTCTTGGTGTGGTGGCTGAGGTGGTTGGGGCGGGCAGGGGATGGGAGAATGCTCATATGGCGGGTGACCAAACACATTAATGTTTCCCTCAGTCTGTTTCTTTAGATTTGTTTCTTCCATTGCATTGAAGAAACTGAGGGCTTAGGAAATGCTTCTGAAACGGTTCCTGCTGAACATGGCCACATGGCCCGAAGGGCAATGGCATTGATGAATGCCGTGTTCCCTCTCATACCCAGGCCAAACTCCAGGGAAATGGAGGCTACAGCTATTCCTCCTCTTCCCACTTTCCTCCAAACTCCTGATCTCCTCTCAAACCTTCTCCAGGGCAGGCTTCCCTATCTCAGTTGGTAGAAACTCTCTATTCTTCCAGTAGCTCAGGGCCAAAGCCTTTCACCCACTTCTTCAGGCGAACCTGGTGGTTCTGCCCTCAGCATATAGTCAGGATCGAAGACTTATCTTGCCTCCACTGCTGTGACCCTGGTTCAACTACTGTCGATGCCTGCCTGGCAAGTTCAACTGCAAGGGCTTCCCGGAAGCTCACTTGCTTTGTCCCCGTAGACTCGAGTCTGTTCTTAGCACAGTAGCCGGTGTGATCCATCTACGGCATAATCCTGATCATGCAACTCCTTTGACTCATAACCTGGCAATAGTTCCCTATTTCGAGGGAGAAACCAATGTCCTTAAAGAAGCCCCAGGGCCCTATATCATTTGACCCCTTAAATTCTCTCACCTCCTTTCCTCTGTTCTTTTTGCTCACGCTGCTCCAGCAATCCCGGTCTTATTATTCCTGGAACAGCCCTGAATGCTGCTACCCTGGGCCTTTGCTTGAGATGTCCCCTTTGCCTAGAAAACTCCTCTCTGTTGAGACCTGCTGGGCTAACTTCCTCAGCTCCTCAACTCTTCACTCAACTGTCATCTTCTCCATGAGCATTTTCCTGGCCATCTTATTTAAAATGGGATCTCCTGCTCTTTACTTCCCCTCCATGCTTTGTCTTTTCTTCTTTCTACAGAATATATTACCTTTTAATACACAGTATAAACTTAATTATTATGTTTATTTGTTTGTGTTTTTGTCTGTCCCTTTCACCAGAACACAAGTTCTTGAATCCCTGTTTTGGTCAGTGATGTATTTTCGGAATACTTAGCACAATGGCTGACACAGTGTAGCTGCTCAGTGTCGTTGTTGTTTATTTTTTGATTGATTTCCTCTCTTAGTTTGGTGCCTTGCCTTAAAAACTCTCCTCTGACTGCTTATTCTGACCTTCTAAACTAAATCTACCTTCCCAGGTAGTGCCTCAAGCTTCTTGATATTTTCAGGTTTTTCATCAATCCCTTTTATCAAAACTTACATATTCTGTATTCTGTTCTCTTAGGACTTCGCTTTTAAGTAGATAATGTAACTCATTAATCAATGCTAAGACGTTATTCATTTTTTTCCCTTTGAAGTGTTTACGGTACAATATAATTTGGTCCTAAAAACCAAATGTGCTACTCCCAGGAGTCACAACTCAGGTTTCTAGCACACTGGAGGGGCAGACATTTTTCATTGGTAGAGGAAAACATTTATATCTCAAATCAGGTAATAATAGAGGTAGTGCTGTTGAGGCTTGCCCTGTCTGCTTCGGAACAGCAGTCTAGAATCCTAGCCCCAGTCCATTCCCCAGATTCTACGTAGTAATTTCCTATCGTTACTGAAAAAACAAACATTGGCTGTGTGTCTATACACGTTATTTCATTTTAACCTTTGCAACATTTCTGTCTAGAGGATATCATCATTTTCATTTTATAGGTGGTGTCACTGAGGTCCAGAGCAGTCATGTAACTTGCCGAAGTTTGCACAGCCAGCGTGTGACCAAGACCACGACAAAGTTAGAGCCCATATCTTTTGAGGCCAAGTTTAATGCCTTTAAAATAATAATAATAATAATAATAATAAAGTTTACTATTACTATTGTTTTTTTGAGAAGTTTTAGGTTTGCAGCAGAGTTGAGCAGAAGATACAGGGCTCCCAGAGTGGCTGGGTGGCTCAGTTGGTTAAGCGTCTGGCTTCAGCTCAGGTGATCATCTCATGGTTTGTTTGTTCAAGCCCCACATCGGGCTCTCTGCTGTCAGTGCAGAGCCTGCTTCCGATCCTCTGTCCCCCTCTCTCTGCCCCTCCCCTGCTCATGCTTGTTCTCTCAAAGAAACAAGTATAGATAATACAAAAATATAGGGCTCCCTGACCCCATGCATGTGCGACCACCTCCACCCACAGTGGTACTTTTGTTACAATTGATGAACTTACCACCTGAAGTCCATAGTTTAGAGTCTACTGTTGGTGGTGTACCTTTCATGGGTTTGGACAAATGTATTAATGGCATATATCCATCATTACAATATCCTATAGAATAGTTTCACTGCCCTAAATATCCGCCGAGCTCTGCCTGTTCATCCCTCCTTTCCCCTCTCCACTGAAAGCCACTGATCTTTTTTATCTCCATTGTTTTGCCTTTTCCAGAAAAGAGAGTCCTGGAGTTGGAATCGTCAGTATGTAGCCTTTTCAGATTGGCTTCTTTCACTTAGTAACATGCATCGAGTGCTCTTTTTAACATAGCAGACTCCTCTTGGGTCCAAAAAAATCACCCTCTGTTGCTCAGAGTATAAATGCATTTAAACATGCCTAATTTCGTCACTGTAATGCATTTGTATAATAGGTATTTATAAGATGCCTAATTATGGCTGATTGTGCACATGCAGTATGATTTCACTTATTCTGACTTCCCGCCTCCCAGCCCTCAACCTCTTGTGAAAATGGACCCCTCCTAAGTGCATAGCAACAGGACTTGGAGCTCGTGGCCTCCTTGTAACTAATGAGGTATAAATGGTAAGACAAACAAGATGGGGAAGGAGAAGCCAGAAAGAAGGAGGAGAACGGAGACACGGTGACCTCTGATTATCCAAAGCTGTTTATTGAACACATTTTTGTGCTCAGACCGCCCGCTGTCTCCAGTCGGCATGCCGCTTTACTCCTCCTAATTAAAGCCAGCGGGCTAGGATGCAGGAAAACAATTTTGAGGCAAGAGGGGCGGGGGGTAGGGAGCAAGTAATAGCTTTCTTTTCTATTTTTAGGGAGACTCTGAGCTTTACTAAGTGAAGCTGGCCTGAAGGACATGCCTGGAAAATTAAAATCCAGGGTAGTCCAAGGCATCTTTGGAATTTTTCTGCATTCCACTTCTCCACGGCCCCTGGACCGTGGCTCAGTGTGGTATAAGACAGGGAGCCTTAAAGAAGGAAAAGTTAGCCTTTGTCAGGCTGGTGTTCTCAATCTGCATGAACCTCTCCTTGCCTTAATTATTACGGGAGGGCATAGCTGTTAACAAATGATGGCATTTGCCGTTTCTCTCCTTTCTTCAGTCTTACCACAAAAGTGATTCTCAAATTTCGGTGAACATCAGAATCACCCAGAGGGCTTATTAAAACACAGATGGCTGGGCCCCGCCTTAAAGTTTCTGATTCAGTAGAACCAGGGCGGGTCCCAAGAATACACATTTCTGGCAAGTTCCCTCTGGATGCCGAGGCTGCTGGTCTGAGGACCACACTTTTTGAAAAACACAGCTCTCAACCAGCTGTTCCCAAACTTTCTCATGTACTGACCTTCACACTCATGATCGCTGTATTTTTCTGATTTGCATTATCCCACAATATATGGAGCTGGACCATGCCAGCATGAGAGGTCATGTTTCCAGCTCAGATGTCCTGAGTGAACATGATCCCACTGTCAGTGGGCAGTGACCCTTCCATCCATAAGGCCCTGGCAGAGGAGGTTAAGCTCCTTTTCAAGAAAGTTGGGCAAAGAAGAGGTTGGAGCTGAATTTCCCATCTTTTTAGGGAGGCCACATGGTATCATGGAAAAAGCATGCATGGCTTTAGAGTTTATCAAGCCTGGGTCTATTCAATTCTTAGCCCTTCCCTTGTAGTTGATAGACTTTGACTATGTTATTGAACTTGACTGAACTTCAGTCTCCTACCTGTAAAATGTACTTATTCAACAAATATTTATTAAGCACAGACCTTCTTTCTCGCTTCTGGGAATACAGTGGGGGAGGGCACCCCGCCCATGTCTCATGAAATTTATATTCTAGTGGGCGGGGGGCAGACTAGACACAAGTAAACCGGTAAATACGCATTATAACTTCAGCTAATGATATGAACAATAAAAAAAATGAAGTGGGGGAAACATAGCTTTTTGAGTGAACTGCTTTGTGGGTGAAATAAGATAACTGATATAAAGGGCCAGGCATGCCGATGGGACGCACTCAGCATGATGGGATTTGGCCTTTGCTCTGAAAAGCTGGAGCAGTTAGTGGCCAGATAGTGGCCAGTTCTCAGGATAGGCCTTTGTGGTGTCTATCAGACTCATGGTGGGGGGGGGGGGGAGCTCCTTCTGGTGGGAGGAGCTTCCACATTAGTGGAAGAACATCACCTCTCTGTGCTTAGCTTAATACTCACCTAGGGGGGCACCTGGGTGGCTCAGTCGGTTAAGTGGCCGACTTCGGCTCAGGTCATGATCTCACGGTCTGTGAGTTCGAGCCCCGAGTCGGGCTCTGTGCTGACTGCTCAGAGCCTGGAGCCTGTTTCGGATTCTGTGTCTCCCTCTCTCTCTGACCCTCCCCTGTTCATGCTCTGTCTCTCTCTGTCTCAAAAATAAATAAACGTTAAAATAAAAAAAAATTAAAAAAAAATACTCACCTAGGGACAGTGAGCTCTACACACCAAAAGTACACATGAATTCGGGGACTTTTCTATCCTGCTTCTACTTCTACAAGGCCACCCCCTTCATCCCAAACATGGACCAAGATGGAGTACTTGGAGCCCCACACTCTGTCTTCCTCAGAGGGTGGGGTTCTTGAAAGATGCCAGAGGGAGGGACTAGCATCTTAGGACAAATAGGGCAAATCAGATTTGGGAGGGGGGAAGAGGCATGTTTCATATAGGATGACAATTTCTGTCTGGAAGACAAAGCTGTATCTATCATTTGGATTCCACTAAAACTTCTTGGCCCCTGGGAATACTCAATAGCGAGATCCTGTTTCCTCTCATTGGGGGCTGTGAGACTGTGTGTTTATCAGGAAGGGTAGCAGGGGAAAGGGTTCAGAACACACGACCCCAAAATGTGGAACCTTGGCACACTGGGATATCTCACCACGAGGGAATTTTTAGAAATGGCAGGTGCGGGAAGGAATTCCTGACCTTCCCCTGAAGAAGCTCATGAGACCCTTGTGTAAGAGGTGCCCACCCTGTACCAGGAGGAAAGGAGCATCCTTATCTCTGAAGATGGAGGGATGCTGACAGGACTCTGAAGGAACAGCTCTTCCCAAGTTTCTCCCAGTTTACTACTCTTGGCTTGTACCCTTTGTCTGATCACATTTTCTCCATGGCTCTCCACTCTTCATCTAACCTAGCAAAAAACCCCCAAAATCTCAGGTTTACCCACTTTGTTGGGCCTTCATTTCCTTATGCAGGCTCTCATGTCCTGGAAAGCTTATATTAAATACATTGGGATGCTTTTCTCTTGTTAATATTTTTGTAAATTTTTTTTAAACATTTATTTATTTTTGAGAGAGAGACAGAGTGCAAGCTGGGGAGGGGCGGGGTTGGGGGGGGGACACAGAATCCGAAGCAGGATCCAGGCTCTGAGCTGTCAGCACAGGGCCAGACGTGGGACTTGATCTCACGAACGGCAAGATCATGATCTGAGCCGAAGTTGGCCGTTTAACTGACTGAGCCACCCAGGTGCCCCATTAATCTGTCCTTTGTTCCGGGGGGCTGGGTCAAAACTTAGAAGAGTAGAAGAAAAAGATATTTTCCTCTCTTACATGAAGATAAGAAGATCAAGAAAGATTACCGGATGCTTCTTAGAGACCTTTTATCGCTAATTCTGAGGATTCAAATACTCTGCCACCGAGGCGTTCTCAGGCTGGCCACTGAGGCAGGGGTAATTCTGGGGGTCCTGGAAACCCTTTCTGCCCTGGGTCCTACCCTTCTCACCTGTTCTTCAGCGTGCTGCAGGCATACATAGGACCTTAAACTTCTATCCTTCTCCAGTGTCTAACACTCTTTTGGAAGAGACTTAAAAATATCTTACCATAATTCATATAATTTTAGGTTAATGGGTTTGTCTTTTCTCCCTGGGCTGTCTGTATCCCTTCTTGTTTCTAAGGTATAAATGACCCATAATTAGACTCTTATCTGAGAGCAAGTTTGTTTTAAATGTTTATTTATTTTGAGAGAGAGAGAGAAAACGAGTGAGCACGAGCAGGGAAGGAAGAGAGAGAATCCCAAGCAGGCTCCACAGTCAGCACGGAGCCTGACGCAGGGCTTGATCTCACGACCGCAAGATCATGACCTGAGCCAAAATCAAGAGTCAGATGCTTAACCAATTGAACCACCCAAGCACCCCAAGAGCAAGTTTTGATGGAGAGAAAGACAAACGCATAAGGGCCAGTTGAGGCCCTTTGGTAGGATGGGGTTGGGGGGGTAGGTAGGGAAAGTACTTCTGTACTTTGTATCCTGGTGTAGGGAAAGGGCATGGATTTTGCTTCAGATGGGCGCAAGGTTGAATTCTAGCACCTTCACTTACACTTTGGGCAAATTACTTAACCTTTCTTTGTCATCCATGAAATGAAAATTAATAATAATAATAATAATACCCGTTTCCAAGGCTGGAGTAGGAGGATGGATAATCCCTGGTCTCAAGTCTCTGCTCCATTAAGTACTTGCTACTTCCCATGTCATTTAGAGGCTCCTTTGTACCAGTTCCCTTGCTGTTGACCAGCTCTGTACCTGCTTAGGGGAGACAGGTTTTTTGCTGCCTGGGCTTCCTGCTTTAGGGAAGAAAGACATAAGATACGGTAATTTACATTGAGGTTTGGGGCGCAATACGTCAAAATGCTACCTATGCCGCAGGCATTGCATTTTCAAAGGGAGCATCCTGTGGAGAAGGTGAAGCTTGACACCTGCTTCTCTGGTTCTCATCCCCGGATCCCAGAAAGTGGGTACATGTACCATCTTTGCAATTGGCATGCTCATTGAGGGGAGGGACTTCTCTACCAGCGAGGGCAGACAAACAAGACCCTTTCAGGCCTCAGCGTGGTTCTGTTAGTTTCTGCCCACAACCTGGGGCGGTGGTGGTAGTGTGTGTGTATATATAATTGTGTATATTGTATATTTTTTATATTTGTGTACATGTGCGTAATATTTGGTGGTGTTATTTGTCTCCAAGACAGGCTGTGAGAAAGTCCACACTAGTGGTAGAAATGAGGAAGTAGGGCCACAGGGGGAGTGGTTGGAAATGGAAGGAAGGAAAGGCTCCCGAAAAAGAATGAGCTGTACCTGGAGGAAGCAGGCAGGAAGGGCATTTGGGGCAGAGGGAGGAGCCTGTGCATGCCCCGTGTGATGGAGGGTGCACTGGGGCCTGCAAGGAGCTGCTGGCCTCTCGCCCTGGGGTCCCATCCCCACCCCATTCAGTTCAGGGCCTTCCAGACCACTGAGCCGAGAGCAATTCATTTGTCTTGAAGGACAAACTCAGTGCCCTTCCTTTACTCTGATGCTGTGTTCTTTAGGTGTCGGTTCCCAAACAGCCAGGGGATAGGGACGCTGTCTGTCCACACTTGCCTTTTTGAGAGGCAGATGTAACCTTTTTGGTCCCTGGGTGGCTAACCTCTGTGATGGTTTTGCCCATTTGCTATAAATGACGATCTCTACCGCTTGGTTAATTATGTGATTACAGCACCCAGTGACAAGGAGAAAATTAAAAATCCATGCTGCATTTTCTATAACCAGCTCTATGCAAAAGAGGGCAAATGCAATTTAGCTGAGCTGTGGTGAACAAGAGCTGTTTCCTCTCCTTTCAGCCCCTCCCTCGTCTTCCCCGGAGAGAAGCTGTGTTAGCAGTTGACTAACGCAGGGAAGAGAGCAGGTGTGGAAGAAAACATAAATTACCATTATCCCTGACAATTCTGGACGGCGCCACCCGCAGAGAGGGCGCTCAGCCAGACTTTCCCCCCTAATTTCAATAAAGGCCAGGAAGTTGTGGGCTTTCAGTGAGTGCATTAGTGTAGAGCACAGATCCAGCCCGGGTTCCGCGTTTGATCTTTATTTCTTTATGTTCACCTGTTGTGATCGTGCCTCTTTGGAAACATCCAAGGCACTCAGATGGGAACTCAGTGCTCCAGCCCTTGGAGCCAAGAGTTTGCCGGAGTCTTCCTCCTGGTTCTGGTGTCTGAACGTGGGGGCAGGGCTCACTCTCTCGGCTTTAGGTTCCTCACTTATAAAATGGAGAGTTTTAAGATACATTTTTTTTTTCTCGCATTATCTTACGTCTCAGAAATCAGGATGCCCTTATGATGGACGGTGTTTGAGCATGTGTCCCAGTTAACTGACTTTTTTTTTTTTTTTTTTGGTGTTCCATAAAATAGTAGTGGGTCTTAGAATTGGCATTTTAGGCCTGATAACAGAGGATACCATGCAGGTTTGTTGTAGGGATTTAAAGAGGAAATATCTGTCGTCTGTGTGGCTCTGTATAATATTGTTAGACTCCGGGGACATGGATTCTAATTCTGGCATTCTGTGTCACTGACACAAGTTATTCAAACTTGACACTCTCACCTGGAAAATGGGATTATCCCCCAGATCTCCTTAAGAGCTATCATAAGACAGGGTGCCTGGGTGGCTCAGTCGGTTAAGCATCCAACTCTTGATTTTTGGTCAGGCCATGATCTCATGGTTTGTGAGATCGAACCCCGTGTCTGGCTTTGTGCTGAGGGTGGTACCTACTTGGGATTCTCTCTCTCCCTCTCCGTCTGCCCCTCCCCTGCCTGCGTGTGTGCTCTCTTAAAACAAAAAGGAAGAAAGAAGAAAAGAAAAAAGAAGAACAAAAAAAGAATGATCCTAAGGCAGTCTTGGACTGAGGAGCTAAATGAGGAAGAGAGGTCAATATTATCTACACCGTCTCTGCTTCTTCAACACATGTTTGTGGATGCAAAGATTCACAGAGGATACAAAGGTGAAGAAAAGTGGGTCACAGAGATGGTTTATGATACACGGTCACAATAATATTAATATAATTAATATACACACATATGTATAATGCACAGTTATACATTAATTATAAAAATACATACTATTATCACAATATTAATATTACTACAAGATGAAGGGGATAGATGTGGTAATTGAGGTATAAAAAGCACTGTGGATAGAAGAAGAGACGATTTCAGCAGACAAGTTCAGGAAACATAACATTGGTTTGGAGTCGAATTATGCTTTCAAAAATGCAGAAATGAAGGAAATGGTCAATGGAACATGTTAACAAGCAGTAAGTTGTGCTCGCGAGAGGACATGGTATCCAGTCTGACTCCAGGGTGTTTGGGGTGTTGAGGGGCCAAGCAGGGGACGGGCGGGGGGTACTGCTCACACAGTATCACTTCCTTCCTCCCAGCACTTTGAAGTCAGCTCTGACGTCTTTCCTTCTGTTTCCTCTGCCTCCCTCATGTGACCCAAGAATACCTTTTGTCAGTGTATGTCCCCACGTATCAGGACTCGATTCACCTCTCTCCGTCTCTTTTGCTCCTGCTCGGGTCCAAGCCACCATCGCCTCTCACTTCAATTTCGCGAGAACTTCCAATGGGCATCTCCCTGCTTCGTCTCTTGCCCCAGATCAATCCCTTGTCCTCTGAGTAGCCAAATGGACCCACTTTGCCTACAAGACCGATGTGGTCCAGGCACTCTGCCCCCTCCTACCCTCACCTCACACCCCTCTCTCTCCCATGTACCTGAAGCTCTACCATTCCTGGTCTTATGGTTCCACCAGGACTTTGTCTTGGTTAGTTCCTATGTTTGACACATTCGTCCCCTAGAGGGTCACGTGGCTTGCTGCCTCTTATTCAGATCTCAGCTTAAATGTCACTTGCTCAGATGCCCTTCCTAACCACCCACCCTGAAACATCTCCCCTGCCATTCTCTGTGATTCAGATGCCTTTTCCTTCAAAGCACTCATCGCCGTTTGAAATTTTGGTTTGTTTCCTTAATTTGTTTCCTTTCTACTGGTCTATAGAATTGGGAGTCTTGACTGGTATTATTTTTCCAGTATCTCCCATACCCTGAGCAGTGCCTGACACGTAAAAGCTATTTATTGACTATGTGAGCAAGACTGCAACAACAGGGCGAGGCTAGGTTTTGCTGTGCTTGGGTGCCATGCTCCAGAGTCTGCGCTTTACTCAATAATCCAGGGGAGAGGTATTGAACGTGCATAGGAGTGGGAGAGGGGCAGACGGAGAGGGAGAAAGAGAATCTTAAGCAGGTTCCATGAGCCTGGCTCATGACCTGAGCCAGACTCAAGTGTCGGATGCTCAGCCGACCAAGCCACCCAGGCAGCCTTTGGCTTCTTTCTTTAGCTTTGTGCATAAGAAATAGCACTTGGAGGCTCATATCAGCGTACTGTGTTGGTCATGAAACCATTAGAGCATTTATCGCTTTCCAGTGTCCTTGCTCCCTCCCTGTGTCACTACCCTGTGAACTCTTGGAGGCTGGGGACGCATTCTTATTTCTCTCTTGGTCTCAGAGTCCGGCACAATGTAGGGCACAGAGCAAGCACTTTGTGTGCATTTGCAGAGTAAATAGATGTAAGAAGCAAACACTTTGGAGTATTTTCAGAAGGCATTATACTGAGTCGTTTCAGGTTGGCCTGTCGGCAAAAGCCCTTCTCTTGCAGAAACCTTGGAATAAAGCCTTTGATAATCTGGGGAGGCTGAGGTAGAGACAAAGGGGTGATGAGTGAAAAGTTGGTGAGTTTTTCTTCTGGTTTCTTCTCTAGACTTTGACCTACTATTACAGAGCTTTTCGGGTCGTAAATGAAGAGACGTTTAGATCATTTCCCGGAGTGCTGAGAAGATATCTATGGTCATAATTCAGTATGTTTTATTTGGGGGAATGAGAAATTCTGTTTTCCTTTCATTTGTAGTTGCTAAGCTCTAAAGATTGCCAATTAGCCCTTGCCCTCCCTGGATGCCTTGGTGCATTTTTAAAATTCGTGGTTCTTGAAAAAACAAAGCAAACAACCCTATTATTTTCCTGCACTTTTCTATCTTTATTATAGCACTCTTCTAGTCCGCCTTATATTACAGTCATTTGCTGGTGTGTCTTTCTTCTGTGCTAGATTGGAAACTATGTCAGGCAGGCACATGTACATTCATCTCTTGGCATGGTGCCAGGTACACAGAAGGAGCTTAATTGATGCAGGTTGTGTTGTATTGGTTGTAATTGTGCATTAAGACCCCGAGAAGGGACTGTTTCGTTTTTTTCTGTTTCCTCGGGAACTTGGAGTTAATACCAGATTCTCCCCTCTTTCTGATTGAGTTGAAAACATTTGTACACTGCCTTCAGTTGATTCCCAAAGATTATCTATCTATCTATCTATCTATCTATCATCTATCTATCATTTATCTATCTATCTGTTCTGAAAATAGAGCCTTCTGTCCTGCAATAGACTGCTTTTTAGAAGCTGGGCAGTATCCTTGGGATAAGGCCTCCACTGGTATCTTCTGAGATGTTCGCCTTACTTTGCGACTTCAGGGATGTGGGGCAGGAGGTGTTTTCCGAATCACTGTTGGTGAGGACTTCCGTGGAGTTTTCCTGAGAGGAGACTATGTGTGGAGTAGAGGGTAGAATCAGACCTTAACGTGATTCTTCTTTGAAGAATAAGTAGTGACAGAGGCTATCTGTAGCCTTGGGTTAAACTCAAGTCATATGGATGGATGTACAACCTAGCCCTGGCATAGGTACTCAGAACCCCCAGGAGATGGTGATTCAAATGGGATTTCTGGAGCCACTACCACTAGCACACTTATCCCCAAAGGTCTGATCATCTGGACTCCGTCAGGGCTTGGTCAGGCGGTGTCCTTTTTGTTTCCCTTCACTCGAGAGGAAAGTAGCAAACTCAGAGTAGAAAGACCACCTTCCAAACAGTAGCTTAGAGGGACCTGTGGAAGCCTGGGCAGATGCTGGTGGCAAAAGGTGGTCTTGGCTGCCTTTCTTGCGATCAGGCTGGAACTTGGGATTTAGTCTATACCTCCAGAAAAACCCTCAGGTTCCTTTACTCCACGAGTCCCAGTTTCTTTTTGGGATTTGGTTTTAAGTTTATGTTTCACAGAGCTAATTAAAGAATCATAGTGTTGATGTGTGGTTGGTGCCAGGGGTGGGGGGTGGGGGGTGGAAGAGAAAGCTGGAGCCTCAGGGAAATGCATCAGAGTGACAGGAGGAAACAGACGGTGCACTTAAAAGAGTCACAAAGGTGGTCCTGGCAGTTAAAAGAAACCCCTGTGAGCCAGCCGCAAGCCAGAGATCTTCAATGATAGCTCAGGAGGGAGATTTTCAAATAGTAGTCCATCGGGTGGCTGATAGTTATGGATATCCAGAGAAAGCCACGGCACTAGATATAACCGGCCACAGCATGGAGTATCCTACAGAATGGCACCTTTAAGAACGAACAAGTTTCTGATTCTGTCGAGATAAAGTAACATAAAAGAATTTTTAAGTAAGTGGTCATATCAATGATAGAGAAAGAGATTACAGTCACATGAATTAAATCAATTCTGGAGACAGAAGGGAGATTACTTCCATCAGATTATTTAGTCTGGGTTGAACAGGCTCAATACTCAGAAGACGTACCAGGTAGTGATTTCTTGGTTTCTAGATGGTTTGCTAACCTGGATTGCCAAAGGTGAGGGCATTGGCCACAAAGCTCCCATTACAGTGATGAAACCCGTCTTATTCTTCTTGCCAATGAAGCCTCTCTTAGAGCCTGGGAAAGGTTAGGGACAGCTTGGCACAGAGGCAACAGAATGGCCATCACACCCTATGGCTATAGTTCCCTGGAAGAGGTTGGAGAGCCCTTGGGGCAGACTAACAGGCAGCTATGAGAATTGCCCAGGGAGATGGTTGTGGGATTGTGGCTGTGGATTAAGGGGGTGGACAGTCTCAGCGTGAGCCAGCACTGGAACTCATTAGCTGTGTGGGGACACGCGATCCATGTTTATGCCTTGGATTCTGCACCTGTCAAGTAGGGATGATAAAGTTACCTCCTGCATGGGCTTTTTTCTGGAGGAAAAAAAAAATAACATTAAGTATAATAATAGAGTAGGTGGCCACAAACTATAGCTTGTGGGCCAAAACCAGCCTGCCACCTGTTTTTGTAAATACAGTTTTATTGGAACTCAGCCATACCCATTCATTTCATATTGTCTGTGGCTGCTTTCATACCACAATGGCAGAGCTGAGGAATTGTGACAGACACCATAGATCCCACAAAACCTAACATATTTATGGCCCTTCCCAAGAAAGTTTTCCTGACCTCTGTTAGGGGCTTCCAAAGGCAAGCATACAAATCAGGAGGAATGAGGCCACTAAACAAATGAGAAAGAGAATTTGCAAAGTGTCTTAAAGTTGGCAGATAAGAAGACTGGGGGACATATGTGGGGTGGTGAGGTTTGACTCCTAGCCCTCATTTTTTCATAAACACATGTGTCAGTTGTATTAAGAACACAGCCCTGCTGTGTTTTCCCCACCGCAGCACATGTCTGGTGCCCAGAGTTACACTGCCTGTCTGTCTGAGCTCCCAGTTTTATCCTCCGCTGGGCAAGTGTGTCCACTGTTGGAGGCCTTCCTTGCTGTCCTCAGGCTTCTTACCTGTCTTTCCCTGATCATGGAATACAGTTGTATGTTGGGATCTTCCCAAGGATGGTAGGGAAGGAGATGCCAGAACAGCAGAGAGGGAATTGCCATTTTGTTTAATGCGAAGGAATTTTTGTTTATTGGGTTCAAATTAGCATGTTTCTGTGAACATCCCTCAGGCAGAAGGGACCCTGCCGCCTCCTAAAAAATCAGGGTACTTTCTGTGATCACGGATTTGGGTTCACTCTCGGGAATGCTCAGAAAATGCTTCAAATCTGAAGCCTTGGGGACAGGACAGGCTTTTGTGGTATAATTGGAAGAATTCATATAAACCAACTTTACCCAAAACATCCTGTTCCCTGTCAGGGGCTGAATGAAGCCTGAGGGTTGATACTTCACAGGTTTTGAAGTGTCCTTAGGAAGGAGAGCGGTGTTTTGCTGGTGTTTATAATACCCTGTTCCCCGGGGGAGCTGTCTCCTAAACCAGCAAACACATTTGAAAGATTAGGGTCTTAAGATCACAAAAGGACAGGGCCAGTAACGTTGTGGAAATCATCCAACCACCTCCTCTTTGTGAGACGGAAAGAGAGGGCCAGAAATGAGAGGACGCCTACCCAAAGCCTTACTGTCAGTCACAAATCAATGTTCTGACATTAAAGAAGGTTAAGACAAAAGGTCTGGTTCAGTGGGACTTCCAGACCTTTAGGGGGCCTTGAAGGTTTTATTAGGAGATTTATGACTGATTTTCTATATTTACCTATGCTAACGTCAAATAGGTTAACTAAAATGCTGGGTTTCATTATTTTAGTTAGAAATAGATTGACCTGGTTTGTTAATGCTGGTTTTTGCATGTAACTGGAAAGCTCTGATTGACATTTCCTATGTATTATATGTAAAATCAGAGCTTATTATTGCATAGATATGCAATATATAGTATATGATATATTTATAATAAAGCTGGAGAACTGTATCTATCCATAAACATTTTCTAAGTATGGCATCTATAAGGGGATGACTACTAAAAGGAGTTTCTGGTGGAGAAATAATTTGGAACCGCTGATCTAGACAAGTGGTCAAGAAACAATAGTGGGCAGGCCAAACTAGTCTTTGTAAATAAAAATTTATTAGCACTTGGACACACTCATTGTATTGTCCTGTGAGGAAACTAACCTGGGAGGGAGGGTGACCTGCCCCAGGCCATTTGGCCATACCTGAAAGAGTCAGACCTGAAACCGTGTTTTTAGTTTCCCTCTTTGTGCCTGGTTACCCCACACCGCGTGGTCCCTCATGCACCTGCTCAAGGCTCTGCTTCTCCAGTTACCAGCCATTCATATCAGGAGGAAATGGGTCCTATGTAGAGGAAGATTTTGAAAAGGGAAAAGGAGGCAAAGATCTGGAACATGGGCGACTCTTGGTGCCAGGGAGGTCATGGTGGGGGAAGTTGGGCAGGTTCACAGGAAGAGGGAATTTACCATGAGGCGTGGCCATCTTTTTCCACTCGATGTTTAAAATTTTTTTGCTGTTGGAAGCTGAGTTGCCCATTCATTGTTGAACCAGCATTTACAGGGCAGGGATGATGATACATCAGACCCTGATCATGTCTTTACAAGTATACGTCATCAGTCCCTATGACAAACATCTGGAGGAAGTGTTATTTTTATTCCTATTTTAAAGATGAGGGTATTATGCTAAGTGAAGTAAGTCAGTTAGAGAAAGACAGATATTATATGTTTTCACTCATATGTGGAATTTGAGAAACTTGACAGAAGACCGCAGGGGAAGGGAAGGAAAAATAAGTTACAGAGAGGGAGGCAAACCTTAAGGGACTCTTAAATACAGAGAACAAACTGAAGGTTGATAGGAGTGAGAGGTTGGAGGGGCAGGGAAAATGGGTGATGGGCATTGAGGGGGGCACTTGTTGGGATGAGCACTGGGTGTTGTATGGAAGTGATGAATCACAGGACTCTGCTCCTGAAGCCAAGCCTACACTCTATGTGAGGTAACTTGACAATAAATTATTAAAAAAAAAAAAAGATCATGAGACAAAGGCACAGAGATGTTACATAACATGCCCACTATTGCAAAGCTGGAATGTGGTAGAACAGGGGTTTGAACGTGTGAAGATAAACTGTAGGACTAGCCCCATCTAAATAGCTCTTTTTATATGTTTTTGCTTCTTTTCTGATGCTGGGCCTGCCATGGTGGGGAGAGGCTCTCTCCTTTTGGAAAGAAAGCCGACTTTACATGTATATTAACTATAATTTCATTCTCTGTGACTCAACACAGCCTTTTTGTGTCTTCTTACAGGATAAGGCTGCTCATCCTTTAAACACTGCACAAAGAAGAACCAACTAATAATATTAATAATGTTTACCTCCTGGTTTACAAGGCCCTTCTCCATATAATTTACCCCAGGAGACCAGGATGCTCAAAGACAGAGAAAGAATAAGATTAGTTTCCAGGGAAGGAAGTTCTGTAACTGAATCCAAATTGTAACTTCAAAATAACAAACAAATCCAAATGGACTTATCTTGGAAACTGTCTTTCACATGATTAGAAATGAAATGATCTTTTGAAAAATAAGAATTTACAGTTTCTTAAAAACTTTTTTATAAATCATTATAGATTCATATGAAGTTGCAACAAAAGAAAAGAAAAGAAGATCTACAGGGAAGATCCATTTTCCCCTAATGGTTCCATCTTGCGTAGCTAAAATAATAGTATAAAGTCACAACCAGGAAATTGACATTGGTGCAGTTCACAAAGCTTATGCCAGTTTCACTAGTTTTGCATACATATACTCATTTGTGTATGTATGCATGTAAAGTTTTACGTATACAATTTTGTCACATGTGTTACATTTGTCTAACCACCACTGTGATCAAGATATAAAATTGTACCGGGGCACCTGGGTGGCTCAGTCTGTTAAGCGTCCCAACTTCAGCTCAGGTCATGATCCCATGGTTCGTGAGTTTGAACCCCGCTTAGGACTCTGTGCTGACAGCTGAGAGCCCGGAGCCTTCTTCGGATTCTGTGTCTCCCTCTCTCTCCGCCCCTCCCATCCTCGCACCCTGTCTCTCCCTCTCTCAAAAATAAAAAAACATTTAGAAAAAAAGATATGAAATTGTGCCATCACCACCAGAACCCCCTGAGCTACATCTAATAGCCACATCCATGCCCTTCCCATGCATCCTCCCTAACCCATGGCAACCACTCCTTTATAATATTGTCATTTTAAGGCTGCTAGTGAATTCAATCATGTAGTATTTAGCCTTTTGAGATTGATTTCCTTTCACTCAGCATAATGCCCTTGAGACCCATTGAAATTATTACACATATGAATAGCTCTTTCCTTCTTATTGCCATGTAGTATTTCCATGCTGAAGATATGCCACTGTTTAACTATTTAGCTGTTGAAGAACATTTTGGTTGTTTCCAGTTTTTGACTGCTCTAAATGAAGCTTCTATGAACATTCATGTATAGGTTGTTTTTTTTTTTTTAATATAAGTTTTCATTTCTTTGGGATAAATGCTCAAGAGTACAATGTTAGGTCATAGAGTTAAGTAATGCTTAGCCTATAAGAAGCTGCCAATTTTTTTCCAGAGTGGTTGAGCCATTTTATAGTCCCACCAGCATTGTATGAGTGATCCCATTTCTCTGCATCTTTAGCAGCATTTGGTATTATCGTTATTTTTCATTTTAACAGTTCTGATAGCTTTGTAGTGATACATTATTGCGGTTTAATTTGTATTTCCCTAATGGCTAGTGATATTGAACATGTTTTCATGTACATATTTGCATCTATATATCCTTTGCTGTCTATTTATGCACTATGCCCATTTTTTCTGGTAGGATTATTTGTTATTGTTGAGTTTTGAGAGTTTTTTATATGAGGCCTTTGTTGGATATGTACTTTGCACATTTTTTCCTCCTCTGTAGCTTATCTTGTCATCCTCCTTCTGGGCTTTTATTCCCCCCTGAGTAAAAGTTTTTAATTTTAATGAGGTTCAATTTGTCAGTTTTTCCTTTTATGGATTATGCTTTTGGTGCCAAGTGAAATGATCTTAACAGGAGGTGGGAGTTGGCTGGGAGTGTAGGAATGGAAAGAACATGGGGGATACTCACAAGCACTAAAAGTCTAAGTGTCCCTCTCGCTTCTCCCTACACGAAGTGGGGCCTTATGCCTTGTTTTAGCATCAAGCCATTGGGGGAGTGCACGGTGAGCCCTCTGCATGTCAACAGGGTACAGGAAAGGAGACAGAGGCAGGGTGTCAGTTGTGTGGGCACAGAATAAAACCCTCAGGAGCCAAGAGCTAGCTCTGAGAATTAATGGACTGCTTTCTTCCAGCCTATTCAAATAATCCAGCTCATTTCATGTGAGATAAATTACAGGACCTTGCCACCCTGGCTCCCAGGGGATGACATTTCTGTGATTCATGGCATTCGTCCCCTGGGAGCCTGAGGCGGGGAGAGGGCCTGCCTTACTGACTGATGAGCTGTGGCCCGCTGACCTCGCCTCAAGGCCTCCGCTCAAAGAGCAGGGAGGCGGACAAATTCAAATGAAGCCACTACCCGCAGGACAGGCTGGGAGCATGCCACTGAAAAGGGACCCTCTTAAGGACCACTGTCAGGTTAGACCCCCTCGTCACTGTTGGGCATCCTCAGGGACCCGGCATGGCTTGAGCAAATGCTCCAAACAGACTGGGTTTAGCTTTGTTGTGCTTGGCCTTTGTCACTGTTGGCGGTGGTGGTGGCTGGAGCTGTCGTGTACATGTTGCTGTGGGTGTTGTTTTGCAAGGCAGAAGAGAATGCTGGATGTAAGCTAGATATAGTGGGGTTTGCCACAAATGGAGTCTAGAACACGATCTTGTACAGACAGAGGATTCTACACGTGCCTCTGTATGGCCTGTGTATGTGGTCCTTTGAATGATGGAGATTCATGGGAATCCACCGTAAAGCGGGGCCCCTTCTCCTCCTCCCTTTAGACCTACCCATGACAGCTGGTTTTCCTGCCACCAGATCACAACTCCGACTTTGCTGGTAACTCTTGGGTAGTGTAAACCCCAACAATGACTTGCAATAACAAACAGCCTGATTTCAGAAAGTAGAATGTGTACTGCCTGGTAGTAACCAGTAAGTCCACTCTGCCTCCCAGTGGAGACGTTTCCCAGCCGGGTTCGGGCAGGAGGCCTGCAGCAAAGGAAGAGAGGTGTGTGGTCCGCTTCTCTTCCATTTCCTGCTTCTGTCTGCCTACCGGTTGTATCTGACCCCTCTGGGTTCGAGACGAGAGGGCAGGTGGAGGGACCAGGGGAGCAGAATTTTATTTAACGGGCACTGTTGGAAGCTGGCTTCAAGTTCTCTAAGCTTGGCAGATATCTAACGTGGAAGCTTCCTCTCCTCGGCTACTCTGGTTGGTCCTTTTGGAGAATTTGGACCACCTTCTAGTTGCCGGTGGTCTCTTACCTGCTTGCTTCTTGCAGCCAGAGATACCTGTGCTCTGGCTGGTCACTTACTCCCTTCATGGCCCCTGGGAATTGGGCAGTACCTTCGGCTAGCATCTCTCTAGTACAGACACTCCCATCCTTCTTGGCTTTTTTCCTCTTTCTCTGTTGGATAACAACAGCAGACATCTACTGAGCTCTCACTGTGTGTAAGGCACTGACTTAAGACCTTTACATGCTTCATTTCCTCACAAGTCAGAGAGGCATGTAGGATGATTATTTTGCTATTGAGGGAACTAATACTTGGAGAAAAATACTATAGTTTGTGTCATATCATGGAGCTGGTAACTAGCAAAATTAAAAAAAAAAGTTGAATTCAAGTCTGCCTGACTCTTTTGTTTTCAATTATTAACATTTTTATTCATTTTTGAGAGACAGAGAGAGACAGAGAGAGAGCAGGGGAGGGACAGAGAGAGAGGGAGACACAGAACCCGAAGCAGGCTCCAGGCTCTGAGCTGTCAGCACAGAGCTGGATGCAGGGTTCGAACCCACAAACTGTGAGATCATGACCTGAGCTGAAGTTGGACGCTTAACCGACTGAGCCACCCAGGCGCCCCAAGTCTCCCTGACTCTCAATCTCTACATTGCTCTTCCTTGAGTTTAGGTTTGCTTTGTTTGGAAGAAAAATCTCAAGCCATCCTTTGTTCTTAGCTATTTCCCTATATTTTGATGGAGGAAATTCACTGATTCATTTGAAACACTGAGAAAAGTTTACCCCTCAAAACATCAGGTCTTCACCCCATACCTCTATCACCCGGAGGCGTGCTTTCTTCGCCCCCTTTGGGCCACTTAATTACATTCTCTCTTCTTTAGGAGGAAAGCTGACATGTAATTATTTTCATGATTAACACTCTTGTGCAGCTAATTGTAATTATGCCTTATAATCACAGTTATGATCGTCAATTACTCATTCCTGCCTCACTTGAATGTTTTTCTTTATCCCAGCTTCACCAAGCTGATGGAGCTAATGCATCTGCTTCTATGCTCCTCCCTGCCCCCACCCATAAATACACAGACTTCTAAATCATGCCTGGCCATTATTTGGTCTTCTGTATTGTTCGCACCTTTGTTCTTGCCCCATTTCACTGGCCATTGCCTCTCGCTTTTGGCTTGGCGTGTTTTAATTGCTTCCTATGGACCCCATTGGTGAGGGAGGGATCCCACCCCAGGGTATGGCCAAATACATGAAACCTGACATTGGCCAGATGAGCTCAACAGCAGCTGATTAGTCACATACGCTCCTTGCCCCAAGGAGACGGACACCATGCAGGGCCACATCCAGGGACTGTGGGCGGCAACCTTTGTAGTGTCAAGAGGTCGGAGTGACCATAGAAGGAAGTGATTGGCTTGTTGCAGTAGTACTGTGGGCTGGCAGGGGACTGACACTTGCTAACCTGGGCTAAGCAGGTGCCCACCATAAAGAGAGTCCTTTGGCTAGGCTTCGTCCACGGGAGCACAGTGGGGACTACAACATGCCGAGGGCCATTCAAGAATGTCACAGATGTTAGGCCTAATTGTAGGGCCTTAGGACACACTGCTCTCACCTTGAAGTGGGAAGAAGAGGTGTAAGCATGGGCCTTGGAGGTAGACTGTGCAGGTTTGAGCTTTTGGATCATGAGAAAGTTACATGACACTTACTGTGCCTTGATTTTCCCATCTGCAAATGGGAATAATGTGCACCTTCTTCATCAGGTTGTTATGAATATGTATGTATTTTTTAAAATTTATTTATTTTGACAGGGGGTGGGGTGGGGTGGGGGAGGGGCCAAGAGAGAGAATCCCGAGTAGCTTCTGCACTGTCAGCTCAGAGCCCAGTGCAGGGCTTGAACCCATGAACAGTGAGATCATGACCTAAGCCAAAATCAAGAGTCGGTTGCTCAACTGTCTGAGCCACCCGGGCGCACCGTGGTTGTTGTGAATATTAATGCTGTCCTGCCTTGTCTCCGGAGCATTTAGCTCAGCATCCAGCCCACTGTAGTGCTCAGAACCTTCATCTAGTCTTCTGAGCCAGTCTTCTCTGGTTTTGATCTTTGAGTGAGTTCCCTAAGGCCCAGGAGGCAAGTACACCTTCTCTATTTCTTAAGATGCTTGAAGGAAATGATGCGGCCTCCTCTGGTTCTAGATTGCAGAAGCCAAATTCTGATGGCCGGCTACACGGTCCTCCGTAAAGAAGAACCAAGTGTGGTCTGGAGGCCTCCTGCATCTCGTCCTCTCACCTTTGTTCCTCTGAGTCTGAGGCCATTCGATTATTTAAATCATAAGCACCACACACCTTTCACTTTTCCTCAGATATGCTTAGTCCTGGGCTCCAGCCTCAACAAGCTTAGGGGCCTCAGATCTATATTGCGCTTCATGAGTTTCAAGCACATGGAATTGAACAATCAGGCAGCCCGGATGCTCTCCTTTTCTTCAGGCATAAGTGCCTTCTTCGGGGATGCTCTCCGTCGTTTCTGCCTATCAAAAGCTCTGAATTCATTAATCCATTCTATTCAAGCCCCAGGTGGTAGCTTCCCATGAAACTCTTCTTTGCCTTCTCAGTAGGACGTGACTTGGCCTTTTCTAAATTCTTTTATTTATGGTCTGTTCTAGTCTTGGACACTTAACCATCATCACTGCGTCTTGGGTTGCTGATTGGCTTTTTCTAAATGCCGACCTCCTCGTCTACCTAAGATGTGAGTCTGGCACATGGTGGGCCCTGGGTGGACTGTTGCTGATTAACCTTCCAAAAACATTGTGTGTGTTCCAGAGGCCTGGTGGGATAGTGGACGTGGTCCTGGAGGAAGCAGAAGAATAGGGCCCAAGATTGCTGGCAGACATCTCCTGGCTCCTATTTTTGGCCCAGCTGCTGATGCTCGGCTTGGCTCTTGCCATCTGGTGGAGAGAAGCTGATTCTGGGCTTGGTCTTAATTTATGACCTCAAATCTGAGTCACACAAACAAGGGCCCTGGTCCTGGAGAGTTTAGTAGCAGGTTTGCTATAAATTGTCCCCTGGAAAATCCGAGAGGAGTAAAAGAAACTAACGTGCACCGAATGCCTTCTATATGCATCCTGTGACAGTCATTACCACTCTATAAATTGCATCTCTCTGTTACAGGTGTGGTACCGAGGTGGTGCAAGTAGATTCTCTAGGGAGCAGGCTCTGAGATGGAGACTGGCATGTGGGAAGTTTGTTAGGGGAGTTCCTGGATTTAACGCCCGTGGAGCAAGGAAGGGAGCAGGCATCAGGTAGAGGGAGAAGCTGGGTCGTGGTATAGTCACAGCAAAGGCTTTGGTCATCCCAGACAAGTTTCTAAGCTTCCTTGAACCCATGGCCTTCATCTCTGAAAATCACTTCTCATAGTGGCAAGGCTCCAATGCCATGTTTTACTCTGACACCTGTCTCCTGACCTTGGCTGAGTAGACCAGGGGTAGATTGTGGACCCAAGCTCAGCCTATCAACTGTTCTTTCCTGAGACTAATACACGGGATGCCGGTTGTTTGGAGTGGTGGCAGCCATTTTATGCCATCTGTGTGGAGACGTTGGGAAAGTCAGTCTGGACGGCATGTTAACTATAGCAAATAATACTATTTGTATATTTGAAAGTTGCTAAGAGAATAGATCTTAAAAGTTCTCATTACAAGAGGAAATATATTTGAAACTATGTGGGGTGATGGATGTTAACTAGGCTTGTTGTGATCATTTCGCACTATACACAAATATCGACTCACTATGTTGTACACCTGAAACTAAGATAATGTTATATGCCGATTACATCTCAAAAAATAAATAAAATTAAAAAAAAAAGAAAGAGAGGTAAAGATTCTCGATTTAATCAGTAACAAGAGGAATGGAGATTAGACTGAGACACCGATTTTCACTTGTGAGAATGACAACTATTTAAAAGAATAACAGAATGTGGGATTGGTAATGGCATTGAGAAATAGTACACAATTTGATTACAAAATGGATTACAAAATGATTACAAAATTCTGGAGAACAATTTTATACTATGTAACTAAAGTCTGAGGTTAGAATTTCGACTTGTAGAAATCTCATTAAAAAAAAAAAAAAACAAAACCAGTCTGTAAAGAGACACAGACATCATAACTTGTAACGCATGAGGTCAGAAAGAGATGAAGTGACAGAATGCCTGGATTCCTGAGGACTTTGTATTTCTTGGTCGTCTTTGTTCCCGAGGCTGACTGCACTTCCTGTCTTTGGATTCCGTAAAACAGCCTGGTGTTCTTTTACTTCGCACCTCCCTTTCCTCGAATCAAAGATGGCTTCTGTTACTTGCAAAGACAAGAGCATTGATTAAGACTACAGATGACGACATTGAGGTTCAGAGAGGTCAAGGAACTTATCCAAAATTACATAGCAATTTAGTAACAGAACAAGGATTGAAACTCAGATTTTTTTCCCCAACAGAAGTTATTTTTTTCTGTTATGCAGTGTTACAAATTTAGAATTAACTAAAATCAAGTTCAAGTTTTGGGGTTATTTTATTTATTTACATTTGTTTTATCTTTTAATGTTTTAAAGTAAATTCACTTTCATCATTTTAGTAGATTTGATCAATATAACAAACTTGGGTACAGGTAGAGTAGATATTATAATCTTCATTTTGCAGGTAAGGAAACTGAAGCCTGGGTCTGGGCCAAAGTCAGAGAGAGAGAGAGGGAGAGGGGCTGAATTTTGGAGATGAATCTAACATGTCCAGTTTTGGCCTCAACATTCTCTTCTCTTCTCTGGGTGAGTGGAGTGGCTCAAAGGGGCAGAAGCCAAAAGGCCCTGTTAGTTGTTGGCTTCTGTGGTGGGAGAGTTAGGTGGAACTTTCTAGCTGAAGAATCATGAGATGCTGAGATCTGGAAGAAGTCATGTTCTGAATCTTGTGACGATCAAGGACATCTGGATTTTGTAGATCCAAGTAATTGAAGGAGAGGTTAGAGCAAAAATGAGGCAACTCTTAGGTGCGTGTGGCTTACTGTCCACTGTCTTACTGTTTGCGATGCTCATTATGATCAGCCTAAAGAACCAGAGGCAGGGGGATAGTATCATGTGATATGAGATTGGCTGGTTCTGTGTAATTTTCCCCTTTCAGTAGTGAATTCTTTTCCAGAATGAAGCCAGGTATAAATAAATAATAAACACAATGAAAGAAGGAGTTCCTCAGGCGAATATGAAGTTTAATAAAGTCACTCTCACTTCTTTGACTCTGAGCTATTTTATCTTTGGAGTTTTGAAAATAGATCTAGTATAGACTGTGGATACTTTGAAACTCAGTAAGTCATAAGTTTTAAGATAGGAATGGAAATGCAGTTTTCTTTCTGAAAATTTTCTACTAGTGTAGCTCATTTGCTACCTCGTCCCGATAGACATTTGGCAGTTGAGTGCCAGAGTTCTGTTCATGGTACTCCAGCTGGTGCACGAGTGTGCTCTTTGTCACTGGCTAACAAATTCCTACATGTGTTTCTCGGTTGGAGATGCTGGTGAGCAGAGTAACCATTGTTAACTGGGTAGTCTGGATCATTCTATTGTAATATTTCCATGTCCACTCTCTATTCTTCAGCTGACTTGATGACAACAGCACACGGGAGAGCACTGGTTGTCTGAAAGTCAATGGATTTTCCTGGAGGTATACGATGGAATCTGATATCTATCTATATCTATATCTATATCTATATCTATATCTATATCTATATCTATATATCTATAGAGAGAGAGACAGAAGGTAGATATGCATTTTTAAGAGATACAGAAGAGAGGAGATTGTGTGTGTTGTCCACCTTAAAGTATAACAGCCAGTTATGAACGCGGGTTTATTGGGGAATAGCAGAGGGCTTGCAGTTAGGGACATGCAAGCTATGGCAAACCATAGCTCGTCTGGAGATCACAAAAGAGGATTGTTACTTTATAGAAAAGAGGAGGAAGTTAGGAGGAAAGACTTTGAAGGGAAGTCCATTGGAGGAGAGCCAGAGCCCTGGCTGGTGATGGTTTCTTATTGGCTGAGTTGTGGTATTTTCTTATTGGCTGAACTTGTTGCTGGACAAGGAAGTAAAGTAGGACTCTTCCCATTGGCTCTGCAACTGACAAAGAGTGGTAGTGTATGAGAGCTTCCCTTTCTGGGTTCCGGACCCCATTTAAAATAAGGTTTCTTTTATCCACTTTCACAGTGTGCATGTCAGAGTGTGTGTATACCTGTAAATGTGTGTGTGGGTTTATGGGAAGAGGTGAGGAACATGTGGGTATGGTGGATATAGGGTGGTAAAATGCCTGCTTTAAATTATCCCATTATTTTCAAGTAAACAAGGACAATTAAAAAATTACTCCTGTGGTTCTGGATTTCACTGAAACTTGGATTCAGTGCCTGCTTCGCCTCACCTCACTTCCATCAGAGAGCACAGGGGGCAGGACCATAGCCTCAAAAGGATTCTATAACCTATTCTTAAGAAGATAGAGTCCTCTTTAGATGAATAAACGAAGAGCAGTCTTCCAATTCTGAGGTGACTGTTTTACAGGAGAATATTTGTTCTGGGTGCTTACGTGAACCACAAGTATTAATCTGGGCTCTTCCTTTCATTGGGATGCTTCACATTCTACGTGGTTTCCTGCTGTGGCATGTGTGACTGTTGAAAGTACTCAGTGTCCTGCTCCTCCTCCTTGACAAGCCCACTCAACAACAGTGGCACTGACTTGCTCTCTCCCTGGATCTACTTGTCCCAGTGTCCTCACTAGGACAGACTTCCTTCCTACCAGAAATGTCATCTTGTGCTTTACTGGCCTGGTTTAGTTGGATCAGAATTTATAAGTTCGACTTAGAAGGCACATTAAGGGCTTATTTTTTACAAATGTGAAAGTGCAGTCTCAGAAAAGTGAAGCCATTTGGCTCACAGAACACTTACGGGCAGAGGGGAAATTAGGATCCGGGGCGACATGCCTCCCAAACGTAGGGCTATTTCCATTGTGGTGATTCCATGGTGTTTACTGATTAATTGTTTAGAGCCTGGTATTTATCAAACACATAAGCCATTCACAGAATTTTTCAACTCATACTCAATATTCTTCCATATGCTGTTCTAGGAGGTTAGGGATAGAGGATGATTTTACATAGGAATATTGAACGCTTAAGAAACTTAAGTAGCAATGCTTAAGTCAGTGACTTGGATGCGTGGTTTTCAAGCAAACACTTTGGGGAATGCCCTGTTTGGGTTCCTGTTTTGGAATTCCAACACCTGATATGCATCTGGTAGATTTGGGGCTAATAGGCACATACCAAATTTGCTCTTGCAGCCTCCTACAAGTTTCCATTGAGTTGATAAGTTAGAAAGTGAGCTTGCTAAATAGCCATTCACTGGTTGATGCTACTTACTGTGTTGAGTGTTTGGGTGTTTGGGTATGTGGAAAAGAGCGCTTTTGCAAAAATGATTAAAGGAAATTGCTGGCATAGAGGAGAAAATTCTGATCTAATAAAAATCCCTGATCTTCAGAATTTAGAAATTTTGCCATAGTTTGTCAAGAGATTTATGGAAAGTTTTTCTCTTTAGGAGACTTTAGAAAGAAGATCATCATCTTTGTTGTTAGCTTAAGAGCTGAACTTCTTGTAAGTAGAAAAATAAAAGGATAATTTTCATACTGGGTTCCAGTAACACAATAGATTTTCTTGCCATGATACTGATTAATGTGATGGACTCATTTACACTGACATTTAAGATATTTTCAAATGTTCGATTTCTTTAATAAGCTTTATTCCTTGCCACTCTGTGAGTACTTATTTTTTTCTCACTCCTGATTGCCCATCTTTTAAACCAATTTCCAATTCATAATATAATCAGCCATCAAATTCCACAAGGCTGTCAATATCAAGGGGCTGTTTTCAATCTTGAAACCGTACAGGACAAGGGACCTCTATTGGTGCTCTCCATATCTTTTGGGAGCCTCGTTACTCTGTACCTATTGACCAAAGGCACCATGCTAGGAAGAAGGCTTAATATCTCAAACTCACTGCAATGAAAAAAAAAAAAAGATTTTTTAATGTGGAGGTGACATTACTCAACCCTTCCCTTCTACCTAGGTAAGCACTATTCAGCAAATACTCTATGTTAAGCTGACCCACAATGAAAAAATCGATTGAGTATATCTACATTTTCTACCTTTGATGAAGATTTTCTGCAAAATTATACAGGTATAGAAAAGAGAGTTCTTATAGCACAATTCCACCACCCAGATATTTTTAATAGTAACATTAAATTCATCTTTCTGTTCATGTCCACTGTATGTGCAGATAGAGAGGAGTAAGATCATCAAATAAAATCAGATCAATAAGTTGCTTTTGGCACAGTGTATTAACTTTGGTTTTATATTAAGTCAACAGAAAAAAAAAGAAACAAGTGAATTTATGGGAAGTGCTGAACTCACATAAATGTTTCCCTACCTCCAGAGTGTTTAGTTTTTAAAAGATCTTTCTAAGGTTATGAGAAAAGACTAGGAAAAAATTAAGAAATGGAAATCCTTGTGTGTATTTTATAATTCTGTGCTTCCATTTTTGACAGTATTGAGTGATTCCTTGCTATGAAGATGGAGAAAATTAGCACCTGAATAGCTCTCCCCACTCTCCCCTTCCCTCCCCACACCCTTACTCCTATTTTTACTATGTCAATGTTTATAGCATCCACAATCTGTTCTGTAACCATCATTTCCACAGTTATTGAGTTCAGGTCCTATTTTTACAAACTTTCAAATCCTAAAGATTGTAACGCATTTCTCAATGACACCCAGCCCCCAACCCCTGATCCCCATGGGCCACACATCAGATTTTGCTCTCCCGGAGCCAACCTTGTCTTGCTCCCTCCCTGTCTCCTGCTTCCTGCTTCCCTTCATTCCTCTCCTGGGTTAGAGTTAGTGCTGCCTGGACCAGAAGACATCTTCTTTCTTGGTTTATTCCATGTATTTTGGGGGATATCTACTTGACTAACCTCCTGAGAACATCTTATTTCATGACAGCTAATTCCTTAAAAATATTTGTGGGTGGATGCATTTGGTAAAATCTGAAGGTTGACAACAAATACAGGCACAGATTTTAAAACCCTGAAATAATTGAGGAGTTGAAACATTCTTCTATTTTAAAAAATCTTTTATTTTCTTTAAGACATATTCTTTATATGTTATTTAGAAAATGTAGATAAACAAGAAGGACACAATAAGCCTTTCCCACAATCCCACTACCCAGAGATAAGAGTAGTTAATTTTTAGTAATTTGTTATTTTGTATTCTTACAATCTCTCTATTCACAGAAAAATACCTGTTTATCTTTAAAAATAGAGATATGATTGGGGTGCCTGGGTGGCTCAGTCGGTTGGGTGTCCGACTTCAGCTCAGGTCATGATCTCACAGCTCGTGAGTTCGAGCCCTGCGTCGGGCTCTGTGTTGACAGCTCAGAGCCTGGAGCCTGCTTCGGATTCTGTGTCTCCCTCTCTCTCTCTACCCTCCTCTGCTCATGATCTGTCTGTCTTAAAAATAAATAAACATTAAAAAATTTTTTAATATGAAATTTATTGTCAAATTGGTTTCCATCCAACACCCAGTACTCATCCCAACATGTGCTCTCCTCAATGCCCATCACCCACTTTCCCCTCCCTCCCACCCCCCATCAACCCTCAGTTTATTCTCAGTTTTTAAGAGTCTCTTATGCTTTGGCTCTCTCCCACTCTAACCTGTTTTTTTTTTTTCCCCTTTCCCTTCCCCATGGGTTTCTGTTAAGTTTCTCAGGATTCACATAAGAGTGAAAAGATATCGTATCTGTCTTTCTCTGTATGGCTTATTTCACTTAGCATAACACTCTCCAGTTCCATCCACGTTGCTACAAAGGGCCATATTTCATTCTTTCTCATTGCCACGTAGTACTCCATTGTGTATATAAACCACAATTTATCCATTCATCAGTTGATGGACATTTAGGCTCTTTCCATAATTTGGCTATTGTTGAGAGTGCTGCTATAAACATTGGGGTACAAGTGCCCCTATGCATCAGTACTCCTGTATCCCTTGGGTAAATTCCTAGCAGTGCTATTGCTGGGTCATAGGGTAGGTCTATTTTTAATTTTTTGAGGAATCTCCATGCTGTTTTCCAGAGCAGCTGTACCAGTTTGCATTCCCACCAACAGTGCAAGAGATTTCCCATTTCTCCACATCTTCTCCAGCATCTATAGTCTCCTGATTTGTTCATTTTAGCCACTCTGGCTGGTGCGAGGTGATATCTCAGTGTGGTTTTGATTTGTATTTCCCTCATGAGGAATGACGTTGAGCATCTTTTCATGTGCCTGTTGGCCATCTGGATGTCTTCTTTGGAGAAGTGTCTGTTCATGTCTTCTGCCCATTTCTTCACTGGATTATTTGTTTTTCGGGTGTGGAGTTTGGTGAGTTCTTTATGTATTTTGGATACTAGCCTTTTGTCCAATATGTCATTTGCAAATATCTTCTCCCATTCTGTCGATTGCCTTTTAGTTTTGTTGATGGTTTCCTTTGCAGTGCAGAAGTTTTAATAAACATTAAAAAATTTTTTTTAAATAAAAAAAGAGATATTACTATACTGTAATATAATTTGTAACCTGATGTATTTTTTGGTGACATGATTTTTTAAACTCAACATTATTGTTTAAAAAATTTTTTTTAATGTTTATTTGTTTTTGAGAGGGGGGGGGACAGAGCATGAGTGGGGGAGGGGCAGAGAGAGAGGGAGACACAGAATCCGAAGCAGGCGCCAGGCTCTGAGAGAGAGAGAGAGAGAGACAGACAGAGACAGATACAGAGAGAGAGAGAGAGAGAGAAAGGGGCAGAGAGAGAGGGAGAAACAGAATCTAAAGCAGGCTCCAGGCTCTAAGCTGTCAGCACAGAGCCCGATGAGGGGCTTGAACTCATGAACTGCAAGATCATGACCTGAGCTGAAGTTGGAGGCTCAACCAACTGGGCCACCCAGGTGCCCCTACAGCCTTAGGATTTAGATTGGAATTTATGCCATTGGCTTTTGTGGGTCTCCAGCTTACTGATGGCAGATCAAGGCATTTAGCCTCCATATATAGCCTCCATAGCCTCCAGTGAACCAATTCCTTCCTCTCTCTCTCTCTCTACATATATATAATGTATACAAGCAATTGAGTGACACATGCAGATGGAACATAAATCAAAACAACATAAGTGTATGTTGAATAATCTGTATTCTGTTCATGCCCCCATTACCTAGTTTCCATCTGCTGCAAATATAAACATATATTTTTATCTCCCCAATACCTCACATTTTATACAAAAGGTAGCATACCATATACAGTCTTCTAGACCTGGTTTTTGTCACAAAAAAGTCTTCCCGTAAAAATGTAGAGAGAGCTTCTTTATTCTATGATCTACTACATAGTGTTATATGAATGTGCCACAAATTACTTAAACAGCCCCCCTTGAAGGACCCCTGGGTTATTCCAACTTGTTATTATAGACAATTCTGGAAAAAAATTATACATAAACCCTTCAGTACATATGCAGATACATCTAGGAGCAATTCCCAGAAACAAGGTTGCTGAGTCAAAGGGTAAATGCGTGTGTCATTTTGATGGTTCCTGCCAGTTGCCCTCCAGAGTGACTGAGCAAATATATACGGCCTTTACCATGGTATCAAAATATGTTTCCCCAAACTTTTGATATTAGAGTATGTTCTCAAATTTTGGAATTTTTTTTAATGCCACTTTCTTAGGATGAATGAAGTGAGTATACTTCCATATGTTTAAGGTCACTTGTGTTATCTTTTCAGTGAATTACTGAAGTCCTTTGCCATTTTCGTCTGGATTGTCCGTTGCTTTAATGTTTAGGTGCTCATTAAGGTAGTTAATTATCTTTATTAAACAACTAAAAAAATGCAAAAAACACTCCTAAATATAAAATCATCCTAAGTGACAATACCCTGAATTTCTGATGTATACATTTTAGACCTATCTCTATGTATAGATACACTTATTTTTATAATACAGCATCGTATCAGACATATGATCAAGCCATCTGCTTTTTAACATATCATGAACATTTTACCATTGCAATCGAAAGGTTTCCACACTGAGGAGGCATGGGACGCTTGGAGCTGGAGGGATGAAACAAGTTCAAATCCACAAGAAATGGAAACGTTTCAGACACCAAGGAGATCAAGAATAAACACCAAGATTGGAGTGTCAGAAATGGGAGCAATGACAGGGGCTTGGAGGTGAGATAAGATTTCAAAGAGGAGATTTGGGCAAGTACAGGTTAGACCAGGTAAGGGAGAAGGGAGACCCTTGGTTGGATAGTCACCTTAAAGTGTGGGTTAATTAGCACTGGGACCAATGATGCATATATAGAGTTTATCTCCTGGTGCCTTTCATCAGAAGAGACATAAGACATAGGATTCAAATTCACATGGTGAGTTGTAATTTTTCCACTGGTTCTTGTAGTTCATCAAAGGAGAGTCCTTCTAGTCTGGGGCACTTGCTCTCCTTCTGCTCTGGAGTGGTCTCTTCTCCACCACACATTCATTTTATATTCCTAATGATTTTCAAAGCTCCCTCTGGTCCCTGGACCTGTAGCATCAGCATCACTTGGGACCTTGTTAAAAATGCCAATTTTGGGGGGTGGTTGGGTGGCTCAGTCAGTTAAGCATCCAACTTCAGTTCAGGTCAGGATCTCATGGTCCATGAGTTCGAGCCCCGTGTCGTGCTTTGTGCTGACAGCTCAGAGCCTGGAGCCTACTTCAGATTCTGTGTCCCCCTCTCTCTGACCCTCCCCTGTTCATGCTCTGTCTTTCTCTGCCTCAAAAATAAATAAACGTTTAAAAAAAGTTTAAAAAATGCCGATTTTCAAGCTCCACCCCAGAACTTCTGCATAAGAAAGTAGTAGGTGGAGATCAGCAATCTGGGTATTAACAAGCTTGCCAGATGAGTGTGATGTAAACTAAAGCTTGATGACTGCTGGTTTAGAACAATAGTCTCTCAAAGTTTCTCTTAGGAGGAACTGCAGTGAAGTGTTTAATGGAAGCTGTAGAAAGGTCCTTTGCACTTTATCTTCTGGCAATCCTACATGGCAGGTATATTTACTCTCCTTTTGTACCTGAAGAAACAGGTCCAGAATATTCTAGTTTTGCAGAATTGGAACTGAGATTTCAACTGAGGGATGTGGCCTTTCAGAGAAGGAGGGGTGTGTGTGTGAGTGTGTGTGTGTGTGTGTGTGTGTGTGTGTGTGTATTGGGGCCACAGGGAAGGGACAAAGGAAAATAAATTGTGTAGTCATTGTTAAGGTCCTGGTCTCCACCTCACACCGTAAACTCCAAAGGAATCTAAAATTGTAAAACTCTTAGAAGAAAATATAACGGGAAACCTTTGTAACCTTGGATTAGGCTCTGTTTTCTCAGACATAGGACTAAAAGCACTAGCAACAACAATGAAAATAGATACATTGGTCTTCATCAAAATTAAAAAGTTTTGTGCTTAAAAAATTTAAAAAAATGAGGCGCACCTGGGTGGCTCAGTTGGTTAAGTGTCCAACTTTGGCTCAGGTCATGATCTCACGGTCTGTGAGTTCAAGCCCTGCGTTGGGCTCTGTGCTGACAGATCAGAGCCTGGAGCCTGCTTCAGATTCTGTGTCTCCCTCTCTCCTGACCCTCCCCCACCTGCACTCTGTCTCTTCCTGTCTCTAAAAAATGAATAAACATTAAAAAAAAAATTAAAAAAAAATTTAGAAAAATGAAAAGAAAAAAAGGAAAAGGAGAATCATAGAATGGGAGAAAATATCTGCAAATTATATACCTGATAAGGAATTTGTATCTAGAATATATAAAGAGTTCTTACTACTCAACAATAAAAACCAAAGAACAATTAAAAATGGGTAAAGAAGGAGAACAGTATGGAGATTCATCAAAAAATTAAATATAGAAATGCCATATGATCCAGTACTTACACCATCCAGTATTTACCACTCTCCCCCCAAATGGAAATACTAATCTAAAAAGGTACATAAGCCTATGATTATTGCAGCATTATTTATAATCGCCAAGATAGGGAAACAGTCATCAAGAGATGAATGGATAAAGAAGATGTGGTATAAATGCACAATGGGGTATTTCTCAGCTATTTTTAGAATGAGACCTTGCCATTTGTGACAATATCATTGGACCTAGAGGGTGTCAGACTAAGTGGAATAAGTCAGACAGAGAAAGACAAATACCATTATGATTTCATTCATATGTGGAATCTAAAAACCAAAACAAATGAACAAAAAACCCCAAACTACTAAAAGCAGAAACAGACCCACAAATACAGAGAAGAAACTGATGGTTGCTGCAGGGGAGGGGTGGGGATAGGCAAAATAGGGAAGGGGAGTGGGAGATATAATCTTCCAGTCATGGGAATAAAAGGCACAGCATTGGGAATATAGTCCTTGGTATTGCAATAGCGTTGTATGGTGACAGATGGTAGCTATACTTGTGGAGAGCAGAGCATAACGTGTAGCGTTGTCCAATCACTATGTTGTACACCTGAAACTAATGTAACATTGTGTGTTAACTATACTTCAATGAAATACAGTGGGCAAAGGATTTGCATGGATATTTCTCCAGAGAAGGTATACAAATGGCCAACAAGCACTTAAAAGGGTGCTCAATGTCTTTAGTCATTAGAGGAATATGATCAAACCTATAATGAGATACCACTTCACACTCAGTGGCATGGCTAGAATACAGGTGGCGGATAAGAGCAAGTGTTGGTGAAGGTGTGCAGAAATTGGAGCCCTCATATATTGCTGGTGAGAATGCACAATGGTGCAGCCACTTTGGAAAATAGTTTGACAGTGTTTCAAAATGTTAAACGGAGAGTTACCACGTGAACTGGCAATTCTATTTGTAGGCATATGCCAAAGGCATATGTCCATGCAAAAACTTGTACACAGATGTTCATAGCACACTATTCATAGTAGCCAAAAAGTGGAAACAATCCAAATGCATGTCAAATGAATGGGTACATAATATGTGTGTATCCATAAAATGGAATATTATTTATCAATAAAAGGGAATGAAATACCAACATATGCTATAACATGGATGAACTTTGAAAACATTATGGCCACATATTGTGTGATTCCATTTATATGAAATGTCCAGAATATGTAAGCGCAAAGAAAGCAGATTAATGGTTCCCAGGGGCTTGCAGGAGGGAGAAATGGAGAGTAACTGCTGTGAGTATGGACTTTCTTTGTAGGGTGATGAGAATGTTCTAAAATTAAATGGTGATAATGGTTGCATGACTCTGAATGTACTAATGACCACTGAATTGTATACTTTCAAAAGATGAATTTTATGGTATGTGAATTATAGCTCCGGAAAGCTGTGACAAAAAAATTAGTTAACATCTTGGGGTGTAAAAGGGCAGAGCAGGAGTGGTTTCTTTATCAAGCTGTGCTTACCTCTCTAGAGAAACCCCCCAGGAACCACTGAGAAGACAGGTGACTTGGAGACACTGAGCTCTGTCAATAAATTCCATTATATTGCTTGGAGACCCCTGCCCTGAAATATCCTGAAGACATTACAGTAGCAAATTCAGAAAACTAACTCCAAACCTGGATTGGGAGACATCATCAGGAAGGAAGGCATTCATGTCACTGAGCCCCTTCTGACATGATAGAGAGAATGGAGAACTGGTACAGATGGAAAGACTGGGGAGAGACGCCATCACACAAAGAATCCAATTTCGTTATTGTGGGCGTCTTTGCTCATTATTCTGATGAAAGGTGTGAGCCTGTGCCTTCAGTGCAAATGAAGATCGACGTGGAGTATCTGCTGGAAGGTAACAGTGTCCCAGCTGGCTGTCGCAGCCTGTGGAACCTGGAGTTAGCCTTAATCAGCAGCAAGCACAGTCAACCACGCTCTCTGTGGCTTGTTCCAGGTCACCCCGAAGAGGCCACCAGCTGGTGTTTTGGGAATTGAGCTGATGAGATATTATTATCTGCCAGTCTTCATTTTCAAAACATAAAAAGAGATTCAAATGAATGCAGAGAACCTTGTTTTTAGCTCTCAGCAGAAGTGTGCATGAGGGATGGGAAACGGATAAACGTTTAAAGTGTGGAGGATATGATAACAGAAATGTCATAGGAGATCTGCTTGTGATACTAGGAAGCAGGAGGGTGTCCTACCTCCCCTTTTCTCTCCTGTCCACTCCCAATATCCTGGTTTAGGGTCTCCTCCCCTCCTATTTTGTCTTTGAAATTTCCCTTGACAAGTTTCTCTGACTTCTACTTTAACCATGATTTCCAGTTTTGAAGCTGTTGTTTCCTTGCTGAAAAAATCTATGGTAAGTTAGAAAAAAAATTTTTTTTAAGTTTATTTATTTTGAGGGAGACAGAGCACAAGTGGCGGAGAGGCTGAGAGAGGGGAGCAGAGAGGGAGAGGAAGAAGAAGAAGAAGAAGAAGGAAAAAAAAAAGAGAGAGAGAGAGAGAGAGAGAGAGAGAGAGAGAGAGAATTCCAAGCAGGCTCCATACTGTCAGCCCAGAGCCCAAAGCGGGGCTTGAGCTCATGAACTGTGAGATCATGACATGAGCTGAAATCCAAGAGTTGGATGCTTAAGTGACTGAGCCACCCAGGCGCCCCCATGGTAGACTTTTTTAGATCACAGGATGAAGTACAATGTCTTCACATAGGATTCAAGTCCCCCATCGGGTCACAATATACTCATCCACTTTCACTTTCCTGTCATACCTCCAAAGTCCCTGGTGTATTTCAAGCATTTAGGGAGTATCCGTATCTTCTTTTCTTCACCTTGGATATTCTTACTCATCCTTGAAGGCTCAGTTGAAAAGTATCTCCTCTAAGAAGCCTTTTCTGATTCCTCCAAGCAGGAATAAATACTCCATGGCGTTCCCACAAGGCTACACCCCTTTTCCCAGCACAGAATACTTAGGTGGGTCAGCCAGTTATCTACACTGGGCTACACACTCTAAGAATAGGCTCTTAGTCTATTAGTATGTGTTCTTAGTCGCTAGTGCAATGTCTTCTCCATTCCAGTCTCTGTCTGTCTGTCTGTCTCTCTCTCTATTTTTTTTCTTTCCAGTTTCATAATTTATTGTACAAATTGAGTACCACATGATGTGTTGACATTAGCTTCTCCAGGCATGGGAACTTAACAGACGAGGTACACTTTAAAATCTGTTTATGTTGCTTTCACAGCTGGTGTTTTTTTAGACCTTAACTTGAAGTACAAGACCATCAAAGCGATGCCTCCATATGTGGCCAGTACACAATTCATTCTACCTGTGAGGGTGTAAGAGCTGAAGTGTTTTTTCATACCAGTGAATTGGAATTGGGTATCAGTTTCTGGACCTGCCATGATTTCCATCTTGCAAAAGACACCAATTCCGCTGGTTGTGTCCTTCAGCCTATGTGTCTGTCTCTCTCTTTTAATGAAGGCGATGGGCAGTGGGACCAGATAGGCAAATAAAATATAGGCTAAGATGAAATTCAAACTGGGGAAAGGTTGTGCTAAAAATTGGAAACTGCATCGTGTACGGTTTCTTTGTAAATGAAGGGCAGCAAAAATGAAGGCTCCAAGAATGAAGGTGGTGAGAAATGCCAGAATTGTCTGGGGACTTAGTGATTTGAAAATGGTGTCCTTACCAGGAAATTAAACTGAGCTCATTATCTCATTAACGTTTGACTGGAGAGGGAATATTCAGCTGAAATTGTATTATCTTTCCAATATGACAAGTTGATAACAACCTGGGATTTTGAAAGACATTTTGTTTTCTTAGCAAGAAATTCCACCAATACAAATGAGTATCCATGGAGAGGGATTCCATTTTAGAAAGATCCTTAAAGGCAAGAACCATGCATGTCTAAATTGCTTTGTGTGCATGATAAATCCCAATGGTTCACAAAGGTATCTTTACACTAAGATTAAATCTCACCATCAACATATTGGAGTGGTTAAAAATTTTAACTGTTATACAAGATAATTGTGCTTGACCAATCTTTTCCCTTCTCCCTAGAGATCCTTTGCCATGCAGATGACAATCCCAGCATGCTTATTAGAAGCCACCATTTTTTTTTTTTTAATTTTTTTTTTTTCAACGTTTTTTATTTATTCTTGGGACAGAGAGAGACAGAGCATGAACGGGGGAGGGGCAGAGAGAGAGGGAGACACAGAATCGGAAACAGGCTCCAGGCTCCGAGCCATCAGCCCAGAGCCTGACGCGGGGCTCGAACTCACGGACCGCGAGATCGTGACCTGGCTGAAGTCGGACGCTCAACCGACTGCGCCACCCAGGCGCCCCAGAAGCCACCATTTTTAATGTCCTTCAATTTCCAACGGATATTACAAATTCTATGTTTGATTAGATTGTTTACATACAGCCTTGTTTTTCAAAGATGGAGAGATAGCGCGTTTCTTAAATTTGCTTGTTGGTCGGACAAACATCTACCTTACAAAGTAGAGGGGAACTGTGTTCTCGGAAGAAATTATTTTATTTCTAAAAGTAGGAGGAATGTGATATAGTGGAAAAACAATGGGAAGTCCTTTTTGAAGTCAGGGACAAGGGTTTTAATTCCAATTATTCCACAAGTTTATTTTCAATTCTCTGTAAAGTAGGTAGAGGACATGCACCATAAGGGGTCTAGGGAGAAGGGGGCTACCAAGTGGTATCAAAACAGCAGAGCACTTGATGTTTTGCCTGGTCGCAAAGACTCCCATATCTTAGCCTGGGCAAAGCAGGTGGCAGCATGTGCTAAGCAAATATTCTGGGGGAATGACTTTAACTGATGTCCTTCAGACAAACTTCTGTCTCTGTTGCTCCTCTTAAAGCTTTCAGTTAATACTCAGTGGTAAGGAGTTTAGTACTTTTAAACTCTAATGGCTACAATCACTGTTTGCAGGGTATCTATAAACGCTTTATTTGGGTATGACAGCAAAAGTCTGAGGAAACACCCAGTGAGGTCACCGTTTTGAATAGTAGGCCTCTACACCTGTATGAAGGCAAGCTGAGGGAGAGTTGTCAGGCTGGCCCCAAATTCTCTTTGTGGAATTCTTTTGAATCTGCTTTATCTCATAAAGCAATGAGCACTTATGCTTGGGAAACTAAAATCGCACCCTTTTTACCTACTATAGGTTTTCCTCTGTATTTTCCATAGCGAGATCGATATGAAGCCCACACAATAAAGAGGTCACACTCATAGTTTAAGGAGCATAGAAAACTATAAATTCTCTCTGGGATCTCTACGTGACGTTCAAGGTCTGCACTTGGAACTACAGGAGCTTGGGGCTAGAGGTTGCCTGGGAAGGCTGGGACACAGCTCTTCAGGGCTGTGGAAGGAAGGGGTGGGGAAAGCAGTTAGTCAGCATCTGCAAATAACTTTGCACAAAGATGAAAAGGTAGCAACATCTGAATGAATGTTACAGGTGGCTGAATTAATTAACTCCAAATCCCAACACCCCCAAACATCCGGTGCTGGGATTAGGGAATCAGAGCTAGTTTACTAGTGAATCCCAAATCTCAGACATTATTTGGATTCAAATTGGAACTGTTGCAGAGGGATCCAGGTAGGAAAAAGATTAGGGAAATAGGGTGGTTGGATTTTTGCTTTCTCCTCTGGGAAAAACAATCGACTCTTTTACTTCTTCTCCTTTTGCTTCCTCTCCTTTTGCTTCCTCATACGTCTCATGCTCTTTCTTCTTTACGTCTCTTCTACTGGCCATCCTTCTTCTTTTCCTTCTTCCCTCTACCCACCCATCTCTCTGCCTCCCTAGCATGGGATGCCTGTTCTCATCTCTTTTCACTCCCGTCAGCCACCCTTCACCACTGCTCTGCCTCCTCTCTCTTTCCGCTTTCCCCCTTCCTCTGTTTGTGGTTTAGTTTTGCTTCAAGGCACGAGTGTATACTGCTTCATGAGTGTCTCTCCATTCTGGAACATCTGATTCAACTAAAGTGAAAAAAGTATGCCAGGATGAAGGTGAACGGCCATCAAGAATGGCAGCGTGCAGTAAAGGAGGTGGTTTCGAGTCTGTGTTAATGTGAAATGGTGAACACCCACGGCTGAGCACATCATTGGCAGATGGAGTTTTGGGTTCATGAGGACCAGGCATCTTATCATCACATCAAAGAACATTGGGTACCCTCAGCTTCTATGGCAATGTTTTTTTTTTGTTTGTTTCTTTTTTAATGTTTATTTATTTGAGAGCGAGCATACACGGTGGAGGGGCAGAGGGAGAGAGAGAGGGAGAGAGAGAATCCCAGGCAGGTTCTGCACTGTCAGTGCAGAGCCTGACTCGGGGCTTGAACCCGCGAACTGTGAGATCATGACCTGAGCCAAAATCAAGGACGCTTAATTGACTGAGCCACCCAGGCATCCCTATGGCAATGTTTTTGATGGAAAAAAAAAAAAAAAAAAAAGAGACTTAAGGGGAAATTAAGTCAGGGGAATCTATTCTATGTAGAGATTTTAGAAATAGGGGTGAGATGGAGTTGATGAGAAAAGAGATTTTGGTTCCAGTAGAGTCTGCTATTCCTCCCAATTTATCTTCAGGCCTTGTGTCCCTGGGGAGGGGCATTTGCTACATGAACAGTGGCAATTATATTGTAACGAACTGGGCTATGGAGTCAGGCCGACTAAAGTTTGAATTTTCTCTCAGCCATTCATTGACTATTTGACCTTAGGTTTCCCAAGCTTTGAAAGGAGGGGTGATGAAACCTGCCTGGAGATAACACCTTGTGAAATGCTTGGAACAAGGTGTGTGTTCACTAAGTGATAGCTGCTGCTATTATCATTCCCAGTGGGAAAAAGGCCTATGTAAATGCTTGGGTCGTGCTTCAAAGACCCTGCTACTGACATGATCGCTTGGAGCCTTCACATTCTTTTAGAAAGAATGGTAGAGTTTTATGTGTCAGTGGAGCAGCTAAGCATGATACCTTAGACCAGGGTCAGCAAACTTTTCCCGTAAAGAGCCAGATAGTAAATATCTCAGGCTTGGCGGGCCGCAGACTCTGTTCCAGCTGTTCAGCTCCGCCGTTGTACCGTGGAAGCAGCCGTAGACAGTCTGTGAATGAACGAGCGTGGCAGGGTTCCAACACCACTTCATTTGTGGCTGCTGAAATTAGGATTTCATGTACTTTTCCTGGGCCATGAAATATAATTTTTCATTTGATTTTTTTTTTCTCTTAACCATGGGAAACCACAAAAACCATTCTTAGTGAGGGGGCCATGCAAAAACAGGGAGCTGGCTAGATTTTTTTTTTTTTTTAATGTTTATTTTTGAGAGAGAGAGAGAGACAGACAGAGCTTCAGCGGGGGAGGGGCAGAGAGAGAGAGAGAGGGAGACACAGAATCCCAAGCAGGCTCTAGGCTCTGAGCTGTCAGCACAGAGCCCGATGCGGGCTCGAACTCCCGAACTACGAGATCCTGACCTGAGCCAAAGTTGGACGACCTACCAACTGAGCCACCCAGGCACCCCGGGAGCACTCTAGATTTGACTTGAGGGCTGGCTGCACATTACTGACCCTAGTGTTAGAGCCATGAGATTCTAGGACATCAGTTTGCTTCCTTCCTTTGGGCCACAGATGGGGACTCAGAAGCACAGAGACATTCTTTGCTAGGGTTGGAGTCTCTCTTGGCTAAGCAGCAGAGCTGAGACTAGGGTGTAGATCTTTTAATGACAGGTCTCCTGACATTTGGTCCTTGCTGGAGTTTTGCTGACTTCTGCTGCTTCTTTGCTCTAAAACTTCCTTTAGTCTTCATACTGTGATATCATTTGTTTCTCTCAGAATACTTTCCAATCATCTTGCGTATTGATTGCTACAGAGATGCCATCACTTAGCACGGGAGGCAGAGTCAGATGCCTCAGGGACTGGGAAGTTGACAGGCTTTGTCCTAGGCCATACGGGAAATGTGGCACATTGGAGAGCTCACGCCACATCTGTGAGAGAAAATCCTATTCAGCCTCAATGACTGTGGCCTTCAAGAGTGAGTCCAGGGGGGCGCCTGGGTGGCGCAGTCGGTTAAGCGTCCGACTTCAGCCAGGTCACGATCTCGCGGTCCGTGAGTTCGAGCCCCGCGTCAGGCTCTGGGCTGATGGCTCGGAGCCTGGAGCCTGTTTCCGATTCTGTGTCTCCCTCTCTCTCTGCCCATCCCCCGTTCATGCTCTGTCTCTCTCTGTCCCAAAAATAAAAAAAAAAAAAAAAAAAAAAAAAAAAAAAAAAAAGAGTGAGTCCAGGGACTTTGAGACTTTTCAGGAGATGCTAGAAATCTGGATTTTTATGTGAAATTTCAAGATGTCAGCACGATGTGTAAAAAGCCCATGGTGGGGGCACCTGGGTGACTCAGTCGGTTAAGCCTCCGACTCTTGATTCTGGTTCAGGTTATGATCTCTTGGTTCAGAGGATCGAGCCCCATGGCAGGCTGTGGGCTGACACCGTCAAGTCTACTTGGGATCCTCTCTCTCCCCCTCTCTCTCTGCCTCTCCCCTGCTCATGCGTGCGCTTGCTGTGTCAAAATAATTCAATGTTATAAAAAGAAAAAGCCCGTGATGACCAGGCAAAGCATGACTAAAAAGCTACAGCCAGCCTTCAGGAGATCAGTTTGTAATCTTTATCTGAGACTGTCATTTCTTCACGGCACAACAGAAACATGAAGTATAAATATTTTGAAAAGGCTTTCTTGTTTCATTTAGAAATATATTGGTTAAAGTGTCTTCTTCATGAAAAAGATGACAAGTAAAAATAGTTATTGGAAAGATGACAGCAGTGAACACTGGTGTAGGACAAGCAGGTGGCCTTCCCTTCCCTTTTGACCTGTGTGACGATTGCTTGAATACAGACCTGCCGGGCAACTCTGGAATTCTGGAGGTGGACTGAACAGAAGTTGCCAAGCACCTCAGGGATGTGCCACAGATTCTCAATTTTTAAGGCTGTGACTTGCTTGCTTGTGAAACCTTGTATCGCTTTTCCTTCTCCACCAACAAAGCACCAACAATCATGGCAGTTGTTCTGTTTATTGAAGAATGGAGGTTCTCCAGTGGCTCGCTTTCCCTCATTTCACTGATACCTAAGGTAGTACGCTTCTCTTTGAGGTGCTGCCTCACTGTGGAGGGTTTGATCTGAAGTGGGGGCAGGGTCAGTAGCCGATTATGGGATGGCGTCACTGGGGGAGAGCGGAGGGTCCTCGCGACAGTGAGAAAGTGGCTGTACAAAACTCAGCTCAGTCACAGGTTCCCGGGTTTGGGTGCTCAGGATAAGCCAGACTGGCCACATGGCAATCATCTGGGAGCCCACAGATTCCTGGACCTCATCCTTAGACTCTGACCAGTGAATCTGGGATCATATGGGGATGTGTACTTAAAAAAATCCACCCAGATGCTTCTGATGCTCAGCCAGGTTTAAGAACCATTAACTAACAGTAGGATCAGGAATACTCTTAAAATTCCCAGAGAAACCCCCTTGGGGGAGTGTGGAGCCCGAGCTAGGGAACACCATGTGAGGGGTGATGTATATTGCTATGGAAGTAATAGAAACCACAAAAATTGGCAATTGAGATACAAACAAAACATACTTTCTGTAGATGGAGGAAAGTCTCCATCAAGGAAAACCAACGCTAGAGGGTTCTTGGCCACGAATAGGCAACAGATTAATCTGGGGAACCGTAGTCTGGAAGCACATATCTCCTGTGCCCATCCAAGACTTCTCAGTCATATTTTCCAATAGGTAAGTCTGGGAGTATCTGTAGAGTCAGGATTGTGGCACTTATGAGTTTGTGGGGTCTTTGGAAGAGCAATTCTTAACATTTTTCTGTCCAGGGTATACTTGAGCAGGATCACATTTTCCACCCAGCCTTTCTGTTCTCATCTGTCACTTTAAAAAAAAATAACTGTTACTTTCTAAAATGTTATACATACATTAAATGCTTACTTCCCACAATGTGGAAACCACTTCTCCCACTTGGCAGGGAGTTTGGCAGATAGGCACCAACCATGGCTATGGTCAATCCTTCCCCTCCCTGTAGCAAACACTGCGCCTCATATTGAGAGGTGGAGTCCACTCTTCCGTCTGCACTGGATTTGGGGTGGACTTTGACCCAATAGCACGCTCTAGAAGCGATCTGGTGCCTGTAGGCAGCCTCCAACTCTGCCCTTTGGAAACCTGCCGCCATATAGAAGGTTTGCCTGTCGTGAGCCCCTCAGGCTGTGAAGAGTTACCACATGGAGAGGTCATACATAGAAAGAGTGATTTTCAGTGTTGGGAGTTCAGTCCTCCATGGTGTTCCTACATGTTTTGACAGCTTTTGTCTTGGACTGTCTTTTCAAGGATGTTTGGCTAACAAAGATCCTGGGAGGACAGAGATAGGGTCTTCCTCCTGGGCCAAGGGCAGATTTGTTTCCTGACCAGGGTAAATAGCGATAATGTTTCCTCCCTCAGAGACAAAGTTGGCCATGTTTGTTAGCAGCCCCCTTGTAAGATTTGGAGTTTGCTAAGCCCAGGGTTCCTCAGCTGCGGCGCAGAGCTACTCTGTGAGCGGCAGTTACCTGAGTCACTCCACGTTGCTGCCAGGGGACAGACAGCAGGGGGACCCTGACGCAGACCTGAAGCTTCTGCTGCGCCTGGCACCACGAGTAAGAAGGCCCTCTCTGTTGCTCACATAGGACTTCCGCCGGCATCTCTGAAAGTGCGACAGACTAACTTGTTAGCTTGCACGTGGGGTAAATCGCAGATTCTTCATGGTTCTTGATGCCCGGCCAGCCCCTAGCTGTAGAGGGCAGTTCAGATGCTGTGGGCACGTGAACCGAGGCAGCAGGCATCCGAGTGCCAACCTTCTTGGGCCCTTCGGCCCCAGCAGATGCCACATGAAGCAGAAGAGCCGAGCCCAGCCCACGGTGCAGCATCATAAAAAATAACGTATTGTTGTTTTAAGCTGAGTGCGGGAACGGTTTGAGGCATGGTGTGACTGAAAAGAGGGAACACAGCTGTCATCATCTTCTGAGAGCAGCCCAATGGTTCCCATAGAACTTTCTGCTCATTACTCATAAATCCCCACATACCTGGCATCTTACTTTAATATTCAAATAGACGTGCCGGTGTCTTAAATATCTATATTTCAAGATTGAACATAATGGCTCAACGATGGCCACGGGCCCCCTTTGATGACAGGATAAAATTTAAGGTTCTATCTTCTGCCTCTGATCTATTAGACGTTATTGTCCATAACTTCCCTGCCAGAAGTTTTCCTTCAGTTTTTGTTTTTTATTAAAAAATTTTATTTTATTTTTTTATTAATTTTTAGAGAGACAGAGACAGTGTGAGCAGGGGAGGGGCAGAGAGAGAGAGAGGGAGACACAGAATCTGAAGCAGGCTCCAGGTTCCGAGCTGTCAGCACAGAGGCTGATGCAGGGCTCAAACCCATGAGCGAGATCATGACCTGAGTCAAAGTCGGACGCCTAACTGACTGACCCACTCAGGCACCCCTGGGTTTTTTTTTGTTTTTGGCTCTGAACTCTAACTTCTACTGTATCTTTGGATAAGCATGCCCTTTCTCTGTCACTACTAAGTCAGACCCACCCCTCTACCTCATACTCCTGTTGATTTTCCCTTCTGCATTCTTGCGGCTGTTAGGATTAGTGCTATGTAGATTCTTCTTCTTCTTTTTTTTTTTTTTTTAATTTTTTATGTTTATTTTTGAGAGACAGAGCACAGAGAGAACAGAGACAGAGAGACAGAGACAGAGGGGCAGAGAGAGACGGAGACACAGAATTCAAAGCAGGCTCCAGGCTCTGAGCTGACAGCACAGAGCCTGATGCAGGGCTCGAAGCCACGGACCATGAAATCATGACCTGAGCTGAAGTCGAATGCTTAGCCTACTGAGCCACTCAGGCGCCCCATCGCTATGTAGATTATTAATCACATGCTGATGTATGTTGTATTCTTAAAAAGTGGCTTCTTATATACAAAAGCAAATATATTCATTATAAAACGAATTCAAAGCAACAGCTCTTCAGATGGAACAAAGCCCTCATCTCACCTCCTACGTCCAACCTCTTTAACTTCCGGCTACTACGTTTTCTGACCTTTTCATACACACCGTGCACACATAGGCACACATTGACATGTGATCATTTTTGAGAATGAAAGGTCGTAAATAATTTTTAAATTATGTAATAAACTTTATTTTTATGTGAAATTACTGGATGCAGATGTCACTGACACCATTCTCAATACTAGAATTAGCCTAACAAGTGTTGAGTTGGGGAGTATTATTAAGTTTGAAGAACGAAAAAAGACTTCAATCAAAGTAATTCTTTTTTTTTTTTTTTTTAAGTTTACTTATTTATTTTGAGAGGGGGAAGGGGCAGAAAGAGAGAGAGGGAGAGATTGCGAATCCCAAAAGGGCTTCGTGCTGAGCATGAAGGCCATCGTGGGGCTCGAACTCATGAACCATGAGATTATGACTTGAGCGGAGATCAAGAGGTGAGCGCTTAACTGACTGAGCCACCTGGGTGCCCCAAAGTAATTCTTATATATGCCAAAAACTCATATGTCAATCTGACATCCTTTGGCCAAGAATTAAGTAAGAGCCATGCAGTGGATGTTTTGGGGTAAAAGAGTATGTGTTTTGAATGCTTTTTGATATTCGTTGGTCAATTGCAAAATTTATACTTGTTTATCCTTATTCCTGCAGTGTAAGACAGGGTGTGTTTTCCCCCACCCTGCCAAGATTAGATATGTGTCTATAAACTTTTATACATACATACATATACATATATATATATGTATATATGCATATATACATATATATTTGGGGATACAAGTTCAATACTTCTTAGTTAACAGCCTAGTGGCTTATGCTATACAAAGAGCATTCACAAATACGACCACCTCTGATCTTTACAACAATGCCAGGAATAGGAAGGGTCTCACTTTATAGAAGAGAAGATCGAAACTCAGAGAAGTCAAATAGCCCAGGCAGTTTGCACAGTTTGCAAGAGAGCTCAGAAAGGGTCTCAGGTCCTCTGTGCCTTCTCCTGTGCTCTCATGCACCCCTCCAGAAGTTTCCCCTAGAGAGGACGGTATGGGAGCCGGGTAACCCAGCACTCCCTATATGAGAGGGGGGTGTGGAGTTGGAGAACCCAGTGCCGGGTAACCCAGCACTCCCTATATGAGAGGGGGGTGTGGAGTTGGAGAACCAGTGGCCCCTCTGATGAGATTCGAGATGCTCTCTGGAGCTTTCTTATTTGGACTGCCTGTGTGCCCACTAATATTTCACTGGCTTGTAAAGGCCACAGATTTTGATTTCCCTCTTTTAATGAAGAGTAATATTAAGGACACATTGAAGAAAATGTGAAAGATCAGCCACTTTCTTCATTAATCACAGGAGATTCTGTGACCTCAAGGTAGATGGGAAAATTGAGGGAGGACAACAGCGAGCAAGAGAGGGAGGAGGTTTGGTGTGTGTGCATTTCAGTTACTGACTGGACGGTCAGCGGCTGCCCTCCCCTAAGCTTCCAGCCAGCGTTTACAGAGTGATGGAGAGAGCCCCGCCCCTCTGGCATGCCAGCAAGCCTTGCTAATGTAATGGAAATGATAATTATTCCCAGTCCCAGGCATTTCATTTCCTCTGGACTGCAGGGGTATTAAAGCTGATTAAATACATATGCTTTGGGTAGACAGCTCCTCCAGTCACATATGGAGTGATCAGTCGTCTTTGTGCTCGACGGAAGGGGGAGACACCAAGACCACAGGAGCCAGGCCAAGGTGGAGCTGGGGTTAGGACATAGGGATTGAGGGAGTCCAAGTCCTTTGTTACAGGCAAGGCAGAGGCACAGCCCAAAGACTTTAAATTCCCTGTATCATTATACAGATTAAAAAAAAATCCTCAAAAATGTTTATTAAAGTTAAAATTCAAGGGGGCACCTGGGTGGCTTAGTCGGTTAAGTGTCCCACTTTGACTCAGGTCATGATCTCACAGTTCGTGAGTTTGAGCCCCTCGCTGGGCTCTATGCTGACGGCTCAGAGCCTGGAGCCTGCTTCAGATTGTGCGTCCCCCTCTCTCTCTGCCCCTCCGCTGCTTGTGCGCGCTCCCTCTCTCTCAAAAGTAAATAAACATTAAAACAAAATTAAAAAATAAATGTTAAAATTCAACTTTAGTCTTAATAGAATTAGCAATTTCCCTCTCCTTAAAAAATATACATTTGACAAATATGAATAATTTATACCTATTTGTCTAAAATTTGCAATTTAGGTCCAAATGCGTATGTGTGTGTTTTGGATTATAGATTGGAAGGACTAGTACATTTTACAGTGGGTGGGCAATGACACTCACATGTCCTCAGGATTCAGTTTTTAAAAAATGTATCTCTTAAAATGTCCGCAACATTTCTCAAAGCCAAGAAGGGATGTTTGTCTCATTCGGATTCCTGTGTTTGTTTAATTCATCACAGCTTGATTTTCCACACCGTTGGCATGAGGAAATAGGAAGAGGCTACTCTAAACAGGCTTTTGAATAGTTGATGCTGGATCTCGAGATGAAACTTTTGGACACCCCACTTCTTCCTGCTCAGTGTCAACCCGTCCCTCCAGGTAGCAATGCAGTAAGAGCTCACAGCTTCATGGGCATGGAGGGCATAGTGGCTCCACATAGGCTGGCAAGATGGGTGTTTGGGCACTGGTTGCTCTGGTTATTCTCTGGGGCTATAGAGAGATTTTGTTTGGGCACATTGTACTTGTTTTAGAACAAGGAAATTTCCTCCCCACTCCATATACCAGAATATCTACGAGGAGGGAATTCATATAACTGGATACACAAATGTTTTAAAAAATATTTTTAATATTTTATTTATTTTATTAAAAATTTTTTTAATGTTTATTTTTGAGGGACAGAGATAGAGTGTGAGTGGGGGACGGGAAGAGAAAGAGGGAGACACAGAATCCGAAGCAGGCTCCAGGCTCTGAGCTGTCAGCACAGAGCCGGATGCGGGGCTCGAACTCACAAACCTCGAGATCATGACCTGAGCCGAAGTTGGATGCTTAACCGACTGAGGCACCCAGGCGCCCCTCTTTTTATTTTTTAAATTTTTTTTTAATTATTTTTATTTTTAAAATTTTTTTTTAATGTTTATTATTGAGAGATAGAGAGAGACAGAGCATGAGCATGGGAGGGACAGAGAGAGGGGGAGACACAGAATCTGAAGCAGGCTCCAGGCTCTGAGCTATCAGCACAGAGCCTGACGCGGGGCTTGAACTCACAAACTGTGAGATCGTGACCTGAGCCAAAGTCAGACGCCTAACCGACTGAGCTACCCAGGCGCCCCAAACGTGCCCCTCTTTTTAATATGTTAAATATTAAGTTTAAAAAATGCACATTTTTGCCATTATCAGAACTTTTATTTAATTCTTAAAAAGACACTTTTGTTGTTTGTTGTGTTCTAATTTTAAAAAGACTGAGAAAAAAGTTAATATCACCCCAATCCTGTCATTCAGAAATAACCAATGTTAATATTTTAACGTATTTACTTTTCTTCATTCATGACTTTGGGTAGTTTTGCCATCATAAGCATTTATCCTCCATGAAAAGACCTGGAGGAAACTTAAATGCATATCACTAAGTGAAATAAGAATTTACCTTGATTTTCTTATTGTATTGGTGTTTTCCCACATCTTAAAACTATTTTAAAATGTAATTTCAATAGTTTCACACAAAATCAGTTTTTAAAATATTTATTTTTCTTGATTGTAAAAGTACCAACTATTCTTATTAGAAAGTTTGGAAAATTGAAAACATAAGGAATGTAAATCATAAAAGAGCCCATCAGATGATAAACAGTACTTTTGATGTATTTCTCTTTCAATTTCCTCCCCCTCTTCCCTCCTGCCTCCTTTTATACAAATTTATATGTTATACATAAACACATATGCACACACTCTATGTGTGGACGTGTCAAAGTTTGAAAAAAATGAACTGGATGCTTTTCAATCCTTTTTAAAAACCTACTTGTTTGAATTTTTCCAATGGCATTACCAAATTTTTGAAAACCAAAATTTAATGGCTATATAATATTTCACTGTATGGATGTAATTTACCTAACTAATCTTATATTGTTGATATAGATGGGTTGTAACTTTTCATTATTGTAAATATAGAAGTAAATTTCATTCATATATAAAAACTTGTGAGCCCATCATGGCAGCCTTTCTTAGGACATTTTCTTAGAAGGAGGGTAGTATTGGGGTACCTGGCTGGCTCAGCTGGTTAAGCGTCTGACTCTTGGTTTTGGCTCAGGTCATGACCTCATGGTTCATGTGAGGTTTATGCTGACAGTGCAGAGCCTGCTTGGATTCTCTCTCTCCCCTCTCTCTGCCCCTACCCTGCTCATGCTATCTCTGTCTCTCTCAAAATAAATCAATAAACTTAAAAAAAAAAGAGTATAGTAGAGCTGAAGGAAACACAGTGAGGTTTCTGTCATATACTGCAGGTGTCTTTCTAGAAGCTTCTCCACACCTTCCTGGAGGACTCCAGCAGGCTTGTCACACTGCATTCAGCCCCATGATGTCACGTGCCTATCCCACTGCTGCTCATCTCGTGAGCAGAGAAAAGACCAGCTATTATTATTTTTTTTTATTAAAATTAATTTTTTAACAATTTTTATTGAAGTATAATTGACATAGGATATTATAGTAATTTTATGTGTATCCCACATGTGATTTGACATTTGTATACATTGCAAACTGATCACCACGGTAAGTCTGGTTACCATTTGTTGTCATTCAAAGTTAATACAAAGTTAATAGAGTACTATTGACTATATTTCTCATGCTGTACATGACATTCCTGTGACTTATTTATAACTGGATGCTTACACTTTTTGACCACCTTCACTCATTATGCCTGTGGCCCCAACCCCAGACCCCGCCAAATACCCCTTACCTCTGTCAACCACCACTCTTCTCTGTATCTGTGCATCTAGGTCTTGTTTTATTTTCTTGGTTTTGTTTTGTGTTTTAGATTCAACTTATAAGTGAAATCATGGGGTATTTGTCTTTCTCTGTCTGACTTATTCACTTAGCATAATACCTTCAAGATCCATCCGTGTTGTAAATGGCAAGATTTTGTTCCTTCTTATCATTGAGTAGCATTCCATTTCATACACACACACACACGCACACACACACACACACACACACAGATACACACGGTATCTTTACCCATTCATCTATCAGTGGACACTTAAGTTGCTCTTATATCTTGGCTGTTGTAAAGAATGCTACAAGGAACATAGAGGTGCATATATCTTTCTGAATTAGGTTTTCGTTTTCTTCAGATAGATATTCCAAAAGTAGAATTGCTCCCGTTTTTAATAGATGAAGAAATGATGGTCCAGGTAACTTCACCAAAGATCACAGGGACAAACAAACAGTTAAGAGGGGGTAGCTAAGAGATCTGATTCTTAACTCAGTGCTAGATCCTTAAAACAAAGAGAAGTAAACATAGTTTGTGATGTCCCAGAGGCAATGGGACGATAAAAAGCAATGAGAGAGATACAAATCAACAGGTCTTCTGGCACTTTTGCCGGTCATTTGGAGACTCTAAGGGGAGGGACCAAAATAGCTGTTGCGCTGGTATGTAATTGCCTTAGTCTGTCTAGGGAAAAAAGCGTGAGAGCTCTAATTTGCAGAAGTCACAAACTAAAGTGCTTTGAAATGTACTTAAAAAAAAAATCAAAGTGCTGAGACAGCTTTGTTCCCCAATAACCACAATAGAAATTTGGGATAGTTATAGTTTTAATCAGATGTTTAGGGAATCCATGTGGTTATTCTCTTGGTAGCTGTATTTTTCCTTTTTGATAAAGAAGGCACCAAAGTTCCTCAGGATGAATGTTTCTGACCTAGATTAAACTAATAAAAAGCAACATGCAAGCTGTTAACTGTTTGATGGCTCACTGTAGTGGAAAGGAAGAACCAGAATCCCAAAAACTGGACACCGATCACTCAATTTAGCACAGACACCGGTTTATTCTATTCTGCAGCTGCCCCCCCTGGTCCTGCTCACATCTGGATCAATTTCCTGAGTCCTGGCAGCCTGAGCTGGTGTTTCACTGAGGGATATTTACTCCCACACAGCTGTTCAGCAGTAGAAGCAGAAAATCAACTCGGATACAATTAATACCATGTTGTAATAAGGAGACGTCACCACAAGAAACAGTTGCTGAATTGATTCTGATGATGCTGAGGAGGATAACTATAATGATAATGGTGATTAATATCACCATTACTGGGTGCAGACTCAAAGAAGGAGCATATTTTTATACTGCCTTTGTTTATGCGGTTGCAATCTTTCCCCACATAGATCATCGACAACAAGACATTCCATATAATTCAGGTAGATGATGGGATGACACCCAAATGCCAGTGTGATTTTTTTTTTTTTTCCCTGATAGAGATAACCTTGTATGAGATTGCCAAAGTTCTCATACACAGAATCTTGGAACAGGAACGTCCAGGTGGCTAAGACCAAGTGAGAGGGCCCGGGAGACTCTGATTGTTCAGTATTCCCCCCGCCCCCTGCCCCATCTTGGGGGAGCCCTGTGAGAACAGTTTAACTGGACAGTGTATCTCTATTGCCTGTGGGACTTCCTCCGTGCGTACTGTCACTGCACGGGGAGGGCAGCTCTTCACGTAGGCCTGTCTTGAGAGCCGCAGACCATTTAGCCACTGCAGGTTCAGCATGCTGTTAGTCCCCGGTCATGTGACAACCTAAAATATTCCAGATTGCCCTCCCCATATAGAGATCCATTGGCCTGGGTAATGGAGGTCACTCAACTTTATTCAGTTCAACTGGGTTTTAAGGTTGAAAAGAACAGCTAAGATATGTGCATCCAATTTTCCTTATTTCACTGGTGAACTGTAGGAATTTGTGACCCTTTACGACTCTCTCTCAAAACTGATGCCTGAAATCCCACCCCTGGAGATTAAATTACATATGGGAACATAAAAGCACTCACTGTGGCATCTTATTATCTGGGTTCAAATTCTGGTTTCTCCCCTTTTCAGCTGGCGTGATTGTGGACACATCACTGACCCTGGTGTTACAGTGACGTCATGATTAAAATGGGGACAGAGTAGGGGCACCTGAGTGGCTCAGTTGAGTGTCTGACTTTGGCTCGGGTCATGATCTCACGGTTTGTGGGTTCAAGCCCCGCGTCGGGCTCTGTGCTGACGGCTCAGAGCCTGGAGCCTGCTTCAGATTCTGTGTCTCCCTCTGTCTCTGACCCTCCCTGACTCGTGCTCTGTCTCTCAAAAACAAATAAACATTAAAAAAAAAACTAAAAAAAAAAAAAAGCTGCATGCTCTACTGACTGAGCCAGCCAAGTGTCCCCCTCACAGGATTGTTTGGATGGTTAATAAAGTAATACATGTGAGAGACTGACATAAGATGAACACTCCATAAACTTTGCTTTGTGCATATGTGGTCTGCATTCAGTAAGAGCTGGACTTGAGTCACATAGGAACAGTGGCTGTCGGAGGTAGCCAGCTTTTGTGACCCGGGGCGGCTGGCGGGGAGGTCCTGGCTGGAAGAGAACAGCAGGGAAGACAGCTTCCTCCTGCCTGCGACACCTCAGATGTTAGCTATGCTTACTGTTATGCCCACCATTTTATCGACATCTCGTAGATCACAAGTGCCCTGAGAGGAGAAACGAAGCTTGCTAGAACCTTCCTCCAGGTGGGCGGCAGTCTTAGAACCCGCAGACGTGTGTCTGTCTCAGGGATCTCTCATAGGCCAGTGGGCCTCAGACTTGACTGCGAAGGGAATATTACAAATACAGATTCCTGCTACCCACCTTCCTGAACTCCAGTGGTTTCAAGTGAATATCCTGAATTTTCCAATGAATTCTCCAGGTGATTCTGAAGTAGCTGTCTAATTTGAGAAACAATGATCCAGACAATGTTTTCATTTTTAAAGATGAGAGGACACGAGCTCACCGTCAGCCAGCATGTCGGTGGCAGCGTGGGGCCCGGGAGCCAGGCGGCCTGGTAGCTTCCTGCAGGCTCGTCTCTAACAGCTCGGATCATATCCAGGAGGCGCGGGAAGCGAATGTCTCTCAACTCTGCCTCGCGAGGTCTCTTTTTCTCCTGTTCTCTGGCCTTGGGGCCTTTCAGCTTTTTCATTTAAGCTTTCAGCTCTCTAATTTGACCATCAGAAGCAAATACGGGAAGACCATTTTGTGAGCATTTCTTAAAAGGATCTGGAGACATTTGCTGCAATGAGTCGTGAGTGGCATTTTGCCCACCTGGAGAGAATCGAAGAAGGATACAAGGCCAGGGATGGGAGGCCGGGGCCACTGCAGGTGCTGCTGGAGGGGCTCATGGGGCCCCGCCTCCTGCCACCAGCCACCACCACCTGTTACGACCTTCTGTCTGCAGGGCAGTCAGAGAAACGTTCTGGTATTGGGACCACACTCACCACCAGGTCACCAAATGTGCTTTTATATTATTTTTAAATGAACTCACCAGTGAGAAGATACGCTTCCTTCCCAAAATCCCCTGCCAGCAAGCCCGCTCTGAACACTGCCTGTACATGCCAATCCATATTTCTAGGCCGTGCAACTACTCATTTACTGGCTTCTGTGCAGAGGCAGCTGGATATCAGCCTCCCTTCTTAATAACATAATGATAATAATATGTCCCATTTTTTTTTACAGTGTGTCAAATACAATGCCAAAGGCACGCTATGTGTAATTTCTCATTTTTCCCACACACAAACCCTGGGGGATAACTAGTATTATTGCCATTTTATGAATGTAATGCTGACGTTTAGTGACGTTAAGTCAGTTGTCCAAGGTTACGCTGCAAGGAAGTGGTCCCGAGGAAGGGCCGTGGCAAGGTAAAACCCCCCACTGGCCCCTGACTGCCAGGCCCACATTCCTCACCACTCACTGTGTTCTGCATCTTGCAAAAACTCAGTCTGCCCGCTCCTGCCTGGGACAGGCATGCCTTGTGTGGGGTGGGGCTGGAATGACCGGTTTGATGCTTGGGGTCTATCACTGTTCCTCCTGTTGGTGACGTCTCTCCCATATTTGACTGCAACCAGCAGCAGGGCCCCCTTTGTTAGAAAGGGCGACAATAGAGGGGAGAAAAGAGCAGCCAGTGAGGCATCTGGGAAGGTAAGAGGATGCCATTTGCTTGGACCCAGTTGACAAGAGAATAGAAAGTCTTAGTTTCCCACTGAGTTTTGCTTGACTTTAACCCTTAGGTGAAGGGGCTCAGAGAACACTGGAATGTTGGGGGCGGGGAGGGGATGGAGATGGAAGGATGATGTGAACTTTGGGAGATTAGACATGTTTTGGTGCTTTCTCATGTTTCTTGGTGATATCCAGCTCCCAAATGGACAGCGGGCCACAGACACCAATTCCCTCCTCCCATCCAGTGGGTCACTTCTCCCAAGAGTCGGTCCCCTTGAGGGTCAGTCCCACTGTTTTTTCACTCATCAGAGCTCCCTGTGCCTTGAAAGGACCTGGCTCTGCCCTGTGATAAATACCAAGAACCTGGGGCCATCTGTCTTGTTTTGGCCTTATTCCCACGGTGGTGACTCCTTTCTAATCCTATTCTTTTCTAATCATCGGCACCAGCTTGTCAGCCACCATCCTTCCCATGGTCTCCTCGGTGAAGGAGGGAGACAGATGGATTCTAAAGTGGCTGGATAGCTAGACTCAGGACAGACATGTCCTTCCTCCCTGTTCCGTGCCTCAGCCTCCCGACAGGCGGGTGTAAGGAAGCTCACGTCTTCCTTTGTGAGCAAGGTCTTGAAGGATTTCTCTCCCTTGGCCATCCTGCCAAATTCAGCCATAACCCAACATAGGAGGTCATAAACAGAACTGAGCAATATATTTATCAGCTGTGATCCGTGTAGCCTGGGAACACAGTGTGACAGAACAGCAGCCTCACAGCTGGTGTCCCGCGTCTACCCTTGCCTCGCCAGAGCGTATTTTGCACAAAATTAACAGAGTGAACGGGTCATAGCACATCTGTGTTCTAAACCGGCCAAGGATTCCCTTCTCGCTCAGAGTAAAATCCAAGCTTCTTAGCACGGCTTATCCTTCACAATATGTTTGGGCCCACTGGTACTTCTCTCTTAGCCCCTGTCTCCCCCCACTCCCCCCACAGCAGCTACATCAGCCTCTTTGCTGTTACTTAAGAAGCAGAGATGATCCCTACCTGAGGGCTCCGTGTTTACTCCTTCTGGTCCCTGGATTGCTCCTTTCCAACTGTCCATATTGATTGTTCCCTCACTCTCTTCAAGCATTCTACTTCAAGATATCATCAGTGAGATCATTTGTGATTACCCTAGATAAAAAAATAACACCAAATTCCTGTGACTTTTCACACCCTTAATTATTGTTAGGTTTTGATAGCACTCACAGTCAGATCTGTTCTACATTTGTTTAGTTATTCTCTGAATGTACCCTACTAGTTTGTAAGCTTAGTAAGCGCAGGGACATTGTCTATTTCTATCACAAGTGAATAGGGGTTGGCACATAGTAGGTGCTCAATTAGTATTTTTTTGAATGAATGAATGAATGTACAAGGTGCCCTAAAGCAAGTGTCTTGAGGAAAGCAGATGTGACTAGATAATTTAGTAATCACTAAGTTCTCAACGTTCTCCCTGTATCAGAGCTTACATATCTCTTAACCCTTCCATACCTATCTCGATGGAACATTGTAAAAAATGGCCACAATTCCTTTCCCTGTCTGTATACATGCACTTGCAATGTGACCTTGTAACTTCTTTTAAAAAGGGAGTCCCAACTCTTGGACTAAACTTGTGACTTGCTTTGGCCAACGGACACTAATTAACAGACATAAAACACTCAGACTCGAAGTTTGCATGACGAAGCCCTGTTGCCCTTGAGACCCTGAACCCTCATGTGAACAAAGACATGACTAGCCTGAAGCCTAGTGAGAGGCATGTGGTCCAGTTGCTCCAGAGCCCCAGCTGGCAGTGAGCCCCACCCTCAGAAGCTGAGTCACTGGGGGCTCTTGGGTGGCTCAGTCAGTTAAGCGTCTGACTTCGGCTCAGGTCATGATCTCGCAGTTTGTGAGTTCGAGCCCTGCATTGGGCTCTCTGTGGACGGCTCGGAGCCTAGCGCCTGCCTCGGATTCTGCGTCTCCCTCTTTCTCTGCTCCTCCCCTGCTCATGTTGTATCTCTGTCTCTCTCCCTCAAACATAAGTAAATATTAAAAAAAAAAAAATCTGACTCTCTGACTTCAGACACATGAGTGTGCTGAGCTGAGGTTAGCTGAGCCCATACCACAGTTGCTGCTCGGCTGAACCAGTCCAAATTGCATGATCTAAATGGCCACCGAGTTTGGAGTGGTTTGTTTCATGGCAAAAGCTAGCTTCTGAAATAGAGATGAGCAGAGTTAAATAGTGATGGGAAGTAGCAGAGGCTAGTGTAAGATTTAACAATTACCATAGCCATGTCTAGCCCAAGGGGTATTGTCACTGCTGGGCCATGGGGCAAATATACTTGGCCTTGAATGAGGCTTCTTCAGTGAAGAGAACTAGGGCTTTTTACTTCCCCTGGTGTCCTTTCCCTTTGAAAATGGAGAGGCAGATGTGTAACACAGGTGCATCCGTATGGCTTTGGGACCTAAGCAAGGCAGACCATAGTAGCAAGAGAGTGACATAATTTTTTTCTAGGAAGTTGGGGATAAAGATGATAGAGTTCTTCTGTCTGAGAAGTTACAGCAGGGAACAGGAGCGTCTGCCAAGGAGGGCCACTATTTTGTCCCTGGCGTTGCCCCTCTCAGGAGTAATCTCCTCACAGGGGCCCCAGGAGAAGAAGAAAGATTGGAAATCAAAGCCTGCTGTAGTCGTGGAGGTCACTTGTGAAATCCAGCAATGTAGGAAACAATGACCTTATTTCACTGCCGTGAACCAATTTTGTGACCTTGAGTGAGCCTTTTTGTATCTGGGAACTTCAGATTATTTATCACACAACATGAATATCTGGCTACCCATCACAGTTTCTGGATGGGTGTTCTAGAACTTGTCATGAGGCTGGGATGTGTTGCTTCAGAGCTTTTCCTGTGGAAACAGTGTTGGTTAGGAGCAGTTTGGAGTGTGCCCTAGTCAATGAGTGTGTTTGGGTTGGGGTGGGAGCTATCTCTTGTTTGGAACCCAGCTGGTGGGCCTGGGGGAGGGGTGGATATTTATGGCATCACATGGAGCCAGACTGTAGGGGTCTGTTAATGATTAAACTGTGTAATATGTTGAAGGCTATGACATACCTTTGAAATACACGTTTGTTGGCATGTGATGGAATTGATAAAACCTCCCTGATGTGTTTAAGTGCATAAATTCTCTGTATCATGCTATGAGTACACTTACATACGAAAAGGAAAAGTATTGCATCATTTCATTCCGAGGATGAAACGTTTGAACCAACTGATGGATGACCCAGCTGTATAGTGACTGAGGGATAATCTAGGAAGGAAAACCATGGGATACTGCTTCCTGGAAAGTCAGCTGTACAGTGAGGTGAATAAGCTGTAAGAATGCATCCACTCACTCACCAGAACCTTTTCGCTGCATTCACTCCTGGGAGCATTCATTGGGGAAATGGCTGTTTTGTTATAAGTTCTCAATAATTCCAGAAACTTCTTCCAGAAGTAGTTAAGAATGTATCTGGTGGGGGGGGGGGGGCAGGGCACCTGGTGGCTCAGTCAGTTAAGCATCTGACTTCAGCTCAGTTTCGTGATCTCACAGTTTGTAAGTTCGAGTCCCTCATAGGTTTCTCTGTTGTCAGTGCAGAGCCTGCTTTGGATCCTCTCTCTTTCTGTGTGCCTTTTCCCTGCTTCCCACCCCCCTCTCAAAATCAACAAACATTTAAAAAAAAAAAAAGTGTTTGGCACATAGTAAATGCTCAAGTAATGATTGATGCTTTTTTTTTTTTTTTTTTTTTTTTTTTAAGGAATATATCTCAGCTCTGGAAGAAACAATTTTTTTCATTCAATAACTACTTACTGAATGTTTTTGATGTGCTGGGCACTGTTCTAGCACAAGGTAAATCAGGAAATAAATCTCACAAAGATCCCCTCCCGGGGGTGGGGTGTGTGTGTGTGGAAACTGACAATAAGTAGTAAGATAATAAAGTAGGTAAATATAAAAAGCTTGTCGAAAGGAGAAATGCGCTATGGGGAAAAAAGCCTAAAGTACGGATGAGAAGTATATCGGGAGAGCCGGAGGGCAGGTAGTTATGTTAAAAATGTGGTCGGGGTGGCCGTCATTGAGAAGGTGAGGTCTGAGCAAGGGCTGAAGGAGGTGAGGCCCAAATGTCACCATGGACAGATGGCAGGTTTGTTTGTTCATCTTTTTATCTCCTCCAAAGAGTCTAGTCCAATACTTTATACATAGCAGTGGCTTAATAAACTACTCTTGATATAAATTAAATTAAATATAAACAAATATTTCATCTGCATGGGGTGGGGTGGCTTTTCCCAGAAAAGGAGATAGATTTTATTTTTTTAAGAGAGAGCGAGCAAGAGAGAGTGTATGTGCTTGTGAGAATGGGGGAGGGGTGGGGGGGTGGGGGAGGAGAGAGAATCTTAAGCAGGCTCCATGGTCAGGGATCAGCCCGGAGCCCAACACAGGGCTTGATCCCATGACCCTGGGATCAGGACCTGAACTGAAATCAAGGGTTGGTCGCTCAACCGACTGAGCCACCCAGGCACCCCGATTTTTATCGTTGATCTGTCTCTGTTTTCTTCACTCCTTCACTCTCCTCGCTCTCTTCAACCCATTGCAATCTGGATTCTGTCTTGATCACGCCAATGAAAGGCTGCCAGTGTGACCTTGGCTAAAGTATGGCTATGGAGGGAATAGGAGAGTTGCTGTGATTTGTCTGTTCAGCAGCCAAGCCTTAGCTAGTGCTGCCACGAGAGTGTGTATAGACCCTTCCCTGTTCCGGCCGAGGCACCCTGGGACTGCCAGGACACCCCTCCCCTCTCTCCTCCTGCTCTAAAATTCCTGGCAGAGAGCGAGATGAAGCTCACTCCCCTTGACTGTCAGAGGGGTAAGATGTTAACTTCCTTTATTCATGGGGGAAATGGGCTTGACTGACAGATGAGAGAGAGAGCTGCTCATTTACCCACCAAAAGATATTATATGGCTTTAAGCAGTGTTCAGGAGCATGAGAAGGTAATAAACTATGTGTGTAAGCTCAGTTCTCAGGGGAGGGAGAGCCGCTGCAACACCAACACTCCAATTGTTTCTTTCTTGCTTTCTTTAGGCCCTCTGTGCATGCCATGCTTAATAAAGGTAATAAAAAGGTAAGATCATAAAGAAGAAAGAGGCCTATCAAGGAAAGAAGGCTCTTTATTTGCTCTCCTGTCATGGTATTTTTCCCATTCTCCCCCCATTTCAGCCCAAAATGGGGTGTGTGTGTGTGTGTGTGTGTGTATGACTGGCTGAACAGCAGGCAGGTTAACTGAGCAGCAAATGAGGGCCAGATGGATTATCTGATGAATTCGCGATGTCCCCAGCATTGTCATGGGGGATATCGATGATGGAAGCCCGCTCGCCTACCTCAAGGGATGAATAGTTTGTTCTTCGCAACCAGAGCTGCTCCTTGCTCTTTGAGTGCTACATGGGTGGCAGCAAATGGGTCACAGCTCTTGGGCTCCGGTTGCTCTACTGGGTCACCTTAGACGGGTGCCCTACAGTTTATTTGCCTCCTCCATTTCGTTGAGGACACAGCTGGGTACACTGTAGGTGCCAGGTAAAGCCTCATTTATAAGTTAATTCGTCTCCCCTGTGCCTTTGATGGCCCGTTTTACTATTGTAAAATAGTAGAATACACTAAAAATATCCTCCCTATTCCTTCTTCCACCTCTACATGAAAATACTTCATCAGCATGTTTGTCACTGCAAGGAGATGAAGTCTGTGGAGCTTATTAACTCCTTATGGTAGAGTTTTTTCAAAGTTTAGTTGTTTATTCTGAGACAGAGCACGGGAGGGGCAGAGATAGAGACGGAGAGAGACAGAATCCCAAGCAGGCTCCACACTGCCAGCGCAGAGCCTGATGCAGGGCTTTAACCCATAAACCATGAGCCGAAGACAAGAGTCAGATACTTAACTGACTGAGTCACCCAGGCTCCCTATCGTAGAGTTTTTGTAAATAAACCCTAGAGAGTATTACCTTTCCTTTCCTGGAAGCTTCCAGGTATTAGGAAGTCCCGGGAAGAGCCCTGGCAGGACAGGATAATCATGTGACTGTCTCATATTCAGTAACAATGACTGACATATGTCCAATACAATGCATCCAGGACCTGTGCTAGGTGCTTATGTGTATTCATTTAATCCTCACAACATGATGTGGGTTAAGTGCTACTATTATCCCCATATTATAGATGAGAAAATGGAGCTGCAGAGAGATTAAATAGCTAAATTTCCCACGACTTCCAGCTTACAAGCAGCAGAACCTGGATTTGAACCCTGGCCGTAGGGCTCTAGAAATTTCTTTGTAGCCACCAAGCTACAATGGCTCTTCAGCAGCAGTTAGTATAGGATGAGCCTTTGATAGGAATCCTAAGCTCTGGGGGGTGGTAAAGGAAATGCTACAATTGCTTCCAGATGACTGTTACTTATTTAGAGTTTGTCACCTTTCACTTTCACTGCTTTCACTGCTGCTTAAAAAGAAATATCTTTTTAAGTTTAAATTTAATAAGAACTCATAAATTACAGGGGCAGTTATTCATCTTGACAGACAATATAAATAGCCATAGAAATTCTTTCTCATTCATTTACTCAGCTGAGTGATGCAGGTCACTGTATTTACTGTGGGTTACGGACAATGGAGATTATACTGAAGTCACAATTTCTGTCTCCCCGGAAATTTTCCATCCCTAGGAGAAACAAGAATATGCACAGCAGTCCTGAAAGGTGTGGTTTCTGTGATAAGTGGTATGCATACAAGGGGGTGACACAGACACTGCTTACTGGAAACTGAGCTTCTGATGGAGCTGGGGGTGTAAGGGAAATACCAGGGGTGGGGTGGGGGGGGGCCTGAACCTGCCCCCTGAGATTGGGTGGATTTTGATAGGAGCAGAGAAGCCACAAAGCAATACTAGCCCAGTGTGTTAGTTAGGCAGTATTAGCTCATGGGCTATGAGAGACGTTTCTGGAGCTAGACTGCTTGGGTTCAAATCCTGGTTCTATTACTTTTAGCTTTAAGTATGAGAAATGTAGCAATTTCTCATATATTAGGAGGTAGAAGGAGGGAAAGTTTTGCTCAGGAACAGATGGAGTAGCCTAAATAGATAAGAGGAGGGGCACCTAGTTGGCTCAGTCAGTTAAGGGGCCTCATTCTTGATTTCAGCTCAGGTCATGATCTCACCGGTTGGTGATTGAGGGCCACGTCTGGCTCTGCACTGACAGCCTGGAGCCTGCTTGGGATTCTCTCTCTCCTTCTCTCTCCGCCCCTTACCCCCTCTCTCTCCCTCAAAATTAAATAAACATTAAAAATAGGTAAGAGGAGGATGACTTATTTAGACGTAAGGTAACCCTGAGCAGTGGTGGTAAGGGCAGAGAAAGGGACATCATCCTCAGATCTCTGGGACTGAGGGGAAAGAATGGTCTCCAGAACCTGCAAGCACACGGCAGAGGAAGCCACCTCTTAGGAACCTGTGTGCCAGGCAGAGCTGGCCTAAAGAAACCCCCAGGCAGGGGAAGGAGCCAGGACTGCAACCGCCTTCTCTCCGCCCCGCCCCCTGGACCGCCTACCCGGCCCCGCCCCTCTCTCCCTATTGGCCGAGTCCAACAGAAGCCTGTATCCTTGGGAACTTGTTGCCATCCATTCCCCCTGCGCCCCCACCCCCAAGTCCTGCTCCCAGATGCGAGCTGGTGCAGGAAGGTGCCGTGTGGATCTGGAGGGGCAGCCAGAAGCTATGTGGCACCGAGTGGAAACACCAAAGTGTTTCCAAAGGGAAAGGCTTGCTGGTGCCCAGTCTTGCCAGTTCTTGAGAACTCCGCGTAGGAATTTAGAATTGGTTCTGAACGCGATGGCAACCATGAGAGTTTCTGAGCACCAGGGTGACGTAATGAGAGAGCAGGCCAACATTGGTGTCTGAAGTAGACCACAAGGCCGAAAGACGGAATAGATGCTGGCAGGAGGAGTGCTGGGTTAGACCTCAGGCTTCCCCGCACCATCCCCTTTCTGTGGTGTTCTGGGCTTTCCTGAGGCACCAGCTGTAGCGCCTTGAACTCGCCTGTGTCCACAGGCCGTAGCTCTTGTCTACACCTCCCGGCAGGGCCTTTCCCAGAGGAAACTTCCTAGGTTGACTCCCTCTCTCCTTCCCGGCCTGTGGTTTTAAGACCAGCTCTAATCACTGTAGCCTCGTTGGCTCCTGACTTTTCAGAAAGCGCCGGATCCGAAGTGGCTCCCTGAACTACAATCTTGGACCTGTCAGGGAGCCAGGGCACAGAACACTCTGCTGTGGAAAGAAAGTTAATGTGCCTCATTATAGCCTGATGCAGAGATTCCCTCTGACAGACACATGTGGTAATGGCTTGGAATGAACACACTCCTACGAACAATTGGAAAAGAGACTTCGCATTGTTCTTTGGGCCCATAATTCATTTGCTGTAAAAATGACTGCGTTGGCTGTAGTACACATTTCCTCTCTGAACAATGCCTTTATTGGATCAACTTAAACATACAAGGAATAAAGCACTTTCTGAAAGAAACAACCCTATGCCTGCCTGTATGTGGGCTTAAAAAATCAAGATGTCCCTGTAGCCAAGGCTTTAAGGGATGTTTCTCTATTTCCTGACAGTTGTACGTATGTCTGCCTGGCCGGAAAGAACTTGACCCTGTCTTTTCTGTAATTTTTGTGTGGCAAAGGACGGCAGGGCTAAGTGGCAATGGAAACTCAGCAGCAGCAACCTCTGGGAACAGATGGATTTGTTCCTGCCCCTGCAGAGTGGGCTCTGGAGGCAGATTCCCACCCAGGAGATGGCTCTCAGCCTGGGCATTTTAGTTCTTTTTCCTTCCAGGTGCTTAGTTCTAAGCCTCTAAACCCCAAACCCGGGTGGTACTGCTTCCTTAGAAAAGCCATTACATGGCAAGACATTACTTTTCTTTCTAGAAAGTCACCCATTCGTGCTCCTCTTATCCAAACTGTAGGCTATTCAGAAGTCTGGCTGATTGCAAAGAGGCTTGATTTGGGGGTGGGAGGAGCAAATGGACCTTATTTTCTGATGAACACAGATGAAGTTGCAATTTGCCATTTTCAATCCACAGCATTAGGAGACATCAGCAAAGGTCACTGCACTAACCATATTTTATAAGAGAAATCTGAGATCCCTTCATAGACCAGTCTGCAGGGGCAGTTTTCTGCCCTTTTCCACAGTGCCCCTCGCTTATAGGCTGATCTCAGATGAATTTGGATTGGGCTTCAATTTTGCTTTTAGATGCACATAAAATAATTGCTTTTGAAACAATACCCTCATGATTAAAAAACCAGTGCAGCTAAAAATATTTAAATCAGGAAGCATCCCAAATAAAAGACTTGGCAAAACACATCAGATATGACAAAAATTTTGCTGGCAGAATGTAAAATAAATATCAAAAGACTAAGCTACACAGAAGGCACCGTGAAACGCTAGAAGGTTGCTCGGTACCATTTGGCCCAAGATGTTTATATATCTCCATGTAATTGCAGCTAATCATATAAATTCTTTGTTTCAGTTTGAAATCTGTTCAGGTTGACACCTCCACTCTTGTGTTGATTATTTTTCTCCCATCTTCTGATCTCCTTCTGCCTTTTTTTTTAAGGATAAATTATTGCCAGAGTATGAGTTTGCAAAGCAGAGATTTGATTCTATTTTTTTTCCTTTTCCCTGTTTTTCTACGTTTATCTCCAGCAGTGCTTGATCTTAAGCTCCAGATCCACCTCAGATTCTCTCAAATCCTTATTTTAATTTTCACCTGTCATACTGATCTCCTCCCTTCCCTCCTCCTTCTTTTCCTCCCTCTCCTCCCCGCCCCCCACCCCTTTTTTCTTATTTTCCTCCCTAGGTTTTCTCCATTGTACAGGGCAGCTCTGAGCTATACAGTCTCATGTATCATGGATGGATTGTTCTGCGTGGTGGGCTGGGTCACAGCTAGATTTCACGACATTAATTTCCCCACTTGGAAGAGAACGCTTTCTCTTTTTGTTAGTGCTTTCCCAGACCAATTAACCAGATTCAAGTTGGCCAAAAGAAAGTGTGAACAATGGTTATGGTTACTATCCTCTCGCTGCCCGCAACAGGGAAGCTGTGCACACGGGTTGTGAAGTGTGCGCCTGGATGGAGGTGATCCATGACAGTGTAGGATCTAAACCGCTGAGGTCTGAACGCTTGTGTGAAATTGTAACCCCCAAGGCGATGGCATTAGGTGGTGGGGACTTTGGGATGTGTTAGGTCACAAAGGCAGACCCCCTTATGACTGGGATTCGTGCCCTCATAAGAAGAGGTCCCAGAGAATTTGCTTGTCCCTTGCCCTGTGACAGCACGGTGAGAAGACGGCCATCAGTATGGAAGCCTGCCCTCATCAGAGACCAAATCTGCCATGCCTTGATCTGAGCTCCCCAGACTCCAGATTGTGAGAAATAAAATTCTGTTGTTTATAAGGGGCCCCTGGGTGGCTCAGTAGGTTAAGCGTCTGACTTCGGCTCTGGTCATGATCTCACGGTTCATGAGTTCAAGCCCCGCATCGGGCTCTGTGCTGACAGCTCAGAGCCTGGAGCCTGCTTGGGATTCTGTGTCTCCCTCTCTCTCTCTGCCCCTCCCCCACGTGCTCTCTCTCTCTTTCAAACATAAATAAACATTAAAAAAAATTTCTGTTGCGTATAAGCCACCCAGTTGCTGGTGTTTTTGTTATGGCAGCCTGCAGGGACTAAGACGTAAAGGGGGTAGTGTTGTGGAGACAGGCAAGGCAGGAATGGGATGATGCTGGATAGAACAGAGGGGTTGTCTCACTGTGTCCTTTCTGCATGGGCGTCCCCGGAAACCGAGTCAGGGGTAACTGTGGCACCTGGCTGAGTTCTCCTGCCCCTCAGAGCTCATGGCCCACGACTTCCTTGGAGCTTCAATGTAGTTCTTAACTGGGTGTGACCCCAAGGTTGACAGCGAGGGATTTTTGCATACCTAGATCCCAGAAAGCCCACTGGGATCCAGGGATAGCATCGTTTCAGAATATTTTCCTTTAGCAACGTTTCAATGTATTCAACACCCTCCCGCATTAACACCCTAATGTTTAAACAATAGGACATCGATTTCCATCTAGAATTTCGTTAGGTTCCTGCTTCCTGTGATTTCAAGTGGCACCTTTTCTGGCTGCTCAGCTAATGATGTTCTTTCCATTCCAAACTCCCCTATATGATACCTGGTCTCCAGGAGGGTGGGCGCTGCTTCTCGTTCTCTTTGGATGCCCAGCACTTAGCAAGAAACATGCCACAGAGTTGTAACTCAAAAAGTACTTTCCAGCATTTACCATGTGTTTGTTGATGGTGCAACTAGTTTTTTGTTTTTTTGTTTTTTTTTTTAACCACTTAAATATGTTTTGCTTTCCAACCAGATTGTAGCGACTCCAGGGCATTTCATCACATCACCACCACAGAGTGAGGTAGGGGCTCGTTACAGACTTGTTTTGATGATGATTACATGCCACAAATATTTTATCGAATCCCTTCCCTGTGCCAGACAGTGTGGTAGGTACATAGAATGAAAGCACGGAAAATAAAGAACCCTGCCCCCTGGGAAGTCATAATATAGCATGATAGTAATAACATAGCCCTGGGCTCTGGCTGAGAGATGAACCTTAGTCAAATAACTCTTGAATAGCTACATTGTTTTGCAGATCCAATTTCAGAAGTACCTGGTCATTGTTATCTGATCACCTGATGTGTTTAATGCAAGGCTGGGATTGAAGTAATTGTTTTTGAGGTGCCTAAGTATTTGAGCCAGGAATTCTGTGCATTATTTCCCACTTAGTAACTTCCTCAATGTGATGCAAAGCAGCCGTCCATGCAGGCTCTGTGCTGGGCACTGGGCAGAGAGAGAGAATGTATTGGCTACATCACAAGGTTTCAAGGACCCACAGCTGGGACTCATCCCAACACTGCTTACCCCCCCGCTATGAGGCAGACTCTGCTAAGTCCAAGAACAGAGACAAAAACCAAGCGTTATTGTAATGATTAATTTTGACTGCAGTGATTCTGGCAGACTTCACAAACAAATTGACATTTGAGTTGGCCCTTGATATTGAATTTTGACAAGCAGACACTGGAGGAAAGACCAACTCAGACAAGTGAAAACAGGATAAACAAAGACACACAAGTGTGAAAGTTTCTGTCCTAAATGTGCAGTGGGGGGCATCATAGTTGGGTGTGGCTTAAATACAGATTTTTCAAGGGCTGTGAATGACCCAAGCCAGGGCAGGGTTGCGCTAACATTCTCAGGGGCAAATCAGGCCTTTGGCCAACTTTTGTTTGGCCTAGCACAAGGTTTTAATTTTTTTTTTGAGTTGCTGCCAACATTTAAAAATTGGGAGATTTCACCTACACATTCAGATTTCAGGCTTTTCTTGAAAACAGCCTCGCAATACTGTGCCTGCATTTCCTCAGGATAACTGGCTGGAATTGAATAATGGCTGCTCTTTTTGGAAAAGCTGGTGGAGTTCTTCACCTCGACACCCTCCCTGGCTAACTGGCCCCAGTCAAATGGCACAGGCAGGTATTTGAGTTGTCCCCTTTGACCTAAGAGCTTTACTGACTGCTGTTTGCTGTTTCAGGGAGCTTTATGTGGTGGGTCCCATAGACACACATCTGGATGGCTCTTGGGAACCGGCTGACTCTTCACGGAAGGCAAAGTGCCAGGAAGTCATCCCAGATGCTGTTGTGAGGAATCTGGTTCATCTAATTAGATCCTAGGCTGGTACACCTGGTAGATTTTTAAAGGCAGGGAATAATGACCCTCACAGTTCAAAAGATCTCTTTCCATGGCAACCCACCATGCTTTTGTCGGTTTGAGAGCTTGTTAGCGGGTCTGGTTTATCTTTTCCTGATAAGTGAGTTTCCGTTTCTTCTGGAATGTAGACGGGCAGGATGCCAACAAGAATCGAAATCCATTTTCAGAACAAAGGAGGAAAGGTATATATGTTCCCCCCCACCTTTCTTTGTTCAGCTGTAATGTCAGTCAGATGTTCATACTTCTTGGCCCTCTGTGAGCTAACTTTTCCTTTCCCTTTTTCTCATGGAGGGGTGTGCTTTGATTGCACTGGTGCCCATGTACCTGGGCTGGACTTGGGATGTGAAGCCATATCAAGCCCCCAAATGCAAACACATGGTGGTAATATACACACAAAAATGCAGGTGTTTGTGTTCTCCATGCCCACAGAGACCTGTGAGCTCTTGCTCGCACACAAACACATTCTGTGTCTGATGCCTATTAAGAGTGAGAGGTGCCTTACCGACATAACCTTCTTTTCAGAAGAATAAAATAGAAGGTTACTGAGTCGACGAGCTAATCTGTCTAATTAGATGCCTCTGAGCGAAATGCATACAATTTGCATGAATTATCTTAACATGCAAAGAATAGGACACAGGAAGGAAAAACTCAAGGAAATTTGCATTTTGGTGGGGGGAGGGGGAGACTCCGTGGCTATAATCCAGGAGGTCCTTTCTTTTATGTTTTGGTACTACACTCAAGAGGATCTGCCGTGTGCTGCCTGATGTCAGCAAAGGCAGTCCTTGTATCCTTGGCTTTGCGAACAGTTCCTCCAAATCTTGTGTGCGGATTGCGGGTGAAGCGGCCGTCAAGCTTGGTCGTGCCGTGATGTGGAAGTTTCATTTAGGCAGCGCTGGGGGACAGGGATCGTGGGTTTCAGTCCTGGTCTATCGCCGGTTGGAAGGACAATTGCTTCTTGGCCTCTAGGTGGCACTGTTGTATCTATTGTAAGGAGCATGCATCTTGGTTAGCCGTTTCACCGCTCTTTAAGATGGAGGAGAAGAAAGCAAACAAAAAATAACAAAATACACCTCCCCCTGCTGGCCCCCCATCTCCCAACATCACAATCCACTCTACCTAGGCACACTTCCTCCGTCCTGCCCAAGGACATTGTATGTTGTTTAACCTCAAAGGAAATTAGTGGTTCTCTTACTTCCTTTGCTAGCATGACGGTATCAAGCCCAGGGATCATTGTAGAGCTTAGCTGCCCAGGACAGTAGTTGCCTTTCCCCCTTTTGCTACCCCTGCCCCAACCCTCGCATCTTCCCTTCCATGCTGTTGCTGACATTCGTGCTGTGTCAGGACGTAGTGGTTCCTTGGACCCTGGGGAGGCACTGGTTAGGAGTGGAGTCAGGGCTGAAGGAGCAGTTTGGCAGTGGTATGACCAGGAAGATGGCAAACTGGCTGAAATGTGAACGGGAGTGGGAGGGAAGCCAGGTGCTGCTTCTCCCATTCCATTCCTTCTGGCAGTCTGGAAAACCTGCTTCCTCCTGGGCTGACGGGTTTGTGCCAAGTGTGAGAGTACCATTCTGACATATAGTTAGAGGTGGTGAGGTTGAAGTGAGGGGAGAAGAGCTCACTTGCTAAGATTGCCTCAGTTTCCCCAGTGCTGAGATGGGGCGTCCTACTGACCCAATAGGCTAAGCTTTGAGAGCAATATTATGGGTATTTGTAAATAATAATAATAATAATAATAATAATAATAATAATAATGAAAATAATAGTTTCTGGAGATAAGAGTTAATTCTTAAAACGTCATAGCATGTAATGAACAAAAGGAAGAGATACAGGGAAAATAGGTAACATTTGGGCAGCACTAAAAAGTTTGTAAGGACTTTTTCTTCTCTGCTGTTAATAATCTCATTTCCTCCTCACAGCGTTGTTTTCCCTAATTCACCCAGGATGACACGGGGTTCACTCTGTGACTTTGCTCAAGGTCACAGAGTTAGGGTGGTTGTCTAAACCTAAGTTCTTCCCTCACCAGGTGTTGTTCTTATTTATTATTTTCCTGAACAAATTCCTCAGTTGGGAAGCAATATTTAAGTCTAACTGATCAATGTTTGCTTACTTGCCACCCAAGAATCAAATCAAAATATTCTGCTTAGGGGCAACCTAATAAAAGCAGCCCTAGTCTAGTTTGTTTGTTTGTTTGTTTGTTTGTTTTTAAGTGACAGTTCTGACTTTACTAAGTTGGCTTGAGAAGCTATAACCTTAGGGCTTATTCTGTGTTCACTTTCAGTTTTGCTGTGGGTTTGTTTTTTTGTTTATTGTTGTATCTGTTTGAGCCTCAGTGGTACCCTCTGTTAAATAGGTTGAACAAACTTTGTCCAGGCCTTGAACACCTAGGGAAAATAAATTAATGTTTTATGAGCCACTCAAGGGTTTTTGAATTGAAAGATTCCAGACAAGCGTTAGTTTTTACCATTGTTTTAATGGCAATTTATTAAGCCCAAACCTTTGGGAATCATGTAAGAATATATGATTTCCTCTGCCTGATTACATCTTTGAGTTTTGTAAAAGTTTATAATGGATGAAATAGTACTTAACAGCTTCATAAACCAAACTGTTACGCACGTTTAAATGGTCTTCACTCTTATTATCTTAACTAATGAATTTTACCAGGCATCTCTGTTATAGCTGTATGATTTATAAAGATTATATTTACTTTTTCTCCTTATAAGAACCTAATGAGACCAAATTGGTTGCATGTAATCAGACACTGGCCTTTTTCATCTCTTCGGGTTTTATTTACGAAAGCTTATTAGAGCAAACGTACTGGGTAATATGCAGCGATAGCTAGGTTTTGCCTAATGATCCCAAACAGCCAACACAGAAGGCAGATAATGAAATGACAGGCTGATTACAAATGCAAGGAGAAAAGTAAATGCGCTCAGGGCCCATTTCGAAAATCCTTACCTAGGCAGAGCACCCATTAACATGTTTTCAACCTAAGAACATCGGCTTGTACAGAGAGCTGGATTAAGACTGTAATGCATGTCTCAGAAAATGAGGGCTGAGTTCTTTGTTTCCCAAGAGTGTAGGGTTGGGTTCAAGTACTCTGTGTAGGCGGGTGTGACGAATGGAGACTTCTGTGGCACCGAAGATTAGATGACTCCCCCATTCATGAAGAGAAACTGTAGGAGTTCACTTCACAACTGAAATCAAGAATTTGAACCCACATAGGTATTTTCCTCTTAAAGCCAGCACAAAATACAACCCGGATCGATATTACCCAGGTTAGAATTTGGTACATGTTGATCCTCCCACAAAGACGTAAGCACATGACGACATTGCTGGACTGAGTGCCTGACATCAGCGCTGTCTCATGAGTCGATATCCTCTTTGGTTGTCCTTAACCCAGAGCGTCCTTTTACCTTCCGTGTTAGGATGTTCCTTCCATTTTACTAAGACAAACATTTGCTACACTTCCAGAAGTAGAATGTTGAACTGATTGTTTTTTTTTTTTTAAATGTTTATTTACTTATTTTGAGAGAGAGCCCACGCTCGAGCGGGGAAGGGACAGACAGAGAGGGAGAGAGAGAGGATCCCAAGCAGGCTCCTCACTGACAGCACTGTATCTCATGAACCCAACTGTGAAATCATGACCTGAGCCAAGATTAAGAGTCGGTCGCTTACCCGACTGCGCTACCCAAGAGCCCTGAACTAAATTTTTCTAATATGACTTGAAAGACCCTTAGGGATGAGGGACAGCTTTGTTTTCCCAGAAGTCAAGCTTAAATGTTTTCAGTCCTCTGTAATGTTCTACTCTGTAATGACTTGGCCATTCATAAGACCTTCCCAAACCATGTGGGAAGCCATTTATATATTTATTTCCTCCCCGTACCACCTGCTGGTGCAATGCATTTGGTCAGTTTATTACCCTTTGGGTGAATAACTTCCCCTGTAGAGTTTTAAAATACTCATACTACTATTTTGAGATTTGGAAAATAAGTCTGTTTTCACCTTACTTGTAGCATGGAAGATTTTGTAGTTTGAGACAATGTTCCCTCTCTAGTGTTCACATTTCCAGGTGACTGATACCTCAAGACCTAGGACCTCCAGTTGGTTTGTGAAACTTTGTCTTCAAGCTATCCCATTGGGAGAGCAGTTATTTGGGTTATTTACTTATTTATTCAGGCCTTTCCTGTCTATGTTTGTTTCCTTCACCTAGACTACATGAAACTAGTCTAGAATAATGTATAGTGAAGGGCAAAAGCAATTACGGAATCAGAGAATGTTAGAGGTCACCCTTACTGTAAGCTGAAGAAAGTCAGGCTTAAAGAAGTAAGGTCACATTATTAGTTGAAGAGAGACCGGGATAACATGCAGTCAAATTGGTCTCATTAGGTTCTTATAAGGAGAAAGGGCAAATACAATATTTATAAATCATATAGCTATAACAGATATGTGTGGAAGAATTCCTTAGTTGAGCTAATAAGAGCAAAGACCTCTTAAACATGCATAACAGGTCTGGATTAGAACTGGACTCTCAGACCAACATTCTTTCCAAAGTCTTGCTTAAAGCCAAATGGACAACTCTTGTTTTTTTTGTTATCCACATGTGGTCAACAGTTCATGGTCAAAATCATCAAGAGTAAAATTGTAAAGTAGGCTATGCTTGTCTCCGGTACTTTTCCATTCCCTATCATGTCTTCCGTTCTGTTGAAGGTGTTCCTGGTCATGCTTGCCAAACACCCAGGGTCTTGGTGTTACTTCCTGTCTGCCTCAGGCCACCATTCACCAGTGTGACCTTGCTAGGCTGTCCTTTTTGTAAGCCATTTCTGCTGCTTGCTCCTTCCCTCAGTTCCACCAACTTGCTACGGGGTTTCTGCGTCAACACTTCCCATCCTGGTACCATACTGTGGCCTTGAGACCCTGAGGGTAGCACCTGAATCAGATATCTGATTCCCAGCTGGAATACCCAGGACTCCAAATCTGTATATTTTCCTCTCTTTTCCTATCACGACAATAATAGAAAGAGTGAATATTGTGGCACTCTGGAAATCATGACTGCCTTCCACCATCTGTTGCTTTTAGGTATTCGCTTGGGTTGCAGCTGGTCTTCCATATATGATTCTGAACCCATCTTTTGCATGGAGGCTACAACTCTGTCATTTTGATCCTCCTCCCTCTTCAGTTCTTTCCTCCCAGAGGGCACGCACGGGGTTGAAAATGACCTTCAGTGCGACTAGATGTAGAACTCCGCCAGGATTAGCATGAGGGCAGCAGGCAGAGGACGGAAAGGCAAGAGCACTCAAGGGAGATGTATGCGGAGAACAGAGAGTAGGAAAGCACCATGGAGAGCAGCTCTTCCTCTTACACCTTACCGTGGATTGTTCCTTTATTATCACGTCTCTCCTCCCACAGTTTGTGGCTCATGTCTTCCTCATTTTGTTTTGTTTTATAACTTGTATTGATATATTTCATTAATTTTTAAAAAATTTTTTTTAATGTTTTATTTATTTTTGAGACAGAGAGAGACAGAGCATGAATGGGGGAGGGTCAGAGAGAGAGGGAGACACAGAATCTGAAGCAGGCTCCAGGCTCTGAGCTGTCAGCACAGAGCCCAATGTGGGGCTCAAACCCACGGACCGTGAGATCATGACCTGAGCCGAAGTCGGACGCTTAACTGAGCCACCCAGGCGCCCCCTTTTTTTTTAAATTTTTTTTTTAATGTTTTATTTATTTTTGAGACAGAGAGAGACAGAGCATGAACGGGGGAGGGTCAGAGAGAGAGGGAGACACAGAATCCGAAGCAGGCTCCAGGCTCTGAGCTGTCAGCACAGAGCCCGGATATATTTTATTAATTTTTAAAGTTTATTTATTTGAGAGGGAGAGAGGGGGAGAGAGAGAATCCCAAGCAGGCTCCACACTGCCAGCGCAGAGCCCGATGCAGGGCTCAGATCCATGTACCATGAGATCATGCGTGACCTGATCCGAAATCAAGACTTGGATGCTTAACTGACTGAACCACCCAGGCGCCCCGTGTTTTGTTTTATAGCTTGCCGTCTGTTTTCGGGGTTTCTCCTGTTCTGCTTCCTGCAACTGCTCCCTTGGACGCATTTCTTCTTGAGCTGGTGAGCAGTGTTTCTGTGTCACCCTGTCCCAGAGACATTTCCCCTGGTGAACTCTAATTCTCCACCAACAGTAGCTGGCTTTAGATGTTCTTCCCATTTGCCTAGGCTGTTTGGGATTCTGGCTGGAAAGCAAACATTTACTCCTTTCACATTCAGAGTACAGAAGATAGTATTTCGGGGCTTGGTGTCTGCTCTTTCCAGTGGAAGCATTTGAGCCTAAAAGAAGTTATTCCCCAAACTTCTTATCTCCACATTTATGAGAATCTTGTAATAACAATGCTAGAGGCTTTCATCTATATATTCCTTTGAAGATTGTAAGTATATCTCAGGGCTTGCCTTATGCAGCTGTTCAACCCGCCTGCCTGGGTAAAGACCCCAAGAACCTGACGCTTCTACCCCACTTGTAATTGTAAACTCGTGAGTAGGGATGCCATTAATTCCTCCTTTCCAAATTTCATTCCCTTGTTGAAGAATGCTCTGCACACAACGGGCACTCAATTTTCTGGATGGGCTTGTAATTCTCAGCCCTTAACTCAAAAGTGCCCCATACAGATTTACTGTAATTTAAGAAAATCCAATGCATAAAACTAGAATTTACAGCAACATATATTATTTGTATTACAAATGGGTTTATCGCAGGACTTCTTTAACAGCCAACTGCTTCAGTGTGTTCAAGTTATTTTTGTCTTATAAGGCAATTTAATTTACATAGAAAAAACCAGATGAATTTGACGAAGAGTCATATTGATTGCACAAAATAAAAACACTTGATTCTTAGTCGGTGACTCATGGCCTGGTGGCATCTCATCTGATCATACAGTTATGTCATATATAAAGGTGACTTTATTTGTTATTATTATGAACCACAAGCTCTCAGTTTATGAAAATGGAAAGTATTAAGGAGAGGTAGTGTCGTGGGAAGGGGAAGCATCCTCCCAGGTTTCAGCCCAGAGCCTAAAATCTCTCCTGTGGTAGATAACTTGAAAGGAATTGGAGATACACGTGCACATGCACATGTGCATACACGTGCGCGTACACACACACACACACACACACACACACAATCTCTACTGTTTCAGGTAGGGAAGAAGTTACGCATGGCACTGGCCTAGAATGATCCAGCTTTGCTTCTGGGCCTTCCTCAACCCTGCTCTGACCCACCCTAAGCTCCAGGAGACCCCATCTGTGCCCCGGTGGGTTACTTTCCCTGTGACCAGGTCATGTGCCTTCGTTCCCCAGGGCAGGGCAGGGTGAGGAAGACGGCAGGGAAGAAGCAGACACCGGTGTCCCTGAGCTGGCCCCGCTCCCAGTTCAGTCCAGCCACTGTGGGAACACTCCACCGCTGGCTTTCCCCTGATGGAAACAGCCCTCCTTTCCGCTCCTTCTCTCTCTCCTCCTCTTGAAAGCCAATTTCCTGCTTCAATCTTATTCTTATGAATAGAAACACGGAGCTTGCATGGAGAATGAGAAACTACTGTATCATAGGAAGCAATCACACAGAACACAAAAAGCCATTCAAAGTAATTAAACTACTCCCATCCCCTTTTCTATATTTCTTTTCAGCTCCGCACTGATGGGCTGTTTATCTTTGCTACCACAACAGCGGCAGCGGCGGCGGCGCAGGAAACGGCAAGCCATTTTCTGCACCGGCTCCCGCCGAGAGGGCAGAATTAAGACAAACACTTTCATTCTTGGCTGCCAAAGCATTTTAGCTCCCGAAATGCAAGGGAAGCAACGCCATCACCCCAGTGAGGAAATAAATAAATAAGGGCCGCGTGGTGAGGGAAGCTGCTGGGCGATTTTGCACTTGTCAGAGGAAAGGGGGTGGGGCCGGCGGGGGTGGGGGTGGGAGCGACGGGGAGCTCATTATCTCCCAGGCCCTGGAAGCTTTTGTTCTCTTCAGCTGTGCTAAGGAGGCTGCAGCTCTGCTCCCAGCTGTGCAGAAGCTTGCAAGCATCTAAGAGTGGCGGAGACGGCAAGGAAGTCTGCAGTACGCATTGCCCCGGGGAGCCACCAGCTGGGCAGGAAAGTGGAAACCCTGGGCTCTGACCGAGCAGGATTGAGTTAACAGAGCCCCCGTGTGAATACCTGCATAGCTGCTCTTTTCCAGTGCAGATGCAAGGAGAGAGAGAGAGAGCAAGCCAGAGAGCTGAGAGGTTTGCCTGCGGGCTTTAGTATCCTTTCCACCTGCTCCACCCGCCCCAGAGTGGCGATGGCAGCTGCTTCGGAGAGTGGGCACCTTGGATAGTGTCACATCTGTCGGGGCTTAAAGTTGGGAGATAAAAGGGGAAAACTCAGAGTGACTCAATAGCATCTACTGTACTCTTCCACTAGCCCAGCATCACAAATAGATCTGGAATGTATTTGTTCTCTTGAGAAAATCAAGGTTTCTTTGGAATAGATGCTGTGGGGACACTGGTGAGAGATGTTCAAGAAGTTTGCCCAAGAAAGGGCTCTGGGGGCGCCTGGGTGGCTCAGTCGGTGAAGCGTCCGACTTTGGCTCAGGTCATAATCTCACAGTTCGTGGATTTGAACCCCACTTTAGGTTCTGTGCTGACAGCTCAGAGCCTGGAGCCTGCTTTGGAGTCTGCTCTCTCTCTGCTCCTCCCCCTTTCATGCTCTGTCTTTCTCTGTCTCTCAAAAATAAGTAAAAGTTGAAAAAAAAAAACCCAAAACAAAAAGAAAGAGCTTCTGAGCTGCCAAGAAGTCAGTCACTCAGCCAACAGCACTAGATGGGAACTGAGAGGTGTCACAAAGGGCCCACACAGAAAAGCTCTTCGCAGCGGGTTCTTTGTGGAGTGGGCTGGGCTGCCTCACAGCATAACCCTTGGGGCGGACCCTCCGCTGCCCCTACCCTAAGGACCAGCCCTGCTACTGCCCTTTCTGGGTTTCAGGGAACTTCGTATCCAATAGATAACCTGGCCTAGATTGAAAATTTTGCAGAGTATATTTCCCCCAAATGCGAAATCACACCGTGCGGGCCATCTCGAGTCTATTTGAGAAGGAAGGGACCTGTCTTCCATTCCCGGGGACACCCCCCTCACCACCGTTGTAGTAGGCTTAACTTCCTGCTTGAGAAAGATGTCAATTTCAGCGCAGCCTAGGGGCCCCCGTTGCACTCCCTCCTGGTCCCACTGACCCTGTGTAGTAAAGCTGCCTGTTAGGTTTAATCTGGGGAGCTGGCACCTCGCCCATTCCCCACTGACAGACCTGCAGTATTCAGCACTTGTTTTTGCATCTGTCATTATCTTTTGTATGCGAGGAAGTTTAATGTGCAATAAATGTAAATGGGCAATGTATATTCTCTGTTTTATTAACTCTCATTTGAGCCTGTTGTTGCCAGCGACTGCTCTGCTGTGCCAGGATTCATCAGCAAGACATGCGGTGTTTGGTTTCCTTTGCTTGCCCCTTCTCCTTTCTGAGAGCTGCTTTTATCCAGGGTCTATTTCTGCCAAGGTCCCTGTGTCTTCCTCTGGTTCTCAGGGTGGTGGCTACACCCACACTTCAGATGGCAAAGTCTTTCTAGGATAGTTTATTCCATCCCCAGATTTGGGGAGAGGGAGGTGGAGAGGAAGGCCTCTTGTATAGCCATTATCCATCTTATCTGTGAATATTTCCGCAAAAAAATTTCCTGAATTTCAGTAAAATCAAATGTTGCTACCCAGACAGGAACATTAAATCCTTTCCCTGCATTTAAACATTTTTAGAAGGACCCAGTCTTGCAATGATTTCATTCGCTTTGCATAAGTGTTCAATATACTAAATGAAAATGATAATTCAATTTATTCTCACAGTAGGGATCCTTGTAAGGTATAAGAGAGGTGGGGCAATGCCTACTGAAAATTAAATTGAGTCTTTGGGGGTAATGGCAAAACATCTCAGGATTCTTGACTCTCTTGGGCACGTGTATTGACATTTGAAAGTCACTGGGGCTAATATGCCTCTTGAAATACTCACCTTGTGACTTAGTGGGGCTTCAAGTAAGGGGGACAAATTTCGATTCTGACTTTTGGGTGAGAATTGGGAGTAGGACACCAGTGGAAACTGTATTCTTACGGTATTTTCTGAGTCTTAGCTAGTGACTATTCCTGGTTTGAGGATGAGAAAGTATCAACAGTAGCATGTCAGACTGGGTGGGTCAGGGGAAGCCTAATGAGAGAGAGACAGAGAGAGAGAGAGAGAGAGAGAGAGAACATCTGTCAAAATCATACGGTACTCAGAGAATCACAGCCACACAGTACAGAGGTCTTCCTTTGTGCATTTGGCTGTGTCTTAAATTAAGGGACTTTCAGGGGCACCTGGGTGGCTCAGTTAGTTAAGCATTCGACTCTTGATTTGGGCTCAGGTCATGAGCTCACGGTTCGTGAGAAAACAATACAGGTTTATTGAGACATAATTCATACAGCATACAATTTGCCTAACTGAAGTGCAAAATTCAATGGTTGTTAATATATTCACAGAGTTGGGCAATCATCACCACATCAATTTTGGGATGTTTCCATCACTTCCAAAAAGAAACCCCATATCCATTAGCGGTTACTTCCCAGTCCCTGGCAATTGCCAATCAAATTTCTGTCTCTAAATTTGCCTGATGTACATTTCATGTAAATGGAATCATGTAATAGGCAGCCTTTTGTGACTGACTTCTTTCACTTAGCCTAATGTCTTCAAGGTTTATCCATGTTGTAGCATGTATCAGTAGTTCATTCTTTCTATTGCCAAATGATATTCCATTGTACGACATACCACATTTTGGGGTGCCTAGGTGGCTCAGTCGATTAAGCATCTGACTTTGACTCAGGTCATGATCTTACAGTTCATGAGTTCTATCTCACAGTTCGTGAGTTTGGGCCCCATGCGGAGCTCTGTGTTGGGCTCTGTGCTGACAGCTTAGAGCCTGGAGCCTGCTTCAGATTCTGTATCTCCCTCTCTCCCTGTCCCGCCGTCCCCCGCCCCCCCCCCCCACTCATGCTCTATCTCTCTCTGTCTCTCAAAAATAAATAAATGTTGAAACAATGTTTTTTAATTAAAAAAAAGAAAACCACATTTTATTTATCCATTCATCAGTTGATGGACATTTGGGTTGTTTCCAGTCTTTGGCTGTTGTAAATAATGCTGCTATGAACAATTGCATACTGGTTTTTATGTGGGCACATCTTTCATTTCTTTAGGGCACATACCGAGAAGTGAGATTGCCTTTGTCACACCATGACTCTACACTTACCAGGTTGAGAAAGTGCCAGGCTGTTTTCTGAAGTGACTGCACCATATATGTTCTCACTAGCAGTGTAAGAGAGTTTCAATATCTTCATATACTCACTAATGCTTGTCATTGTCTGTCTTTTTTTGTTGTAGTTATTATAGTGGGAAGGGGTAATATTCCAGTGTGGTTTGGATTTACATTTCTCTTATGACTAATGATGTTGAGCATCTTTTCATGTGCGATTTGCTATTTGTTCATCTTCTTTTGAGATGTATCTATTTAGATTCTTTGTCCATGTTAAAATTGGGTCACTTATCTTTTTATTATTGAGTTTGAAGAGTGCTTTATGTAATTAGGATTCAAATCTCTTCTAGATGATATTTGCAAATATTTTCTCCCACTATGAAGTTTGATTTTTCACTTTGTTAATATCCTTTGTAGCACAAGACCTTTTAATGTTGATGAAGTCCAGTCTGTTCATGTTTTCCTTTGTTGGTTGTGCTTTTGGTGATGTATTCCAGAAATGACACTTAAGTATAATAAATAAAGACCCCCACAGGTACAGCAGGAGTACATTGGGTTAGATGTATTTGTGGCAGGAAGGACAAGGCAACTACTTGGAGAACAAAGCTTATCCACTTTATCCAGTAGGTCAGTTTTCACCTGTTTAGAAAGATTTTATCTGTAGAATGCTTCTATGGTCAAACATATTTAAATTCACACAAGTATTTTTTTCCATATGCTATGTCTTCATTTGAGGAGAGAGGGAAGTATTACCAATACTATTTTATATATTTGAAGGTAACACAATGGAGTACTATGTGGCAATGAGAAAGAATGAAATATGGCCCTTTGTAGCAATGTGGACGGAACTGGAGAGTGTTGTGCTAAGTGATGGAAGCCATACAGAGAAGGACAGATACCATATGCTTTCACTCTTATGTGGATCCTGAGAAACTTAACAGGAACCCATGGGGGAGGGGAAGAAAAAAAAAGAGGTTAGAGTGGGAGAGAGCCAAAGCATAAGAGACTCTTAAAAAATGAGAACAAACTGAGGGCTGATGGGGGTGGGAGGGAGGGGAGGATGGGTGATGGGTGTTAAGGAGGGCACCTTTTGGGATGAGCACTGGGTGTTGTATGGAAACCAATTTGACAATAAATTTCATATATTAAAAAAAAAATGAAGGCATAGTCTACCAAATCAACTTTGATGTAAACAGGAATTCCTGTATATAATTTAAAGTTCCCCCCCTTTTTAGTGTCATAATATTATTGCCCATGAAGATGCTGATCTCCCACTGTTCAAACTGTCCTTTGTGGAAAGCTCAGTGATTAGGCTTAGCCCCTGTTTCTTGGTGACTTTAAATCTCAAATGCTTCATGATTTGTAGAAGTGGGTCAAACCAGATTAGGTCAAGACGTGTGCAAATTAAATAGGAAAATTAAAATGAAAAATAAAACGAATCAAACAAACACTCGAGGGATTTGATTTAATAAGCTTGAGAGTTACTTGTTTTGTTTGTGTCAATGATGCCGTGAGGCAGGGCAGTTGAACGAGGTTATTTTAGATCCTTGGTACTTGAGTGACATAGATGCTATTCAGTAACAGTTTTCAAAGACGAAATGCAATTTCTTTTAAATAAAAAAGGAATCAAGAGCTTTTTAGAGTGTAGTGGTTATGATCTCCAGGTGCTGAAAGGACATGCGGAAGCCTACGCTGTCAAAAATGGAGTCCTTCATGCAGAAATTGTGTGACTGTGGCCTGTGTTATTCTGGGCTGTCAAGTGAAACAGAACCAATAGGAAGGATGGTGTGAGTTTTATTACGAGCAATTGGTTCATGCAATTATGTAGGCTGAGAAGTCCCAAGATCTGGAAGGGGCAAGCTGGGGACCCAGGAGAATGGATGGAGTCATTGCATCGAAGTCCAAGGGCCTGAGAACCAGGATAGTCGAGGTGGAAGTTCCATTCTGAGTCCAAGGCCAAAGACTAGAGAAGACCTCAGTCCTAGCTTGAAGACAGTAAGGCAAAGAGAGAGACTTCTCTCTTCCTTGGCCCTTTTGTTCTGTCCTGAACCGTTTAACTGAATATCTGGGCAAGCTGACACATTAACCGTCATGAGAGCATGGTGGGGTTCTTAGCTCTGTGTGTATCCTCTACAGTCTCTATTAAAGTCCCACGGAAATAATTTCTTAAAGCCGTACCTGGTGCACAATGGGGTGAGGTGATCCCACAAATTGTGATCTTGCAAACAACCTAAAGAAAGAACTGTTTCAAAGAGACAGTGTAAATTTTCATCTGCTTTGCTTTCCCTACTCTGCCAGTGTCTCAGACCGTTCCTTATTATAGATTCACATAATTTGGGGAAGGTTGAAACAGTGCCCAGGATTCAGGATAGTATATGGATCTACTAATCCTTTCAATGGGCAATTGGACTCTCCTTCTGTACACATTTGGGAGACAAGTTTCTCATGGTGGCAGTTGCTACTGGTCCTGAATTTAATTATTATAAACTCTTGCATTAGTAAGTGTGAATGTAGCTCTACTGGGCCAAGAATACAGCCTTCAATCTGTGCCTGGGCTTAAAAATCACCAGCACCTTCAGAAGAGAAGGACTCTTCATATCACTAGTGTTGCCATTTTGGAAATGTCAATGATAGCCGAGTGTGTCCCATGGAACGCTCTGACTCTGGGATATGAAGTGGGAAAAATGCCATTAGCTTTGTAGGCCTTTCTGTTTAACACGCATGCTGTTTCTGTCTTCATGTCTGTATCTCAGGAATATTTTCAGCTCTTTTGGCAACTGAACGCACCTTCCACTGACTACAGGATATTAACAGGTTACGTAAACAGAGAACCAGTGAAATGGATTGAAAACAGAAAAATTTAGTCAAACAGCCATTTAGAATCTCAGGGAGGGGGTTGGAGAGGCAGTGGACAGCAGGGAACAGGCAACACAATATCAGGTAATCAGTTTTTTCATTTATTCCCCCCAGAGAATTTATTGGATGTATGAGCAGGTATCTATGAAGCCAGCTGACATGGTCAATTCAGTCAATTAGCACTGGCTTCTTTTCAGGCTTGTTCTCAGAGGTGCATATAAATTATGCAGGGTTGGCTACAGGCTTTTGGGCAGGTAAAACCTTTGCAAGAAAGCAGTCTCTTTCCCTCTCAAAATGTGCTATATTTGCAACGCCTAAGGCTGTGTAGTTCTCTGTCATGGTAGGGTTGGAAGGGAGATGAAATTCTTTCTAGTTTGAAAACCCCAAACCAACACAATTTGGAGCCAAAAGAGAATGGTCCAGTGATCATGAATCCAGCTGTTAGCCTCTTTCAACTGGCAGAAACTTGAAATATGAGTAAAAGGGCTGAAGAATATACACATTTTCTTACATGTTTTTAAAACAAAAATTTATGGGGCGCCTGGGTGGCTCAGTCAGTTAAGTGTCTGACTTCGGCTCAGGTCATGATCTCGAGCCCCGCATCAGACTCTGTGCTGACAGCTCAGAGCCTGGAACCTGCTTCAGATTCTAGTCTCCCTCTCTTTCTGCCCCTCCCCCCGCCCCTGCCAAGTAGACACATGGAAAAGGATAGTTAGGCCAGATAATAGACCTGTGATTATATGGGAACTTGATAAACATTAAAAACGTTTAAAAAAATTTATGATTTGTGACTATCTCTCAATGTATCTCCTTTAATCAGATGTCAACTCACCCTCCTTTGAACTTCCTTGAAATGTTGTGTTGTTTATTATTATCGTTATTACTTTTACTTCTTCAATCAGCTGGTATAGTTATTTGGGCACTTATTTCATTTTGCTTCATCTACCTTTTTGTATTCAGGAATTTTCATATTTATCTTCATATATTTTCCAGCCCACTAGCACAATGAATCATGCATATGTTTTGCAAATAAATGCATGAATGAATGTACACACAATTCAATTTGAATTGTACTAGATGGCACGTAGAACAAGAATCACTGAGCTTCATGAAGAGATAGTATACTCTAAAATGCTGGTGGTTGAATCTGAATGTCAACAATAACTTTTTTTTTTTTTAAACAAAAAGAGACTTTCTCCGTGGTACATAGAGGGGTATGGCTCCAGAAAATGCTGGACTAATAATTCATTACCTCCAGATTTATGTAATGTGAGAAAAAATTCAAAATTTTAGCACTTTTGTTTTAAACCAATTGGTTTGGCAAATGTCTCCTTTATTGCATGTGTTAAATTCTGTCTTGTAAACATGCTACGTATGTAAAAGGTCTGTAAACTGTGTATGTCTAGTTTAAAGAAGGATAATAGAATACACATCTATACATCTACCATCCAAGTCAAGAAATAAACTACCTTAGAGATCTGTTACACTTTCCCTTTGAACCCACCCCACGTTCCTCCTTCCCCTTTATAGGCAGCCGCCGAACGTTGAATGAATCATTCTCTGGTATTTTTTTGTACTTCCAATTTATTTTCTTTATACTTTTCATTACAATATCTATGCATAGACAGTAAACAAGACATTGTTTAGTGTTTTCTAAATTATATATAATGTAAGATTTAATATCCTAAAGATATCAATTATTCCCAGGTTGAAGCAAATTCGGTTCCTGGGTTGAACTAAATTTGCATAGATTCAGTAAATTTCAATGAAAGTCTCAGTAAGTATTTCCATGGAGCTTGAAAGTAACACTCTAAAATTCATACGGAGTAGCCAAAGTCAAAAATAACCAAGGTGCTCCTGAAAAAGTAGAAAAAGGTGTGAGGGATGGGAGCCTTTTCCTAACTGATATCAAAATTTATTATTAGGCTGGATCAATTAAGACAGCGTGGCACTGGGGCAGAGATTGACAAGTAGACACATGGAAAACGATAGGCCAGAAACAGACCCATGATTATATGGGAATTATAACGGAAGCTGCACTAAGGACTATGAGGAAGAGAAATGAACTCTCTAGCAAACCATTAACCATATGGACAAAAATAAAATTGGATCTTTGCTTCAAATCATACACAGCGATACATGCCTATTGAATTAAAGATGAATGTGAAAGTTAAGAAAGTAAAAACTATAAAGATTTGAGAAGAAAATATAAGAGAATATCTTTATCGGCTATGGCTATGAATGACTTGTTTTACATTTAATAAAAAAGTACAAACATAAAAGAAAAGGTTGATAAATTCAATTCACTAAAAACAAGAACTTGGTTCATCAAAAAATGCCATAAAGGGACAAACCGTAAACTGAGAAAATATATTTGCAACAAATGTAACCAACAAAGATTTAGTATCCTGAACATATAAAGACCTCCTATGAATCATTAAGCAAAAGGAAAACAAGTAAATTTTTAAATGGGCAAAAGTTATGAATATAAGTTTCAGAGAAGAGGGAACCTATAACCTATAAACATATGAAAAGATGCTCAACTTCATTAGTATTCAGTGAAATGCAAATTAAAATCACAATGAGACTTCATTTCATATTTACCAGATTGGCAAAAGTTAATAAATGTTCTCTACCAAACATGTGTGAAAATGTGGAGAAGAAACAGGACAGAACTGGCTCTCTTATCCAATTCTAGTGGGTCAAAACAGAATGACGCTACCTAATAAATTTAAAAACATCATATTGTTTTACCTTATTAATAGAAAAAAAAAGATGGTGGGGAAGGTGGTGGGTCCCTGGAATTCTCACTAGATGTTCTGAAAAGTTGAATGGCACCGAGGAGGAAGAGAGGAAGAGTGGGTTCGTTCTTTGTTGGGAGAGGTCTCAGTGGCTTTGTAGAAGCTTGGCATTTTTGCATGGATCAATTTGTTAGGAAAATAGGTGAAATTTAATCAATCTTAAAAACCTTTGGTGCTAAGAATGGATTTATGTAATAAAAGCAATCACAACATAGACCTGCCATCCACACACCTTTATGGGAGCTGTACTTGTGGCCTTAGGATTGTATCAAGTTGGAAGCGGGAGGCATGTCAGAGGTTGTCATGCCTAAAAGTTGTGATCACCTATTTCAAATGATTGGGGAGTTGCAGGTCCTAAGCTATGGGTTACAGACTGAGGGGTAAAAGTTAGGAGCCAACTTTTCAGTACACTGTCTGAGTTAGAATTCTAGCTATTGCAAGGGACTTTAAAACATAGCGATTTGACTACATTTCTAGTGGGGGGAACAAAAAAATTGCAAAAAAAAATGTTAAACAGATCATAATTCTTATATTATTCATAATAATTTTGGTTACTCTGCACCGTTGTGTTACTCTTGTGTATATTGTCGAGTGAGTAAAAGAAACATGTGTGTGCTCCAATTCTATCATTCCTGGTTGTCATTGAGAACTGTACTTCTTCATGTCGGAGAGAGGAAATACACATGTCAATTCGAAGTTCCTAAGTAAAAACTTTGAAGTCTGAGTTTGAAGTGGTATTGAAATGAGTATAAACTCATGATGTATTTTGTGTTAAAAGTTTTTCTTGGTTCTGTCCCTGGGAGTGGCCTAAAAGAAATGATCAATTTAATAGCAATGTGCAGATGGAAGCACCGTTTCTCATCAGAAGGAACTGGAAACCCTTGGAAAGATGGCTGGGAGAGGAAATGCACAAGATTGACGTGGGAAGCCTTGTTTGAGCAGATAGCAAGGCAGCTATTAAAACCCCTAGAGTTTTGTCAGAAAGTTTCAGGGAGCAACTTGAGTTTGGCCAAATAGGAAATAAATGGACATCCATGAGGATGACTGCAGTGAAATTAAATATACATATAATTGAACCCATGAGTTTACAATGAGTTTACCACGATCCTGAGAAAACAAACATAATTGTTCATCATGGTAGGATGCTTGTGAATCTACTTATCATTTAGGAAACTGGTGTATCCAGGGAGCGAATCAAGGCTGCTGTTTCCATGATCTATATAATTGGATAATTGAATAGTTGATATAGGGAATTAATCTTTATAGAAGTATAAATAAATGACGCTAATAAATGAAAGAAGGGATGATGTAATTAGAATATCACCATTTGGCAAGCTGTGATGAATTACTGGATCTAGGCATCGAACATCAGTGGCTGTTAAATTATAAAATTAAAATTAAAAAAATTAGACAGTGAGAAAGAACCAGGCATTACGTTCCTAATGGAAGGGCTCACTGCTGCATATGAAGTCGTCTTCCTGAGAAATCAAACCTGGATCCGTTCTGTCCTCCAGGTCCACCCAGCGGTACAAGAACCTCAGAGAAGGAAGGAGCACTTTCAACAATACCGTGGGGCTGTTATCAGTGGAATCCAGGTTATTGGAAACTGTACAAGACAAACGATCTGGTCTCCTTCACAAATAACTTACAAGAAAACAAGAGAGAGAAAGAAGGGACATTTATAAATTAAAAGAGACTGAAGAGCCAAGTGATGTATCAGCCAATTGGAAAGAGTGAGTCTCATTTGGATCCTGATTTAAATAAGCGGACCATAAAAGCTGAACACAAGCACCAGCTTTGCTGTGGCTAACTGAAACTATTTTCTCAAACATAAGTTTACTTTTTCTCTTTAAGCCTTAGTTTCTTCATCTATGTAATGGGGATAATAAACATGCCTCCCTCATAGAGCTTTTCATTCATAGCTGGAATGAAATGATGTTTGTGAAGCATTTCACACAATGCCTAATACATTGTAAGGACTCAATAAATGTTTGTTGGGATTTTTTTTTTTTTGGTGCTATTTAGTATTTTTATGATTATTACCATGAAATGTGGTGTTAGAAGCTTGGGTAATAAGGCTAGTATCAGACTACCATATTCAAAACCCAGAAAATTACCAAAACATAGGAAAGCCAAAATGAAAAGCCACCCAGCTTGGCACTGGGCATAGTTGGTATATGAAGAAGATAGAAATAGTTTGCAAGAAAAGCAAGACTGAGGAATACCTTTATCCAGAGTTTCGGAATTACCTATAGCATTCCAAGTGATCGAAAAGTCTGGCATGGCTTTGCCAAGAGCAGAGAAGACAACTACCAAGGAGTAAACATGACTTACAGCATAGCATGCTTGTGGTTAAAGTTGAGATTTGTTCAAGGCCTTGCCTCAGGACTGTGTTAGAGTGAGGACACAAATCTAGGTTTCTTGGCTGCCGGGTTCAGGGCTCTGTGTCCACTACCCTCACCACCGTATATATGTTTCATTGAAAGTGAAATGACAAAGGAAGTAGAAGTGGAACTACGGAGGGCATATTATGATCTTTGCAATATGGCCAGAAATACTCCTGGAATGGGAAAACATACTGACAGACCTGAAAAGAGGAAAATAGATAGTCTTGTATTTTTCGCCATCCTACATTTATGCCTTTGAATGTTTCCTGACTATAAGACCAGTTGAAAGTTGCCAGATGAGACTCTATAAATCTAATTGATGCAATAAGAAGGAAAGAGTACATACTTTTAATCTGAAAATAGACTTGTGAATTAATAATATTATTATAACCATATTTCAAATGAGGAAACTGGGGATTAGAAAAATTAAGTATCTGCCAAGGTCACATAACCAGAAAGGGCAGAGCCAGGACTCAAACCCAGCCATGCTTTTAATATGACACCATTACTGACATAAGGCATAATCTTCAAAAAAGGGAACAGGTCTGGCATGGACATGGCTCTTACTAGTTAAATGAAACTAGATGTTTCTCTTTTCCTTCCTTTGATTAATGTGGCTTTAAACCCTGCAATGAAACCATTAAGAGCAAAGTAAGATTTCAGTTTTTCAGTTTTAAGTTCTTCATGTACCTGTTACTGCTTAATTTCAAGGCCCTACACGTTGCCAGTAGTTTGATCACATCCATCCAGTTTGCTCTTGTACTCCCTGTTGGTGTTTCCATTTAGTTTTTTTACGATCATGATGGAGTTGAGAAATCTCATTGAAGACACTACCAGTAATAAAATCAATTTTTCTTTTATAATTTGTTGTGGTTATCATGGAAATCGTATCTTCTTCAGACTGTAGAAAATTATCTTTTCTGATGCTCTTGGGTGGCTCAGTCGGTTGAGCATCTGACTCTTGATTTCCACTCGGGTCATGATCCCAGGGTTGTGGGATCGAGCCCATGATGAGTGTGGAGCCTGCTTGAGATTCTCTCTCTCTCTCTCTCTCTCTCTCTCTCTCTCTCTCTCTCTCTGTTTCTGTTTCTCTCTCTGCCCCTCCCACTTGTGCTCACTCTCTTTCTAAAATTGAAAGAAAAGAAAAAAAAATCCTCTCTTCTGGTTGTTTTAATAAAACATTATATTTAGGGATGCCAGTTTGTATTCAAAACTTGAATTTGAGCTACATTTGAATCAGGGAGCTGGAAGAAATGAGCCAAGAATAACTAGAGTTCAGGAATACAGAAAAAATCTTACTGTGGCTACTAGGCCTTAGTCTCAAGACAGGTCATTTTATTTCCACCCATGGCAGAGAATGACTGTGGGCAGACTATAGCCGTAATATCTCTCAATACATTTCTTCTCATTGTCTTTATCTTAGAAAGTCATCTCAAAACGTGAAAAGATTTTTTAGCTTTCCTTTGGGCTGTCTGTATCACCAAATTCCCCAGTGTGTGAGAGAGAAAACTCTAGAATCATAGAGTGGGAATTAGAGAATATTGCTTAAATGAAAGAAAAGCCCTTCTAATGCCTTTGTTTTTGATAGCTCATGCATCACTTTTTAAACATGTGATTTTGTGTCACTTAATTTTGTATGTATTAATGCTATCAAATAAGCCATCTTTTCTACTAAAGATTTCTAGGAATTGACCTAGACTGGATTCTCAACCACTGGTGCCTCTGCATCATTAAGATTTCTCATGGATGGTTCAGAAATAATTTAAAACTATTAAACAATGTCATATTGTCATCAAGTTTACAAAAACAACCTACTGATGTGAATGAAATGGACTTTAATGCTATCATGATGATGAAATACCTTTAACTCCTAAAGAGATATTAACATCATTTCTGCTTACAAATCACTGTAGAACTTTTTACAAAATAACATTACTCACAGAATTTCAAATTGCCATAGAAATTACAAGTATCATTGAATCCTGTGGGCTAAAATGACCCAGTGTCAGAACTGCTTACACTATGGTCTGGACTAGCTAGAGACTTTCTCTTGTTCTGGACTCCAGTAAAAAGTTCTATCCTTGGTAAATGACATAGAGCCACACACCCCATGTGTCATGTGTTGATTTCAAAATGCTCATTCAAATACTCATCCTCTTGTAGTGGTAGGGGATGAAGGGAGAGAAATTTATCTTTCACTTCAGAGGATATCCAGTCTAGATACTGGACTTCCAGAAAGTTCACTGAATTAGATCATCTTGGAGTTTATTGCCCATCCTATGACACAGTTATGTCTTACCAGGGCATTTAGGGTACCTGTTATTTCTTGTTTACCAGCTTCTATCCACATGATGACTTCAATAAAGTGGACCCACATGGTGTTCTATGAAATGGTGAGATAATCAAAGTCTCTGTGAACAAAATTATGACAAAAGTTTGGATAGTTGAGCAAAAGAGTGAAATTATCCTCCTGACCAAAAACTGAAAGTAAACCACTTCAAATGATTTTTTGCTTCATGCTTTAGAAAATAAAGACTTTCCAGATCAATGCTGTATACCAGGTGTTTCAGAATGTGTTGATTTGCTCCAGTAAAGAGATCACATCTGGAGCAGCAGATTCATTTCATGATTCAGTTTATGATAATTTACTGTCCTTCTTCAAGACCCATCTGCCTTTTGCACAAACCAAACCAGGGAGTGAAATGGGATGCTAAGAATCATCACCCCTGAATCTTTCAAGTTTTTGTTAGTGGCACTAGTCTCTCCCCAGGGATAAGTTACTGGTTCTGGTTTACTATTGTAGTAGGGAGATGGGGCTCTATGGGCCTCTCTTTAGGTGCTTCCAATACCCTAGTCCTTACATAGTGGGCCAGGGGACCAGTGTGGGTGTTTTGGTAGTTGCTGAGCATATCTATTTCAACTATATGTTTCACTATTCTGGGGGAAATATCCATGGGATGAACTAGACCCATTATAAAATAGACTGGGGCCAAAATTTATTATCAAACCCACTTAAACTCTGGTAGATCTTAGTACATTCTTTGATTATAAAAATGAGCTCAGAGCTAGTATCCAATTATCCCTGGAAGGTCCGATTGTTTCCCTTCCTTTTGGACATCGTCATTGCAGTAAGTGGTGACAGGTTCCTTTGAGGAGGATCAGACAGATGACTTAAAAAATGTAAATGTCACAAAATTGAGAGGGCCTTCCTTAGTGGTACAGAGTTTTCTCTTTACTCCTAGACCAATATGATATAATCAACTCTGGAATTAGATGAGACCCCCAAATCTGACCTCTATATGCCTCCTATAGGGACAGCTTTGGAGTGTAGGCTATTTATTCTGGCTCTAGAAACCTTATGACCAGTTATCCACTGCCAAGAATATTTTGTATTTGTGTAACCACTCTGGTTACCACCAAGACTTGCTCAATATATGTGAAACTTTATTATGAGCAATTGGATCATGGAGGCTAAATAGTCCCACAACCTGATGCTTGAAAGCTAGAAACCCAGGAAAAATAGTGGTATAATGCCAGTTTGAGCCCAAAGGCCTGAGAACCAAGGGAGCTGGTATAAATTCCAGCCAGAAGGCAGGAAAAGCCTGATGTCCCAGCTCAGCCAGGCAGGCAGAAAATAACAAATCTTTCATTTCTTTGCTTTTTGTTCAATTCAGGCCCTCAATGGGTTGAGTGATGCCAACCCACATTGAAGAAGGTGATCTCCTTTACTGAGTCCACTGATTCAAATGATAATCTCATCTGAAAACTCCCTTACAGACACATCCAGAAATAATATTTAATCTGAACATACCATGGACCAGTCATATTGAAACATAAAATTAACATTACATTTCCTGTAATAAATTCATTCTCATATTTTTATCTCCTCCCTTTCTATCATATCCAGGAATTTCTAGCATGTCAATGTTTTTCACATAGCCTCTGCTAAGTCTATATTTCAGTCAACTGAAACATATGTATGATAGGGATGGAAAACAAGCAATATTGTCACCTATTTTTCAAGTAACTTCTATAGGTGATACTGTATTAGTGGATTTGAACAAGGCATTATCAACCTCATCAGACAGAGAGAAATCACTGCTTTTACTAGTAACAGGGCCCATCAACCCTTGGAATTTAGAGAAAATGAAATTATCAAATCCTGTCATTCAAATTTTCAGTGTTCTACTCTTTCCAAGTTTTTCACATAAGAGATGTGTTGATCTGGAATTTAACCAATGGATTATCTAGCATCTGTGAAATCAAAATGTGAGTTGATTATAGCTGATGCCAGGCCTGTGGCCAGAAGACATGATATACAATTTAGGACATAGAAGCTATAGGTTTTTGACTATGCCTTGAACTGAGAATTTAAAATTTTGATTGTATCATTTTCTTCATCCCTCCCTCTCCTATTCCCTTCTTTCCTTCCTCCTATCCTTCCTTCCTTCCTTCTTCCTTCCTTCCTTCCTTCCTTCCTTCCTTCCTTCCTTCCTTTCCTTGCTCAGTCCCCTTATTTCCCATGCTATCCATCATGGTCTTTAGGAGCTACTCTTTAGTCCTTTAAAATTTTGACTTCACTAAGCACTTCATTCAGGTGCACACAGTTAATAATTTAAGTAATTGCTTTTGTCATTGCATGCCATAGAATGCCAATATCTCATCCTCCAAGACTAAACAGATATCCACTATTTTCAAAAACCTACCAGTTTAGGTAATTACAGATTCTCATTTCCTTGAGGGCTTATTGCCTGCAAATTTTTCTGTTATAAATTACTTTATAAAATCAGGTTTCTTAGTGTAGAAAATAGAATCCATTCTAGATAGTACAAGCACAAAGTGATTTAATAAATATATTAGTTAACTTATAGAATTCCCTAGATAGGCAGAAAATGAGGCTTGACTATTGCACAATTTGGAAGTATTTGGGGTGATTGAATGAGTCTGGTGGCCCAATTCTCAGCTTCCGCACCAATATTCCCCATCCTCCATTCCTGCTTTATAATTCTAGATTTTTATCTCACTAAAAATATCATATAAGTGTGTGTGTGTACATATATATATATATATATATATATATATATATATATGGGACGCACATACTATGTTATTATTTTGCTTATTGCCCAACTCTATGCACTAAAGTGAGAGTGGGAAATTTTATTCGTTTTCTTCACTGTTGTATACTCAGTGCCTAGAAAAATGGCTCACAGTAGATACTCAATAAATATTTGTTGAAATAATTAATAAATAGTCCTTGCTTTTGTGGAGTTTATGTTGAGCAGGTGAGAAAGGCATTAAACATACATAATCTCCCAAATAAAATGTAAATTGGAATTTGTTGTTAAGTTGTGCTAAATTGTTCTATTGTTAGTTTGGTTGAGGAAGGAATTATTTTTTCCCAGAATCCCTTTCTCTGTAGGTTGTGGGACCACAAAGACATGGTCACATGGAGACAACAGCCATATACCTCTTCACAAGATCCCCTTCACAGTCTCATTTTGGCAGTTTAATTTATACAGTTTATTGGATTATGTCATGATAACTATATTTGGAGTAGAAAAGGTGAAGAAAAGTACAAGTGGGCAGATTTTGAGTCTTACTTTGGACATATTAAGTTTGGGGTACTTCTGAGACATTCAATAGGAGATGCTTTTTAAGCACTTGGGGTCTAGAGCACAGTCTTCAAGTCTGAGCTCTAGGTACAACGTTAGGAGACATTTGCATATATGGAGTCCAGTGGAGATGATCACACTTTATGTATGGAAATTCAAATATAGCAATTAAAGCAGAAACCAAAGAGCAAAGATAAAAAAAGAGTGCAGTGCTTTAAATAGTGTGGGATTTTCTTGCTGCCATTTCATTCAGTGAGTACATGGCCTGGATTGAGTGGGATTTAGGAGATACTCATCAGCTGTTTCTTCATTCAGTGAGTTCCAGTGTGAGTATTTCACTGAGTTGAATGTGATTCTAATATTTAAAAATACTGAACATAGTTTCCACACAATATAACACCTAAATACAAGCCAACTCTTGCTGGAGATCAACTAAAGAATCAGCAATCTTCCAAAACCTGGGTCAAAAAAAAATCATCTGTGTTGAATTTCTTAAGAGATAAGCATGTCAGTCTCAAATATGGCAATTCTTGTGGGATTTTTTGGGGGCAAATTTTGACAAGTTGCTCTTTTACTTGACAGGCTGATATTAGATATTAATCCTCATGTAAAAGGGAAATTTCACTGTAGCTGAGTGGATGAGATTATATAGGAAAAGAGAATATTGGGAGAAAAGAGAAAATCATTGAGAAACTGTAAAAATTTTTGGCCAGAGTGAGGAGACTAAGTCAAAGAGGTAGGAAAAGTAAAATGGTAGAGAGCCAGAATAAGAAGTGTTGTGCCTTAGAAGCAAAAAAAAAAAAAAAGGATGGAGTAGAAACTTATTCTTATGAAGGATGGAGTAGAAACGTATTCTTTAGTAAATTAATTTTTAGATATTCTGGGGAGAGTATTTCTTCAAATTAAAAAAAATGAGCACCTTCATTAAAAAAGATTTTATTGAATAGTTGGCCTCTCATGAAGTAAGATCTTCAAGGAGCAAGTAAAAAAAAAGAAGGGAATAATATAAACTGAAATTAAAATTTAAATGGGCACATTTAAAGAAGTTCTCTGTAGGGCTTTTTATACAACCTGTGTAACTTTCCTCTGTGGCCCTGTTTCTTTGAGGACATATGCATACTTTTACTATAGGAGAAAAAGTGCTTTGTTCCAGTGATAAAGCGAGGGAGTTGAACTCAAGATTCCCAGATCTAACCTGTAAGACTGAGAATGGAGTGATCCCAGATAGATAGAACATCTGGCTTCTGGCAGAAGCAAAACCAAATAATGCCTGGAGGGCTATATTCTCAGTTTAGACTCCCAGGTTTTCCACAGGTTAAAATCAACCAACACGAGTTCATAAACCATCCTGAAGGGAGACATGATAGATTTAGTTCTTCAAGGATTTCAGATAATGGACGTATTATCTATATGGATATAAAATAAATATGTGTTTTAGTTTTCTATTGTTATTGTAACATATCACCACAAATTTAGTGGGTTAAAACAACACAAATTTATTGTCTTATCGTTCTGGACTTCAGAAATCTAAAATCAAGGTGTTGGATAAAATGTGTTCCTTTTAGAGGCTTCAGAGGTGAAAAATTTCTTTGCCTTTTCCAGCTTCTAGAGACTGCCTGCATTCCTTGGCTCACAGCCTCTTCCTTCATCTTCAGTGTGCATCCCTCCAATTTCTGGTTCCATTGTTCCATCTCCTTTATTTGCTTTTGTTCTCTTGCTTTCCTCTTATAAGAACTCTTATGATTTCGTTGGCCCACCCAGATAATCCTGAATAAACTCCCCTTCTCAAGATCCTTATTCACATCTGCAAAGTCCCTTTTGCCACATAAGATAACATATTTACAGATTTTGGGGATTAGAAAAAGGACATCATTGTGTATGTGAAGGGTGTGTTATTCTATCTGCCACACTATGCATGAATGCTTAAAGAATGTTTAAAGAATAGAGTTATAAAAAAGAAAAGCACTAAGGCAATACATAAGAATAACCATAGATTTGAAAAGAAGTAACTAAAAATTTTCAAGTAAAATGTGCTTGTCAATTAAAAAACAGAAAACTTAAAGCATGGGCCAAACAACAGAATAGATGCAGCTGAAGAGAGAATTAGTGAACTAGAAGATAAAACTGAAGAGTATTTTGGGATGGCATCCAGAAAACTAAAATGGAAAATATGAAAGAGGGGTTAATAGATATGGACAATAGAATGAGAATGTCTAATATGCTTCTAATAGAAGCCCTGGGAAGAGAAAATAAAAACAGTGGAGGAGAGGCAATATTTGAAAACGATGTTTGAGAATTTTTCAAAACTGATGAAAGATATGAAGTCACAGATCCAGAAACAATGTTTACTAGGCAGAATAAAGTGAAAAGAAACCTATCTCTAATTAAGAGATTGAGCAACAGTAGAACATCAGAGACAAAGAGCTCTAAAAAGTAACCAGGCAAGAAAGGCAGATTACCCCTGCCCACCTAAGAGAACAGGCTTTTTTTAACAGAAAAAAAATGAGAGGTAGAATAATTACATATAATAATATTATTATTACATGTACTGAATTTAGAGAGAAAAAAACTGTTCATCTAGAATTGCGTCTATCTCAAGAGCAGAGTAATATAAAGGCATTTACATATAAGTCAATGTTGACTACAGACTGAGAGTGTTAATCACAAATAGAACAGAAGAAACTTCTGAAAGATATATTTCAGGAAGAAGAACAGTTATTCTAGGAGGAAGTTATGAGATGCAAAATGGAATTGGGAAAACAATTTAAACATGTAGATAAATAAACAGTGTTTATTGTAGTGATAATGAGTAGCTTGTTATGGCCAAAAAAGACACAATTAAAATATTGGAGATAAAAAGCTTATAAACCAGAATTGAGGTGGCCAGAGTTTAAGTGTTCTAAGAGTTCTTGATCACAGTAAGGGGAAATCTTTTTAACTTTAGATTGTTATATATAAATGCTAAATTTCAATAGTTACCTCTAAACAATAGACATAAGGTGTGTAATTTTTAGACAAGTAGTGAATAACTAGAATAAGAAAACAAACAAAAGTTTTATAAGAAAAGAAATGAAGAGCATAAATCAAAAACAAAAATTAAGATAAAAACAGGTTCACAATAAATTTAAAAGGACCACCCTTGATTAAAATACAGAGTTTGTCAATGAGGCCAGCATTATCCTGATATTGAAACTAGACAAGGATGTAACAACAAAAAAAGAAAATTATAGGCCAATATCTCTGATAAACATAGATGCAAAAATTTTCAACAAAAAATAGCTAACTTAATTTAGCAATACATTAAAAGGATCACACACCATGATTGAGTGGGATTTATTCAAGGGATGCAAGGATGATTCAACATCTGCAAATCAATCAATATGTTACATCACATTAATAAAATCAAGGATGAAAATCATATTATCACCACAATAAATGCAGGAAAAGCATTAGACAATAGTCAGCATCCATTTATGATAAAAACTCTCACTAAAGTGGTTATAGAAGGAGTGTACCTCAACATAATAAAGGCCATATATGACAAGCCCACAACTAATGTCATACTCAGAAGCTTTCAGCTTTTCACCATTGAGATCAGGAATAAGACAAGGATGCCTACTCTATCTTATTCAACATAGTGTTGGAAATCTCAGGCAGAATAATTAGTCAAGACGAAGAAATATGATGAATATTAACCAGACTTATTTGGTGATTATTTTGCAATATGTACACATAATGAATCATGATGTTGTACATATGAAACAAATGTAACTTTATGTGTCAATTATATAACAATAAAAATCTACCCAATGAATAAATAGCCAAAGGGTCTGAATAGATGTTTTTCCAAAGAAGATATACAACTTGCCAATAAGCACGTGAAAAGATGCTCAACATCATTAGGAAATGCAAATCCAAAACCACGATGAGATATTATTTTACAAGCACAAGGATGGCTATAATAAAAAAGACAGACAATGACAAATACCATAGAGGGTGTGGAGAAATTGTAACTCTCATTCATAGCTGGTGGGCCATAAAATGGTGTAGCTGATTGAAAACCAGTCTGGAAGATAGAATAATCATTTGGCCCAGCAATTCTGCTCCTAGGTATATACTTAAGAGAAGTAACAACAGATGTGCACACAAAAACTTATACATGAATCATCGTAGCAACACTATTCATAACAATCAAAAAGTTGGAACAACTCAGATAAACAAAAGTGGTGCATTCACACAAGAGTGTGTATTTAGTCATAGAAAGGAGTGAGGTACTGATATACCTCACAGATGAACCTTGAAAATATTCCGCTAAGTGAAATAAACCAGTCCCCAAATACCATGTATTGTATGATTCCGTCTATATGAAATGTTTAGAATAGGCAAATACATAGAGGCAGAACATTGGTTATTGTGTGCTAGGGCCAAGGAGTAAGGGTTTATCACGAGGAAATGGGGAGTGATTGCAAATGGGTTTTTTGTTAGTTTGCTTTGTGGTGGACGAAAATGTATTAAAATTAGATTCTGGTGATGATTGTACAACCCTGTGAATATGTGAAGAAATATTGAATTACATCTTTTTTTTTTTTGAATTACATCTCTTAAATGGGTGAGTTGTATAGCATATGAATTATGTATCAGTAAAGCTGTTAAAAATGATCCAAAACAAAATAAAATGAAAACAAAACTACAGAGTTTGTCAAATTGGATTAAGAACAATAACAAATGCAGCTTTCTGGCCTTTTAAAGACAACCTAAAACATAAAGACACAGGTTGAAAATATAGCAAAGGAAAATGATAAATAAATCCAAATCAAAAGCAAATGAAACTTACTTTGGTCAATAAAAGTGACTTTTGGATAAAAAAGCATGACAAGAAATAATGGAGGTTATTACATGATGATAAGAAGTTTAATTTATCAGGAAAATATAGCATTTCTGAACTTGCTTCTCATAATATCGTGAAAAATATAGTAAGCAAAACCTGATAGAACTTCAGGGAGAAATTGAGAAATGTACCTCCAGAATAGGAAATTTTGACATGTTTTTTTTCCTTTATTGGTGGATGAAACAGATAAAAGAATTGGTGAAGAAATAAACTATTTCTACACTGTCATCAACTTGCTTGCTATATTGGACATATGTAAACCTCTGCTCTCAATCAGTAGAAGGCACATATTCTTCCTAAGCACACATGAAATGTTGATAAAAATTGCCATGTGTTAAGTCACAAAGCAAGTTTCAGCAAATTTCAGTGACTCATTATCAAAGAGATCACATTCCCTGATCAATTTTATTAAATTCATGGCAAAAAATGGAAGTAATCCTATATTTTATTTTATTTATTGAAACCTTTTTTTGCATGGTGTAGCATTAACTGTTTTAACCATGTTAAAAGTGTGCAACTCAGTGGCTTATGCTACATTCATAGGGTTGTGTGAATCACCACCACTATCTATTCCCAGAACGTTTGATCATCACCGAAAGAAACTCCTTATCTATTAACAATTATTCTTCACCCCCCACCATTGCTCCAACCCTGGTAACTATTAGTTTGTTTTCTGTCTCTATGGATTTGTCTGTTCTGGACATTCACATAAATGGGATGATACAATATGTTGTCTTTTGTGCCTCACTTCTGTCACTTAGCTTAATATTTTCAAAATTTATCTAGTTTGTAGTGCATATCAATACGTCATTATTTTGTTGCCAGATAATATCCCATTGTATGAGTATACCATATTTTATTTATCCGTTCATCAGTTGATGAACATTTGGGTCATTCCCACTTTTTAGTTATTATATATAATGCTTCTGTGAACATCCATATATTAGTTTAAATATGGACACATGTTTTCACTTCTTTAGGGTAAATATCTAAAAGTAAAATTTCTGGGTCATATGATAATGATACGTTTACATTTTCTGATAAACTACCAAATTGTTATCCAAAGTGGTTGCATCATTTTTTATTCCCACCAGTAATGTATGAAGGTTCTGGTTTGTCTATATCCTTACCAACACCTGTTATTCTCTATTAAAGAAAATAAATTATAGCCATCCTAGTGAGTGTGACGTGATTTAATATTTCATTGTGATTTTCATTTTCATTTTCTTAATGACTGATATTAACATCTTTTCACGTGCTTATTGGCCATTAATATATCTTCTTGTGAGAACTGTCTATTCAAGGCCTTTGTCCATTTTTGTAACTGGGTTGTTTGTCTTTTTGTCATTGAGTTGTAAGAGTTCTTTATATACTTTGGAAACTAGACCCTTATCAGATATATAATTTGCAAATACTTTTCTCCCATTCTGTGGGGTGTCTTTTGACTCTCTTGATAGTGTCCTTTGATTCATAACAGTTTTTCGTTTGGAAGTCTTATTTAGTTAAGTTTTTTTTCTTTTGTTTCTTGTGCTTTTGGTGTCATATCCAAGAATCTATTGCCAAATCCAAAGTCATGAAGATTCACTGTTATATTTTCTTTCAAGAGTTTTATAGCTTTAGCTCTTAACATTTAGGTCTTTGATTCATTTTGGGTTAATTTCTGCATATGGTGTGAGGTCAGGTCCAGCTTCATTCTTTTGCTTATGGTTATTCAGCTGTCCTAACATCATTTGTTCAAAAGACTGTACTTTCCCTTTCCTTGGCAATCTTGTTGAAAATCCGTTGATCATATGTGTATGGGTTTAATCCCTATATTTTTGAAGAAAGTCTTCTAAATAACTCACAGGTCATAAAATAAACATTGATGGAAAATCAAAATATTTAAATCTGAAAAATAGTAAAAACCTGATGTTTTAATACTGTGGGAATCCTGCTTCAAGCAAGGACAAACTCGCTTGTTTCATATCAACCCTCCTACAAAGAACAACTAAAAAAGTGAAAAAAAAAGAAAATTAATCTGTTTGAAAGTAGTGGAGGGCTATGAAGACAGTTAGGGCTTGTTAGCGTAAGAAATCAGATAGAAGGAAAGCCTGGGGGAGTGAGTCACCCATGACATCATTGTCCTCCTCAAGGCATTTGCCGCCTCGAAAACAATGGCTGAAAGGTTGAGCTGAAAAGCAAGAGAGAGATAGAAAGAAGATACAGGAGAGGCATAGAAAATAGATGGGAAATATGGAAGGTAAAACCTTCTAACATACATGACATTGAAGTCCCAGAAAGAGAAAGAAAATGGACAGAAGCAATCTTTAAGGAGATAACAGCCACAAATTTTCCAGAAATTACAGGCATCAGGCCACAAATGCAAGCAGGATACATGCAAAGAAAATCACACCTGTTGACACATCACATTCAAACTGCTGAAAACAAGAGATGAAGATAAAGTCATAAAAGAGCCAGGGAAAAATGGTATATTACTTTCTAAGAAGCAACAATAAGACTAAAAAGCAGCATTAGATATAAAAGGGGGCACTTTATAAAGATCAAAGGGTCAGCCTATTAGAAATATATACTAATGCTAAATTGGTATTAGTACAGAACCAAAAGGATAAATAAGCAAGCTCATACTTATAGTGAGAGATCTTAACATACTTTCCCCAACAACTGATAAACCAAGTAGAAAAATAAAATATCAACAAGTCTATTGAATTCAATAGATTATTAATAAACTGATGTAATTTACATTTGTAGCACACAGCACAACAATGTTTTCCCATTACTCTATTTTTCAATGGTATTGGACTATTTACAAAATTTACCTAGACACCAATAATAAAATAGCTGGAAAAGTTCTCAAATATTTTCATGCTATAAAATCAACTTCTAAGAATTCTTGGGTCAAGCAAGAATCACAATAAAAATTAGAAAATATTCTTAAGTTGAAGAGAATGTAACTATGAGATAGAAAAATGTGTAATGTAGAGGTAAAATTACATTTAAAGGAAATATATACTTCCTATACTTTACTATACATACTGAAATAAAAAAGAAAGGCTAAAACCAATGATGTGTGTCTTTATGTCAAGAAATTAGAAAAAATTGCAAATTAAGCCCAAAGGAAGTAGGATAAAATAAAAAGGGCAGAGGGGCGCCTGAGTGGCTCAGTTGGTTAAGTGTCTGACTTCAGCTCAGGTCATGATCTCACGGTTTGTGAGTTTGAGCCCCACATCAGGCTCTGTGCTGACAGCTCAGAGCCCTGGAGCCCACTTCGAATTCAGTCTCTGTCTCTCTGACCCTCCCCTACTCACTCTCTGCCTCTCCCTCAAATATAAAACATAAGAAAAAATTTTTTTAAAAAGGGCAGAAATTAACAAAATTAGTAAAACTGTATGCATGAGTGCATCCTTAAATTCAAATTCAAAAATTGGTTCCTTCAAAACATTAATAGGCTTATATGCTTCTGGGAGTGTCAATATAGGATAAAAAAGGAGAAAATAAAAAAAAACAATATCAAGAATTAAAAAAATGACATTGTTACATTTTTGACAGACATTTAAAAAGAGAAGATGTTATAAATAATTCTATATGAATAAATATTTTAAAAATAAGGAAGATAATATTAAAAAATTATAAAACTGGTACAAGAAGAAATAAATAATTTTATAGTTATAAAAAAGTCTTAAATCTACTGTTTTCTTTCCCACAAAGAAAACTCTAGACCTGGATTATTTCATCTGAGTGTTCTACCAAAGAACTGCTAGAAAAAATAATAACACAAATGTATCTTTTTTTTCTGGTCATTAAGCTGTTGTGTCTCAACCCCAAGTCCATTCTTGTATGCTTTACTTTCTGATGCCGGAGCTGGGATTTTGTAATTTACAGTTCTTTTTCACTGGGTGGCTTCGCATTAGGCTCTGCAGAAGTAGAGCTCAAGGGCAAGACTGGAAAAAGGAGACAGGGAGATAGGGTGATATTATATAATATCAAATATCTACTCCTGAAACCGAAAACAAAACAATGAAAAAACCCAAATGAACAAAAAATAAAAGACACATCAGCCATCTGTAATGTATTGACCTTATTTGGATCCTAATTCAAACAAACTTAAATATGCATAAATACTATTATTTTATGTATATATGTGTATATACACATTATGTTGTATGCATGTGTGTATATAATGCATCTGTACAATATATGTGTATACACATGTATACATACACATATGTAAACATATACATAAAGGAAGTGAGAACACAGACTCCATTAAAAAATCAAATATCAAAAAAATTATATATTAATTAAAAAAACAGATTATAAGACCAAAGAAGAAAGAGATAGTGGTCAATAGAGAAGTCAGATAAGATGAAGACCAAATATAATCTATGAGCTTGTGATGTAGCTGTTGGTGCATTTAGGGAGAGCTGCTGAAGAAGAATGAGAGGGGCAGAGGCCAGATTAGAATGGATTTACAAATGAGTAGAAAGAATGGAGACCAGTGGCATGGGCTGGTGCTCGCTGTTGCTGGGTTCAGATGGTACTGCCATAATAGATTTCAGGTCTTTAGCAGCCAACTATATGTTGGTGTGACTGAGACAGGCATGGGCTGACAGCATGCACCCCAAGGTCTAACTATTAGGAAGCGTAAGTGCAGATTAAATATTGATTCAGGGCTTTACCTAGAGTTGGCTCCATAAACCATACATAAGCCATACAGTGGTATTGCAGGGCTAAACTACTAAGTCACTGTAGTTGCTTTCATGTCAAACCTCACAGTCCAACAAAATTATCCTTGGTGATCCAGACCACCTGATTATTTTCCATTCAGTCTGGTTTTCTATTAATACAGAGATTTAGTTTTATGCCACAGCAGATGTTTATGCCTCTGAGGGAGTCTAACTGTATTTAATACTTAATTAACAGGGGATATTATCTGGTTACAGGATTAAATGGCCCAGTCCATTAAAATAGGCTTTGAGACCAAGCTCCTGGCTCTAGATGCTTGTACTTGGGATCTGAGATTTGGCAGAAAGGAAAGTTCTGCTCCTGCAGGCTGTTTCCAGGAAGTGGCTTTCATCTGAAATGCATTCAAGGCACTCCTTCCTGATATCACATCTTGCGTCATGTTGGAAGATCTTGTTTTTACAGAGGAGCTACAGCAATGTTTCAGATGAGCTCACAAAGAAGGCCACAACAGGGGCTCTGTTAATGAGGTAACCTTAAAAATCTAGCCAAGGGAAACCTCCCCTCCCGGGGTTATTAGTAAACATTTTATAAATAACATCCACACATGCTTAAAAATGAAGGGGTTTGGTTTAGTTTATGGAGTTTGCTTCTTTGGATAAAATTCAAGTAACTCCTAAGACAGTGGACCTTCCCTTGGTCCTTAGAGGACAACCAAGAAGGGCAGAGAGGCACAAAGCCATTCATCCATATCGCTTGAGGAATAACTCAGGTAGAGAGCCATCCAATAAGAAGCCTACCTACTCCTCCATGAGCAATCCCCAGATACCACTTGATTGCTTGATTCTCTCAGGATTTCTTAGTGTCCTTTTTCCCGGAAAACAGGGCCTGTTTTCCTTATCCTCAGAGGTTCCTTCTCTCAATAATGGCTTGTTTCATGCTCTAGGGTAAGGATGCTGGATATAGAGGGAAAGCTGGACCAAGACACCTGCAAATCTAATCAATCTAAACAGTCACAGTGGTTGGCACAGGGTCACGGGGGGAGCATACAAACAGGAAATATTAGCTAACAAAGACGAGAAATCCATCCTAGAGTGTCTTCTTCATATTTCTTTTGCTGATTCTCCCTTTCTCATTTTTGTTCACAGCAGGAAGTATGTGTATCCTGTGTTAAAGAAGCTATCAATTGTTTTTAATAACCCAGGAGTGAATTGCATTTGGTAAGCTTGTCTTCAAGGTAAAGTATGCCGTAGAAAGCACACAATAAAGAAGGTTAAAGAAGTTTTAAGATTGTCTATGTTCAGATACCTCATCCTCTATACGAAGCGACAATGTCCAATATCTCTGGGCAACTATATGATATTGAGCCATGTGGTAGATTGACTTCCAAAGAGTAAATGACTTACAAAGAGTCACACATTCCAGGATCCAAGCACTCACATATTCCTCTTCCACATGGACTCTGAATTCAGCCACTGGCTTGCTTTGGCCAATGGGATATCACAAATGAGACCCAGGTAGGGCCTTGTGAAGCACTTGCATATTGGGGCTTTCCCCCTGTGATGTTGCCCTGAGCTGTTGCGCTACCCAAGCCCACAGTGAAAGGCCACATGGAGAGAGAGGCTGAACCATGTGGAGCTGAACCAGCTGTCTCAGTGGAGCCCAGTGGCTATCTGTCCAGCTGGCTGAATGTAGCCATATGAGCGGTCATGGGAGAGCATCAGAAGGACCACCCAGGCAACTTCTGGATCATGAAAAATAATGTCATGTTTCTTTTAAAAGTAGTGAGTTTGTGGAACTGGAGGGTATTATGCTAAATGAAATAAGTCAGGCAGAGAAAGACAGATACCATATGTTTTCACTCATATGTGGATCCTGAGAAACTTAACAGAAGACCATGGGGGGGGGGGAATGGAAGGGGAAAAAAAAGTTACAGAGAGGGAGGAAGGCAAACCATAAGAGACTCTTAAATACTGAGAATAAACTGAGGGTTGATGGGAGGTGGGAGGGAGGGGAAAGTGGGTGATGGGCACCGAGGGCACCTGTTGGGATGAGCACTGGGTGTTGTATGGAACCCAGTTTGATGATACATTATATTTAATAAAAAATTATGTTGCAAATAGAATGAAGGCAAAAAAAAAAATAAAAGTAGTAAGTTTTGGGCTGTTTTGTTGCACAACAATAGACAACTAAAACAGGCCAGGATCTTATATTTTCCATATTACATTCATTTTTTTTGCATGTGTCTGAGAGTAATGCCTAGACCTATAATTATCCATGCCCATATATATTAAAATATAACTAGAAGAGAGTAGGATGATGGTTGCCAAGGTGTGTGAGCGCTGGAAATGGGGAAATATTGGTCAAAGGGCACAAACAGCCTTCCAGTTATAAGATGAATACATTCTGGAGACCTAATATACAGCATGGTGACTATAGTTGACAATACTGTATCATACCCTTGAAAGTTGCTAAGGGAGGAGATCTTAAATGTTCTCGTCACACACGTATGCACACACACACACACACACACACAAAGTTAATTATGTGAGGTGATGGAGATGCTGACTAACCTTTTTGTGGTAATGATTTTGTAATATATGTGTATAGCAAATCATCACCTTGTATATCTTACGCTTACACAATGTTATACATCAGTTAGATGGTAATAACCCTGGAAATAAAGAAAAACTATGATTATAGAGAACGGAGACTGTTCTCCTTAAGCCACACCCCAAATCTATCCCATCATTCAGGACTCTGTGTGCACATATTGTGTAATTCAAAGTGGTAAGAGACGAGAAAGATTAGGTGAAAGAATACACGTAATTGGGAAACTAGAGAAGACATATGGGTGTGTATGTAGGTGTTGTGCATGTGCACACTCAGAAAGAGAGAGAGAGAGAGAGAGAGGTAGATATCAGGGAAATGATTAGAGGAAGCTAGTTAAATAGAAATGGTTCTCGGTGGGTGGTGGTGTACTAAACAGCACAGGTGGTAGAGACATGCTAACTTCTGAGTTCAAGACCTAATGATTAAAGCAATCTGCATGTGGCATCTAAGCATTGGCTCATAATTAAAAGATCACCAAAAGCATTGGTATTCCAGGGGATTTTTTCCTAGGGTTTGGTTTACTTTTTCTTGATATTGTTGGAAATTCTTTGCAAATGAAGTGTGTAATGCTGGAGCCCCAAAGAAAAATGGGACATTAAAAAAAGCACATAATCTTATTTTGACATCAAATTGCCTGTAGACTGTCCTATGGTATTCTGTTTTTTTTTTTAAGCCACAAAGAACACAGAAAAAATAGACTTTTCCCAGTGAATAGGTAAAGAAAATATATTAAAAATATTCGGTTAGAAATATGTTTGTGAAAGTGTGCCTGGGTGGCTCAGTCGGTTGGGCGTTGGGCCTTGGCTCAGGTCATGATCTCGCGGTTCATGAGTTTGAGCCCCGCGTCGGGCTCTGTGCTGATAGCTCGGAGCCTGGAGCCTGCTTCTGATTCTGTGTCTCCCTCTCTCTGCCCCTTCCCCACTCATGCTCTGTCTCTCTCGGTCTCTCAAAAATGAATAAATGTTAAAAAAAAAAGAAATGTGTTTGGAAAGCAACACTTAGCTGTATTTAAAACATTCTCTCTAATGTGTGTGTGTGTGCATATATGTATATGTGTTTGCAAAATAGACTTTTTATAGCTAAGAAGTTCTGTCAGCTGAGGTTTCACCGCAACTCGTACTGTCATTGAGCGCGTTGAGGCTTCAGTCGCAGGGCAGTCTATGGGTCACCCACCTCCTTGTCTGAACAGCTTTCTTCCCGTGTACGCACGTAATGTCCATTTGCAATGAAACAAAATGAATTCTCCTGCAATAAACACTTCCTGCAGATCAGCAAAGTGGTGAGGAAACTATGTATAAATATACACCTAATTATGTTTGATTTATGAAAAGCAATTAAAATGTACATGCAGATGCACACACACACACACACACACACACACACCCCCTTACACAGGGCTATGTTCTGCATATTAGAAGACACCACCACTGCCACACCCATTTGGGACCTAAACTTCTTGATGGTTCTGGCACAGAAACCCACATTCTTGTTAGATGGGAAAAACTGGAAGCAGTATTAATCAAATCTTTCTCACTGCTTCCCTAATTGTCTTGCTATTATAACAGTGATGATTTCTTCCGAAGAATCACTTGATGTGAAGCAAAATGCTATTTGCTGAATGCCCCAGCCAGAGCCCCCAGGTTAGACAGCTTTCTTGCTCCCCAGAAAGAGAAGACACAACTGGAAAGGAAGCAGGTGTGGCTGGTGGCACCCTGTGGCAGGTGTTCATTACACTGAGGTGTAATGATACCTGGCCTTGCGGGGAAGGGGTAAGAACAACTTCAATGGCTTCATTTCTGAATGATTTGCTTAAGGACCCTTTGCGCTCATAAATAATTTTTAAATTACAATCTTACCTCTTCCCCCTTCTTGACACTGTGTACCCCCGCAGTTCCACCACAGGGCTTCACCACCCACAGCACCTTCTGGGTGAAAATTACAGAATCAGAAAGCCGGTGTCAACGGCGAGACTGCTCATAGCGAGTTTTCGCTGAGGTAGAGTTGAACGATTATACTTTTATTTTAAAGTGGTGTTTCTTAGAGTGTGGTCTGGAGACTAGTGCTTCAGCAAAGGGTAAACGGCACTCCAGGGGCAATGTCATATGCTTGCACTTGCTCTCCCAAGGCTGTGCTAGAATTTTCCTGGAAATTAACACACAGTAAAACAAGTTTCTACATTCCTAGGAAAACCAGTCTGAAGCTCAATGAAATCTGATTCTCTTACTAGTATCTTGGCAATAGCTCAGGACATATGCAGTCCAGCCTTTCTTATCTCCCCTCTGCTGGAGACCAACTGCCTTGGAATTACTGGTGAAAGTTACTTGTGAAGATACAGATTCGTAAAACCCCTGGAAAATTCTGAATTAGTCGGTCCGGGGTGAGAGCAAGGAGTCTGTACATTGTACAAGCACCTAGCAGATTCTTATGCACCAGTGTCTGACAGATCCTGTTAAAAGATAGGGAGTGAAGGCTCAGATACCATGATGATTCACACCTGAGACACAGGATTGCTCTTGGATAGAGGTTTCTGACTCACAGAGGTTAAGTACTCTTTAATACTTGTGAGGTCATTTGTATTATCAAAGTGCTGCTTTGTGTATTTATATATGACATTTGGTCTTCCAACTCAGCAGAAAGTCAACATATGTCAAGTGTCTACTTCTGGCCCTTACTCTGGCCCTTGTCTTGCTATTGTTACATCATTTTATATCCATGCTGGACAGTATTGCCATTTTCACGTTACTAAGGAGAAACGAGATGGAGAGACACAGATGTTAATTATTAACTTTGGGCCCATAATCTTTCCCCTGTTATTGATGCTTTCTTTCCCTACGATAAAATAAAGCTATTTGTAACTGGACACACGGACCCAAGTACTAATGATTACGTTATCCGATCTTCCTTGTAGCTAGATGTGAGCATGTGATAAAGTTTTGCTCTTGGTATGTAAAGAGAAGCCATGTACAGCTTCCACAGGTATCACTTTGATATTTTTCATTTTATTTTATTAACTTTTATCTTTTTTTCCATACCGATTACCTAGCTTTAATAGTTATCAACACTTGGTGAATCTTATCACATCTCTTTTCTCTCCTCCACCTGCTCTCCAAACCTACCACCTTCCACTGGCCATGCACCCGTCCTTGTCCCTTATTCCTTCCTGCCAGCTGGAATATGCACATGACAGGTGAACCCTGAGTACATGTCTTACACCACAGGTGGAAGCCACAGCATGAGGATGGCAGAAAAAAAAAGAAAGAAGGACCCTAGGCTCCTGAAGTCTTTATGAAGTCATCCTCACATCCTGGACTATATACTACTGGACTTTTATGTATAAGAGGAATACATTTCTACACAGTTAAAGCCACTGTTTTATGACCTCCAGCCAAAATTATCTCGAATGTTTATAGTGGATTAAATAGAAGACCCCGGTGGGCCATTTTACCAAAACAAAGCCACACCAAACCATTCTTGTCCCCATTCCTGGCTGAGTAAATTCCATGTCATACAAAAAAATTAAACCTTTGATAATCGAAGATGCTCATGGGTTCCAAATCATCAATCTGATCATCAGTGAATACTTCCCTGTAGGAAGTTGAGCATTGGGTGAATAATTAACATTAGGTAATAAAAGTTGAAGCAGAGACTACTTACTGGTCGTTTCCTATTATCTGTTTTTCTTTCTTTTTTCCCTCTTATACTAGGTCCCAAGTTTCCGGCTGAGCACATGAACATGGCCTTATGAAATAGAACTCGCCCTTCCTCACCTTATTTATAGGACAAGGCCATCAGGGTACTAAATTCTGAACAATGCGAAGTTAAGTAGAAGAGATACACACTTAAGGGACGTGTCCTTAGGGGGGCAGAGATGCTCTTCTTATGTTCCACCCTCCTTTTCTTAGTGTCTGGAATGCAGATGTGCTGAACAGGGCTTACAGGCACCTGGGACCATGAGGTAGAAACCGCACCTTGGGAAGGGTGAAACACCAAGTTAGAATGGGGACAACAGCCAGCCTGAACTGCTGGTCTCTAAATTCCATTTATGTGAGAGAGAAATAAATTTCTCTTTTATTTATTTCATGTTATTTTAGTTTTCTCTTGAAGCCACACCTAAACCAAACTGATTAATATTCTCATACTTTTTTTTTCTCTTTAAGCATTAAGTATGACTGCAATCTTGCCTCTCTGTATTTTCTTTAGATTAGATGGGTTTTTGTTTAATTGGTGCCTGACATAATATTTTAAACAGACCCTACCTTGGGTGTATAGTTTATAATTTATTATTATGAATATGTGTTGAGAAGGCAGTATGAGATATTAAGCCTTGGCCTGGTCTGTACCAGAAAGTAGTATTGGCATAATACACTTGAAATAAACACAGTCTTTCCCGTCCATTTCCTACCACTATTGGCTAAAACCTCTTTGTTCCCAACTCTTGTTTGGGGATTCTTTTTGGAGTCTCCAATGTAAGGGCAGACTTTTGGCAAAAATCACTAAACATTCTGTGAATTGAAAAATAGATGAACGGGATGGTGAATCTCTTTAATTTTGTTCTTCCAGGTCTACACTGTGACTTTGTTCATCCTGCTGTGTGCACGGGGAGCCCGACCCACCTGAAATGCATGAATGCGCTCTCTCACTCTCCAGTTAGATGAATGGACGCCACTCACAGGTGATGGGAAGGATGGGAAAAGTATGGTCAGGGCACTTATTTTTATGACTTCCTCTCTCCCGTCACTCCATGTTGGCTGCTTCCCTTGATTAAAAGTTTTTATCAGTCAGCTATTGCCGCCTTAAAAGGTTTTTCCTAACTTAGTGACTTAAACAACCATTTATTTGGTTCCTGATTCCGTGGGGTTGAAAATTAGGCTGGCCTTGGTTGGCTAGTTCTGGGCCTGGGCCTGGCTTGGCCAGGTCATTTTTGAATCTGTGGTCAGTCAGTTTGTGGGTTGGCTGGGTGTTGGCTGGCCTGGGATGCTTTCACTTCACAATTTGGCAGTTGGCTGGCTGTCAGTTGGGACAACAGGAGAGAAACAGACATTTGTGTCTTATCATCCAGCAATCTAGCTCAAGGTTATTTTCATGGCAGCTGGGCAGGGTTTCCAGAGAGCAAGCTGGAAGCCACCAGGTGTCTTGAGGCCTCATCTTCCCTAGGGGCTGCCTACCTGTCATTCTGCTATATTCCATTGGCTAATGTAACATGAGATCAGCCCACATTTAAGGGTCAGAGATATGGACTCCAGCTTTTAGTGAAAAGAACTGCAATACTACAAATGGCATGGTTGCGGGCAGAAGTAAAGAGTGGTGGCCATTTTGACGATCTAGCAGAGGGTCACATCTGTTCAATGACTCTGTCCACACAGCTTTTTCTTTGGGTTCTGGAAACTTCTCTCTCTGTTTGTTATTCTTTGCGGGGTAGTAATGGCTCCATGACATCATTGGAAGTGTCCAGACACTTCATTCGACTGCCCTCGGTTATCCAGCTCTGGTTTGCCTTCTGTTCCCCTGCCAAGATCCACGCCGAAATGCTGGAATCTTCCTGTTAAACACAGAAAACTGCACCTCTGTTTATACCTTTGGAAATTTCACTTTTGGTGGGGGGGGGGGGAAGGCTTTAAATCTATATGGATAAAAATAATGTGAGAGATGACAAAATTAATCAAACAATATTGAAATCAAGCATTATCAGAAAGGTGAGCAAGTGAGGTCTTGCTGCAGGACCACACGGAGAGCCTCAGGAAACTGAAGCCCCAGGGACCTGAAAGCAGAGACAAAGGATGAAGTAAAAACAGAAGGAATTAGCGGAGGGCTGTGCAAGGGGCAGCAGGCCCCCCATAATGCCTTTTAGACACTTGCTGAAGATAGGAGAATTTTCAAGAGGAACTGAACCTATATAGATTTGGGGGAAGTTGGCATGGAAATGAGTAGGAATAATTTGTCTTCATGGTATCAGGGAGAATGAAGTGAAAGTCCATACACTAAAATGTCAGACTGCATGGCTGCCCCTGTTCATCTCCCAGCCCTCCCAGTTCCAAGAATGCTTGTAACCAGGCACAGATGGCCTCTATCTTGGCAGGGCAGAAGATTTGAACATTCTTCGCTGCAGAAGTTGGCTGACCCTAAATGAGATCTATAGACACTGACATTTGGATACCCTCCCCATGAAAAGGTCAAGTCCTGACGTGTGACAGTGTGACTCATTTATTGAAAATCCACCTTCACCCACAGAAGTCCCACTGAGCTTCTTGGTGCCTCAGTCCTAAATGTTTGATTAAGCCAAGGATCCCCACACAACTGAGAAAAGCCCCAAACATGAAAGATGGTGACAAAACCAACCAAAGGGAATGAAAGTAAATTTAAGAATAAAGAAACAATGTAGGGAGCCAATGAAAATTTGAAAATAAAACAAAATAAAACACAAAATAACAAACATAGCTATGACCCATATTCTTAGATACACAAAAGCAGATATTATATTCATAAAACAAAAATAGGGTAGTTTTGCCAAAAGTAACAACAATGAACCAGACAGACAACATAAAAGAGCCAGGTAGAGGTCTTGGGATGTAAAAATATAACAGTAGAAATGGAAAAAAAAAAAATTCAGCTGATGAGTTAAAAGATAAAGTTGAAGAAATCTCCCAGAATGTATAAAATGACAAAACGATAGAAAATTGGGGGTCCATTTAGGAGCCCTTATGTCAAATACAGGACATTTAGCATGAACAAAGAGAGAAAAGGTGGAGGGTATAGCACAGAAATAACATCTCTCAGAACTGCAAAGCATGATTTTTTCATAGGCAAAGTACCTACCAAATACTCATTCCTATTAAGGTAAGACAATGTGGAACAGAGACGTAAGGGGAAAAAAAGTTTGATAGGACAGGCTCTGAAGATAGAGGGAGGGGCCATAAGCCAAGGGATGTAGTTGTTTTCTGGAAGCTAGAATGGATGAGGACACGGATTCTCCACTGGAACTGTTCCAAGGAAAGCAGTCCTGCAGATCTATTTCAGACTTCCGGCCTCCAGAACGGAAAGCTACTACATTCATGTGTTAAGACATTAAGTTTGTAGTAATTTGTTACAGGAGCAAGAAGAAACCAATTCGCTGGCCAAATTATTAACAGAGTGTGCAAAGTAAAGACCTTTCAGATACTCATGCCTCAAAGTGTTTGCCTCCATTTTCCTTTTATCAGGAATTTACTAGAAAACATGTTCTACTCAGTGAGGGCCCAAGCATAAGACAGAGTCTGAAATGGGGTCCAGGAAATGGAGGCCAATAGGAAAGAGGAGAGAGGCATGCCCAGGTGGAGGGTGAAAGGGAGCGCCAGGTTTATAACTGGGCAAGGCTCTGCTCCAGATTGAAGCAGAGCCAGGAGGGGAAAACAAGACTTGATGGTTGATTATTTATTGGCCTACACTGGGTGAGGGTTGAGACCTCAGCCTTAAGAAGCCAGAATGTCTGGGTCTCAGCTTTGTTTCATCACTTACTAACCATGCCAGCAACTTACTTAACTCGGTTTTCTTTTTTGCACAATGGAAATAATAATAGTTCTGCCATATAGCGTTGAAGTAAGGTTTAAATTAATACATGTGGCATGCTTAAAATAGCTTCTGGTACGTAGGTCAGGGCCCAATTGTCGTTACCTTTTGTTATTAAAGATGCTTTCGAGTTCTGTCGGATATTTTGGGGGAGGAATTACTGATAGGTGCATGGAATATTGAACAAATATACCTCTCCATGAGGCAATTACAGTTTCGTAGTACAAACTCCAGATGTCAAGGCTATTTACCATCATAATTACATAAGCATTAACTATTGATTTAACTAACACTGTGGTTTAAGTGTTTGGGGAGGTGGGTAGAGGGTGTTGTGTGTGTGGGGTGGTGGTGGGGGCAATGAGTTGTGTGGATAAGACATCAAATGATGAGGTATCAGATTGTAAAATCAAAATATAGCTGAGCAGGGGCACCTGGGTGGCTCAGTTGATTAAGAGCCCGACTTCGGCTCAGGTCCTGATCTCATGGCTGGTGAGTTCGAGCCCCGCATCGGGCTCTGTGCTGACAGCTCAGAGCCTGGAGCCTGCTTCGGATTCTGTGTCTCCTTCTCGCTCTCTGCTCCTCCCTTGTTTTTGCTCTCTCTCTCTCTCTCAAAAGTAAACATTAAAAAAGTTAAAAAATATATAGCAGAGCAAGAGTATTATTTAGATATACCTAAAGAGATAATGTTGGTTGTCCCTGGGGATCGAGACATTGGCATGGGGCAAAGTCAGACAGGAAGCTATTGATTTCCACTATAAGCCCCATGGCATTATTTGACTTTTTAAAGTATGCACAGGTATGCTTTGATAAAAATGTTTAAATGAATAATTAAGTTAACATGTGATAGAACACATTTAGTGAGGTAGGCAAGCCACATACACTTTATTACCAATAGTGATATAATTAACATTCTTTGACTCTGTTGTCCAAAAATGTGAGCCATAGAGCAAAAATTAACGTCAGAGTTTTGGAAATTGCAAATAATTCAGCAATCTTTAGGTCTTGTCTCTAGTGATATTTCAAAGCTAACGGCGCTCAACCTGGGCAGCAAATAAAAATAATCTGGGGTATACATTGTAGTTACCTGGGGAACTCTTAAAACTCCTAATGGCCCAGCTCTGCCCCAGACCAATTTAAATCAGAATCTCTGGAGGTGGGTCCAAATATCAGTGCTCTAAAGCTCCCCAGGTGATTTACAATGTGTGATCAAGGTTGAAGACAACTGTATGAAAATATTTGAGTGGTGTTTGATAGGACTTTTTTTTTTTTTAATTCACTGGCTATGTAATAAGCAGCACCCCACCTTCATCAGCTTGGTAGGAACAGATGTGGGATTGGTGATAGCTCACAGAAATAAATAAACATAAAGTATAAATATGTGTGTGTGTGTGTGTGTGTGTGTGTGTGGGTATGTACTTCCTAAATACTATAATTTGTATTAGGATCACGTCGGAGCACTTCTTTGGTTGATTTTGCTGAACCATATATAGCTTGACACCAGTTTTTCTAGTTATTTAATGCATGAATCAGATTCCCAAGTCTTAGAGGTTTAAATACTGATTGCTATTGTTGAAACACACAGATCTGTGTGAATCAGGATTTACTAATGAACTAATGAATAATAACTAAATTGCACCAGAAAGACCTAGTATTAATTACCATGTAATTCATACTGCATTTTATAAATCAGATACAAAATCCAATAATTATAGGACAATTGCTTTGCAATTACCTTGACTCCACATTAGTAATTACAGGGTAATTTTGTAAATAGTTCACATCACACACCCATAAAGAGAACGGCTATTACTTTGCACCCTGGAGTTGAAAATAACTGGCTTGGGGATTCTAACATTGGGTTAGAGAGGAAACAATATATGATCTTCACTCCATAGTGTAGGATGCCGAAGTCATCTCAGATTTAGTTGGTGACCTGCTCAGTATTTGGCATTTGCTCTAAGAGATATTTATTGATACTAGATATTGATACTAGATTGATACTAGAGATATTTGTGTAATGCAATTGGTATAGCGTAAGTTAAGCTTTCTATCTCCTGTCCGTAATATCCAACATATAAAGTAAATCATACGTAACCAAACAGATGCCAGTAGATATCTATGAGGAGGAATGAGCTTTGAAAATTGAGATAAACTAGATCATGGTAGAAAATGCTGCTCTTCCTTTGAAGGTACTGCCTAAACAGTTTTATTCTAGCTGATTTTGAGTTGGCCAAAGGCTTCTTTGGCAAGTAGGAAGCCTATGATCTGAGTAGCTCTCCACAGAAAGTTTTTTTCCCCCAGACGTTTCAGCTCCGTTGACAGTACTGTGTGTTGGGGAGCTAAGAAAGACTGATCCAGGAGGAAGAGGAGTGGCCAGAATTGCCATGAACCAGGGGAAAATCTAATACTATCCCCTGCCCAGCAAAGGGCTTACAGTCTAAGACCAAATTTAAGGAACAACCAAGAAGTTTACGCCCATGTCTAAATAGAGTTGAGACTGATATGAGATTGAGTCTGGAAGAATGGTATGTGGGTGAGTTTCCCATGGTTCATATGGAGACACTGCATGTGTCAACAACTGAGTCATTTCAGGGATCGCAGCAGCGTGGCAAAAGAAACAGTGATAAGACGCAGATGGATTTGCCAGACCTCTACCACCCACACAAAGCATTACTCTCTGACTGTCAGCTCCCTGGAGAACAGATAAAGCCCAAATAAGATAGGATCCAGAAAAATGTTCAGAAAAGCCTGTCTCTCCATTAGGGTCATAGGAGTCCTCAGGCATAGAGTTGAGGGAACAGTTCCTTCTGAGGCTCTAGGCTGAGGTCTGAGATTTCCTGGATTTGGAACAATCTATTGTTAATTATTTAAAGCGGTGAAAGCAACTACTATGACAATATTTGAAGGGTTATAAAGATGAAGCTCAATTAGATGATTAAACCTAATCTATTAGCTTCCAAAATTTCCCTGTCAGATAAGGATGACCAAACCTCCCTGTCTGGTAAGCATCTGGACACTCATAATATGAAGCCACAGAAGTATTCAGATCAACTTTGAACTACACCAAAATAAAATGCAGACTCCCTGATTCCTGTCCACTCAAGTGTAATTATTAGCTAATTGATAAAGCAACGAAACCACACACCAGGATGCAAACACTACTGGGGCAAGACTTTGTTAATGGAACAAATGGTTCTGTAAGTATATCCCTAACCTCCCTGAAGCCTGAAATGCCAACCTAATTAAGAAAAAGCCAAAGAACCCCAAAGTTTGGCCTTCAGTGTTCTCCACAAAGTGTCTTAATGTTAACTGGAGTCTTTCTCTCCCACTGTGCACTTTGTGTATCCTGCCACTCCATCATCTAGAATACTCATCTTTTGCTAAGCAAACCTGCAATTTCCTGTTGCCGGGTTCTTCCCTTTTTCTGAAACGGCCCATCCATCAGCGTGTCTCCTGCCCAAATCTTATTCTTTAAGACCCAGCATAAATGCTACCTCTGCCAGGAACCATTTTCTTATCACCCCAGTAAAGAGACCCCTCTTCCTTCTTGAAAATCTTAGACCTATTTTCTCTATATTTTTTGTACACATCTTCTCTACTGGTGTGTGAGCTCCTGCAAGCAGGTGCCAGAATGTACACATCTTTGGATTATTCCAAATATGTATTAATTGTCACAACACAATTAAAAATTAGAATGTTCTTCTAGGTATTTCATTTTTTTTTAAGTTTAAGCATTTTTAGGTTATATAAATTATTAGACCCCAGGAGTGCTGATCTATTGAATAAATATTTTTAGTGTCAGAGAAAAGATCATTCAGAGAAAAGATCCTTTTTTTTTTTTTGAGAGAGGGAGTGAGTGAGAGAGAGTGAGCACATGTGCATGAGTGGAGGAGGGGCAGAGGAGGAGGAGAGAGAGAGAGACAGAGGATCTTAGGGCTCGATCTCATGACCCTGGGATCAAGACATGTGCCAAAATCAAGTTGGACACCCAAATGACTGAGCCATCAAGAAAAGGTCCATTTAGGTCACCTGGGTAGCTCAGCTGGTTAAGTGTCCGACTTTGGCTCAGGTCACGATCTCAGAGTTTGTGAGTTTGAGCCCTGTGGCAGGCTCTGGTGTTAGTGCGGAGCCTGCTTCAGATCCTCTGCCTCCCTCTCTCTCTCCCTTTCCCCTGCTCGTGCTCGCTCTCTCTCACCCTCTCTCTCAAAAATAAATAAACATTTTAGAAAAAGGAAAGGTCCATTTTATGCTACAAGTATTTTCTTGTTATCATATTGGTGACTATTAATAACTTGCTTTTTGACTGACATTGAAGATTTCGTGTGGGAATTTGAAGTTGGCCTCTTTGAGTAATGTTAACAGATCTAATATTATAGAAGTAGACATAGGTAGCACTCTTTGAAGGAGATAAGGTATAGTTCCCTTAAGACTTCACAAGTGACACCAGATTTAAAAGTAGGAACAGTGAAAAGGAGGTCTGAGTACTGTTGGAAGACCCCAGGTGGGCATTCAGGAGAGCAAGGACTGCCCATTTCCCTCAATAACTAGCCATGTGAGTTGGAGCAGGGCCAGGAAATAAAATGTGGGGTTTAGTTTATGTGAGTTTGAAGACACCCATTAGCCCTAAAACATCACGGGTGTTAAGGAAAGCAGGCCATGAATAAATATCTCAGAGATAAAAAGGCTGTGATAAACTCTAGAACTATTGGGAAAGGTAATTATGAATCAGTGGTTATGTTTTTCCTCAGACTTGACCCTAGGGGAAAATTCTGGTGAGGTCCCTCTCTTCCTTTCCCCCGCAGCCACTTCTCCTTGTGTCAGTCCAAGGTCATTGCTCTCATCCCAGTGAAGGTAGAGGGGAAGGTGGTGAAGATCCTGCACCTGCTGTAGAACTGCATGGAGAGGCACGCACGTGAGTCCTGGCAGGTTTCCAAGTCCCAAAGAAGAAAGAGGTTCCAGCGTAAGGTTTTGAGGGACTCTTGCAGGTCTTAAATGCCATCCGGCTTACCCTCCTCTCAGGAGAGCACTGTGCAGTTAGCATAAATCATTGGTTCTAATTATTTGAGAGATGTTTACCATTACAGTTTCCATCCTACTGGTACTATCATCTTTAAAACAACTGAAGTTATTTTAGCCCAAGTCAGTTTCCCTGAACATGTGGTGTTAAAATGTTTCAATAATGAAGGCTTTACAGGGCAGAGAGACCAGCCTGGGAAGAGAGGCACTGGACCTGCTCTCAGTCCAGTCACCTTTATATCCCAGGCAAGCATGAGGCTCCCTGTGGCACAGAGGAGCTGGACCCACTCCTGCCAGAGCAGTGGAGAATTCCTACAGGAGCATGTGGTTTTCCCAGCACCTAACACAATGCCTGGCACATAGCTGGATGTTAATATACACCAGCTGAAAAGCGATCCTAATCATGTTATGTAATTACTAAATATATTACACTAAATAAATATATATATGTAATTACTAAATATATTACACTAAATATATTAATATAAATATAAATAGGTTACTATTTGCATCTCAGTGGGGTAATTAATAAGTAAATTTTCTGAACTGTCTTAATGCAGTATGAATTTGAATCTAGTTATTTGAGAGGTTCAGACTTTAAGGAAAATAATTCAAAGTCTTAAAAGTAATATATTTTAGAAAGTTGCAGGTTAGCAGTTGTACAGGTCACTTCCCTGAAACGACCTAGTTTTCTGTCTGAGGTAAGTATACTTTCTTGTTACTTAACTGTTTCTGATCTTCAGGGTGGTTGAAATTCTTTCCCTTGACCAAGACTTACTTGAACTAAGCCTAGAGGTGGCTTGCAAAACCATATTAGGATTTAATGAGGGACTGAGTATAGGGACGGAACCTATGTTTTGCAAACGATGGAATAGATCTTTTGTGCAGAGTGAGTTTCAGATTTCTGTCTCTTTGTTTATTGCTTCAGGGAGATTTCAGTGCGTGGTGCTTCTTCAATGGCCTCCCAAACAGTTGATTTAAATAGAACAAGGAAATGTAGACAATATCCATTCATCTACCTTATAGAAAAGTAGTGGGTCATTGACTTAGGGCCCTGCCCCAAAGTGAAAGGTCACTGTGATGAGTATAACTCAAGACCATTTATAAGTATGCAAAACAGTAAAACAAGATTGGAAAGTGTCATGAGTGACTGTCCTAGAGATAACCATAATAGAACACTACCGTTTTTCTAGGGAGTGTCCCTACCTATAAAATGAAACCACTTCTCCCCAAACTACACAGTAAAGATAGCTAGCTGTAGAGTAGACCATGCTCCCAAACAATCCCAAAGTACTTTTAGATGCTCAGTTGATTTACCTTCCTAATTATGTTTTGTATCTCTTGATACCCAATAAAAATTCAGCACATGTTCATAGTGTTTAGGTTGATTTAAAAATATTTTAATTGAAAAAAAAATGAACATTTACAACTTACAAAGTAGTTTAGAAAAAGGATCTGTCAGAAAAGGACTACTGAGGGGTGCTGGGGTGGCTCAGTTGGTTAAGCGACCAACTTCCACTCAGCACCAACTTCTGCATCCAGCTTAGGCTCAGGTCATGATCTCATGGTTGGTGGGTTCAAGCCCCACGTGGGGGCTCTGTGCTGACTGCTCAGAGCCTGGGGCCTGCTTCAGATTCTGTGTCTCCCTCTCTGACCTAACCCTGCTCATGCTCTGTCTCTGTCTCTCTCTCTCCAAAACAAATAAACATTAAAAAATTAAAAAAAAAAAAAAAAAGAAAAAGGAAAGGACCACTGAAATACAGCTCCAAGTCCTGATCACAGCTGCTGTAAGTAAATTCTATAATCTTCTGGGGAGCAATTTGGCAATATGAATGAAAAATTGTGTAATGTACATTTTTTTTCATATAGCAATTCCCATTCTAAGAATTTATCATGAAGAAATAATGCTGTGTCTATAAAGATGTGTTGAATATACCAAGAATATTCCACATAGTTTGGTTTACACTACCAAAAATTGGAGTCAAGTTAAATGTTCAACAAGAGAGACTTGGTAGCATAAATTAGCAATCATTAAAACTGATGATGCAGATCTATATATTTTTTCAGAATATATTGCTAAGTGAAAAGTAGTTTTCAAGCAGAATGTATGGTATGCAACCATTTTCTAATTTAAAAAATTGATTGTTTTCATCTATAGCAAAAATTCCGGCAGACTATAAATTAGTTTTCAACTGTGGTTATGTTCAGATAGTGGAATTATGGGTGATTGTGTTTTCTTTTACTTATCTATATATTCTATTTTTTTTTCTCAGAAGGATCACAAATGACTTATGTAATGATCTACCCTAGATATTATCCTTGTAAGAACTTAGGAAATGACAACTCTACTAGTATTTTTTTAGATAGTAGAGTCATATTATTATATGAAACATGTCAAAGAAAGAAATTTAATTTCTTATTCAATAAGCATTTCTATAGCTACTTGAATAGCTACTATATAACTATATGCCAGACACAATTTTCTCTCTGTCTCCCCAACTACCTCCCTGTTTCCCTTTTATATACATTCTAATTGGCCTAAAATTTACTACTGTTGGTGTACATATCTGTGAGTTTTGTTAAACACATACAGTAGTATAACTACCACCATCATCAAGATACAGAAGAGTTTCATTACCCTCCAACTCTTGCAAATTTCCTTGTGCTCCTTTGTAGTAAATCCTTATACCTTCAACCTCTAGCTCCTAGAAGCCACTGATCTATTTTCTGTCCTATAGTTTTGCCTTTTCTGGAATGTCATATAAGTGCAACCTTTCGAGCTTAGCTTCTCTTAGCACAATGTATTTGAGATCGGTACATTGTTCTATTATTCAATTGTATGGATGTACCATAGTGTGATTATCCATCATCACCTGAGGAATATTTGAGCTGTTTTTGGGTTTTGGCAATTATGAATAAAGCAGCTATAAACATGTGCATATAGGTTTTCATGTGAACTTAAGTTTTCATTTCTCTTGTGTAAATATCTAGCAATGAGATTGCTGGGTCATTAACTTTATAAGAAGCTGCCAAAGTGTTTTACAAAATGGCTGTACCATTTGGCATTCCCATCACTAATGTATGAGAATTCCAGTTACTCCGCCTTCTTGCCAGCACTTGCTATTGTCAGTTATTTTTATTTTGTTTTCTTTTTAAAGTTTATTTATTTATTTTGAGAGAGAGTGAGAGCGGAGGGAGGGCACAGAGAAAAGGAGAGAGAGAGGATCCCAAGCAGGCTCCACACTGTCAGCGCAAGAGCCGGACACGGGGCTTGAACCCATGAACTGTGAGATCGTGACCTGAGCCAAAGAGTCAGACACTAAACCGACTGAACCACCCCGGCCCCCCTGTCAGTTATTTTTAAATTTTAGCAACTGCTATTTGAAATGTTTACAAATACTAACTCATTACCCTGACAAGATAAACACTATTCTTTATGTGTCTCATGATATATAACAGTAACTTTGATGATTTGATAATTATTTGATAATTCTTTAGTAATAAATATCAGTTTTACTGATGAAGAAATGTCAAGAGACATCAAGTTACTGTCTCAAATTTGCACAGCCAGTAAGTGGCAGAGCTGGGTTGGAGCTCTGGTCGTCTAAACCAGAACATATGCTCATAATATACTGTGCTATGATTTTCCTTCAGTCAATACAGGAAAGAAAGGCTTGAAATACTTCTACTGCCAGTTTGAAAGTTCATCTATTTCTGGTCCTGGAAAGTTGGCTAAAATTTATTGAATCCCAATTTAACTTCCCAAAAATGTAATGCAGTTCAGCATTGGACATTCTATCAGCTAATTAAAGAATGTCAGTAGGCTGGCTCCTGAGATGTCTTTCAGAATGCTGTGAACTTGCTGGATTCCCAGTAGTCCAGTGTCCTGACCTTAGCTTTGCAAGCCCTGAAACTTGATCTATTTGGTGTCCCAGAAGTGACAGTACTTAGCCATGCTGGAAGACTCAGGATGCAAAGTTCATAAGACACGGCTATGTTAAACACAATGGCAATTTATTAATTTACAGTGAGAAATAGAATGGCCAAAGGGAACAAATATTCATTTCTATTTGAGTATCTTCTCCCTGTAGAAAAACTGCATGGGAGCCAAATTATAATCAGGTTTCCAGGTGTGCCTAGAAACATAAGTAGGTAGGAGAGTTCTCTGCTTTTAACAGCTGAAGCTTTTAAACACAACCATAAAACGAAGTCCTGGCAGTTTGTGCCTGAAATAGCCCCATGTCTTTGTTTCCACAGAATGCATGGGTCTGCCCAGGCTCCACAGAGAAAGATCAGGTGCCTTGGATGGGCGTGTTCAACATCTGCCCTTTCATTACCTCACCTCTGATCAATCCAACTTCTGACTGATATCTTCCTTCCTTAGACATGGATCTTCAATCTAATGAAATCAATTCTTATTCCTCTGCAACAACCTAACATTTGTTTATCATCTACGGCTTGCCAAGACTATTCTAGAGGTAGGGAGTATCATTCATCTTAGGACTCATTCTATCCCCTTTGGAGATTTTAAAATATCTCCTCTTGGATTTATTTTGTGTAAGTACATGGTATAATCTTCTGAGGACAGCCTTGGTTTTCAGATCTTTGGGCCACCTCTCTGTGGTTCCCCTGTACTGACTTGGAACATGTATTCTTTGAATTTGTGTGATTATCTATTTTCTTTTGTCTTTCCACAACCCCTGTCAACTATAACCAACGTGTGAACACTTTTTAAGTCTAAGTTTTTTATACAACACATTTTCCTCTCCTGAGCTAAATTAAATTCATGAATTTTAATTGGCTAGCTGTCACCATATGAACATTTTGCTAGCCTCTCAAACCCGATGTGACTCGGGCCAAATTTGTCACTTTCCTCTTACAAACTGGCTCTTCTTTTGATCTACTTATATTTGAAATCAACGCAGTCAGCCATTCCAGAATGTAATCTTCATGATCTCATTTCCTTCTGCACCCAATGAGTTGACACATTGCAAGAAGACCTTACAAACCCAGCTCTTTCTTGCTCTTGGCTGCGTATTTTTGAATACCACTGCTGTTGGCTGGGTTAGGTTTTCGTCTCTTCTCTCCTGGATGTGAAGGGAGTTGATGAGCTGAGCTTACTCACTTTACTCCCTCCCCCCCCCCCTTTTCATGTCTAACCAACTATTGGCATGTTATCACACACCTTACCTGAGGTCTGTTATGCCATGGTTGAGGCAACAAGTTCTTCTTCTTCTTCTTCTTCAAATTTTTGTCTACATTCTAGTTAGTTAACATATAGTGAAATATTGTTTTTGGGAGTAGAACTTAGTGATTCCTCACTTACTTATGACACCCGGTGCTCAACATAACAAGTGCCCTCCTTAGTCCCCATCACCCATCTAGCCCATCCCCACCCACCTCCCTCCATCAACCCTCAGTTTGTTCTCAGTCTTAAAGAGTCTCTTCTGACTTTTTTCTCTTTCTCCATCTTCTATCCCCTTTCCCTTATGTTCATCTGTTTTATTTCTTAGATCCCACATGAGTAAAATCCTATGGTATTTGTCTTTCTTTGACTTATTTCACTTAGCATAATACCCTCTAGCTCCAAACGTGTCAGAGGCAACAAGCTCTTAAGCAGCAGACTCTTCTCTTTCCTTTTTGTTGTTCCAGAGAACTCCTCCTGGCCCTTCCTTGTGTTTGCCATTCTGAGTCCCAACTACTTTATTATGCCGGATTGCCACTCTACAATGGGTTTCTATATACCATTTCTGTCTTTGGCTGTCTGTTTCTTTTGGACTTAAATGCCATGAAGCATCCCTTAATCCTTGATCCTGCCTTGTTCTGAGGTGCCACTCATCTGTGCTCTATGCATCTTCCCAAGTTAGCCCTGTATAAGCTCATCCTCTCCAGCACCTGCTCTCCTCTTCTTTTTCATCATGCTTCCAACCTGACTCAACCTCCTTTTCTCCTCCTCTCCTTTCCCTTTACCATCTCCTTCCATCTTGTCTTGTTCTTGGCTTTCTCCTCTGTTTGCCTAGTGTGGAAATGTAGACAATGCCATCACCCTTTTGATCAAAACTTCAGCATCTCCCAAATGAAGGCAGACCCTTCTCACTGAGATAGATTAGTGCTTCACCATCTTGGTCAAACCTATATTTTCAGGCTTGACTTTTTATGTTTCTCCTACAGAGAACCCTGTTCCAGTTGAAATAGGGTCTTCCTTCTCTCATGGTATTCCATGACATGAGCTAATCTTTATCCTGTTTGCTAACCTTAGAAAGTTCTTCCATTTCCCGTATAGAAATTCTGCTCCTTAAGCAAATGCATGTTTTCCTTTAAGAGTTTCCTGGGGCACCTGGGTGGCTCAGTCGGTTGAGCGTCCGACTTTGGCTCAGGTCATGATCTCACAGTCTGTGGGTTCGAGCCCCGCATCAGGCTCTGTGCTGACTTCTTGCTCAGAGCCTGGAGCCTGCTTCAGATTCTGTGTGTCCTCTCTCTGCCCCTCCCCCGCTCACGCTTTGTCTTACTCTGTTTCTCAAAAATAAATAAATGTAAAAAAAGAGTTTCCTATTACCCCCAATCAGGAAAGTATCCCCTGCTGCCTTTAAATTAGAAAAGTGCTCTGTTTTTAGGTCACATTTGACAGCTTAAAAGTTGTTCATATATCTGTCTCCCACTCTGTGAGATTATAAATTTACCGAAGGTAGAAGTTAAAGCGTATTAGCTTTTAGTTTCCCACCCACTTTCTAGCAGGTACTTTGCCCCTTGCAGGAGCTGAATGACATAAATCTATTGAGTGAAGGAATGACAGGAGTCACTACAGCCTTACACACAGTTCCATTTGTTCTCTATTCATCCCATCACCCTCCTGAAAAATGTCCTTCTTTAACCCCATATTTGTAAATGGCCACCGTTTACAGGCAAAGCCCACACTTCGTTCTATTCTGCCGCCTTCAAGTCTTCAACATGAATCACAGCTCCAAGAATGTCCTCCTTCCCTCAGATTTCTCCTTTTCAGACTCCAGTTACACGCATGCAGGCTGGAGCCCTCCCTCCCCTGGCTGTGTGGGGAAATTCCTGACATAATGGCCTGACCTGAAATGTCACCGAGGCAGGTTTGTGCTGGCTCCCAGCCCAATGCAAACAGCGGGGAGAAACGGCAGTGCTCGGCTCAACACTTCACCAGTTAAGCTGTCATTAAAAGGGAAACACCTGCTACCCAGAGAGTTTTTATATTTCACTTTACCCCAGGGCTCTACTCTGGACTTGTCAACTGATTGCTTTGGGGCTAAGTTGGAAAAAAAATACATTATCTCCCCATGTAACTACCAAGTAAGGAAGCAAGATTCCTCTGTATGATTGGGCCCATCCACAAAACAGGCTCACAGAAGGTATAGAAGCACATGCTATACTTTAAAAAAGGAGGAATACACTCTGTCTAGCTGTTCTCTGGAAGAATGGAACAGGTGCAGACGACAGCACTGTGCGGTTAGAATACAACCATCAGCGGGAGTCTCTGCTCCACAGCAGACTTCTCTGTTATTCCGACTTTATTTGTTGCAGACTGAAAGATAATAGGATAAATTTAGGATCTGCCAGCTTCTGAACCTGTATCATTTGGGATGTAGGAGGCACAAGGGTTCAAGACCCAACTCCCCAGCTCAGTGTTTGTTTTGACTTTGGGCGATGTGTTTACGTCTCTGAATCTTCTTCATCAGTGTCATGTGGGGGTGAGAGGGAACGGTCAGAGTTTCCTAATCTAGATACAACAGTCTGAGTCTGTGGCTAGTTAATACTTCCTAACTCCTCTACTTCCCTAACCTAAAGCACCAGCCAGTAGCCCTTCATTAGGCAGAGAATTTTGTCAGGATTTACGGTGAAATCTCCCTGGTTTGTGCTCCCACAGGGGGCAGTGAATAGTTTGAATTATGAGCTACTTTTTCAGAAATGCCATTTTTATTACTTTCAAATGGGCACAATAAATATACTGGGCTAACAAAATGTTGCCAGGATGTTTTGCCAAATATAGATCTTTGCGTGAATGTATCAGAATGATATGTAATTAACTTTTATTGTTTATACATCAGCGTGGGGTACAAAAGTGCTTAAAACAGTTTGTTCCCTTAAGTGGTTTAGCAAGTACCATTGTCACCAGACTCGTACTCACGTGGGGTCCTAGGTACAGTTTGTTGGGGCAGAGGTAAAACTGAACTCCTCTTTTTCTCTGCTATCAAAACTTGAAGACAAGTGATACTTGTGCTATTCTGAATGATGACAAGGTGGTAGTTGCAAGATTTTCCTGGATGCACATCTCTTCTATGTTGGCATCATACGAAGCCCTGGAATCCTGAAGTCTCTGTAGAATTAGTCCTTATGTTTAGACCATTGGTTCAGAAGTTTCCTTTCCTTGTCTGGTTCAACTTGACATGCAGGTTTATGTTGAAAACTCCAAGAGATTCTTTGGGGTTGAATCTATGTTACTCAGTAAGTCACCGGCCATCCCTCCTGCTCCTATGCCCTTAGATCCCAGGTCCCACCTTTCTGAGCACCTTCTAGAACTTTGGGCCCTTCCTATCTTGTTGTCCCATAGGACCTCTCAACTCCAGAGCTCCTCAGTATTACCCAGGAAACACCAATCTCTGCAGGGCAAAGCATTGCAGCTTAGGAAGGGATAACTGATAGTTGCTGGCAACCTGGTCTTTGAAGTCTCATTAAGTCAGTAGCTATTTACTGAATGCCTCCTGTGAATAAACTACAGAGAACTGAGCAGAGATGAATAAGACACAGATATGCTTTTAGGAGCTTGCTTGCTACCAAGTAAAGGAGGCTAATCCCTTCATAATTATGTTTCTATTTTCTAGGGGAGCTGATTTTCCCCTTGTCTTCTGGCTTCAATATCCACTGCATTCCACAGAAACTGTCACCTTCTCAACAGTGGTGACAGAAAAAGGCATGCTTTTATTGTATGCTTGACCTAGACGAAGGAGAAATGACCTCAAGAGAATATTGCTTGGCTTAATTGCAGCTTCCACAAAACAAATAATTTACGACATTATTAGAAACCACAAAGTAGCCTAATGATATATTGAAAATCCTACAACAAATAAACAGGGAGAAAGAATGATAGGATTTTTTTTTTAAACAAAAACAAAACTGAGTTTTTGGGAGAAGGTTGGAGAGAGGGAGGATCTTGGCTCTGGGCAGCATCAACTGATGGACCACATAAGGGAAGAAAAAAACCAATGAACTAGGATGTCTTGACTACCTTCTATGAAGACGGAACCTGGGCTGACCTCTCCCCGTATCTTCATTGCTTCCAATGTTGTTAGAAAGAGGTAGCATGCAAGTTTATGACCCACTGTTTTGCCTATTGACAGAGAAGCAATGGCTGTCCTTGTGGTGTGACTCAAGATACCTCAAGGTCAAGATGACGTCTGATAGTTCTTCCCCTGGCTGGCAGCAACTCCAGTCCCCTCACTCCCACCTTACTGAAGTTTGCAGGTAGGTGCTTTCTGGAGACATTTACTCTGTAAATGGATTAAGATCTTATTACTTAGAAGGTAACGTCTTGGATAGTTTCTACATAGCGGGGCTTTGCTTATCTAGAGAGTCCTTTAGCGTTCAGTTTCACCTAAGGGACAGAAGTGAGCTGGGAAAGAAGAATGGGAAATTGATAAGGTTTAATGAAGTATGGATGGGAGACAGAGGAGAGAAGCTCTCAGGCTGCTCTAAAGCCTTGGCGGCTTTAGAAAAATGTGTTGAAGTCTTTGGCTGTCCACTGGGGGCCAGAGGAGCTATAGTCTCTGCCTTCTCTCCTCTTGCTGTTTCCTCATCAAGAAGCATGGCTGAGGTGCTCAGCATCAAATGGTCATGTACGTTGTGCATGCTTGGTTGTTTTGCTATAAACCAAAATGCACCAAGGGCTCTTCTCCTCACAGCGGCCAGAGAGCATTTCCATGGCATGGAGATAGCATTGGACTGGCGGCCAGGTCCCTTAGGTCCTTGGTCTGGCTCTGCCAGGAATCACTGTGTGGCTCGAGGCAAGCACATTCCTCTTTCCAGAGACCCAGTTTCTTGAACTATCCATGCCAAGGATGGTGGAGGGAGGAGCAGTATGGGAATACCTGCCTTGTTCCTCATTGAAATTTGTACCTATGGTTTATAAAAGCAGAGAAGGCTGTAGTATTTGAGAACTGGGCCTTACACTTCATTGTTTCAGAAATAAATGAATTTTAATCTCATACCAAGAGGTGGTTCTGAACTCTGCTTGGGGGGGGGGGGGGGCGGAATCTAACGCATGTAAAAGTTGAATAAAAGGCTGCACATCCAAAACCTTTCCCAAGCCTTTTTACCCACTGAGTCATCTTCCAAAGTCTGGGTTTGTGGCTCCTGGGGTATGCCCGGCTTTGTCCCAAGCGAGGCAGCAGACATCTACGAAGGGCAGAAACTTGGATTTTAATATAACAACTGGAGCCAATTTACAGAAGTAATATGATTTTCTAAATCATTGGAATTAGCTAGTCAAGCCTGAGAGTTACAATTATTCAGAGGCTCACAAGCCCTAATAACATCTGGCAAACTCCAACTGAGGCAGAAGGCAAAAAAACAAAACAAAACAAAAAACCCCCACACCATACGCAACAACGAGCAAATAAGCAAAAAACAAACCCAAGGCACTATCATCCATTTTTATTATGACATCCTTAAGGTCACCATGTCAAGGGATAGAAGGAAATTAAAAAGAAGCTTCGTAGAGGACACTGCTTACAAGGATTGCTTTACTTAGAGCTTGTTAATTTTCACAGTACAGTTGCCCTGGGTTGTGAATTAAAGAAACAGATGAAAAAAATATTGCGCCTTTAACTGTACTGGAGGCCCCTTGCATACTCCTGTGCCTTTTGATGAGAAACATTAAACATTTTTAATTTAGCACATCAATTTGAAAATCTAATTTTTTTTTAATGCTTTGTAGAAGCAGACGCGTTCACGGTGCTGTCACGACCATAGAAGAATTATGAGAAACTTGAACCGCAAAAAGTAAATTAGAAAAATCTCATTTCAGTTACTCTAAAAAGAGGGGAAATTAGATTTTGATTAAAATCACTCACACATACAATTTTAGGTAAACTAATTTAGCAAGACTGACTATATAATTTTTTTTTCCTGCCAGTAGGTCCTTTTAATACTGGCTCTGAGGTATTTGTACCCATAACCTTTCTCACAACCAATGGATGAAAAAAAGAAACTCTAATAAAGTGGCCTCTTGACCACTGTGTATGAGGTCTGGTAGGGAGAGATTAAAGTAGTGTATTTGTCAATATAATAGGCAGAAGCTGGGAATGAATTAAGATTCCTTGTACAGTCTTTTTTAGCTGGCCCTCAGCTTTGCCTTTTCAACTGTTTTTTTTTTGTTTTGTTTTGTTTTTTTAAGGTTTCTACTCGGACATTTTACTTTAAGGAATGGTGTGTCAGCTAATGTCAGAATTAATTGCATCATTAGTGCTGCATAACGTACAGAGCACTGTTACGGTGCTGGGGTAGGCGAATGCTGCCGCCTCCTTCGCCAGATGGGGGAACCGCAGCCACGCTTATTAATTATGGCAAAGGTGTGGCCTGATAAAGTGTGATGACGCACATGGATGTGTTTCGTAAACTGTAAAGTGCTGCTCAGGACCGTAGTGTCGGTAATAGGTTGGTGTCTGAGTTCGAATTCCGGCCCTGCCGTGTCTGAGCTGGGCTCTCTGAAATCCCAGTCTAGAATCTCGGTTCTAAGAGGGAAAGAGATTGATAGGGCATTTTAGTTATTAAGCATCTCATACCAAACCTCATGTTGAAAATTGCACCGCTAATGAATGAATTAGAAACTTTGAAATTAAGGCTGAGGGGCAGATTATTAACTCTCTGGAAATACAGGAAGGGTGGGTCTGCAGAGGATAGTGTCCACAATTGTTCTTCTTCCCTGTTGAGCACAAGACGGGAAGACACAGGCTTCCTTGAACTTGCTAACGAGATATGGTGGGATCTGCATGACGTGATGGGTGTGAAAGCCTTTGAAAATGGTAACACAATGTGTAGGCCAAATACTGTTTAAAAAAGTGACAAACTACAAAAATAACAGTTGAATAGTAGGTAGGTAAGTAGCAGAAGGACAATGGGGGCAGAAAGCGAGCCTTCATTCACTAGTCCCGTTTATCACCACCACCTCCAGATCCTGGCATCCCCTGAGAAGATGGATACAAGGCATAAGATTGAGTCAGGAGACAGAAGAATAGGCAAGGAAAGAGAATCAGAAAAGGAGTAAATTAGGCTAGAGAAGTATGAAGTTGAGAGCATAGAAAGTAGAGGAAAGAGGGAAAGGAAAAGAGAAAAGCAAGAATCAGAAAAACACAGGGAAGGGGTGCCTGGGTGGCTCAGTTTAAGTTTCTGACTCTTGGTTTCAGCTCAGGGCATGATCTCATGGTCTCAAACGTTTGTGAGTTCAAGCCCCGTATCTGGCTACGTGCTGATAGTGCGGAGCCTGCTTGGGATTCTCTCTTTCCATCTCTCTCTCTCTCTCTTTCAAAAATAAATAAATAAACTTAAAAAAACAAAGAAAGAAAAACACAGGGGAAAGAAAAAAAGGCAGTGGGGCCAACCTGATCTTTCTTAATCTTCCAGTCCATTCTCAACATCCTGTGGTCAAGCTAAACCTCATACATAATTTTCAGCCTTGGAAGGGTCAGAAACCTTCCTTAAACCTTCAAACCACCCATAAAAGGAAAGTCCTGGCATTTTTTTCACTAGGCATCAGTCCCTACTGTCACCCGCAGCCTGGAGTCCATGGTTCAGCATTATAAATCACCTTATTGCAAATACCCAAAGCATGTCTCTCTTCCCAAACCCAACTGTCCACTTCTGTCTGTCTATCTGTCTGTCTGTCCCAGAGCAGCATAATGTTTCTGGGTTAATGCAGCCATCTGGCTTTTAATATCCAAACTTTATAAAACATAAACATTTCTCGGTAAGACATTCCACAGACCTCGTGTCATTGGTTTAGAAGATATACTGTCCCCACTACTCTTCAGTGCCTTTCTCTAAAAAGTTTATTTATTTTGAGAGAGAGAGAGAGAGCATGAGAGGGGAGGAGCAGACAGAGAGACAGGAAGAGAGGGAACCCCAAGCAGGTTCTGCACTATCAGTGCAGAACCTGACTCGGGGCTTGACCCCGTGAACCGTGAGATCATGAGCTGAGTTGAAATCAAGAGTTGGATGCTCAATTGACTGAGACACCCAGGCGCCCCTTCAGTGTCTTTTAAAGAAATAAAAATAAAAACTAAACCATGAATCCTTATATGTTTGGTGACCTTCTTTTCTTTTCTATTTATGTATGTGTCTCCGTTCCAACAGCACATTGTCTGAAAGCTCTCTGATTTCTTTCTCTTTAAAATTGCCTCAACTATTCTTGACCTTTGTATTTCTATATTCATTTTAGAATCAGCATGCCAACTTCTACAAACAAAAGAAAAATCCCTTCTAAGGCTTTGATTTAAATTGCATTGAATATCTAGATAAAATTTTTGAAAATGGCATCTTCACAATATTTAGCCTTTTAATCTACAGACATGATGTATGTCTGCATTCATCTGGATCTTCCTTTAGTTCTCTAGTCTTTTGTTTTCTGTGCAGAGGTCTCTTTCCAATTCTATATTGCCTTATTTCCTTTTTCTTTGATCTGTCATTGCAGAGATATAATCATTTTGTTACTCTTTTCAAGAAAGCAACTTTTGGCTTTGCTGATTCATTTCACAGAACTATTCAAAGTATTGTCTATAGATTGGTGATGGTCTGTGAAGTGTTTCTTACTGGTTTGAGATGTGCTAAGAATAAGAAATCGAGAGTGAGTGTTTAGAAACTTTTATGGCAATTTGATATTGCTCTGACATCTAAGCACATCATCAGTCCTACAAGAGCTCTTATTTTATGGAATTGTTTATGGAAAAAATTTAAAATAGTTAGAAAGCATAGAAATCACACATACACATATACACACACATATCTACATGTTCATATTTATGTATTCTTTTGGCCTAAAAGTAAAATTTTAGTGAAAAAATAAAGTTGGCACCAGCTGGAGGTCAATAATATGCATCAGAGAGTTGGAGATCTTAAAGAACAATAAAGTATAAATCTGAGCTCCTAGAAGATAATACAGGAAAAATCTAGATGATTCGGGGTTTGGTAAGATAAAACACCAAAGGCACAATCCATGAAAGAAATAATTGATAAGCTGGGCTCATTACTATCCCACGCTTCTGCTCTGTGAAAGACACCGTCAAGAGAATGAGAAGACAAGCCACGGATTGGGAGAAAATGTTTACAAAAGACATACCAGATAAAGCATTATTACCCAAAAGCTCTGAAGAATGCTTAAAACTCCATGATAAGACAATGAACAACCTGATTATAAAATGGACACCTCACCAAAGAAGATATACAGATGGCAAATGAGCATTTGGCAAGATACGCAACATCACATGTCATTAGGGATTGCAGATTACAACAAGACACACTACACAACATTAGAACAGTGCAAATCCAAAACTGATAAACCATATGCTGGCAAAGCAACAGAAGCAACAGAAACTCTCGATCATTGCTGGTGGGAAAGTGAAATGGTACAACCCCTTTGGAAGATAGTTTGGCAGTTTCTTACAAAATGGAACATACTTCTTATGTATGATCCAGCAAGTGTGTTTCTTGATATTTACTCAAAATAAGTTGAAAACTCATGTCCACACAAAAAACTACATAGATTATAAATTATAAAATTGCCCAAATTCAGAAGCAACCAAAAAGTTCTTCAGTAGGTGAATGGATAAGCAAACTGTGGTACATTCAGGCAATGAAATATTATTCAGTGCTGAAAAGAAATGAGGTACGGAGCTGTGAAAGATATGGAGGAAACTTAAATGCATATTATTTATTTTTTAATTAAAAAATTTTTTCTTAATGATTATTTTTGAGAGAGAGACAGAGACAGAGTGTGAGCAGGGGAGGGGCAGAGAGAGAGGGCGACACAGAATCCGAAGAGGGCTCCAGGCTCCAAGCTGTCAGCACAAAGCCCGACGCGGGGCTCGAGCCCACAAACCGTGAGATCATTACCTGAGCCGAAGTTGGATGCTCAACCGACTGAGCCACCCAGGAGCCCCAAATGCATATTATTAACTGGGAGTCTAAAAAGGGTATATAAGGTATAATCCCATGTCTATGATTCTGGAAAAGGCAAAGCTATGGAGGCAGCAAAAAGATCAGTGGTTGCCTGGGGTCAGAGAAGAGGGAGGAGAAAGGCAGAGGACAGAGGATTTTTAGGGCAAACTGTCCTGTATGATACGATGATGATGGATACATCCCATAACATATTTGTACAAATCCATTGCACAACACCGAAAGTGAATCCTAATGTAAATTATGGACTTCAGCTGATAAGGAGATGTCAGCGTGGGTTCATCAGTTGTAGCAAACGTACCACTCTGGTGCAGGATAAGGTGGCAGGTTGTGCATGTGGGGGGGCAAGGGGTAGATGGGAAGTCGCTACACTTTGTTCTCAATTTTTCTGTAAACCTAAAGCTGCTTGAAAAAATAAAGTCTATTAAAACAAGACCTAAAATACGAGGATGAATGTCAATTAATAAATAAGTTTGAGGTTACTAGAGGGTGTTATGATGGATGTGGAATTTGAAATTAAATTTATTTTTTTGTTTGCTTCTCCTTATCTGTGCTTAGAAGGCACAAAAGCACAAACTTGGTATCAGACACATTCATTCGTTTGAATCCCTGTTTTGTTATTGACAAACTCTATGACCTTGGGTGAAATACTTAATGTCTCTGTCTCTGTCATCCCATTTATAAAGCATGCACTGTGTACATCCAAATACTGCTTTCGTTGTGTTAGTAGTAAGATTAAATGACCTCTGTGATAAACACAGTGCATGGTACCTGATAAGTTCTCAGTAAGTGGTGGCTATTAGCGACTACAGTTGTGACAGTAACCTTTGTAGTAGTTAGGAACAGATGTACCACTGTGTGGTATGATGTGCCATTTACAGATAATAGATTATGTTTGTAAAGTATTTTATAGGTAAAGATGTGTTTTGCATATCTTTTTTTTGATATTCATAACAAGGCCTTGAGTTGGATAGGGAGATACTGCTGTCTTTTGTTACAGAGACAAAATTATTTTCATTTTTTAAAAATATAATTTATTGTCAAATTGGCTAACATACAGTACGTAAAGTGTGCTCTTGGTTTTTGGGGTAGATTCCTGTGGTTCATCGCTTACATACAACACCCTGTGTTCATACCAACAAGTGCCCTCCTCATTGCCCCTCACCCATTTTCCCCTCTCCCCCACCAAGAAAATTATTTTCTTATGCAACCAGCTTGCTTAAGATTATATAGTGAGAACGTTTTTTTTATACTATTTTTTTTAACCTTTATTTATTATTGAGAGACAGAGAGAGACAGAGCATGAGCATGGGAGGGGCAGAGAGAGGGAGACAGAATCCAAAGCAGGTTCCAGGCTCCAAGCTGTCAGCCCACAGCCCGATGCGGGGCTTGAACTCACAAACCACGAGATCATGACCTGAGCATAAGTTGGACACTTAACCGACTAAGCCACCCAGGTGCCCCAGTGAGAACGTTTTTATTCTAGAGAGAAAAGAAAGAAGAAATTCTCTGAATTTTGGGGGAAAAAAAACCACAAAAAAACCCCAAGTGAAATGAAAAGATATAAGAGTTCAAGGATAAAAAAAAAAGTGGATGGCAGAATTCAGGAGAGGAATTGAAAATAACCATCAGCATTTTACCAGAACGGAGAACCATCCAGGTTGGAAGCAGTAAGTGGAATAGATGGAGTCAGGGATATGGAGAATGTGCCTGGGAAGGTCACAAATGAAGAACCAAAAGATAAAGACGATTCCAAGGAGGAAAACAGATATGTGGAACAGAGTAGAATTCAGTATGTTACTAATCATTTGTAATGAGAGAAAGAATATAAACGTAAGAAAAGCTTCAAGAATCCATTGTCCTAAAAGGCATACTGTTTCAAGAGGAAAAAAATAATGTAGAACAGTAGATATTGAGATGTAGCCTAATAAACTTAGTAAGCTTCAAAGGAAGGAGAAATCCTATAGAAATTAAGGGAGAGGAAGAAGGGAGAAGATGTGAGGTTGAACCCAGGTTAACCATTTAATTTAAAAATAGAATGGATAGATGTCTATAGATTTCTATAGGGCTAAAAAGGAGACCTAAGGATTATATTCTATACCAACTTGTCTTTCAAGTAAAAATAAAGGCATTCTTAAACATGCATGTTACTGAGAAGTGAATGCTCATAAACCCTTTCAAAATAATTACTTCGTGATGGAAAACAGCCGCCAACTAAATGAAATTATTTTAGATAAAGGATTCAGGGATGGGGAAGCAGCAGTATGAAAAATCTGGAGGTGAACAATGCATTCATTTGAATACATAAGGAAGTTGAAAAATAAAGGCGATGGGGGTTTGGGGAACAGAAGGAAACACAACTGATACAAACCTTGATCCTGTAAAATGATAATAACATAATCAGAAATCTGCAGGGAGACAGGGAAGAGGGGACATGGAAATACAAGAGGGTGTACTTATTTCCTTATTTTTGATAGTTGGAAGTCAAAAGACACCGCACAAAGTTGATGTCAATAAATAGAGGTTGCAGCAGATAAAGTTTGAAGAACTTAAAAATATACTGACAACATATCTTTTAAATGATCAGAACGGTGCAAGGAATTAACATGAAGAAAAGACCCGAAGGAAAAGTTAGCAGATAACAGAACTACAGAAACAGTAACCTAAAATAAGATGAAAAGTTGAGACTCAATATGTTTCTTATAAAACAGTGTAGAAGGAATAAATCCACTTAATAAAACAGAATGTCTGTGATTATATAAGAGGGGCAGATTAAAATAAAATAACTCCGTTGGGGCGCCTGGGTGGCTTGGTCGGTTAAGCGTCCGACTTCGGCTCAGGTCATGATCTCACGGTCCGTGAGTTCAAGCCCCGCGTCGGGCTCTGTGCTGACAGCTCAGAGCCTGGAGCCTGTTTCAGATTCTGTGTCTCCCTCTCTCTCTGCTCCTCCCCTGTTCATGCTCTGTCTCTCTCTGTGTCAAAAATAAATAAATGTCAAAAAAAAAAATAAATAAATAAAATAACTCCAAAATATCAACTATGAATCAATAGGCAAAGCCATACCCAGCAGATGAATACATGCAGGTAAAAAACAACCACAACAACAAAAAAACAGACAACAAAAACTATAGCCCAAACCAAAAACAAGGAAGAGTGACAAAAACCAGGAGTGAGAACTATTAATATGAGAGAAGAGTGAATTTAAAACAAAAAAGCATCACAGAAAACCAAAATAAATAATTGATATTAGTAAAGAGTGTACACCATGTGGAGACTAAAACAATATTTTTACACCAACTAACACAGCATCGAAGTACTTAAGGCTAAAATTATAGTAAATAAAAAAAAATTTCCACTTGTTCTAGTGGTAGGAACCTCTAATGTGCTGCTCTTATTCCATGACAGGTGACGCAAATAAAAAATAACTAAAATTACATGGGGTTTTTATAATATAAATAATGAGGTTGTTCATGTGTACACTTCCACAAGCATATATCCATTCAAATCCGTGAAGTATTTTTTAAAAATTGGTCCTATGCTTTCACTTAAATTTACTGTATGAAAAAATGAGCAATTTCTAGAAGCTTCTACCCCATAATTTTGGCAAGTGTCTCTGAAACCATAGAGTTTCATCAGCTAGAGTCTGAAAACCTTTGGATCAAGAAATGAGAGCTGTGTTATTATATCGGCATCACGGATAAGTTTCCTTTCAATATCAAACCAGCTTTCCTATTGTTATTTCAGAGAAAACACTGTTATGATTACAGTTGTCTGGGCAGCTGTAGTTATAACCAATTTTACCATTTTCCAGCAAAGGAACTAAGGAAAACCTGGAATCAGAGATCAGCTCTCAAAGATGATTTCAGTAATAATACTTTCGGTTGCCACATACTTGAGCTCGTAAGGGACTCGCTGGTGTCCTGGACCAGCTTCTCGGATCTTCTCTTGCAACACATTCGTGACACACAAAGGGTTGCTTTGGAAGAAGAGGATGTCTTCCTGTCGGCTGGTAACAAAACTAGGAATTGAACCCATATCTCCTGAATCCCAGTCCTTCATTTCTTCAAGCCACATGGCTTTTCCTCAACACACATAAGGACTGTGGCTCTAAAGCAGCTTTTCCTTTGACTTAATGTTACAAGAGATGTTGCATTTAAGTGGTTTTCTACCAGAGCTCCTGTGGCTTTAGCAATTTTCCAAAATCTTCATACTCAGCCCTCTGGGTGTTCACCGTGTAAAATGTGTTTGATTGATCGGCCTATTCCGTATTGCATAACTCTCTTGCCCACACGAGATTATTGCTGCAAAGGAGAGCTTCCAAAACAACTTTTCCCTTACAAAAACCCTCTGCTCAGCTTTTTGCCCACACTAGACCCATCTGTCCCAGCTCTGTGCTGACATCTCCTGGGTACTAATCTAATAGCTCTGGTCACATGACCTCGCAGTTACAGCACGGCATATGTGTTTCTTCTAACCCACTGTGAATGCCTTGCATACATGTATTTGCCAGTCCTCTGCATACTCCTATTAGTGGAAAGCTTGATCAGGTGTTTAATATGCTCTGGCTATTTCCCTTTATAACCACATGTCATTTGTAATAATAAACGAAAACATTCTTACTTAAAGAATATTCAAAGAGGTCCTGTGATGTGAAAATGAAATATTGCTTTGTATACTCTCTTTCTAGATATCCACCCAGATTTTGGCTTCTGCTGAAGGAATAAAGCTTTGCTAAGCCACTGAGAGGCTAGTCCTATTAAAGAGAAGGAGTGGATAGTATTAGCTGATTCTGGAAGCAGCATACCATTCTGACATGGGCAGTATCTTTATTTTTACCATCAAGACTGTCTCTAAGCTGAGATATCACATGCGGGCCCTCCTGGACAAGTATGGAAAACTTAATTAATATTTATACTGCTAAAAATCTGGCTGTTTTAAAACCAGATGATGAAAACTTCCCAGAATGGTGAATTTATTAGTGCAATGTGCTATCAATCATTTCTCATCTTTCCCTTTGGTGTCCCTTTTTAAATAAAAACACACAGAAAAATACAGCTAGACTAATTAAGCTTTGTATTTTAGAGGAAAGCTATGTTGAGATAATAATTCCCCTCTGGCCTATGAGGCAACTTTTTAAAGTTCAAGAGAGTTGGTGATTAGCATCTGAGCTACTTAATAGAATTGGCAGGAAGTGACTGCGTAATACATTTTCATTCATTCAGTCGTTTTGTAAACATTTATTGAACAGTTTCTGCTCCAGTGTATTGTGCAGGATACAATAGGGCATGTGTGCAAAAGGATACAGCAGTCTCCTCAGCCAGACTCCCGGCTCATTGAGGCCAAGATGGGATGCCTGTGTAAGTCATTTTAATACAAGATAGAAAATATTAAGTATAATGGGAGAGAGAGGTGAAGGGCTTCGAGAGGCCAAGGGCAGCAGAAATTGCTTCTGGCTGGGGAATCTGGGAAGAGACAGTATTTGAGGTGAACATGGAGAATAGCTGGGATTTTGGCCTACAGAAACAGGTAGCAATACCCTTAATCAAGAGCAACATGGTGATCAAAGTTGCATCAACCTCTAATTGAATTATGTTTCTTAGGATCTTGCTAGAGAACCAGGCCCATTTGCAATTAGACACCCCATTTCCAGCCAGTAATAACTTTGATCTCCGTGTTTGGGGTCTCTGTTGTTCTACAAAAGCAAACCCCAGGCCAGATGACAGCAACAACCTCTTCAAAGCTCCTAGAGCCTGTAGACCCCTGAGCATGTGGTAGAGTGACTCAGGGCATTGCGACCCATCTGTCCTTCAGAGCCCCTGCCTGGCACATTCTCCCTCCAGCCATCTGCTCCTGCCAGCTGTCCATCACCTTGGAAAAGACCTTTCTCTGCTGCATGTGTCTAACACAGGTATTGCTAGGGTGTAGATTCTGAGTTTTATAAAAAAGTGTAGCAAAATATCTGGCAATGGAATAGTACAATAAAGAAACTGGACTTTTGTGGTCCACTACCTGCCGAAATTTTAACAAAATCCGTTTGCATCTCCGGGTTTCAGTTTTTCTACCTGGAAAATGGGAATATTACCACTGGACTTGTTTTGGCCGTCCGTGGCAGTTGAGAGAGTGAGTTGTAAGGCACTGCTTTGACCCTGGATTTCACATGAGAGCAGACGGATCTCATTCTCTGGACTAGATTTAGTCCCATAAATTTAGCTATGGGATATTGTCAGCAAATTAAAAGATATTTTTCTATCAATTTTCATCATAAGAGCCAGATATGTTCATGGAAGGAAAAACTCCAGGCACAAAATCGTAAGTAGTAACTAATGCACTTTCAGAATCTCACATTATCTCAGACCATCTTTTTTGATAATCCACCAGTATCACTTTAAATAAGGTACCCCCTAAAATAATGTACTTGCAACCAGGTTCCCCTGGAATTAATCCCATGTGAGAATAAGGTAGGTGGGTATGTGTTTCATGCCATTGGAAATAATGCATTTCATCTCTATTATGTGTCTGGTGTTCTTTAGCCATACCAAGCATTTAACAAAATTCGTTGGCAGTTTCCTACATAGCTGGTGGGCTTGTAATCATGAACAAGCTTCTCAAAGGGTAATTTGGCCATGCGTATCAAAGGCCTTAACACATTTCTACCCTTTAACCCAGTAATTCCATGCCTGGGAATTTATCGTAAGGCAATAATCAATGTGCCTAAAGATTTATGTATGATATTTATCACAACATTTTTTATAATAGAAAACAGTAGAAACAACCTAAATGTCAAACAATAGGGTTGGTTAAATAAATTATGGTACATGTATATCCAGAATACAGTATGATCATTAAAAATAATTATCTGAAAGAATTTTTGAAAGCTATCGGAAAATGCTTATGATGTTATTAGGAGAGAAGGGAAAGAGTCAATAGAACAGATTCCAGTGTGTGTGTGTGTGTGTGTGTGTGTGTGTGTGTGTGTGTGTGTGTTTTAAAAGCATCTATATCTCTGTATAGCAAAAAGATTATGGATATATAGCAAAATGTTAGTAGTCATTATGGGCAGAACAGATGATTGGTTTTTTCTTTATTTTTTCTCAGTTTTTAGATTTCATATATATTACTATTGTCTTCCCCCCAAACTTATATATATGTATATTATATATATATGTATATATGTATTATATATGTATATTATATATATATTATATATAATATATATATATCTCCATATTCACCTCAAATATATATATATATATATATATATAATATATATATATATATATTATATATATATAATATGCTGTTGTCTGGGCTGCAATCACAAGATAACCACAGACTGGATAGATAACAAACAAAAGAAATTTATTTATCACAGTTCTGGAGTCTGGGAAGTCCAAGGTCAGGGTGCCAGACTGGCCACATTCTGGTGAGAGCTCTCCTCCTGGGTCATAGCTGATGCCCTCTTGCTGTGTTCTCACATGGTGAGAGGGGAGAAGGCACTCTCTGAGGTCTCTTCTACAAGGGCAATAGTCCATTCATGAAGGCTCCATCAGCATGACCTATCACCTCCCAAACCCACCTCCTGATAATATCATTTTGGGGGTTAGGATTTCACTATATGAATTTTGAGGGAACGTAAACATTCAGACCAGAGCACTATATACATGTCATATAATATATAATTTACATTAAACATCTACACTTCCCATCCTAATTCAGGAGGTTCCCTGAGGCTTTCAGCTGCTCTCTGTTTGTTTCATGCTGGGATTTCTTATGAACTCCTTCAGTGTGACTTTGGGGTAGCTGTCTAGTGTTGCACCATTAATTCAGAAACTTGATTTCATCATTATGTTGACAAGTGATGGGACTCTGGGAGATGGGCTGTCACTAATCAAACTAAAAAAAAAAGACTGATTTCAATGAAAATAAAGACAACAATTAATTTGGAAAATGGACTATAGATTTCCAGTGATCAGAATTCCTTTGACTCAGTGACCCATGAGCTGGAAGAGCCCTTAATGATGACAAATTCCAGAATGTTGGAGTAACTTTCCAAGGTCATGTGGCTAGAAGTGGCAAAATGACACCAGAACTTCAGACTCCCTTCTCTTTTCAGCTATTTTTAAAAAATGTTTATTTATGTACATCAAGAGAGAGAAGAGAGAGTGAGAGAGCGTGTGCAGGGGAGAGACAGAGAGAGACAGAGAGAGACAGAGAGAGAATCCCAAGCAGGCCTCCACGCTGTCAGTGCAGAGCCTGACACAGGGCTTGGTCTCACGAATCATGAGATCATGACCTGAATGGAAATCAAGAGTCAGATGCTTAACCAACTGAACCAGCCAGGTGCCCCTCAGCTATTTTTAATTGAGTTCTGAGGTTTGCTCTGTAGGACATTCCCTTTTTGCTATCAAGATGCTGGACAATTTAAGTTAACATGCTAACTTTTTATTTTAAGGACTTTTTTTTTAATTTTAAGAGCCGTTTTAGGTTGACAGCAAAATTGAGAAGAAAGTACAGAGATTCCCATAGAACTTCTTGCTGGCACATATATACACAGCCTCCTCCATTATGAACATCCTGGACCAGAGTGGTATGTTTGTTACACTTGATGAACTTGCACTGACACATTTTAACCACTCAAAGTCCATAGTGTATCTTCGGGTTTATTCTTGGTGGTGTACCTTTCATGGGATTGGACAAATGAATAATGACATGTATCCATGGTTATGGTATCACACAGAGAATTTTCAATGCCCTAAAAATCCTCTGAGCTCTGCCTATTCATCCCTTCCCGCATTCTCAACCCCTGGCATCCACTGATCTTCTTATTGTCTATAGTTTTACCTTTTCCAGAATGTCATATAGTTGGAATCATACAACATGTAGCCTTTTTAGATTGGCTTCTTTCATTTAGTGATGTGCATTTAAAGTTCATCCATTTTCATGACTTGATAGCTCATTTCTTTTTAGCACTGAATAATATTCCTTTGTCTGGCCGTACCAGCATTTTATTTTATTTTTTTTTATTTTTATTTTTTGGCCGTACCAGCATTTTAAAATTCATTCACCTACTGAAGGACCTCTTGGTTGCTTCCAAGTTTTGTCAATTATAAATAAACCCATGAAACTTCTACCTGGTAGCAGTTCTGGTAACTAATTCCATCTGACAAAGCCAGCTGAAAGATCTTCTGGGGATGATACAGATTGGCTGCTTTTGAGGGCTGTACTTCTTATTTGATAAAATATTTGTTGGGTGGACTGAAATATTTACATATATCAAATATAAGGGTCCTTTGCAGTACATGGAGAGAACTGGAAAAACACTGATGAATTCTTACTCTTTCCTTTATTTAAGATTTTTAATGTTACCAGAGACTTCTGTCATTCTGACCCCATCTGGTTGCAGTTTTCTGAGAGAATAGCTGCTCTTTACATTTATATGGTTGCTTAGCTCTGATGACACATAGAGAAGCACTGCTGTTCATTATATGTGGATTCTAGTGCTCTCCAGATATAGAGGGAGAATTATGGTGGAACTTGTCCATCAGCTGAGAAGTAGTTCTTTTGTGGTGAACAGTTGTCCCTTTTCCACATCTTACACTAACTCCTCAACTGTCATGATACTTCAAATACCATAATCTAATTCATATTAGTACTTTGAAGGTTTGCTCAAAGACACTGACTAGGTCAATATCTGCTTTATGGTGACCAAAGTCCTACACTTATTTTTTTCTACCAGGAAACTTTTTTTCAAATGATACCAGCCCATGATAAGAGATCCAGTTTTCTAATTATCCTTTCCTTCTTCCTTCCTTCCTTCCATCCTTCCATCCTTCCATCCTTCCTTCCATCCTTCCTTCCATCCTTCCTTCCATCCTTCCTTCCATCCTTCCCTCCTTCCTTCCTTCCTTCCTTCCTTCCTTCCTTCCATCTCTCCCTCTCTTCCTCCCTTTCTTTCTTTTGTCCCTCCCTCCCTCTCTCCCTTCCTCCCTTCCTTCCTCCCTTTATTCCTCCCTCCCTTAATTCCTCCCTTCTTTTCTTCCTTCCCTCCATCTTTCTTTCTTTCTTTCTTTCTTTCTTTCTTTCTTTCTTTCTTTCATTTTTGTATCACATGTTTCCTTTAGACAGTATCTCTCTATATTTCAATTCTATCATTGCTGCAACTGTTTTTTATATAGAAAAAGTGACAAGAGGATGATATAAATATTATGAAATAAGAAATTAAGTAAACCTCTTATGAATTTTCTTCTCTACAATCATTCACCTCTAGGTATGGGATCCAGAGGGTGTTGGTTGGGTGGGGGGGGGGGGGAGGGCGGGGGGGCGTGTATATGGGGATTTCAGCACAGATAATATCAATGCAATGGCAATACATCTTCCCATTAGATTCTGAACACCACCTGAAGATAATTTGGAAGGTGTAGCAGCAGAAAATTAAACCCTGTAAATGCTGTCTGGCAAATTAAAAGACATAATTGATTATATTAGCTTATTTAAGTGCTTCTAATTGCCAGAGATAGCGTTTGTTTGGTATAGCTTTTCAACTTGCCAGGCAAAGTTTCCACTTTCAACAAGCACATAATAGAAGTTGCCAAATGGCTCTTTTAAAAATTTCAACTCTCAGGTGCTTGATTTTATTTGATACTTTGTTTTTTGGTGCCAGGGTCTATGGTAAGTGGGGAAATCCTAAAATTGTCATGTTGGACTTGGAAAGGGTCCCCAGTGCCCACCTAGCCTTCCACACTGCAGCCAACTGTTCTAACCCCATATCCTGGCAAAGAGATTTTATTGCTTTTTGAGTTACTGATTGCGACAGTCAGAGCTCATACTCAGAGAGATTCCTGGATCTGGTTTTTCAGTCAGCCCTGAAGGATACCATTTTCTCTCTTGTGAGCCAGGATGGTGGTTGCTCTGAGTTGCAGAAAGATCACTGTGCTTGAGTCAGCACCTAAGTGCTCCAGGCCCAGGGGCTCTAGTGCCATGCGGGCAAGGCATCCCTGGCAGAATGTCATTCTCCAGGACAAATGGGCGAGGCAATGGGAAAGCACCCCAGTTGCTCCTGCTTATTCCCCTAAACCTCTTAATTATGCACACAGATTACCTGGAGCTATTAGGGATGGATAAACGAGTTCACAGATGCCTTCCACCTAATTGAAATTGCATTAGTTTTCTGAATATTGAGTCCCTCTGTTAATGAATCAATACATATTTATTGGGCATTTTTAAATGCATACGACACCATTCTGGATGCTCTCGGGATAGTGAAGAGAGTGTAAAGTCAAAGTTTTAGTCCTCAAGGAGTTTACAATAGGTTGGGGAGCCAGTACATGGTTTACCTTAAAATAGCCAGCTTGGGCTTGTTCCCTTGTGTTCACTCAGCATCTATGCCAGGGGACCACTTGGAACATAAGGTTATTGTGCTTGGTTGTTAAAAAACTTTAAAGTTCAATGAATAATGCCCTCACTGTTGTCCTTTTCCACCTGGGCAGAGGAAACAGAAAATGGTCACTGGCATGCTATTTCCTGGCTTGCCCGCTCCATTTGGAAATACCACTTACTGAAAAAATGGAACAGAGACAGCCAAGAAAATTTTGATGGCTTATATGTGTCCTCATATTTGTATGCTGAGCCTGCTACCAGATTCCCCCAATTCAGATGAAACTGTGAATGTGAAAGAGTTTTTAAAAGCATAAATAATTGTTATAGCCAGCATTTATGAGCACTGTATACCAGGCACTTGGCTAAGCATTTTGTATAGATGATTTATTTTAATCCTTAGGACAATGCATAGCTGATGAGTGTGGGCAGGACAAAGATTGGAGCCTAGGTCTGAGCGACACTGGTACTCAAGTTTTCTCCCACCACTTTCAACTGTCTCCTGTTAAGCGTTTTATTACGCCAAAGGATGGTGATGTTTTACATAAATAATTGTGGTGACAGCTCTTGGAGGTAGAAAGAGGCTCTCTGGCGCCACCTATTGGGATTTCCCCATATTCCCATTTGTCCTGTTGCCGTTTGCAACATGAATCAGATAGAAGTATCACTTCTGTGCTTCACAAAGGCTAGGTCTGTCTTCATTTGGACACAGGGTCCTGCCTTGAGACAAACCACCCTTTGTCAGATGAGGTCAGATCTTCAGCTTTGGGTCATACCAGTGGCTGGCCATTTGTGAATCCGTGGCCATAGCTGTCTGAGGACCACAGAAGTCTTCCCTTGACACTCTGCATTCTCGAAGTCGGCTGTGCCTGCTCACAGTTATTCACTGGCTCCTTAACTGTGGTTGAGGGTCTTTGACTTCCAGATCCCTTCTCTCTCCTCAGTAGCCCATACCTGTGTTGTTTCACTGGGTTGTGGTATCAGCCTCCATTCAGACCCATTCTAGCTTGCTGGTAGTGTGGCTTTGGGAGTTATTTGAAGTTTCTAAACTTCACCTTCCTCTGTGTAAAATGGCTTATTAGTACTTACACGTTTGGGTGATTGTAAAGAGTAAATAATACCTGTAAAATACTTAGCACACTGCCAGGCACAAAGAAGACAGTCAGTGAGTGGTTAATATTGATTAATGTCTATCCTTTTATGCAGCTTTTTCTTTCTCTGAGTAACTGGACTGATGGCCCTTACTGCCATCCTTGGGGAAGGTCTAGCTTAGCCCTTAGACAATGTCCTAGAGGCGAGAAGAAGTGAGTGGCTGACATCCTGGGTGTCTACCTCATTTAGATCTGCTCTGGGTGTCCCTATGGTTCCCCAGAAGGTGATGTTGCCTCACGGGGTTGATAGTTAGGAACCACAGAAGCCCCAGCTGGCCACTCTGGAGAACAACTGTGACTGGGTCAGGATCACATTTCTGTCTTCACATTTCTACCCCTTTGCTGTAGCTTTACTGAGACCACTTCAGTTACTCCCTACTAAAATCTCAACGACTTTATCATTTGCTTTGCCATTAGGCTTCTGACTGCACGCTGGTCCGACGTGCCAACACTTTTGCTCTCATGTTAGGGCTTAACTCTGTGACCAGAGCCACTGATCTCCAGACTGTACCCCACTTCCCATCGTCCTGATCGAGACACAGCCCTTGCCCCATTATGTAAACTCCTGGTGCCGGCTCTGCCTTTAACCCAACCTTCTCGAGGGGCCTCCCTGATTGCATGTTTCCTTCAATTCCTGCCTCCTGCATTTCGCTTCTGACGGAGCCCCTTATGTGACAATGCGGCAGCCACCTCAGGTAACCTGGGTGGATGCGTGAGGAACGCAATTCCTTCTCCAGCGACCTGAGCAAGGCCATCTTCTTCAGCTGCATGTGGAGAATTGTTCTCATTATGACTATTTTAATGTAATAAATCTTTGTGCCTCACTAGTGGTATAGAGTAAAGCCTCATTAATTAAGGCCCCACTGATTCAGAATTTAAGATAATTTGTTCACAGGCCAAGCTAAAATTTACATTTGTCCTCTCTATGAAAAAAAAAAGGTTCATTAAGTAAATCAATAAAGTAAGGAAGATTGCAGGAAGCCTGTTTAATCTAATTAAGAAAACAAACTATTTTCAAGCACTTCATAATACCTTTGACATATAAACAATGTGCTCATTACAAATGACTTTTATGTGCTCATTAAAACATATGGAGGAAGATTCCTGTTTGACAACTTAAAAATGATTAGTTTGAGTAAATGTATTTAATTGAAGGTAATGAAATTGCTTTTAGAGATTGCCTGTGGTTTTGGCTTTTCATGTAATGGGACGGATCTGTAAGGTGGTGGTCTAGGCGAGAGGGAACTCGGGAATAAGAATTGAGTTCTCATCTTGTCTCTGCCAGTGAACTTGGACAAGTTCCCTTTCTATAGGCCATGGTTTCCTTTTCTCAAAGAGGTCTTACGAGGCCTAAATGAAATAATATATGTAAAGTGCTTTTCAGTATCCTCGATACCTAATAAGCAACAAAGTGTTGTTATTTTGTCTCCAACCGTCCAACAGAACTTGAGAAAGTTCTTATTCTTCTCATTTTACACATGAAGAAATACGGGCTCTGAAATATTGAGCAACTTCTCCTGGTCCCCCATGGAGGAGCTGGGATGTGGGCTCAGGCCACCTGGGCCCCCACCCTTGGGCCGTGGCTCACTGTGTTCTGTTTGGTGGCTCCCAGGGGGGTTGCCCGTGAGGACAGGGATGCTTTCTGATGAGTACTACACTTGGAGGTACTGTGTTAGTACCCAGCCGTGGCTCATAGCTGTTCATCTCCACGTTAAGGCAGTGGAAAGAATGAAACCCTTTCTCTGCCCCATTTTTATTTTATTTTTAAATTTTGGAGGAGGATTAGCTTGGCGGTGAGAATGAAAACCAGATTAAGGGTATCAGCAATGGGGCTTTGGGGAGCAGCAGAGAAGTTCTGGTGTCGCAGAAAAGGGAGGGAAGAGAAAACGACGAACCTCTGCTGTCACAAAGGCACAGGCCAACCTCAGCCATACACGAATTACTCAGAGGAGACCTAGGGCCCTCGCTTTCATACTGAAACCAGAGCTTCGAAAATGATGGATATGTATTGTTGACAAGGGGGAAGAAATATGGATTAAGCCTATAACTATGTTTACAGCATCAGGGGATGAATTAACCTAATTGGAGTATTAGTCTCAGTTACAGAGAATGATCACTACAGGCTGTCTCTGTTTTCATTAGAAATTTAATTAAGTTTATCAATGTTTGGCCTCTCTAGCTTTCCTTTTCCAGACTCTCCCCAGATAGCCCTATTGTTTAAGAGGACTTTTCTTTTGTTTCATTCTGTGTTCCAGGAAGGGGGCTGGGCTGGGGCAGGGCCAGTTGGGGTGGAGAAGTGGGGAAGGTGGTGATGGGCTGTTCCCCCCATCTCCCCCCGCTCTGAGAGGGACAGACAGACATCAGCAGTGATGTGTAAGGTCCTGGCTCTCGCGTGTAGCACTGGGGCTTCCCATAGCTGAACACATCAAGAAAAGATATACTTATCTAAGTCGGGGAGCTGAGCATTTTCTGAAGCTACCTGGGAAATCACCAAAGCCTCTCTTTAATTACCTCCAAGAAGAGCACAGAGGTGGCCCTCAGTGATTCTGCAGTTTAGGGGGACAGACACATCTCCTCTAGGAAAACAGAACATTGTATCTAGTCACATGGTGTCTGCGGCCACTATTTATAGGAAGAATGGTGTGTGCTCCCAGATGCTTACAAGGAGAGTGAGAGCTTTGCAGTTCAGCAGGAAGCGTGTGCCCCCCTCCCTGGTTTCCTTCCTCTCTTTCTCCTCTCCAACCACCCCTCCTTTTCCTCCCTCCATCCTTCACCTCAAACTCTTTCTACCCCGTTCTCCTTCCTTCTTCTGCAATGAGCTTGGGTCTCTGATGAATAAATTCCCTTCTGCTGGTTTTCCTCTTCCTGCTCTGACCCTGGCCACTCCCAGTATTTTACTTAAAACTCTTTTCAAATCTCTTTTGTCATTTTTATCCCCCCTCTCTCTTTCTCTCTCTCCACATATGTAGAGATAGGTGGGTAAATGTATTTGTAGTATTTGATTTTGCTGAATCATCTTAAAGAAGGTTGAAAACATCAATATATTGTACTCAAATATTGTAGCGTGTAATAAAGTAAATGACCCTGAGCGTAAAGGCCATCTCTCTGTAGAAAGAATACTTTGAATGGGGTCTTTTTGGGACTCAGGGGAGAAGAGTCAACACAAGGATTTAATTGGTGAAGGCAATTTGAACCAAATTGGTCTAACAACCCTCTTCATCCCTTTGACCACTCCCCACCCAAAAGTTACTTCTACGACCCCAACAAGCAGAATCGACAGCTTTTTTTTCCCCTTTAGTGGTAAATTTATTTTCTAGGATAATTAATCCATTTTGTTTTCTTTTCTTCTCTTGTTCTAAGCTTGGCTGTATAAAGCAGTGGGGTCTATATAAAGGTTTTAAACACCACTCCAGCTGTTCCTAACCGGGCAATGTGACACTGGATAAGCCGATGAATCTGTCCGGTCTTCAGCATCCCCTGCTGAAAAATGGAGGGGGTGGGTAGGATGGCAGTTAAAGATCTTCTAGGAACTTAAAAAAAATATATCAACTTTATGGAGTTATAATTTGCATCCAACAAAATGACCCGATTTTAAGAATCCAGCACGATGAATTTTGACAAATGTGTACATCCATGTAACTACCACACATATCTATATGGAACATTTGCATTTCTCCACAATGTTCCCTAGGGCTACCTGGCAGTTAATCCCCGCGCTAGTCTCCACCCTGGGCAAACCCTGACTTGTTTCCTGTTACTATAAATTAGCCTATTTTAGAATTTCCTACAGTATATACTTTCTTGTGTTGGCTTCTTTTGCTCAGTATAATGTTTTTGGAATTTCACATGTTGTATATAACCATAGCTATTCCTTTTTATTTTTAGTGTTCCGTTATTATATAAATAAGAAAAGTAGAATATAAACAATATAATTTACCTAACATAAATATCACAAATCACAGTCTTTTCAGTATCCCGTGGAGTTTACATGGAATTTCCATTGATAGGGCTTTGGTGCTGTTGCTGTTGGACATTTGTTTCTACATATATCGTGTGCCCCGTTTTGTTTTGTTTTGCCTTGCATTTTTTTCTAACAGGAACTCAGTGGTATTTATTATTTTGGTTCCCTTCTATTTATTTTTTCCATCTGATTTTAAGAGTTTTGTCCCTTTTATTGCTTTTTAGTCTTTTGATTTTGATGTGTCTTTGTATGTATGGGTTTCCCTGTGTTTATCTTGCTTGGGGTATGTTGAACTTCATGGAAAGTTATCATCAAAGATAACTTCCAAAATTTCTTCAAATTTGGAAAATTTATCTTTTCTTTATTTCTTTCTACTTCTTTTTTTATCTCTGCCCCTGCCACTCTCTCTCTTCTTTTTCATTACATAGAAATTTCAATTACATACATGTAATTCACTTAATAGAGCCACTCTTATATAGTTCACTTGTGTGTGTTTCCTTTTGTACTTTTTTTCTTTTATCCGTTAGATGGTTTTTGTTGATATGTCTTCAGGTTTCTTGATTGTTTCTTCTCCAGTGTCTAATCTGTTTTAAACCTCATTCAGGTAAATTTTTCATCTTGTATTTTTCAGCTGTAGAAGTTCCATTTAAAAAATGTAATTTTTTCTCCTTATGTTCATGTTTTTCTCTTTATCCTTGATTATATTTCTAATGATTATTTTTAAAGTGAGGTGATGAGGTGCCTGGATGATACCAGTTGAGCATCCGATTCTTGATTTCAGCTCAGGCCATGATCTCATGGTTTGTGAGTTCAAGCTCTGCACTGACAGCATGGAGACTGCTTGGGAGTCTCTCTCTTCCTTCTCTCTCTCCCTTCTCTCTCTTCTTGCACTTTCTCTCTCTCAAAATAAATAAACTTAAAAAAATAAAATTCTTATCTGCTAATTCCATTATCCATGTCATTTCTGGGTCTGTTTCTATTGGTCACTTTTTCTTCCCGTTATGGGTCAAATTTTCTAGCTCTTTTTTGCATGAATAGTTATGTGCGCAAAATAGATGTTGGCTATTTTATGTTGTTGAGTATCTGGATTTTGTTATTGTTTTGTTGTTGCTGTTCCTTAAAATAACTTCAGATTGTGTTAGTAGACAGGTAAGTTATTTACAGGTCAACTTAATAATTTTTATACTTGTTTGTAAATTTGTTAAGGGCTGCAGTGTGGTGTCTATTCCTACTAAGACCTGACCAGATCTCCTGAGCGCCCTGGTGTTCAGAGAAGCCTCTTTATTCTGTCTGGTGAGAACTTAAATGCAAATCTTTGTCCTGCCTCATGCCGTTTTACCCTGCACGTGCACAGCTTAGTTCTCAGCGATAGACTTTTGGGGACCCCTGGGCAGTTTTGTGGATCGCTTTCTTTGCACAGCTCCCTTCTGGTCAGTGCCATACACCATAAATTTCAGCTGCCTCAGTGTCCCTGGACTCCCATCTCTGTGTTTTCAGTTCCACGGGATTTGCTGTGGGCTGGCTGATCTTCCCTTCCCTGAGTTACGCCGCTAAGTACCTCTTGGGACCAAGTGGGGTGATTCTAAACCTGATCTTGTTTGCTTTTATTCTCTAGGGATCACCATTCTGTGCTGCCTGTTGTCCAACATCTAAAAACCCTCGTTTTGTGTAGTTTGTCCAATTTTCTAGTTGTTTACGACAACAGAGAATGTCTGTTAATAGTTACTCCATTGTGGCCAGAAGTAGAAACTTCCCTACTCCTCTTATCTCCAAACTCTACCATTTCCAGATATAATCATAACTTATTAGATATCATAGCCTAAAGAAAACCCTCTTTTTTTGGCGTTCATATGTACAAAAATGGAAACAAATACAAAGTCTCAACTGTAAGACCACGCTTCTGGAATGAATGAACAAATGGTAACTTCCAGTCCATCTCGGTATCCGTTTACTCCAGTTTTTTTTTATTTGCTGACTTGTATAGATATATATGTTCTCTAGTGGTCCACGAAGATCTAAACCTATATTTCTCTACCCCTATCCATATTTATACCAATATTTGCCCTTGTATCTGCACTTCTTTAAGTTTTTTGTTTATGTATGTATCTATCCGAACCTACATTTTTACTACCTCCCTTTCTGTCCATATTAATATAGATATGGAAAAGCAACAGAGTCTCATATCTAAGAGAACAGGTGTGGGATCCAAACTGCTCAGACTGAATCCCATTCCACCAAATATTGTGAGTCTCTGGGTGGATTATCTAATCTTCACATACCTGAGTTTCTTCACCTGGAAAATGGGATAACATCATCGTCTACTTCTTAAGTTTGTGGTGATGAATAAATGAGTAAAGTGTGTAGAATCTTGTCTAGTACATAGTAAGTGGTATTTATCTATTTAAAGAACTCCAGCAGGGGAGAGGGGTGGAAGGAGAGAGACTCTTAAACAGTCCCCATGCTCAGTGAAGACCCTGATGTGGGGCTTGATCCCACGACTCTGGGATCATGATCTGAGCCAAAATCAAGAGTCAGATGCTCAACAGACTGAGCCACCCAGATGCCACCATAGTAAGTGCAATTTAAAGCGTAAGTGTTAGTAGCTATATCTGATTACAGAGAAGGGTCTTACTGAGTCCCTGGGACCAAGCTTCCAGCATTGTTGTGTTTGAGCTGCCTGTACGTGCTTTCAGAAACATCTGGAAGTGAACTTGCTATTTCCTGGGTTGAATAGAAATGAATGTGACCTGGAAAGATATGGAAATTTCTATTCATATCAACACATATCTTCTCAGGAACGGTAGTCTTTCTGGGTAAGTACTATGGCCCCTAAGAAGAATCACGCCCCTGGGCATCACATAATACCTAATAGCTATTCTCCTGGGCTTCGTGTTTCTGAAGCTCCTTTATTGACAACCCTGTGTGGTGGTATTCGTGGTGTAGCCTGGCCACCAGTTGCCTCTTTGTAAAGTGTCTTTCTCTTTCCATAGCAGACTACCTCGGAGTCACTGTGGTTTCGCTGCGTGCTTTACATGGTCCTTCCCCAAGGCTTCTCAGTCCATTACAACTTGCTTACGCAGGGCAATTGATCTCTTTTGCTGCTTCTATTTCCTCATTTGCATGACCTCTCATACCACATTCCTCATCCAAAAGGCTTCTTTTGTACAAGGAGTCACTCTCTTTAAAGCTCACTGAGGAATTATTAATATATAGATGTGTTTTTTAAAATTACATTAGTGTAAGTAATTCAAATATGATGAAATTATTATGAATAATAATTCCTTAAGGAATAGAGAACACCACCGGGGTCACAGAGATAGTATGTTGCAGAATAGGACTCCAGTCTCAGCTTGCTTATCCCCAGATCGAAGTTGTTTATATTCTTCACATCACATACCTCAGATGATTTCATTAGGCCTAGAGGAATCCAGTAGTCTGGGGGAATCCAAAAACAGAAGCTGAAACCTTCTCTTCGCCTTTATTTTTGGTGTGTGTGACAGCTTTTTTTTTTTTTCCCACCACCTGCCTCATGTAGAAGTCACATTTTCTTTCTTTCTTCCAGTTATTATAAAGAGAGGAACCCTGACTTGTTAGATTCCTCTCTGTCCTTGAGTCATCAGAATGGATGCCCAAGGCAATGGAAATTCTACTTCTCCTTATTAAGGCTGCTGGACACCAAGTAAGTGGCTATTTTTTCCCCCAGTTTCTTAATTCTGGTGCCAGTACTCCTGAGATGCTTTTCTCTTAGAGAAAAAGAAAGGGGTGGGGAAAAATGTTAGAATTTTGAATCCATTACCTGCAGACCCTGAGAGTGCCGAATATTTTTTCCACGTGGCACCAAGGGCCTAAGATGGCTCATTTTCCTCTGTATGAAGTAGATTGAACATACTTGTATATCCCAAGAGCATTGTGTTGGAATCATGCTATTTTTAATGCAGAATTCAACTCCCCTCGTGCTCTCTCTAACTGAAGGTTACAGGGTTTTGCTTTATGTAGTCACAACTGGAAACTGGACTTGTTCCAGACTGTAGGAAGGTGACTGCTGGGCCCTGACAGGTTCGCTGTTGCTTTCCAATCTCGTAAATGACATCGCTTATTGTATAGGGTGTGTAAATGTAGACAATTAAATAATAGCTGGCATTCTCCTGTTTGGAAACCACAGCCCATGATTGATCATCCTGTGTCTGACTTGGGCCCTGCTGGGGACCAGAGAGGGAATTAACGTGGATTGCATTCAGTGTTTGTCAGATACAGTAAGCTGGTCTTGGTTGAAAAGGTAAAAGAGTGTGTCTATTTTATAGCAAATGCTTTACTGTAAGCAGATATTAAAAGATGACATTGTTGATAGATCTTCCTGGTTCTCTATCTGTAGGACATATGCATCTTTGGGATTCATCTTGTTAATGTAGAGGTCTTAGGGTGACACCTTACTTTGTCATCACACCTTAAAAACCCAATACATATGCACAACTATGCAGTGTTGCTTAACATTTGTCATTAGAGCAAAGGGTCTGGCAGTGGCTACATACCCCGGTGCATTGTCTAAATTAATCCATTGAGGGATATTGAATCACTTAATCACAACGCAGACTTGCTGCCTTGGTAGGCACGCTCTCCCTTCATTAAATTTAATATATTTCTCATTATACAAATCTGCCTCTGCGACAATAAGTCTTGTTCATAAATCAGTTTGCCCTTTTGCTTTGCAGATGCAGAGAACTTTCATCAAACAAGACATAAATGGAGCCTGTTAGACAGGGGGTCAGAGCAGTCATCACCAGACAGTAATATCTATTCATTAAGATGATTTTTAATAGCATATTTTAATGAGCAGAGGTAAAACAATTATGATTTTAACTTCTTGTTTGCATTATAAATAAGTAAGAGGAAATGTAGCAACAAGGAGTAGTTGGAATTCCTCTGATAAATCCCCAGCCTTCTTCCCCTCATTCCATCTGCATGCAAACCAAATGCTCAGACGCTCAGAAATGGCCCAGGGTCTCTCGTGTTACCACAGTGGCATAAAGGTGGATTTAAAAACCACGGAGTAAGGGCACCTGGGTGGCTCAGTCAGTTAAGCATCCGACTTGGGCTTAGGTCATGATCTGTGGTTTGTGGGTTCGAGCCCCACACAGAGCTCTGCGCTGACAGCTCAGAGCCTGGAGCCTACTTTGGATTCTGTGTCTCCCTATCTCTTTGCCCCTCCCCTGCTCACACTGTCTCTCTCTCTCTCTCTCTCTCTCTCTCAAATAAACATTAAAAAAAATTAAAAAACAAAACTAAGGTGTAAAGAACAGTGTGCATGTAAAGATATGCAAAATGGTTGGAAATCCCTTAAAAGTAGCTATTGAGCAATGGAACTAGAAATATGATAGTTGACTAAAAAAAAAAAAAATTTTTTTTTTTTGCTTTTTCTTTTCTCTGCCATTGTGCTCAGTTGACTAGAATGTTTGAATAGTCTTTTTGTAAGACAAATTCTGATTTATTGCCAATTGAATACATATCCTGGCACAGTATTGACCCTCTTTCTCATTTTTTTTTTTGGATCATATTCTCTAGAGCATTGTCTCTGTTATTGATCTCTTCGAAGAACAAACTTTTCTTTCCCATTGATCATTTCTACTGTTTTCATTCTTATTATTTTATTTCATGAATGTCTACTTTTATCTTAATTAATCTCCCTTTTTCTCCTTTCTTTGGATATTGGTCTTTTATTAGCTTTCATGGATTGGAAGTTTATTTGATTTCTTTTCTGTTGGTTTTGTCTAGATCCTGGATGTGTAAAAGTAGACTAAGCAGTTTTGGTTCATGACCTACCACCAGGCCTATCACATTTCTTTGTTTGGTTTGTTATTTGATACAAAAAGCTCTGGTAAAACTACTAACTAAAATAGGAGCTAGGACCTCAACTCTCTTCATCTAACCTTGTGGCCTCTCTGTTCTATCTTCCTCTCACCCTGCATATTAGGTAACCATCATCCTGAATCCTACGTCTCTCTTCCTTTTTCATATAGTTTTATTATGTCTCCACGTACACCTAAAATTATATGTGTTTATTTTAGTCATCTCGTACTTTATGAGAAGAATCTCACGTGTGTAATTTTGTTTGGAACCCCCCCACTGCCCACTTCATATAAAAATGTACAATCTACAATTGTCTGGATGTGGTGCTTTATATAGTGTTTTATAATCAGATCGTGTTTATCAGTACTAATATTTAAGCCTTTTACAGTTTTGAGACTTTTTCTCTTACTCTGTCACTTACAGAAACAAGTGTGTTAGAATCTCCCATTCGGATCGTAAGTGTGTCTACTCCAGTTCTTTTGCGTTTTAGGCTGTATTATTGTACAAATGTAAATTTAGAGTTGTCATATTTTCCAAGGTAAAATGGACATACTCCCATTAAGAAATATCCTTTTTGAATGTCTGGAATTTTTTTTTTTTTTTTTTTTTGCCACAAAGTCTACATTGTCTGATATCCATGTAGCAATATTAATTATAAGAAAAAGACCAAAACATAATAGGAAAAAGGACAAAAGACATAAACAGACATTTTACAGATAAATGATTCACCACTTACATATAAACCACACACATTTTTACAGATTCAGAAACTCGACAAAAATAAACATAAATATAAAACTGCAAATCTGTCAAATTGATAGGGAAAATAATTATTGCAAGTAACTTTTGACTACTTTTAGTAGAATATATTTTAAGAAAAAAGTTTAAGAAATCTTAAACTTTACTCAGTTGTTTATGGTTAACAGTAACAATTGTAATTTTTAAACTTTAAAATATATATTGTGGGATAAAGCAAATAAATAAATATATTTAAGTTGTTATAAGAAACTAAAATGTAAAGTTAAAAATTCCTGTAACTGATATTTAAATTTGAAATACTACTATGAATTTTTAATTAAAAAAAACATAATTCTATCCCGTATCATTGAACATACCTAGAAACAATGACCCTTGAATAACAATGTGCACACCTAGTGTCTAGATTTTTGTTCTAAATGTCATTCTCCATTCTCCAAGGCTCCTTGCAGACATGGATGATTCCAATTTGGATGGGAAATAAAAAGGTGGGTCTAGGACATTTTGTGCCAAAAAAAAAGGAAGCGCTCAAAGACTAATGAGATTATGTCTAAGAGACAAGAAAGTTAGCTTGAAGGCTCTCTCACTGGGCAAATTTGGGACAATGTGAACATCAGAAACAATAATGCCTTTGATCAATTACAGTGCATTAAATGCACAAAATGTCATGAGTCCATTGTGATGGGGCTGTAGGGTAGGGAAGAGGAAAGGACGGGCTAGGTAATAAATGCAGAAGGAATGAGAGAATTAGGAAATCACCATTTTTAAATCCCTGGTGAAATAAATGATTCACTGGTTCAGGTAAGCCTCAGCAATTAGTGCTAATGCCATTGGATGAAATGTTTGGAAGCAGGATATTCACAAATGGCTAAAACATCATCTCACAGATTAATTACTCACTGCCCAATGCAAGAGGAAAACAATGCACTTTTGAAATAGAGACATCTGGAGGGTGTTTGGGTGGCTCAGTCAGTTACACATCCGACTTTAGCTCAGGTCATGATCTCACAGTTCGTGGGTTCGAGCCCCACGTCAGGCTCTGTGTTGACAGCTCAGAGCCTGGAGCCTGCTTCAGATTCTGTGTCCACCTCTCTCTCTTCCCCTCCCCCACTTGCGTTCTGTCTCTGTCTCTCAAAAAATAAATAAGCATTAAAATTTTTTTTAAAATAGAAACATCTGGGTTATTACTGCAACCAAACAAAGTTAACATCACTAACAGTGGGATAACCTGACTTTATAAGTTTCTTGGTGGGAGGGAATCTGAAGTATGAAACACCTCTGAGATAGACTTGTCAAAAATGTTTAACTTGAATGAATCCTTCAAGTGTCTAGGTGTAGTTTTCAATTAAAGTCAGAATTCAATAGCATCATGGATAAAGTTAGGTAAACACAGACTATGGAGACATCCTCAAAGACAGTCTGAACTTTATAAAAAATCAGTGTCATGAAAAGTAAAAACAAGCAAACAAAGAAACAAACAAAAACCCAAGAAAGTTGAGGGACTGTTTCTTAGCAAAGGCAATGATGGAACCTTGATTGGGTTGTTGGTTTTTACAAAGTAATTATAAAAGGCATGTTACAAACAATTGGGGACATTTGAAAATGGACTGGCTATTAGCAAACGTTATGGGCTTGGGATTCTTGTTTATTCTTTGAAGTAGAATAATTACACTGAAGTTATTCTCTTAACAAATGCGTGATGAAGTATTTACAAGTAAACTGTCATGATATCTGCAACTTTATATGGTTTGGAGAATATAGATATGCAGAGAAGGGGGATAGAGAAAGGCAGGAGAGAGGAATGAGCAAATATGGCAAAGTGTTGATGGTTCTAGACTCTAAATGGTGGGTATGGGGTTCACTGTATTATTCTTCCAACTTTTGTGTATATTTCATGTTCATAAAAAAATTGGGGAAACCAAAGGACCTGGCTAAGAAAGAGAACACACTCATGCAAGCCCCTTGTACTTGAATTGTATCCCAGATACTGTGCACTAGAACTTCTGTACACAAGGTGGGTCTGTGAATCCACAGTGTCGTTCATTGCAGACTGGTCACCACAGCCAAGACATGGGAACAACCTAGATATCTGTCAGTGGATGATGGGATGAAGAAAATGTGATGTAGATATACCACTAGACTCAAGAACTGTTAACATTTTGCCATCTGTGCTTCCATTTCTTTCCCCTCTGCCTCTCTCTCTGCCCACCCCTGCACCCCACCTCCCCTCTCTGTCTACACACATACACACACACACACACACACACACACACACACACACACAAATGGAATATTATCCTGCCTTTAAAAAGAAAGAAATCCAGAGGCACCTGGGTGGCTCAGTCGGTTAAGTGTCTGGCTTTTGATTTTAGCTCAAGTCATGATCTCAGCATTCACAAGATCAAGCCCTGCGTCAGGCTCTATGCCGACAGTGTGGAACCTGCTTGGGCTTCTCTCTCTCCCTCCCTGTCTGCCCCTCCCTCGCTAGCACTTACACACAGTCTCTCTCAAAATAAATAAACTTAGAAAAAAGGATATACAGCCATTTGCAACAACATGAATGAACCTTAAGTGAAATAAGCTGGACTGAGAAGAACAAATACTGTATGTATGATCTCACTTATATGTGGAAAGGTCATTGCCAGGGACTGGGGCTGGGAGAGAGAAATGGGGTGATGGTCAAACAGTATAAAGTCTCCGTTATGCCAGCTGAGTTAGTTCTGGAGATCTTATGGACAGCATGGTGACTAAAGTTAACAATACTGTGTTGTATGCTTGAAATTTGCTAAGAGGGCAGATCTTAAGTCTTCTCATCACACACACACACACACACACACACATACACACACAGAAAATAGAAAATGATAAGGCAATAGATATATTAATCAGCTTGGTTGTGTTGGTCACAATTTATATTTCAATTTGTACACAAAGTTATTAAAATAAAAAAAAACCCTGAATGATAACAAAGAAGAAATGCAGAATACTTTAGGCCCTACCCCATACCTTCTGAATCAGAATCTATACTTTGACAAGATCTCCAGGCGATCCACTTGTCCATTAGATTTTGAGAAAGACTGGTGTGTAAGACAAAATGATAATTGAATTCTTAGTGAAACACATATAATTGTCCCACCCCTTTCCTAATGCTGCATCCAGAACTGTCTTACACAGTCTTTGTAAACTTTGTGAATTGAAACAGCAGGACATAATACATCTGTGGGTCTTTTTCTTTCACTGAGGAACATAAAATAATCACTCCATAATCATATTTGCCTCAGGACAGGTAGCCTATGAGTCAATAAACAATAAGCCTACAAGCAAAGATTCAGATTGGCTTCTGCTCCATTTACTTCTGTATTTCCTCTCATCAGATACAATTACAGGAAAATAAAGGGGTTTCTTCAAAGGAAAAAAAAAACAATGTCCACAGGAATCTGTTCTGGATCTCCCCTGCCAGCTCAGTATTTGCAGACTGCATTCAAATAATGACTGCGCTGCCTGGAGTAGACAAGCTGACCAACAGAGCTGAATTGCCATCCAATAAATCCCTACTTCCAAAAGCCTGGTTAGATAATGGCTACAGAGACCCAAGGGACCAAAAAGATTTTCTCAAACTCTGGTTTATGAGGGTTTGTAAACTTTATCCACCTTAGGAGAAATGTTTCACCGTCTCCCTCCCCATGATTCATTTGCTCCAAGGCGTCTGACCCGGGCTTTCCAAATCCATCAAACTTGTTGGGCATAAAAAGACCTATGTTAATTCAAGGTACCCAGCATCGCTGTAGTCTTTTCTCCATCACTCCTGATCTACATGTGAATCTGAACATAATTGGTGCATTTCTCCCCATTTTCCTGGTAAGCCTAGGCAAGAAGTGGGAGATTTTTCATCCCTTGAGTAATTTATCTCTGGAATTGTGGTCCAGCGCTGCTGGTTTCTGTGTCTTCTGCACTTCACATACCCCCTCCCCGCCGGCTTCTCCAGATGTTTGCACAATAGCTGCCCAACACAGGTAGTAAGGCTGACAAATCGCTCTCTGTTTCTGACACTTTTAAATGCAATTAAGAAGTGATAGCTTGTGTGAGCACTGCTAAGGCTCTGGGATTTGGTGGTGAAGAAACTCTAAATGCTTTGATTTATCTCTCTCTCTCTCTTTTTTTTAATGGCTTCCTGTCTTAATCTGGCTGTGTTTTCTGAGGGATGTTCATGTGACCTATACCCATGACTGTCAACTTTTCCTTCCTTTTCACCGTAGAGGAGATTGGCCAAGTGGGGTGTGATGCCTCTTCTCAGTGACTGGCTTTAGAGCTAGATTTCTCCTCAGTGTGCCCACTAAAATATATAGAAAATATATGCAAGAAGTATCCGACCTCCCTTCCCCAGGAAAAAAGCAGGGTGTGCTATACCTACTTCCCTCAAGAGTTTCTTTCTCTTCCTTCTACAATCGATAGCGATTCTGTGACCTTGTGAAAGGCCCTCAATTTCAAATCTTTGTCATCCCGAGTGAATTTAAACAGTTGAATTATGCCTAAGAATGTCACAGTACAGCAAAACAAGATGGACTGTGTGTACATTGTAGATTCAAGAACTGAATTTCTTGGTTGGTTAAATGTCCGACTCTTGATTTCGGCTCAGGTTGTGATCTCATGGTTTTGTGAGTTCGAGCCCTGCATCAGGCTCTGCACACCTGACCCTGTGGAGCCTGCTTGGAATTCACATTCTCTCCCTCTCTCTCTGCCCTCCCCTGGTTGTGCTCTCTCTTTCTGTCTCAAAACAAACAAACAAACAAACACAAGATCTGAATTTCTCGGTATCTTTGTAAATTTTGGAAATCTGTTTAATTTCTCTGAGCCTCAGTTTTCTCATTTTCAAACTGGGGCAGGTTTAGCTTTCTGGCCTGCTTTCTGAGGGTATGTTAAGGAGCCAACTTACTTGAAGTCAGACCACTCTTTTACACTTTTACCTTGAGATGATTGTAGATTCACATGCAGTTATAAGAAATCACTTAGAGAGACCCTGTATACGTTCCCCCAGTTTGTCCCATACTAACTCTTACGCAGCTATAGTACGATATCACACCAGGAAATTGGCCTTGGTACAGTCCGCTGACCTTATCGGGTCTCACCAGTTTGAAATGCATTCCTTTGTGCAGGGGTGTGTATTTAGTTATGTTTTGATTTCCTGGGGCTGCCGTAACAGAGTGCCCCAAACTTGGTGGCTTAAAATGATGGAAACTTAATCTCTTATAGTTCTGGAGGCTAGACATCCTAAATCAAGGTGTTGGTGTGGCTGTGCTCCCCCCAGATCCTTTAGGGGAGGATCCTTTCTTGCCTCTTCTAACTTTTGGTGGCCCCAGGTGTTCCTTGGTTTGTGGCAGCATGACTCTGGCCTCTGCCTTTGTCTTCCCATGTCGTCTTCCCGTGGGCCCTCACATCCTCTTCTCTCTGTGCACACGTGTCCAAATTGCCCTCTTCTCATAAGGACAGCACTTATATCAGACTAGGGGTGCACCTGCTCCAGTATGACCTCCTTTTTACTAATTGCATGTGCAACAATACTTTTTCTAGATAAAATCACATTTTGAGATACTGAGTGTCAGAACTTCAACATATCTTTTTGGGAGACACGATTCATCCCGTGCCACATTCATCCCATGGGATGAATTGTGTCTATGCAATTGTGTCTATTGTATCTATGCAATTTGTCACATGTGCAAATTTGAGTGGCCACCATTACACTCCAAAGAAAAACAATTTCATCACTGCAGGGATCCTTCCATAGCCGTGGACACCTTCTTCCCTCTCCTTCACCTGACTCCATACTTGGGATACCACTCCCAAGTATACTTGGGACTGCCTAACAATGTATTTCCCCTGAATTAGGACAGCTCCTATACATTTGCCTTATTTCTGGGAATTAAAGTCAGAAGTCACACGAATGCACTTGGCCAGGCTTAGAATCTTCAGGCATAAGCTATCAACTTGTATTTCTAAAGAGAAAGCACTAGCAATTTTGGGATGCTTCTCAAAGAAGCTGAAAGTTGATCACTCACTGTGGTCCTGAATTGCCAACCCATTTTCTTACTGGAGACTAGGCGGGACCTCTCTCAAAACTTCTTCATTGTCCAACACCACTGCTATTTCAGTCCCTTACAAATGCTGTAGCAATTTAGCAATCTATCGACTTGACTTTTTTTTCCATAAACATGCTGCCTGTTCGATGCATAATTCAAATTCGCACACAAACCGTGAGATGTTTGCTTAGCAAGAGCTATAATTTAAATGTAACCTCTGTAGAAAGCCATTCAGCAGGGCCTGTGTGTAAAGTATAATTTAGTCTGTAGAAGCAATCTTCCCTCTGCCGTTCTAATATGTGAGCTTGTTTGCTAAATAATCATTGTAGCATTTTGCTCAAAGCGGTGGTTTTATGTATTTTTCCCCCACCACTTGTAAATGCTGCCAAGGTAAATGAGAGTTCTTTGGAAACTGTTACTGTCATGTAGTTTTCATTTGAAAATGTCACAATAAAGCAATGTTCTTTGATGCCAAGTAGCATGGAACATTAGAACATGATAAACATGGTGCGTAAATACAGTAAAATAACAGCATAAATGGCCTGATTCTCTCTTAAAATGAGAGGCTTTTTGTTGTTTTTATTCTAAAGGGTCTGATTGGGGGACATAGCTGGAAATAAGAGGGAGTTGCATAAAAGGGCCGTCAAGGTGGGAGTTTGGAGGAAATTATTATTATTTGCAGCTTGGGCTGAATGGAAAGGAAGAGAAATTTGGGAGAAAAATGTGCTCCAAATAAGTGAAATGGAGATTACAGTCCAAAATATGCCATTAACAACAAATTACAAAAGTCTTTCCAAGAACCAGACGGAGGTACAAAGTAAAAGCAAAGTTTTAAAGGTGTAATTTGAAGAGTCAGAAGAATATACAAAAAGAAAAAAAAAAAAAAGAGAAAAGTTACAGAGGCAGCCAAATAGTAAAGGACATTATTTTCTAAGTGCACTTTAGCTATTTTTATCTTGTCTTGCCTAATACAACATTAGGGACCATCAGCTACGATTTTTTTGTGTGTTTGAGTCCTAAAAAAAAAACAGCTGGACGGTAACATTTGTGAAATCTGCCTGATGAGTGGGTTGGTGGTTGTTATAGAATTTCTTGCACCTTTTGTAATTTAAAATTATGACAACTTGTAAGTCAAAAATAAGATTGAGAATTGGAATGCACTCAGAGACTCTACGAATGGCAAACCAATGTCACAGGATAGTAATATGAAAAATGGTATCTGTATTGCTTTCCTGTATTTGGAAGCATAATTATTGTCCTTCAGCGAGATGATGGAACCAGTTGTTAAAAATCTCATCCTTCGAACATTTATTGGGTGATTGCTATATGCTACTCACTATGCTGGGCACTAGGCATTCAAAAATGGAAGATTTTGCTTTCTTCTCCAGAGGATTCAATGTTCTGCAGTTTTTTTAATGCTAAATCCCAGAGAAGCCCATGTGGCTCCTTTTCCCTTCTGAATAGTTCAGTGTCTAATGTCTTTCAACTTATCAGGATGCTACTTTTCACCCTCACACTTGTCATTGTTTCCTGAATGACAAGAAATTAGTCTTTTCCTATTATAGCCACACCTTGATCCTGATGACTCACTTAAAATGAAAGTTATTCACCATCATGCCTTATGATTGCTTGCAAAAAACAACCCTCCCTGTGTGAAGTTTTCAATGACTCAGGAGTTTTGAAAGAGTAAGTCTGTTGCTCTAAAGCCAGTTTCAGAGCGCAATTTCCAAAGTGTTTGAGCAAGAACAGTGTAACTCGAGTAGGTACACAAATGACCATCACTTTAAAGGGAAAAATACTCATTGATACTGAAGGCCTGATATGTCTCCTTTACCTAAAAGCTGTTTTATTTTGATCACATTCTGTACATGTGTTTACATATTAAAAATTCAATGGTGGGTCAATATTCACTCTTAATATGTTTTAGCTCAAGACTGCCTTTTATCTAGCAGGTAGTGAGAAAACTGAAACACAAGAAAAAATATGAACTTCACTTGCGAATCATTTAGCTTACGGGGTCCCCAAAGTCATGACCTTGAAATCTACAATACAACAGGCTTTTCCTTCACATGGAATAGATTATCATTCAGATCAACTTGGCCCTGGAGTTACTTTTGTACTTGTTTTAGATAATACGTTTCTTGAGCATGGAGGCTTGGTACAGTGTAGGTCTTTGAGAAGCATGCATTGAATGAGCTGTTGTTGACTTGAAACCTCAGTTCGGGTGCTGCAGTGACATGGCTCACATTCTGAGTCAATAACAGCCTTTTCTCCAATCACAGGAACTGAATTGTGTTCAACATTAGGTAATTATTGCAATGAGTCCAACGAAAATGACAGTGGTGAGACGACTGTGTGACTTTCAGCAATGTGGGTGTGAGAGCGTCAAAGTTAGCTTAATAACAAGGGTAGAATATTGGGCTGGGCCACGAAATAGACTCAGTGGACCAGATGCAAGCTCCGCTTCTCTGATGGAAAGGGTCTGGGAAGAAATTAAATGTAACATACATAAGAAATGCCTACCAGGGACACGGATTGCCTTTCAAATGAGTCTCACTCCTGTATACTCAACTTCCTGAGGAACGTTCTCCTACTAGGCTGACCTCAGCAGTCCACGTGCAAATACGTGGCCTTCTGTGACTCTTCAAAATCAAGTTTTGATAACCAACAGTATCACGATGCCTCACACTTGCAAAATGAGGAGTTTTTCAAAGCTCTGATTCTTGTTGAAGAATCTCTTGCTATAAGCTTCCCCCAAGGGCTGTTCACATTAAGATGGCTGTATCATAGTTCCCTGTTGGCATAAGAGGTTACTCTGTGCTGTATCGGCCCTTGGCTTATCTCTCTCTTAAGCCTCTTCTTGATCTATGGACAGAAATGTCTTGAGTACCTCTGAATCTGGTCAGTGATTTCAACTTTTCTAGAAGAGCCCACAGCTCAGGGTGCTTGGGTGGTTCAGTGGGTTAGGTGTCTAGCTTCGGCTCAGGTCATGATCACACAGTTCGTGAGTATGAGCCCTGCGTCGAGCTCTGTGCTGACAGCTCAGAGCCTAGAACCTGCTTTGGATTCTGTGTTTCCCTCTCTCTCTGCCCCTCCCATGCTCGCTCTCCCCCCCACCCCTCAAAAATAAATAAATGTTAAAAAAGAAAGAACCCACAGCTCTAGGAAATCCAGGTTGTTTTTCTCAAGCCAGGGTACTTTTGTAAGCAAAAAGAGGCACCATTAGTACTTTTGCTGGGACAACCATTGTATATGGAGACAGTTCTAGACAAAAAAGAATAGGAGGTCAACCTACCGGGGGGATGGTCTCTGGTTAGCATCTAGCTCTATCTAAACACACAGAGCGTTACGTGGGCGTTGATTTCGGACATGATCAGCATACTTGTGGCACTACTTTTGGGGGTTTCCAGGGTGGCCTTGCTCCTCATCCTCCCTTTTCATCTTCCTCCTCCTAAGTGAGCTGGGCCTGTCCTGCTCTAGGTCCCCTGCCAGTCCTTTCTCATGGCTGGACTCTTGGGCTCCTCTGCCTTGTTTGTGTTCGAGCTGATTTCCTGGGCCAAAGACTCCGGCCGAACTCTAGTATTGCCGCCCCGGGGCCCTGAAGCTGTACCTCTAAGCTGGGCTTGTTCCTAGAAGTGAATTCACTCAGGATATTGGTGCCTCTTAGAAGTGGGAATGGAATTTTGCCACAGAACTTGGGGAAGATTTCATGCAGGCCGGTTCCTGCTTCTCTTGTGTGAGTAGAGGTACCAGGACTTTGCACTGCTCTTGGTCCATTTCCATTCTGTCTCCCCCTGTGGCTAGCCCCTCCTAATTCTCAGAGCAGGGACAGCATTTTGTGCCAGTATATTATAATCTCCTCTGGGTGTGGTTGAATCAGAAAAGGATTACTCTGGGTCACAGGGTACACAAGAAAACTCCAGTTAATTAAAATACTCTTGAAATGAGGTTTTCTCATTAGTAGAAATTTCTACGTAATTGGGATAAACCAAATATATGTCTCTTCTTATCAAAAGATAGAGTATTCTTCAGTAATATTATAGTTAAGAATAGCGAACATTTACCAGGTGCCTTTGATATGCCAGGCATTCTTAGAATATTCATTACTAACCTCATTTTAGCCTAACAACAATTTTGACATGTAAGATGACAATTATTTTGTTTTTGAAAGAGCCAAGTATTGGAAAGGTTAAATCGTCTGCCCAGTGTTACAGGTAAGAGGGAAAGCGGGGATTGAACTCAGGAATTTTGTACATTCGAATCTAGGCATTAGCTACTATTTATCACTTCCACTGAGACCACAGGGAATCTGAAAGCTTCTGAGATGAATTAAACTTTTTGTGTGTGTGCGTGTATATTTTTCCAGGATATCCTCCTTCTTTCCTATTGCCAATCTCAGGCACTGCTTCTGCATCCTCTGGTAAATCTTTACTCCTTTGGGTTTTTTGCTATCAGCTAAATTGTCATTCTTCCCCATGGATTGTCCAGTCCTCTATTTCACCACCTCATGGTGAATAAATCCATTGGACCCATTCAAGCGAATGGGTCATTTCCTCTCAGTTCCTCTGCCTTCTCATTTCCCGCAAGAGCTAGAGTAAATTTTGCAGCCTACTTTCCTGATTCTGACACTAGTTCCAATGTGTGGGTTCTTTCCCTGAGCTAAGCAGTTCTGCGATGCCAGCTGGGTGTCCTACAATTCAACTCAGTTCTGACACTATCTGCTTGGAGATAGTGTCAGATCCCACAGGCTAAGTAAGGGCTCAGTCCTACAAGATTGTGGTTGCCTCTCTCCATTCAGTGGCTGGCCTCCTGTCATGGAGGGCATTGGTCTCAAGGGGGTGGGGCAGTGAGCCTGCACTCACCCTCTCTCCTGCCTCCTCTCCCCAGCATGAGGTCTTTGTATGCTCTCAGCCTCAAAGGCTCTTCTTTATTTAGGTGGAACTATTTTCCCATGACAGGACAACTTCTGCATTTCTCCTAAGGGCTCACCTTCCCTGTCATCCTAATTAGGTCACATTACTAGTATAAGTTCTCAAAGCACCAAGAATGCCTCCTTTCCAGTTATAATAAGTGGGCTGTCCTTTCATTGTACATTTAGACGTTAGGTGCCTAATTAGGCAGAGTTTGTTTTTATTTTGCCCAGCATTAAATTTCTGACACCAAGCATACTGCTTGGAAGAGCAGGTTCTAAATTAATATAAACTGAATAAGTGAATGGAGGAATGTGTGAATGAACACAAAATTTCATTTTTGTTAATTAAAACAAATTTTTTAATGTTTATTTTTGAAAGCTAGCGAGAGAGAGAGAGACTGAGCGTGAGCGGGGGTGGGGTGGAGAAAGGGAGATATAGAATCTGAATCAGGCTCCAGGCTCTGAGCCGTCAGTACCGAGCCTGATGTGGGGCTTGAACCCACAAACCGCGAGACCATGACCCGAGCCAAGTCAGACGCCTGAGTTACCTGGGAGCCTCCACAAAATTTCATTCTTATACAATTCTTCTATTTCCAGGAAAGGATACACACACACACACTTATAGTTGGAAATATGGAAAAGACAATTTGCTATGTAGCCCTTCTTGGAATCTTAGGTTTATATGAATTATTTGGCAATATGTACTCTTAATTTTTCCAAAGTCTTCTTTCCCCCTAAACTAGAATTTAGTTAGAAGTTTGGTCTCACTGGGATTCAAAGATAGCAGAGTTGTGTTTTTGAAACTGTAGGCAAATCAGCATTCCTGTATTCCCTGATCATGTGCTATAATTTGTTTTTTGTTAGCTTCTACCTCCTCCAGTGTATCTTAGTTCCCCAGAGCCCATAAAGTGGCAGAGAAAAAGGGGAGTTATTTCCATTGGTTTATTGCAAATTGTTTTCTTACTTTTCCACTGGAATAAACATTGGATTCCATGGTGCTTTCTACCCAGAACTAGTCTGACAAAGTGAAATTTCATGCATTATGGCCTTTGCTGACAATAATTAACATATACCAGTTCTTTTAAAATGATTTTTGTAACTTGCATGATTTTTTTTTGTCTGAGACTTCAGACAGTCTTTTGTTACAAAATTTTGACTCCTCTAAGAATCATTAATTTCTGCTTGTGATGTCAATTCCAAAAAAAAAAAAAAAAAGAGGGACTATTTCTTTGGCACTGGTTCCTTTATAAGTGTTTATACAAGATTTTACTGAGTTATTTAAAAATACACCTACCATTTTTAGATCAAGCCTTAGGGAAATTATTTTGCTTAAAAGTACAAATTGTGATATTTTAATACACTATGATGAAATCATTGAAGGCATCATCATGTGAAGAAAACCCCAGGGAGGTTATTAGCAATTTAGCATTTACAGTTCATGAGAGAATGCTAATTTCACTTACTAGAGAAAAGTACAAAGATGGTAATCATTATGAATAAGACCCAATGATTATATAAGCCTAAAAATGTGAAGTTGATGATTGTACAGAAATACTTAGAATAAATGCATCTGATAGTGTAGAGGGAGTTGAGCATCTCTGATTTAGTTAAATTTCTTTCTAGATTTCTTTTTCTGGGAATCTGAATTGCAGTGACAGTTCTACCTTGAAGGTTTCTCCGAGTTGTGTGATTTAGCCTTCATAGGTGAGCACTAGTTACAGATGAGAAAGCGTAGGTAGATCATGGTGCCTTTCTTAGTAAATAAAAGTCATCATTGTGTCCCCTTCTGATTGATTTCTGTCCCCCACCCTTTTTCTGGCCTTGTTCTCAGGAATCATGCAAGCACCTCATTGTTTATAGTTCCATCTTTTTTTCCAACCCTTCCTTGCTACCCATTAGCTATTGAGTTTCCTAACTTGATTGCAAGATAATAGGGAAAAAAATTATAACTTTTTTTTTTTGAAGAGAGAGAGAGTGAGCAGGAATGGGGTAGAGGGATAGAGAGAGAGAGAGGGAGAGAGAATCTTAAGCAGGCTCCACACTCAGCACAGAACCTGATGCAGGGCTCAATCCTGTGACCCTGGGATCATGACCTGAAATGAAATCAAGAGTTCGACATTTACCCACTGAGCCACCCAAGCACCCCAGGAAAAAAAAAATTTAAAAATTTAATGCTCCGTAAAGGGGCACTTGGATGGCTCAGTTGGCTGAGCATCCAACTTTGGTGCAGGTCATATCTCATGGTTTGTGGGTTTGAGCCCTGTGTTGAGCTCTGCGCTGATAGCTTGGCGCCTGGAACCTGCTTCAGATTCTGTCTGTCTGTCTGTCTCTTTCTCTCTCTCTGCCCTTCTTCTTCTTGCATTCTGTCTCTCAAAAATAAGTGAAACATTAAAAAATTTAAATGCTCCTTACAAAAGGAGTCCACCATACCGTTTACAGGCAAGGAAACTAAGGCATAAAGAGGAATTGTTCAGTTATAGAATAAGCTGGTAAAACATCCAGGTATATATGACAGGCTCTTCACTCTTAGCTTGCTATTTTTTTCTAGTATGTCATCTCAGTTCGTCCCATCCTGCTAAAAGCTGTTCCATTCTCACAGGTAATGAAAACTGAATCAGTCTTGGGCAGTTGAATCACAAAGTTGCCCAGTTACATTAAACGTAAAATAACTTTTTCAGATTGTAGTAAATCACCATAAGTTGTTTTATTTTACGTAGATAAAAAGGACAAAAATTGGGAAAATGGCAGACCAATGCACAGTAGTATTGGGACAAAGCAAGGGAACAGAGAACACAGAGGTGGCACAGATTGAGAGGAACTGAAAAGGAAGAGGAAGGAGGAAAATAGATAAATTAGTTTCTCTGTGAAACTCATAATCTTTCAGAAAAGAAATCATGTAAGATTCCTTGGGTTTTAGGTGAATTATTTTCTTCTAAAGGGAACATCTTCATTAAGAGTAAGCACTCAGTAAATGTTAGTTTATGTGTAGGTAATAGCACTAAATCATTGGCAAAATTATCTTGCTTAATCTTTCCTATGCTTGTCTGAGAAGTAGGTGCTGTTTAATTGCCATTTTACCTATGAGGAAACTGTGGCTGAAAATGTTTTAGAAGTGTGTTCTGGGTCACATGACTAATGAATAGGAGATTTACTTAAATCTAAGTAAGCTGAATTTCCTCCCAGTCTTTTAATATGAGCAAAAACAGGCAAATATCACACTGACCTCTTGATCTCAGGGTACTTTGCAGCTCTGTAAATTTTGCTATCACAGATTGCCATGTTGTATAAATTAGGATCCATGGTAGACCGTGAGTGAAGCCTTACTTAGTAATTCTCCAAGCCACTATTATTCTTCCTTGTATAAACTGAGTGGTTACTCTGAACTAGGCAAACACTGAGCATTGGGGAATCAAAGATGGATAAGACATCTCTTGTAAGCAAGAGAGAGCTGAAATAAAGTTCTTGTCACACAACATACTAATCACAGTGACAGAAAACCTGAGCAAAACCTGTGAGAACACTCTGTGGGATAGACCTCTGTCAAATTGGGAGAATGTGAGAAGAGGGCTGCATCAATTTGCTAGGGCTGCTTAAGAAAATACCACAGACTGAGGGGTGTTAACATCAGAAATTTATTTTCTCACAGTCCTAGAGGCTGGAAGCCCAAGATGAAGGTGTTGGCAGGTTTGGTTTCTCCTGAGGCCTCTCTCTTGGGCTTAAAGATGGCTGCCTTTTCCCTGTGCCTTTTCTCTCTGTGTGTGCGCATGCCTGGTGTCTCTCCTGTTTCCCAGTCTCCTTTTTTTTCCAGGAACACCAGTCACACTATTTACGGTCCACCCTAGTGCCTTCATTTTAACGTAATTATCTTTCTTTCTTCCTTCCCTTCCCTTCCCTTCCCTTCCCTTCCCTTCCCTTCCCTTCCCTTCCCTTCCCTTCCCTTCCCTTCTCTTCTCTTTTTTCTTTTCTTTTCTTTTTTCTTCTCTTTTCTTTTCTTTTCTTCTCTTTTTTTCTTTTCTTTTCTTTCTTAGAGAGATTGCCAGCGTGAGAGGAGGTGGGGCAGGGAGAGCGGGACAGAGGATCCGAACTGGGCTCTGTGCTGACAGCAGAGAGTCTGACGTGGGGCTCATACTCACATACTATGAGATTATGACCCCAGCCACCCTCCATGGGACGCTTAACCCACTGAGGCACCCAGGCACCCCAACGTGATTACCTCTTTAAAGCCTTCATCTCCAAATAGAGTCATATTCTGAGGTACTGGGTGTTAGGGTTTCAACATAGGGACTTTGGGAGCTACAACACAGTCCTTAACAAGAGCCATCTGAAATGTTGAGCAGCTGACATGGATCTTCGAGTTACATCCCACCCAGCCATTGCCCAGAGCAGTGCTTCTCCCATTTGAGCACCCACAGAATCACCTGGAGGTCTGCTGATTAGAGTTTCTGATTCAGTAAGTCTGGGGTAGAGACTGAGAGATTGCATTTCAAACGAGTTCCCTGGTGATACTGCCAATGCCGGTCTGGAGAACACACTTCCAGGATCACTGCCAATTGACAACTGAGTGACAACCCCCAGGCCAGGACAGTGCTGAAATCTTGCTGACACCTAGAGGGTGTGGAGTGGGGCTGCGCGGGCTTTGCAGGAATTGGCTTGGAGAATTGCTGTGAGCAATTTGAGGTTGGTGGAAGAAGCCCTCTTTTTCTAACCCCCATCTTTAAGAAGCTCATTGTTTTCATTGGCGACGAAGTTTCCCTCTTCTCCCCCCTTTTGTCTCTCTCTTATTCTGAGCTGCTGCCTCAGATAGACTCTTCATCTGTGCATTGTGGCTATTTGCTCCTTACATAGTGTGATGATTTCTAGCTGTTCAGAAGACGGTAGCTCTGGGATTTGTCATGTTAGGCATGATTTTATATTTCCTAAACGTGCTTGGTTGTCTGTTTCCCGAACTGTGTGTGTTTACACGGGGTGAGGTGAAGGAGGCAGGTTTGTCTTATTTAGTGGGTTTTTCATCATGTGACTCCAGCATCTATTTACCCTTAAGACAACTCTCCTTGAGGGCTGGTGCTTTTCAATGTTGTCTTGAGGCTGGGTAGTTACGATTTAATGCTGACTACTACCAATTATCATAAAACAAAACTAAGAAATTACGTTTATAACATTCTGTTCTCCAGGCACTAAGTTGGCTGCAAAGGCGTTCATTATCATTATGGACATTAGTGTTAAGTGGGTGCATTAATATTTTACTTCTATATTATCAGGGTTGAATGATAGTCAACATTAATAGGCAGAGTACTGAGAATTTAAGGGGATTTTTTTCTCGTACTCTTTTGCCTGTATGCACGCTTCTGTGATGTGCACATGGGCTAAATGAATCATTTCAGCCAGCTCTGCAATCCATTTGGATCACTCTATGATTAATCTGTTCCAGACACTCAGTAGCAGGGAGGAAGACAAAGGGAATTAAGGATCATCTGTGGTATAGTCCAACTGCCCACTGGATAGACATAGCCTCTGCCTGACTTTTAAACTTTGTTCTAGAGTGTTACATAACACAACTGGCATTGATTCTGTGTGTGCCTGACCTATGCCTATGGCCATGAACAATGTAAACTCAAAGACATTATACAAATGTTTAGTGTAGGTACAATAGCAAAAGGGAAGGCATATAAGGAGTCATTTCTTTTGCTCCTTAACCATTACTTGATCTGAGTTGTTAAGGAGCTACTCTTCTAAAAATAGAAGTCCTTCCTGAGATGGCTATACCAATCCTTCATTCCTCAACAAATATTTACTAAATGCCTTCTGTGTGTCAGGTACTTGTATTAGAAGTTGTGAACACAGCAGTGAATAGCACATAATTCCCCTTCTCATGGAGCTTACCATATGCTAAAAAAGATGAGCAACAAACAAGTAAATAAACAATTGAACAATGGTAGAAATGCTATGAAATAAACAGACAGGCAATAGAGGATGGGCAAAGGGTGCCATATCCTTGGGTGGGGTGATAGGGAGGATTGAATGAGAAGTTCGCATTTCAGCTGAGACAGGAGAAGCTATAATGGCCTCTCCATGCAAGAGGGAGAGAGCAATGTGGGTAGAGAGGACAATGTGTGGGAAAGCCTTAGTGATATCCCAGTCAGGCTGTCTCCCAAGATCTACATATTTGAAGGGATATGTGTTTTCACTGAGGAGTAAAAGTCAAAAATAGGTTTGGATATAGGATGGTGTGAGGTGAAAGCAGAGCTTGGTAGTCTGTGGTCATTTTGAAAGCCACCGCCAGAGGGAAGAATGAAGGAAGGGTACACATTTTTCTATTTTGTAATTATGTCTAAAAAAAGACCTGTGATGCCGGCAGCAGCCTGTGTGCTATAGAGGATTTGCCCTAGGACAGCATCCTCTGAGAAAAGGCAGTAGCTCTTGGCCTCTTCACATTTGGCTGGTTCATTGCTGTGGCATAACCATGGAGACAGGTGCATGCCGTGTTTGCCCTGCAGTCTCACCTGCTTGCTGTGGGCATGATGGGCTAAGTTCCACCTGTATAAATAATCCAGGCCTCTTTGGAATTGTCCATAGATCTGAACTGCACCTGCATTGGCTGGTCAGCAAAGACAGGAGACAGGTCTTATGTTCTCTATTAGGTCATGGCTCTATGCAGCAAAACTACCCAGCTGGAAGAGTGAAAAATCTATTCAATCAACTCATTGTATGGTACTCAAAACACTTAAACAGTCTGACTGGGCTTTTAACTGAATTGGCCATAATCTGAAGGACATAAAAACTGTTTAAATTAACCCCAATGAAATGGGGGGGGGGTCAAGACAATTATTCCAACGCTTCATTTAGACATCTAATGACTAATGAGCACCTATCATATGTCATTGACCCCATCTGCCTCTACCCAGAGGGGAGGAGTTTTCAGAGTCAGGAGCACTATGACACAGTGAGTCAGCTTGACTATGGAATACCCAGGCCTGACTCACCCATTCTCTTTTTATAATTCGCTTATGGATTTTACTGAATTACTGTAAGTAGTAAGCAAACATCCAGTTAAATCTTTAGGTGCGAATTTCTAAATGCTTTTCAAAGGGTAATATAGTATCTATCATTTATGGAAATAAATCTTGTGAAATGATTAGAGAGGAAGCTGTCTAGATAAAGGGAACAATATACATTGGGTTTTGAGGTTGGGGGAAAGTGTAGTATGTTTAGAAATGGCTATCCATTCTGTATGCTAGAACATAGGACCAGAGGGAGAGAATGAGGAGGGATAAATGGTAGTTGGCACAAGTTTACAAAGGAGTTTGTAAGCACCATACTGAAAAACATGAATTTACTTTGTAGGCTAGTGGTTTCTCAAACTTAAGTGTGAGTAAGGATCACCAGGTGGAAGGGGTGGGGGTGGTGGTTTAAAATGCAAGTTCCTGGGGTGCCTGGGTGGCTCAGTTGGTTGGACATCCGACTTCGGTTCAGGTCATAATTTTGCAGTCCATGAGTTTGAGCCCTGCGTCTGGCTCTGTGCTGACAGCTCAGAGCCTGGTACCTGCTTCAGATTCTGTGCCCCCCTCTCTCTCTGCCCCTCCCCAGCTCGCACTCTGTCTCTCTCTCTCTCTCTCTCTCTCAAAAATAAATACACATGAAAACAAATTTTTAATGCAAGTTCCTAAGTCTGGCCTACCAAGATGACAATTCAGTAGGTCATGAGTGAGAATACATTTTTAGTACTTCAAATTCAGTGATTTAGATTCAGGGGGTCCAAGAATCAGCAACTGAGAAGTATTGCTGTATAGGTAATATAGGAAGTTCTGGGAAGGTTTGAAACTAGGGAGTGTCTTAGAAGATTGCATTCCCCTGATCTGGCTTAATTCTTCCATTAATTTGCTGCATTTACTTACGCTCTGGTAGATAGCCTGGTCTTGTATACTTCCTCATTGGTCACTGTCAGCTGTTACCCACAGGACACAAATGTTAATGGTAATAGGAAGTCAAAGATTCTCTGGTTCTGTGGGGCACCTGGGTGGCTTAGTTGGTTAAGCATCTGGCTCTTGATTTCAGCTCAGGTGATGATGTCATGGTTCATGACATGGAGCTCTGTATGGGCAGCACAGAGACTGCTTGGGATTCTCCCTCTCCCTCTCTGTGCCCCTCCCCCCCGCCCCAACTTGGTCACTCATGCATGTGCTCTCTCTTTCCAAATGAATACATATTTTTTACGAAAGATTCTCTGCTTCTGTAAGGCATAGCGAAAATCCTTCATGATGAATCAAAATATATAGTCATTCAATTTTAAAATTTCTCCAACCACAGCTAAGTTTTATCTACATTTGCGTGATGGTTTTATTGTGCTTAGCACTCATTGGCCATTCTTTGGCTAATACAAATGTCTTTGTTAATCGAATTTCCTACTACTGAGGCCACTCAGAGTCCCTGGGGGTCTCTGGGAGGACCCTACATCATTTGTTCCAGTGGCCTCTTAGCAGGTTTTTAACTCCAATCTTTGGCTTCTTAAATCCATTAAAAAATATTATTGCTGGAGTTGATTTTCTCAAACTCTGATAAAAAGTTTCATGCTATTTCTTTAAAAAATTTTTTTTGTTCCTCCAGCTGACCATTTGCCATTCTTAGAACAGCCACAGAATTCAAGATGATTTTGCTTAACTAGCAGTTTCATCTTCCTCGAGTGCCCTTTCTATTTCTCTAATTGTGGAAAGCCTACTCATATTTTGTACTTCTTCTATGAAGACTTTCTAGATTCTCCCAGTCATAAACATTTGTCCTATACTCTTTATTCACTGCACATTTTACCTTGACTATAGAGCTAATCTAATTTTGCCATATGACATATAATAACACATGTGACCACATTTTATAGACGTTTCCGTGTTCTCCTGTCCCCTCTCATCCTTTCCAAATGGTTATATGGTCTGCTTTCTATTAGAGGCTGGGGATATAAAAGTGACTTAAGATTTGGCCTCCTTTAAGCTAATCACAGTGCGGTGCCACTAACACAGACATTTCTCACAAACTCACCAGTTTGCATTCAGTGGGGTAGCCTAAGTAGGTAACAAGCAACCCCCAAATCTCTGTGGATTAAGGGTTTGCTGTTTTCTCCTGTCCTGATCCAGTGCAGGTTAGTAGAGAAACTCTGCATATTCATGGGCCCAAGTTTCTGGGAACTCTAGTATCCCCTGGGGGTCTTGAAGTTATTGGGATTTATTTGCATCAGTTAGCAGGCAAGAGAAGAGAGAAGCAAGGGGTATAGCATGGGATCTTCTGTGAGCCCGGCTTGGATGTGACAAGAACTTCTGCCCATATTCCTTTGGCCAGAATTCTGTCACATGGGCACTCTTCATTTTGAAGTGTAATTTAACTGTGAGCCTGGAGAAAAAAAAAAAGAAAAAAAGAAAGAAAGAAATGAGTTGGATGAGCATTTGATGAAATTCACCCACACAAACTAAAAGCAACTTGAAATCTCCTAACGAGTTATGACACGGCACGTCGTTCAAGGTGGATAGAATTTCCTGGAAACAACAACATAAGCCAGGTCACTGAGTGATTAAGAGGCATGCCATGTGTGGGAGACTGAGGAGTATTCAGTGGCAAAGCATGGCACCCCCATGGAGCCAAGACCCCAGTCTTACTGGGTCAGACTCAGACTGGAGCCAGGGATCTGGTTCTTTAGAATCAGGCTCTGACAGCATAGGCCATTCAGTTAGGAAGTGGATGGAAATGTTCCTCCTTGCGATTGAAATGGACCAGGCTACCGCCTCTATCTGGGTAGATTGACTGGTCTGCCCACTCTCTGTGGGAGAAAGCTGCATGAAGCAGCCTCTGCACTGTTTTGTTAGAGGTAGAGAAGGTCACCAGTATTGTCTAGCAGTTGATTGATCAAACTGGTTTTCTTCCAATGCTCATCTGCCACACCAGTCTCTTGTTCCTCACTCAATCCTCCGATTTGCCTAAATCCTTTACACCGATGGGCATTTTTGAGTTTGACAAATTGCACTGTCTGCATGGAGATAAACGAGAGCAGTCTGATTCTTATTTAAACCCAGAAAATCTGTGGTAACCAGACATGTGTTCAAGCAGACAGCAACACCTGGAGCCCACCAGAAAACAGATAGGAAACGAGGAGGACTAAGAATGGTGTAAAGCCAAGGACAGCCCAGCGCTTGTACAAATCATTCCCTTAGCGTTCTGGGGGAAGGGACTGGATCAGTGCTGATATGCTAATAAGTAAGCCTTACCAATAATGAAGGAGGTGCCTTTGGGCCAAGTCCAGGCTGATATTGCTGTGGAAGTGAATCTTCTTTTTTCTTCCAGAACACAGGGACCTCTTGAATGTGCTCATTGCTCACATTTATTTGTTTAAAAGAAGGAGTTTGCCGACAGCACCCTCATTAAGATGATTCCCCTTATTTATCAATCTGGCCAAGCTCCCTGACAGAAAGGGGGTTTGGTGCTTTTAAAAATAGGTTTTCTTCCCAAATGAAGCAAAATGTGGAGAAAGGAAGAGTGAGATGTGAAGCTTGTAGTGCGAAAGGCAATTTCATTATTTGTCCTTTAGTGGCTTTTGTTCCCACTGAGGGAGTATTTGGGTCTCTCCCCAATTTGCCAGAAATGAAAGCCCAGTTGCCCAACCATAAAAGACAGAAAAGGACATAGGAAGGAAGGGATTTTTCCAGCACTAATCCTTGGTCTTCAAATTGAAAGAGGGCCTGGGGACCAGTTATAATGTGAAGTATACACGGGGATGTTCCAGATTTGAGTTTTCAAGGCCCTGTGCCTTGGAAAGTTTTGTTGGACACTTGAATTTCCCATGGGTGAAACCTAACACCATTGGTATGGATATTTTATCTTTTTCAAAACTCCTTTTAAAAATCTTTATGAGCTCAACTTTTCTTACCCACTTCATGTCACCCAAGCCACACTCATTCCAGCGACACTGGGAACACAGTCGCCCACATACGAATGGCTGAAGACTGAAGACAGAGGGTGAGCCAGTATCCGCTGTGGGTTGATAGTGGAGGCTGGTGAGCAATACTGGGTCAGAGAGCAACTGGACATGGGGGGGTGGGTCCTGCCCTACATCTTTTCAGCTCGCTGTCTATGTAGAAAGCATTCCAACAATTCGGACCTCTTCCTATGCTGTAGAGTGTTGGTTAGAGTGGTGTCAGTTACTTCCATAGTTATTTTCTGCTCCATGAATACAGGTCGGAAAATCTTTTTGATTCAGATACTCCTAATTTTATGGCAATTGAAATAAAGGAATTGGGTAACTTTGTCAGCCTTTGGACAAATATAGGTGTATCCTCTCTTTAAGTTTATTTTTAAATTATTTTCTGTTTTTACTTTAGAGAGAGAGCATGAGATGCATAGAGGGGCAGAGGGAGAGAGAAAGAATCTCAAGCAGGTTCTGCGCTGAGCCCCAATGCAGGGCTCAATTCCACGACCCTGGGATCATGACCTGAGCCATAATCAAGTGTCAGACGCTCAACTGACTAAGTCACCAGGTGCCCCATGCATCCTCTTTTAAAAAATAGTATGCTTTCTGGGGTGCCTGGGTAGCTCAGTCAGTTAAGCATCTGACTTCCGCTCAGTTCATGATCTTGCAGTTTGTGAGTTTGAGCCCCATGTCAGGCTCTGGGCTGACAGCTCAGAGCCTGGAGCCTGCTTCAGATTCTGTGTCTCCCTCTCTCTCCGCCCCTCCCCCACTGGTGTTCTGTCTCTCTCTCTCTCTCTCTCTCTCTCAAAGATAAATAAACGTTAAAAAAATTTTAAAAATAGTATGCTTTCTAATAGTACTTACCTCCTAGGAAAGATGTGGGCATCAAATAATAACACATTTGAAAGACACCATAATGGCAGTCATATTGTCCATGATCAATAGATATCATCACTCTATTTCAGAGATGCAGAAGGCAAATGAATGTTTTGAGATATGGTATCCATCTTACCCTTTTTTTTTTTTAATTTTTTTTCAACGTTTTTTATTTATTTTTGGGACAGAGAGAGACAGAGCATGAACGGGGGAGGGGTAGAGAGAGAGGGAGACACAGAATCGGAAACAGGCTCCAGGCTCTGAGCCATCAGCCCAGAGCCTGACGCGGGGCTCGAACTCACGGACCGCGAGACCGTGACCTGGCTGAAGTCGGACGCTTAACCGACTGCGCCACCCAGGCGCCCCCATCTTACCCTTTCTAAATAGAGTGCTGGTGGCTATCCTGCATTTCAGCGCAGAAGTTAGGTCACACAGAGAAGGGAATGCCTTACCTTCTCAGACCACAGTATATCCCACTCTTGGGTGAACCTCTGCCATTCAGAGGTAGCTGGTGACAAACTTACGGGGTAGAGGCTATGCTGTTTGATTTGGCATCTTATAGTGTTTTTTAATGTTTATTTATTTTGAGAGAGAGTAAGAGTAAGCATGAGCAGGGAGGTGAGAGAGAGAGAGAGAGAGAGAGAGAGAGAGAGAATCCCAAGCAGGCTCCAAGCTGTCAGGCATAGCCTGACTTGGGACTTAAATTCCTGATCCGTGAGATCACGACCTGAGCCAAAATCAAGAGTCAGATGTTTATCTGACTGAGCCACCCAGGTGCCCCATGATTTGGCATATTCTTTTTTTTTTTTTTTTTTTTTTTTTTTCCCAACGTTTTTTATTTATTTTTTTTGGGACAGAGAGAGACAGAGCATGAACGGGGGAGGGGCAGAGAGAGAGGGAGACACAGAATCGGAAACAGGCTCCAGGCTCCGAGCCATCAGCCCAGAGCCTGACGCGGGGCTCGAACTCACGGACCGCGAGATCGTGACCTGGCTGAAGTCGGACGCTTAACCGACTGCGCCACCCAGGCGCCCCTGATTTGGCATATTCTAGTCTTAAAGCCAAGCCCAGAGCTCTTGTCTATGTAAATTAGCAAAGAAACATCTAGGCTCCTCTGCCAGTCAATGCAGTATCCAGAGAGATCTGCGGGAGTCCTGAATGGAACACAATTTGAAATAGTTTGCAACCCTGATGCCTGGTTTCATGATGGGGGCTACAACCAAAGGAGTTTTAACAGTTCTGTGAAAAAATGTGCAGCATCTCAGCCACAGGCATTACCCTTTCAGCTTGGTCCATTTGTGAAAATGCAGTGGGGAGCGGCATTACTAGTAAGCATTTCCTAGGGGCCAGGCACATACTTCCCATAATTGCACACATCTCCCAACAGCTCCTCAGACCAGTTTAACAAGTGGGAACCTGCCTGATGCTGCGCAGTAGTTAAATCAGGAAAGTTGAATCGCACACAAACCCTGCATGATGCTGTCCCTCCCCAGAGATCAAACTCCCTTCCTGGCATGAGGCTGGTTATTCCAGACACACTGAAAAGGATACGGCATCCTATTTTTCTTGAATTATAGATCAAAATTTGATGAGGTTGTTGATTAATCATTTAGTAAATCCCCATGTTTTCGAAGGACTGAAGCAGACTCCTCAGGGTGCTTAAATGTTTAGCATTTTCAGATATCCTGGTTGTCTCACAATCCCTGTGTTCTTTAAATATGCTCGCGAAGTGATCCAAAACCACAGATAAAAAGATACGGATGAAAAAAGTATTAGCATATTTTCCTTCATGTGTAGGTGGGTGCAAATGTAAATGTGTATTCTGCTGATCTCAATGTGGGTTAACAGAGGAGTGTGTGAGTGAGTGATGTACGAGAGAGAAACAGTGACAGCGATTTAATTAATTCTACTGACATCGTTACGCCTTTAAATACAAGTAAGAATCGAGATTGGAGCAACCTAGAAATCCCCAAGGCTGCTATTGATGTTCCTTTTCTATTTAGTAAAAATGGAGCTGCAAATTAACAAACCAACCAACCCCTGGCAACTGATGGCCATATTGATGATCAAATCTCTGAGGAAGTTTGAGGAATGACCTCCTTGCCCAGAAAGGAAGGACTCCTTTCCCCTATGCATACAGACTAACATGGTATTTCAGCCCAAGGAAAAGGAGGAAGATTGGTGTTGTGGGAGTTTCCTATTTGGTTCCATATATCTTTGTCATGTTCACCACCACTAATTAGCAGAAATGCTTTCCTGACAACCACTATTAGAAGCAATTTTATCTGCAAAAGTTCTGAGGAATGAAATCTTAAAAAAACACAGAAGGATAGGAAACTGGGTCAACGTGCTTTACTTGAGTTGTCTGCATATGTGAAGGAAGCTCTGGAAACTAATTAATACTCTTAGAAGAAATGTTTAGTTTTCAAATGGTCTATTCTAGTGGTCCAGGGAGATAGATTTGTATGTAGCCACTGACCATACGACTAGCTAGTTGAACTTGGGCAAGTTGCTATAACTCTTTGAGAAGTACTTCCTATTTTTAAATGTTGGATTGCAAGATTGAATCATTTCCAAAGCCCTTGTCAGGTCTGTATTCTACAATACTCTCTGTGTAGGACAATGGTTCACTAATAGCGGAGGGGAATGATTTGTCCCCAGGGAACATTTGACAATGCCTGAAGGCATTTTTAATTGTCATGACTGGGGATGGAGAAGATGGACAGTGGGCTGCTGCTGGCATCTCCCAGGTAGAAGTGTAGCGATGCTGCTAGACATCCTGTGATGCATGGAATGAGCCCCGACAAATAATTGGCCCAAAATGTGAGTAGTGCCATGGAGAAACTATGCTCTAGGAGCATAAACGGTCAAGTTAGACCCTTGATCCCACTACCTTTCTAAATTCCCTTGGAAAATTAAAAACAATTCAATTTCTTGATGACCACGCCTAACATTTTACATGATGATTGTCAGAGGCAAAAATTAGGTCCAAAGACATATGGTGGGGTGGGGGCGGCGAGGCACTCCCTCATGATGAAAACATTGTGCTTAGGCCTAGGGAAGACATGTGGTAGAGCATTAAATAGCTTATGGTTGGATTAGATAAAGGTATTTTCAATCACCTCATATATAGGCTGTTTGTCCATGATATAAGCATCTGATGAGATGGGGTAAAAAATAAAATAGAAACTCATTCTCCAACCTGTTAATAACGCAACTACTGGAGTTGTTCATGCAAAAACCGATGATCAGGTTTCTTTTACAGTCAAAGCAAGTTTCTATTGCTGCTGAAATAAATTACTACAATTTTAGTGGCATAAAAACAGTATAATTTTATTATCTTAAAATTCTAAGGTTAGGAGTCCAACGTGGGTATCACTGGGCTGGAGTTAGCACTGGCAGGGCTGCATCTCCTACTGGATGCTAGAGGGAAGATTTGCTTGACTTTTCCAGCTTCTAGAAGCTGCCCATATTCTTTGGCTTGTGGTCTCTTCCTCCATTTTTAAGTTTGGTCTGCCTGATCCTGTCCTTAGGCAGGAAAATTTCTTTTAAAGACTTATAGGATTAGGTTGGACCCACCCAAATAATCCAGGAGATCCTTCCCATCTCAAGTCCTTTACCTTAATCACATCTGCAGGGTACCTTTTACCATGTATCATAAAATGCTCACAGGTCCAGGGGTTAGGATGTGAACATCTTTAGGGGCCATTTTTCTGCCCCCCCCCCCCCATAGCAGGGTTATGTGCATTGGATGGTGTAGCACCATGTAGATCCCCCCCCACCCCCCCGCAGAACAGAGGCACTTGTCTCCCCAGTTTCAGAAAGTGTTGGCAGCTGACAAATATCAGTTGAGTTGCTCCCTGGGATTGTCCTCTGTGAAAGAGAATTGCCACTCCCCACCTCAAACTCCATTCCCAGAGGCAGGCCACTGCCAATGACTGGTTTATGTAGGGTTGTACAATTATCAGCCCCTTGTCTCTAAACAGAAGACTTGGAAGGGCCATTCTAGCTGTAGAACTCAGCATTGGATTGACAGAGGACTTTGTTGTGATAGTATTGTAGTTCAGCTCTCGTGTAATCTTCCTGTTTTTACCTCTACTCACGTTGGCCCTGAGGACACTCCCCACTAAACTTCCTACAAGCAAATCTTCATCTCAGAGTCTATTTCTGAGCTGTTGACATCAAGAGTTATAGGAAGAGGCAGATTCTAAAATGGGTTTTTGGAGCTGGCAATGAAGACCCAATCAATTGGAATTGCTGTTGGAAGCAATGGCCTAGATGGCTTCCCACATGCTGAAGTGACATGATTATTGCTATTTCACCATGTGGAACTATAATCAGATGTTGGGGGTAAAAATCTTGGTGGAGGCAGTATCTTAGATATTTGGGAAGTTTGAGTGTGGAGTAATTATTAAGACTGGAATTTCTGGGGGCAATATATGAATTGGGAAACACAAAATTGAGGTGATTGATCAATTAAAGACTACATTTGACAGCCAGCTTTCCTTTCAGCATCTATAGAGTCTACTGCAGTCAGGGTGTAGAAAAAGCTGGGGATTATGCCCAGGACTTAATTACAAGAGTGGCAGAGCTCCAGAAGAGGTTGAATTTTCAGCCTCATCAAATCTGCTCTATAAAATCAGGCCCTTTATCAGACTTGAGATGAGGACATTGGAGTTGGATGCACTTGAATCTCTTAAACCTTCAGATCTCTCTGAACTCTCTGGGACACATAATAGACCCACTAAAGGTTATTGTTAAAATCCTTAAGGGCTTACCCTACAGGCTAATGCTCTCCTATTGCTTGATGATAATGCAGAGGTCTCTGCCTTGAAAGACACATGCAGCCCCCTCAGAACCTCACACCACCCCTATCCTGGTTGCCAGATCAATAATGAAGGTTAAGGTGCAACAGACCTTGGCTTAGGGAAGTTACAGGTCAATCAAGGGAAGATGAAGGAATTGCAAGACCTACCTAATATGTACTTGCATCATCTGGGCCACATATGGGACCGGGTCCTGAGATGCTGGATCAAGGTAGGATATGAAATATAAGCTTGGGTAATGGAGAGTTTATCTGTATAGAAGCACCTTGTGATACAGGATCAAATTGGCAAGAACCACAGAAGATAAAATTAATGTCCTCCTAGGTTGCCATGATGCTAGAACTTGGAGAAAGTGATAGCCATCCTAAATGAGCTAGAAATGCCAGAGCCACTGAGGAAGACAGTAGAGGTAGTTATCAAGAGGCTCGGGAATTTTGCATGCTAGATTGGATATACTATGTAACCCACTATGTAGCCAACCATGTTCCATGGGAGAGCTGAGAAGACACTTTATTAGAGTGATAAAGAACTCACTGGTGAGAGGGCTCTCTGTTTTGTTGAGAAACTCAATGGTGGCTGGTCTCTTTTGCCTGTGACATAAGAATGGTGGGGGGAGGGGTGGGCAAGTAGAAACTTGTGAAATACCCTGCAAGGCAAGATATTAAATAAGAAACAAAAACCAATGTTGTAATATTTATGGCAAACCATAAATAAGGGAAAAGCAAAAATTAGTGCTACCATCAAAGTTCTAAAAGATGTGAGGGTAGTTGTCCTCCTTAGGGAACCAATTTATCATTTTGGCCCCTATAAAAAATCAGGTCCTAGAGGATGGCAGGGGCCCACTGCATGGTGTGTTTATTAAGGTAAATTAACAGGGTCTCAGGTAGATACACTATATGTGGCCAATGGCAAATGCGCTCCTCTTTTATTCCTTTCAAGAAGGAGAACCAGAAACAGTTCACGTCCGCAGTGCCTGGCTGGCTTAGTCGGAAGAGCATGCGACTCTTGATCTCGGGGTCGTGGATTTGAGGCCCACGTTGGGTGTAGAGATTACTTGAATAAATAAAACTTTTAAAAAAAGAAACAGTTCACCTTATCTGACTCTATAGCTATGTTAATTCTCCTAATCTCTATCATGAAATAGTCCAGAGAGATTGGGCTGTGTGAATAGGCAGCCAGAATTGCCCCTCATGACCTGGATTCTGTTAGATTCATCAAATCACAGGGTTGGGTGGGTCCAGTAACAATTTATCATAAGAAGGAAGTGGTTCATTTGGGATAAAACAGAAGAAGAACCAGAAGGCACTAGTCAACGTCGTGTGTCAGAATCTTGTGTTATCTATCACTGTCAGAATAATGTGATGTTTCTCATCACAAAGTAGATTTCTCAAAGTGATATAATGATATCCTTCTCCTAATACGTATGACCAGATGGTGGGCTAAAGAACATAGCTTCTATTTGTCGAACTTCATGTAGCTACTCTTTCTGCCAATTGTCTGACTTGCCAGTCGCAAAGTCAAAGCTGAGCCCCTGGCATGGCACTATCTTTCAAAGTGATGAATGAGAGGAGGCAGTGGAGGATTTGGAGGCAGTGACCATTATATTGTGCAATACCACTAGAGGGTAAAATACATGAGTTCAGAAACCAATGGGTAGAAGGAAGTGAGAGTGGCTGTGTTTATCATCATTCCCAGAGACCCACTTAAGGAATGTGCAATTCCTGTTTCTGCAACTATATGCTCTGTAGCTGAAAGGCCCTGCTCCAAAGAGAGCACTTAACATCAGGGGACACTGAAAAGATTCCTTTAGATTTTAAGTTGCAACTTCTGTCTCATCACTTTGGCATTCTCAAACAAGATACCAGCAGGCAAGAAAGGAGTGGTTATCCTGGCATAGACAATTTTCCTTTATCATCAGAAGGAGGCTAGTTTGTTGTAACACAATGGGACAGGGAAGAATGTTTGGCGCTCAGTTGGTCTACTGGGATGTATCTCTTGGTACCCCTTTCCTGTTTTCAGTCTTGGTGATAAATGGTCAAGTGTAGTAGTCACAGGCTGAGAGGGTTGATGCTCTGGGTTATCCTGCTGTAAAAGTCCCCTAAACCTGGCCAAGGGTAAGGGAAATCTAGAATGGGTAATACTGAAGAGAGATAATGAGTATCAGTGGAAACTCAGACCAAGTACAGAAGTAGTAGCTGTGGGAGGTCCCATTAGTTTTCCACTTACAAATTTCTTTAGGGAAAGAGATCAACCAGAATCCTGGAAGATCTGTTTCAAGAACTTAGTATATGAAGAAACTGGATCTAAGAAGCATAAAGGGGATTGTAGTGGGTGCTGTGCTGTATCTTATCCTATAAGACCGATTCTCCCAAAAGTTGGTAGTGTTAGTAGGTGAGTTGTTCTTGGGAATTTTCCTCAGCCAAAAAGAATATAAGTTCTCTTCTAAGGCACACCCATTACTCAGGGGCCGTGCATATCCAATGGCTGGTTGATGTGGAGATATGAAGTGTTGTCCCAGCTCCAGAGCACCTTTTGGATTTGCCCAAGGTCTTTGTTGCTAACTCATTACAATTCAACTTTCTTCTCTGCTCAGTCTCACTTCCTTCACTTCCCAAAGTTATTCATACAGAGGACACTCCTAATAAAGTTTCTGCATACACATCACTGTCTCAGTCTGCTTCTCAGAGAATCCAATCTAATACAATATATACAGCCAATACATATCAGATTCTTCAGTCAAATACTCAGCAGTTTTTGAGAAAAATGATAGGCAATTTAATAAATGCTTTTGACACCCACTGTGTTAAGAACTTTACATGTAGTATCTCATTTAATTATCAAAATATCCCTGTGAGATATCCATTATAATTTTATGTTTCTGCAACTGTACGCATCCATTTTATGGATGAAAGAAAATGAAAGCTTAGAAAAATTAATTTCACTGCTCTGTTGCTAATCAGGGGAGAAAGAGAAATGAATTCAGACATAGCTAAAAATCATTCTCTTATAAGATGGGAAGAGCCCTTAAGCCTTGGTGATATAAGCCTGGTTCTAGAAATTTTAGCCATTTCAGAATATATCAGTAAGAAATGAATTAATACATAATTATTCTTTAAGAATTTATGGCTGATTTCTGGAGACTCTTGCCTTGATGATAATAGTCAATTATCCCAAACTTAACAAAATTATCTAATCTCTAAATGATTTCATGTGACATGCTATAGGCAGCTTTCCCATCAGCTAGCTAAAATTCATTTTTTTAAAAAAAAAGCTGTGAGATAATACCATTTTAAAGCTGAGAATGGCATGGAGAACATTTGATTCAAAGCTCTATGACCTGAGCTCCTAAAGGATTGGGACAATATCCCCCCAAGTTAGCTTAGTACCAGGAACAGTTTTCTTAACTCAATGAAGAACCCCCTGATGAGTCCCACAGATGTTACTTAACTTCCCCAAGGTTAGATATTATGTTTGTGGCAATGCAAAACTGAGCCTAATTTTAGAGTCATTAATTTTTAAAGATTTTTCCTGTACATTAACTATCGCTTAGTTCATTGAGAGATCAGCCATAAAATGTAAATATCCTTAAGAGATGAACTGTACATTCACACTCACACTATTCATGTGGAAACAGGTCTATTTTCACCTTGGGTTAATGGAATTCCTTGAGGCAAATAGATGATTAAGGACTTTTGGATGCATGTGAGAGGGCCTTTCAGGTACCTCCAAAATACCACCTCATGTATACGTTCTTCATGTGGCTTACTTTTGAAATTTGTTGCATGTTTTGGTGGTGCTGATGGTTTTGAGGGGAAAAGTCAGGAAGAAAAGGTGAAAATACGCTACATAGATCTTTTATTGTGGGCAGCATAATGATGACCCAAGCTGTCCCTCTTGATCCCTCACCACAATCATGCCAAATCTACATTTCTCTGGGCTGCTCCTAGCTATTGAGTGAGTGTGGCAAGGGTTTTAAAGCAAGCTCATTCTGGAATTACTACAGGACTCTTCAACAGAGGACTTTCAGTTCTGTACATTCGCTCAGGCCGCTTGCAACTTTCTTGGGAATCATGCAGCAGTCGGAGGCTCTTCTTCTCAGCACTCTTTCCCTTTCTTTCTGCTGCCACCTTCAGACTGGCATTCTAATCTGAAGGTTCTCCCGTCTTATCCTGTTTCTTCCCTAAGAAATACTTTACACTTCTGATCCTGTCTTGACACTTCCTTCTCAGAAGATCCAAACTAAGGTAAGTGGTACTAAGAGTGGTCTGAGAAAGCAGGTGGTAAAATGAAAATTTGGAACTGGCTAATTCCTGGGGGGCAAAAAGAACACCATCCTGAGTGAGGGGTTGGGCACAGATGGGCCTGGAACAAGGTGGTAGCCCGGTGACAAAATGATTTCACCATTGAGACAATAGAGTATGTCCTAATAGAGGGGAATGTCATTGCAGATGGTGGGGAGAGTGATACCTATAAAGACACTGGAGTTGATGGATTATTGCTAAATTCTACTGAGGGCCTGCAGAAGCATAACGAGAAATCCAGAGCTATGGGGAAATCTCTGTGAAAATGAGAGAGGACCTGGTTTAGTGAATAGGTAAGAACCACAGAAACAAAACCAAACACAGGTGTATAAACTGCACCACCAACTTTGTGTTTAAAAACAATAAGTTTTGGGGCACCTGGGTGGCTTGGTCGGTTAAGCGTCCGACTTCGGCTCAGGTCACGATCTCACAGTCCATGAGTTCGAGCCCCGCATCGGGCTCTGTGCCGACAGCTCAGAGCCTGGAGCCTGTTTCAGATTCTGTGTCTCCCTCTCTCTGTGACCCTCCCCCGTTCATGCTCTGTCTCTCTCTGATTCAAAAATAAATAAACGTTAAAAAAAATTAAAAAAAAATAAAAACAATAAGTTTTCATTTAACTAAAATTTGTGTGTGTGTGTGTGTGTGTGTGTGTGTGTGTGAGAGAGAGAGAGAGAGAGAAAGAACTCTACCATCTTTTAGATGTGGATGGAAGCTCTGTGTGTGTGTGTGTGTGTGTGTGTGTACATACTTTGCCAGCTTTTAGGCGTGGATGGAAGCTAACATACAGGAAGAAAGGAAAAATGGATATTACGTTTTTGAATCATCTCAGTGTCTCCTAGAGGGGAAGGTCAGCTCAGCCAATGGGTAATTGCATTTGTTTCTAATCTTAAAATTTACAGAAAGCATCATTGATGATACTCATTTATGTGTTAGCATAGCATTTGTCTTCTAAACAATATGGACTTTGCAGACAACTTTACACACGTGATTCACTTTGCTTGAAAATATAAGTAGAAAACCCCACCAATAGTTTAAGTATGGTTGTGATAGAATGGGTGAAGCAGAAGTGATGAGTTTACTGCCCCAAACACTTTAGGATGTGATTTCCTCTACTATTTTGATTCCATTTTCCTTTGATTTAATGATTTCTATCTTTTCCTCTTTATTCTTTCTCTCTCGTTTGTTGTCTCGATTGACCAAAGGATGTTTTCTCCAAAGCTGATTGCTCATGTTACTGAATTATTTTCTCAATTGCCTGAGAACAGCTTCTCCTTGTTTTGGAAACAATTCTATTTTGTTGTTGAATCTTCAATTCTGAGATCACTTATATGAAATTTTTCTAAGTTTGACTCATTGATCTTGTTTTTAACTTAACATTTTTTGACACATTTTTCATGTTGCTCTAAATAATTAAAGAAATGTGGATCCTTTTATTTATCATATAGAATGTTCCATGAAAATCTTAGCACAAATACTACAGTTTTAAGTTATTGCTGAGTGAGTGAATTCTTATAATTATAGGCCATAAAAAGTTTCTGGTCAATGTAAGAATATTGTCAGTAAATTCGAGTTCAAACTCTTTCTTTCATCAATGAAAAGAAAATGAGGCTAATGAACCAATGTTGAGGACTAAATGTTTGTGTCCTTCTAAAATTTGTATGTTGAAATTTGAATCCTCAATATAATGGTATTTGGAGATGGGTCATTGGGAGTAGTTAGGTCATGAAGATGGGGCCCTCATGATGGGATTAGCACCCTTATAAAAAAGAGCTTGTATTCTCTCTCTGCTTTCCACCATGTGAGGATCCAATGAGAAGATGGCCATCTGAAAGTGGCCATCACCAGACCTGGGAACATGGTGCCCTGGTCTCAGACTTCAGCCTCCAGAACTGTGAGAAATAAATATTTTTTACTTAAGTCACACTGTCTATGGTATTTGCTATGGCAGCCTGGACTGACGAAGACACTCAAAGACATTAAAATTTTTAGTCAACGTTAAGCAGGAACAAAAGAGAAAATGTCACCATTTGGGGTCCTAATCTTATTGTTTTCAACAGAACTATGATTGCAATGGATTCCATAAGTTACTGCTGTTATGAAAAGAGTCTGTTTTAACTGATTCTTTTTGACGATGTAAAAAGGAATCAGGTTGAAACTGAGGATTGATTAAGGGAATAGACACCACACCCCATGACCCTGGGGATGGGTGGTAGGGAGATAAGGACTGGGGGAGAGCAGAGACCCCCAAATTTCCACATTTTCAGCAACTGTGTAAAAGGTATATACTGTCACTACTGTTTTGAGAGCCATAATGAAAAGATGTTAGAGGAAGATGAGTGAAAGCAGGACCAGTAGACACATACATAACACATATAGTCACTAGGTGGTGTCATTTTGTGTGTGTTTTTCCTCCAGCAAAGTACTGCATAGGCTTCATTTCTCAGCTGGCTTCCTTCCCCACACCCCTGAGACCTCTGACTTCTCTCCGTTTTCCTCCCCTGATCCCCACACCTTACCCAGAACTTTTGAGTTAAAAGTGCCCACTTCATAACTTGGTTAAATTGTCATGTTCCTTAAGCTCTTTAAACACAGAACAGCGATCAGCAGCAAGCCAAGTCTGGTCTACAGCCCATTTTGTAAATAAATTTTTATTGGAACAGAGCCATGCCATTTGCGTAAGTATCATCTATGGTTTTGGGAGTTGAGTAATGGCAGCAGACCTGGCGTGGCCCACAGAGCCTGAAATATTACTATCTGGCCCTTTGTAGAGAAAGTTTGTTGAATCCTGATCTAGAAAGTCCCTTCTCTCTTTTTATCCCACACTGACTTTTTATCGCTAGGTGAAGAAATTAAGCACTTTTCCTGTAAAGTGATGCACATTCTTAATGTGTCTGATCTTTGTGTGTGTGATGTTGTTTAACTTATTTCTCTATCTCCTCTGTTTCTTAATAAACTGGAAGTTAAGTTTAAAATCTTAATTAGATTAACTATGTATATATATATATCTTTTAAATCTTACCAGTGTCCTTGTTGGGGAGCCTGGATGGCTCAGCTGGTTAAGTGTCTGATACTTGATTTCGGCTCAGGTCATGATCTTGCAGTTTGTGAGTTAGAGCCTTATGTCAGCTCTGCTCTGACAGCACAGAGCCTGCTTGGGATTCTCTCCCTCTCTCTCTGCCCCTCCCTCATGCTCTCTCTCTCTCTCTCTCTCTCTCAAAATAAATAAGTAAACTTAAAAAATAATCTTAAAAAATGTCCTTGTTATCCCAAATGGCTTTTCTTTTTTAGTCAGAAACGGATTGCTTAGAAAAGGAAAAAAAATAAAAATGGCTGATGTTTATTGCATGCTTCCCATTTTCCAAACATATTTGTCAATGTTGACTAGATGGTAAGGATGTGAAGGAGAATCTAATATATTGGTGAAGGGAGACATTAGGTTTATTTATGTCATAGGTGTAAAGAACCTAGATTAAGGAATCCAGAAGAAAGTAACAATTCAGTAAGACCTTGAAGAAAAAAAAGAAAAAAACAGAAAAAAAAGAAGTGGGAAATTGTAGAATATTTATATTCTTGGCATTTCAAATAAAGATGTGCCCCAAACATGGTAAAAATTTAACCAAGATGAGTTAGGATTTCAGTAAAGACTGAAAGTGGAAATCTGTGACTTGGGCTGCCCTGAGAAAGAGATCTCGTGCTAGTTATTATTCTCCGCCTCACTTTCACCTTCTGGAATCCATTCATTAGTTTTCTGCCCTGCTCTTTGCTATGGGAGGCTGATATCAATGAGTTTTCTTGCCTTCTGGCTTTTTTTTTTTTTTATTTTTTTTTTTTATTTTTTAATATATGAAATTTACTGTCAAATTGGTTTCCATACAACACCCAGTGCTCATCCCAAAAGGTGCCCTCCTCAATACCCATCACCCACCCTGCCCTCCCTCCCACCCCCCATCAACCCTCAGTTTGTTCTCAGTTTTTAACAGTCTCTAATGCTTTGGCTCTCTCCCACTCTAACCTCTTTTTTTTTTTTTTTTTTTTTCCTTCCCCTCCCCCATGGGTTTCTGTTATGTTTCTCAGGATCCACATAAGAGTGAAACCATATGGTATCTGTCTTTCTCTGTATGGCTTATTTCACTTAGCATCACACTCTCCAGTTCCATCCATGTTGCTACAAAAGGCCATATTTCATTTTCTCTCATTGCCACGTAGTATTCCATTGTGTATATAAACCACAATTTCTTTATCCATTCATCAGTTGATGGACATTTAGGCTCTTTCCATAATTTGGCTATTGTTGAGAGTGCCGCTATAAACATTGGGGTACAGGTGCCCCTATGCATCAGTACTCCTGTATCCCTTGGATAAATTCCTAGCAGTGCTATTGCTGGGTCATAGGGTAGGTCTATTTTTAATTTTCTGAGGAACCTCCACACTGCTTTCCAGAGCGGCTGCACCAATTTGCATTCCCACCAACAGTGCAAGAGGGTTCCTGTTTCTCCACATCCTCTCCAGCATCTATAGTCTCCTGATTTCTTCATTTTGGCCACTCTGACTGGCGTGAGGTGGTATCTGAGTGTGGTTTTGATTTGTATTTCCCTGATAAGGAGCGACGTTGAACATCTTTTCATGTGCCTGTTGGCCATCCGGATGTCTTCTTTAGAGAAGTGTCTATTCATGTTTTCTGCCCATTTCATCACTGGGTTATTTGTTTTTCGGGTGTGGAGTTTGATGAGCTCTTTATAGATTTTGGATACTAGCCCTTTGTCCGATGTGTCATTTGCAAATATCTTTTCCCATTCCATTGGTTGCCTTTTAGTTTTGTTGGTTGTTTCCTTTGCTGTGCAGAAGCTTTTTATCTTCATAAGGTCCCAGTAATTCACTTTTGCTTTTAATTCCCTTGCCTTTGGGGATGTGCCGAGTAAGAGATTGCTACGGCTGAGGTCAGAGATCTCTTTTTCTGCTTTCTCCTCTAAGGTTTTGATGGTTTCCTGTCTCACATTCAGGTCCTTTATCCATTTTGAGTTTATTTTTGTGAATGGTGTAAGAAAGTGGTCTAGTTTCAACCTTCTGCATGTTGCTGTCCAGTTCTCCCAGCACCATTTGTTAAAGAGACTGTCTTTTTTCCATTGGATGTTCTTTCCTGCTTTGTCAAAGATGAGTTGGCCATACGTTTGTGGGTCTAGTTCTGGGGTTTCTATTCTATTCCATTGGTCTATGTGTCTGTTTTTATGCCAATACCATGCTGTCTTGATGATGACAGCTTTGTAGTAGAGGCTAAAGTCTGGGATTGTGATGCCTCCTGCTTTGGTCTTCTTCTTCAAAATTACTTTGGCTATTCGGGGCCTTTTGTGGTTCCATATGAATTTCAGGATTGCTTGTTCTAGTTTCGAGAAGAATGCTGGTGCAATTTTGATTGGGATTGCATTGAATGTGTAGATAGCTTTGGGTAGTATTGACATTTTGACAATATTTATTCTTCCAATCCATGAGCAGGGAATGTCTTTCCATTTCTTTATATCTTCTTCAATTACCTGCATAAGCTTTCTATAGTTTTCAGCATACAGATCTTTTACATCTTTGGTTAGATTTATTCCTAGGTATTTTATGCTTCTTGGTGCAATTGTGAATGGGATCAGTTTCTTCATTTGTCTTTCTGTTGCTTCATTGTTAGTGTATAAGAATGCAACTGATTTCTGCACATTGATTTTGTATCCTGCAACTTTGCTGAATTCATGTATCAGTTCTAGCAGACTTTTGGTGGAGTCTATCGGATTTTCCATGTATAATATCATGTCATCTGCAAAAAGCGAAAGCTTGACTTCATCTTTGCCAATTTTGATGCCTTTGATTTCCTTTTGTTGTCTGATTGCTGATGCTAGAACTTCCAGCACTATATTAAACAGCAGCGGTGAGAGTGGGCATCCCTGTCGTGTTCCTGATCTCAGGGAAAAAGCTCTCAGTTTTTCCCCGTTGAGGATGATGTTAGCTGTGGGCTTTTCATAAATGGCCTTTATGATCTTTAAGTATGTTCCTTCTATCCCGACTTTCTCAAGGGTTTTTATTAAGAAAGGGTGCTGGATTTTGTCAAAGGCCTTTTCTGCATCGATTGACAGGATCATATGGTTCTTCTCTTTTTTTTTGTTAATGTGATGTATCACGTTGATCGATTTGCGAATGTTGAACCAGCCCTGCATCCCAGGAATGAATCCCACTTGATCATGGTGAATAATTCTTTTTATATGCTGTTGAATTCGATTTGCTAGTATCTTATTAAGAATTTTTGCATCCATATTCATCAGGGATATTGGCCTGTAGTTCTCTTTTTTTACTGGGTCTCTGTCTGGTTTAGGAATCAAAGTAATACTGGCTTCATAGAATGAGTCTGGAAGTTTTCCTTCCCTTTCTATTTCTTGGAATAGCTTGAGAAGGATAGGTATTATCTCTGCTTTAAATGTCTGGTAGAACTCCCCTGGGAAGCCATCTGGTCCTGGACTCTTATTTGTTGGGAGATTTTTGATAACCGATTCAATTTCTTCGCTGGTGATGGGTCTGTTCAAGCTTTCTATTTCCTCCTGATTGAGTTTTGGAAGAGTGTGGGTGTTTAGAAATTTGTCCATTTCTTCCAGGTTGTCCAATTTGCTGGCATATAATTTTTCATAGTATTCCCTGATAATTGTTTGTATCTCTGAGGGATTGGTTGTAATCATTCCATTTTCATTCATGATTTTATCTATTTGGGTCATCTCCCTTTTCTTTTTGAGAAGCCTGGCTAGAGGTTTGTCAATTTTGTTTATTTTTTCAAAAAACCAACTCTTGGTTTCGTTGATCTGCTCTACAGTTTTTTTAGATTCTATATTGTTTATTTCTGCTCTGATCTTTATTATTTCTCTTCTTCTGCTGGGTTTAGGCTGCCTTTGCTGTTCTGCTTCGATTTCCTTTAGGTGTGCTGTTAGATTTTGTATTTGGGATTTTTCTTGTTTCTTGAGATAGGCCTGGATTGCAATGTATTTTCCTCTCAGGACTGCCTTCGCTGCATCCCAAAGCGTTTGGATTGTTGTATTTTCATTTTCGTTTGTTTCCATATATGTTTTAATTTCTTCTCTAATTGCCTGGTTGACCCACTCATTCGTTAGTAGGGTGTTCTTTAACCTCCATGCTTTTGGAGGTTTTCCAGACTTTTTCCTGTGGTTGATTTCAAGCTTCATAGCATTGTGGTCTGAAAGTATGCATGGTATAATTTCAATTCTTGTAAACTTATGAAGGGCTGTTTTGTGACCCAGTATATGATCTATCTTGGAGAATGTTCCATGTGCACTCGAGAAGAAAGTATATTCTGTTGCTTTGGGATGCAGAGTTCTAAATATATCTGTCAAGTCCATCTGATCCAATGTATCATTCAGGGCCCTTGTTTCTTTATTGACTGTGTGTCTAGATGATCTATCCATTTCTGTAAGTGGGGTGTTAAAGTCCCCTGCAATGACCACATTCTTATCAATAAGGTTGCTTATGTTTATGAGTAATTGTTTTATATATCTGGGGGCTCGGGTATTTGGCGCATAGACATTTATAATAGTTAGCTCTTCCTGGTGGATAGACCCTGTGATTATTATATAATGCCCTTCTTCATCTCTTGTTACAGCCTTTAATTTAAAGTCTAGTTTGTCTGATATAAGTATGGCTACTCCAGCTTTCTTTTGGCTTCCAGGAGCATGATAGATAGTTCTCCATCCCCTCACTCTCAATCTAAAGGTGTCCTCAGATCTAAAATGAGTCTCTTGTAGACAGCAAATAGATGGGTCTTGTTTTTTTATCCATTCTGATACCCTATGTCTTTTAGTTGGTGCATTTAATCCATTTACATTCAGTGTTATTATAGAAAGATATGGGTTTAGAGTCATTGTGATGTCTGTATGTTTTATGCTTGTAGTGATGTCTCTGGTACTTTGTCTCACAGGATCCCCCTTAGGATCTCTTGTAGGGCTGGTTTCGTGGTGACAAATTCCTTCAGTTTTTGTTTGTTTGGGAAGACCTTTATCTCTCCTTCTATTCTAAATGACAGACTTGCTGGATAAAGGATTCTCGGCTGCATATTTTTTCTGTTTAGCACACTGTAGATATCGTGCCAAGCCTTTCTGGCCTGCCAAGTTTCAAAGGAGAGATCAGTCACGAGTCTTATAGGTCTCCCTTTATATGTGAGGGCACGTTTATCCCTTGCTGCTTTCAGAATTTTCTCTTTATCCTTGTATTTTGCCAGTTTCACTATGATATGTCGTGCAGAAGATCGATTCAAGTTACGTCTGAAGGGAGTTCTCTGTGCCTCTTGGATTTCAATGCCTTTTTCCTTCCCCAGTTCAGGGAAGTTCTCAGCTATAATTTGTTCAAGTACCCCTTCAGCACCCTTCCCTCTCTCTTCCTCCTCTGGGATACCAATTATGCGTATATTATTTTTTTTTAGTGTATCACTTAGTTCTCTAATTTTCCCCTCATACTCCTGGATTTTTTTATCTCTCTTTCTTTCAGCTTCCTCTTTCTCCATAACTTTATCTTCTAGTTCACCTATTCTCTCCTCTGCCTCTTCAAGCCGAGCCATCGTGGATTCCATTTTGTTTTGCAATTCGTTTAAAGCGTTTTTCAACTCCTCGTGACTGTTCCTTAGTCCCTCGATCTTTGTGGCAAGAGATTCTCTGCTGTCCTGTATACTGTTTTCAAGCCCAGCGATTAATTTTATGACTATTATTCTAAATTCACTTTCTGTTATATTATTTAAATCCATTTTGATCAGTTCATTAGCTGTTGTTATTTCCTGGAGATTCTTCTGAGGGGAATTCTTCCGTTTGGTCATTTTGGAGAGTCCCTGGCGTGGTGAGGACCTGCAGTGCACTTCCCCTGTGCTGTGGTGTATAACTGGAGTTAGTGGGCGGGGCCGCAGTCCGACCCGATGTCTGCCCCCAGCCCACTGCTGGGGCCACAGTCAGACTGGTGTGTGCCTTCTCTTCCCCTCTCCTAGGGGCGGGATTCACTGTGGGGTGGCGTGTCCCGTCTGGGCTACTTGCACACTGCCAGGCTTGTGGTGCTGGGGATCTGGTGTATTAGCTGGGGTGGGTAGGCAAGGTGCACGGGGGCTGGAGGGGCAGGCTTAGCTCGCTTCTCCTTAGGTGATCCACTTCAGGAGGAGCCCTGTGGCAGCGGGAGGGAGTCAGATCCGCTGCCGGAGGTTTGGCTCCACAGAAGCACCGAGTTGGGTGTTTGCGCGGAGCGAGCAAGTTCCCTGGCAGGAACTGGTTCCCTTTGGGATTTTGGCTGGGGGATGGGCGGGGGAGATGGCGCTGGCGTGCGCCTTTGTTCCCCGCCAAGCTGAGCTCTGCCGTCCGGGGGCTCAGCAGCTCTCCCTCCCTTTGTCCTCCAGCCTTCCCGCTTTCAGAGCAGAGCTGTTAACTTATGACCTCCCAGGCGCTAAGTCGCGCTTGCTGTCGGAACACAGTCTGTCCGGCCCCTCCGCTTTTGCCAGCCAGACTCGGGGGCTCTGCTTGGCCGGCGAGCCGCCCCTCCGCCCCGGCTCCCTCCCGCCAGTCCGTGGAGCGCGCACCGCCTCGCCGCCCTTCCTACCCTCTTCCGTGGGCCTCTAGTCTGCGCTTGACTCCGGAGACTCCCTTCTGCTAATCCTCTGGCGGTTTTCTGGGTTCTTTAGGCAGGTGTAGGTGGAATCTAAGTGATCGGCAGGACGCGCTGTGAGCCCCGCGTCCTCCTACGCCGCCATCGCTTTTTTTTTTTTTTAATGTTTATTTATTTTGGTAGGCAGGGGGAGGGGAAACGTGACCGAGGGAAGGGCAGAGAGAGAGGGAGAGAGAGAGAATCCCAAGCAGGCTCTGCTCTGTCAGCACAGAGCCTGAGCTGGGGTTCAGTTCCACAAACTGTGAGATTATGACCTGAGATGAAACCAAGAGCTGGACGCTCAACCAACTGATCCACCCAGGTGCCCTATTGCCTTCTGGCTTTCAATTGGGTTAGGTGAAAGGAAGTGTTCCGTGCACATCTATGGGTACCTGCAGAGCAGGAGTAACAAGAGACAGGGTGGCTACTTTTTATTATAATTCCATGAGTTCAGAAAAGAAGTTTTTATAAGCCAGGGGCCTCGTTGATTTTATCAAAAGAAGAGATGATATTTAGAAATGTGTGCAGGGATAAAAGGAACTAAGAAAGGATTCCAGAGCTGGTAGCACCATGAAACAGTCCCAGCCCTGGCTAGGTGAGGGTATGAGCCATAGCTGTAGGAGAATGGACTATTACACAGGGGAAGGTAGGGGGAAGGTATAGGCTGCCAGAATGATCTCATGAAAGACATGATTTCCTTTTCATGACTTTCATGAAAGGCAGGATCAGAGGTAGTCTAAGAATTCTTCCGCTGTAAGAGATTTTAGATACCATCTAGTACAATGTGCCATGCCATGAAGAAATTTCTCCCTCAATATTGAATTTAACGGGTCTCTTTTGATTATCTGGTTCTTCTTTCTCTGATAAATAGCTATCTTGGGTAACCAGTTCTCTTTAGCTTTATCTTTACTCCAGAGTAGTTAAGAAAATAATACAGTACAACCAGGTCTGCCAAACTCCTTTCCCTGCCCTGAGGCAAAAGCTTCAGATTCCAGCTTTCAAGTGAAAATTGTCATACCAGTGAGGGACTCTTTGGAGTCTGCAGAAACACTTCAAGGATTTCTGATAAAAAAAAACAACAAAAAAACAAAACAAAACAAGGCAAACAAACCTAATTACCTTGAGCCAAGAGCAGAGGAGACATTTGCCTTGGAAACAAATCCAAATAACTGCTGGTCAACAATTAGTCTCTAATCATGGCCCTTTCAATTTTATTTAATAATTATCAGCTGAATAAGCCATATGCAAAGCTGGAGGGAGATAGTAGGGAACGAATGTTTACATGGCACCAATCCCCCCCCCCCCCCCCCACAAAGGAATTTTAAATGGACAATTTTCTTAAATAAGCAAATTACTGGATGTAGGATACGAGCTACTATCTTAAAATGGTGAGGCAGCTTTTCCTTTGTGTAAAATTCAAGATTTTCTTTTGGCGTATACCTCTGTCAACATTGTGCTCTCCAAGGACAATTGACTATTTAGTGGTAGTTAGGAGTAGTAAGGATAATGAATTGACATCTCTTTTAAAAAAAATCAAAGGGAAAAAGAATTTCGACTATGTTTGTTTTCCATGAATGCTGCAACAAATGATCACAGACTTAGTGGCTTACCACTCCAGAAGTGTATTATCTTACATTTCTAAAATTTAGAGGTCCAAAATGGGTCTTAACTGGCTAAAGTTGAGTGTTGGCAGAGCTCTCTTTTCAGAGGCTCTAGGGGAGAATCCACTTCCTTGCCTTTTCTAGCTTCTAGAGGACATGTGCATTCCTGGCTGTGGTCCTCTTTTCCATTCCAAAGCCAGTAACAACTGGTCAAGACTTTCTCACATCATGTCATTCAGACTCTTGCCTCTGTCTTCATATGACCTTTTCTGACTCTGACTTCTCTTTGGCCTTTCTCTTTCCCTTTTAAAGACCTTGTGATTACACTAGTATTATCTAGGATAGTCTTCGTATATTAAGGTCAGCTCATTAGCCACCTTAAGTTCATTTGCAACCTTAATTCTGCTTTGCCATGTAATATGTTCCCAGGTTTTGGGGTTTGGGATGTGGACATCTTTGGAAAGGGGCATTACTCTGCCCATGACATCCGCCAACAGTTAACAATCCTTGGTGGGCACTTGGGGTATGTATCTCTGTGAGAGACACTGTGAAGGTTATAAGAGATGGATAAGACATGATGCCTGTTTTCAACTAATATAGATGCTTGTTAATTGAAGAATAAAGGTAACACAAGACAATGAATGGATGCTTTGAGATGAGGAGGTCACAAATTGGCAGTTGTGTGCACCAAGCTTGAGTTATATGTGTGTTTGTGTGGTGGGAACATGAACCTTCCAATCCACCTCAGTCCTTATTTCTCCTTATTGTCTGATAGTTACACCATTTCACTCATCTCCATTCTCATGCATTCCTTAGAGAGGATCTGAGGCTTTCATCATGATTAACATATCACATGGATTCCATGGGTAAGTGAAGTTTCAAAAGGAATAAGAAGAGAACGCGTCATAAAACAATGGCCCTTTTTATTCCAAACCATTGATTCAACACTCCCTGCCTACTGTGCCCTTAAATCTCTGTTTGGAAATATTTTAATCAGGTAAATACAAGAATTAGAATAATTATAACAACCAGTTGTGAAGTTATTTTTTAAAAAAATTAACAGCACTGTATTTAACCAATGTTTTGAAATATTTCACTGTGTAATCCAAATACAATTATTGAGATAGCTTATAATCTGTGTGTGCTACTCTCCTAGCAAATTTTAATTTGAAGTGTTGTCAACTACAGTCACCATGTTGTGCATTAGATCCTTAGGCCTTATTTATCTGATATCTGAAAGTTTGTAGCCATTTACTGACCTCTATTTCTTCCATCCTTCAGTCCCTAGCAACTAGTGAAATTATTTTTTGATGCATCATTAACTGTTTTTGTTTATATTTTACCTATATTCTTAATAAAAAATCAACTACATACTCTAAGTTTATTTCTAAGAAATAGATTAAAAAGCAAGTCTAGATCTTGATGATTTTAGAATTATCTGGAAAAAAATCATTTATTTATTTTTGAGAGACAGAGAGAGACAGGGCATGGGTGGGAGAGGAACAGAGAGAGAGGGAGACACAGAATTTGAAGCAGGCTCCAGACTCTGAGTTGTCAGCACAGAGCCCAATGCAGGGCTCAAACTCACAAACCATGAGATCATGACCTGAGCTGAAGTCAGACGCTTAACCAACTGAGCCACCCAGGCACCCCTGGAAAAAAATCTCTTTTATTACCAGTTTACTCTTCTGATGAATGCTAAGACCTATAAACATTGTCTAAGCATCTGTTACCTGAAGGACAAATAAATGACACATTTCCTGAGGAGAGGAGAATAGACAATGCTCATTGATAATGAAAGAGTGCATTCGCTCTGCTTTCATAAAAATCTTTCAAACAAGCTTTTGAAGTTGTTTCCTGTGCGAAAGGATTAAGCCCTTAACCTTAACAGTGCCAATGTGTTCTCACTTGCAAATCCCACTTAATTAGTATCCAAGGTAATATTAAGAGCAAATTTCATGCAGAGGACCTGTAAAAGCATTAGCTGCTCATAAACATGATGGTCTTTTGAGACACAATGAAGGTAGACGATGCTAGGCAGAATATAAACTGTTACCTATATAAATGGTAAAGAAACTTGAACCAGGAGGATAGATTGCCAGAAGGCTTAGTAACCTGCTATAGTGTAGTGCTGTCTTAAAGAAACTTTCTGTGATGATAGAAATAAATGTTCTAGATCTATGCCATCCAATATGTCAGCCACTAGGCACATGTGGCTGTTGAGGGCTAGAAATGTGGCTGGTGCAAATGAGGAACTGAATTTTAAATTTTATTTCATTTTAATTTATATTTAAATAGTCCCACGTGGCTGGAGGCTACCATATTGGACAGTGCAACCATAATGATTCACTTTCCTTATTTTGCCTTACCTATCACTCATCCTCACACCTTCCTTCTCCAAACAACAGCAACAAATAAACATAAAACAGCAACAGCCTTCCACCTGCACCCTTGTCCAGAAGGAACAGCAAAAGGCTGTGCCTGGGTCAGGAGGCCCTGTGGATCCTGGAGAAGGTAGAGAAGCACTGGGAGTCTGATACTGAATTATCAGGGTGAGGAGCAAGAGAGGGTCCACATCTAATAATTATTTCCGAAGGTTAGTACAACAGGTGCCATGGTTCTGGAGGAAGGAGTGGCGGTAGAATTAGCATTCACCTTTCTGCGTGAAGACTAAATCATCTAGACAGACTGGAATAAAAAGTTCTTCAGCATTCTTTGTCTGCTTTGTGAACTCAATCATCCCCCACACTTAAAACATTTCTTCCTAAAGAGTGGGATCCAATTTGTGTTTCTAAATTGTGTGGAATGGCAATGTGTGTGTGCCATTCAAGTTGGGTGAACCTTCTGTTATAGTAAGAACTATTTCTGACACACTGCCTGACAAAAATTTTTGCCTTCTGATTTATAGTTTGTTTCCATAAAAGTCTTACCAAGATGTATAAATAAAAGCACATTGAACTCGATGATTAATGTATTGAATATTCTGAAATGAATACAATTTCATGAAATACTGATTGTCTTGGAGAATACTTGCTGCAGGATCACCGTATGAAGAGCTCTGTGCAGTCCCCCTCATAAACTTCTGTCGTCAAATGGAGTTTGCTTGGAAGATATTGGCTGTGTTGAAAAATCTTGTGTCTAAGTGAAAGCAAGCTCTCAGTACTGCTATTTAATTCAGAGATTGTGTTAGTAGGGCCAAAGTGGAACAGAGCCATGAAGCTATGTCTTAATAAATATATTAAAAAAGAATATCTTCCGGGGTGCCTACATGGCTCAGTCGGTAAAGCCTCCGACTTCGGCTCAGGTCATGATCTCATGGCTTGTGAGTTCGAGCCTCGCGTCAGGCTGACAGCTCAGAGCCTGGAGCCTGCTTCAGATTCTGTCCCTCTCTCCCTCTGCCCCTCCCTTGCTTGTGCGCGCTCTCTCTCTCTCTCTCTCAAGAATAAAAAAAAAAAACATTAAAAAAATTTTTTTTAAATCTTCCTTAAGAAATGACTTTTTTCCCCCTAAAATTTCCACACTGTGTTAGATTGATTAATTTCAACCTGGTACCATTTCCCCTGGTATTTGCTGGTGAGAACAGTGAGCTGATATATTACTAGCTTTGTCTTCTGATGCTGTGACTAATTTGTCAGGAAGTTTTCTTTATTCCATAACCTCCTCAAAGGTGTTTGTAGATATATTTGATATCTCTTTATGACTCCTAGGACACACATATTAGAATCATGGCATCACCCCCATCAAGTTGGCTTGTTATACATAAAGATGTACAGAGCCATCTGTAAAAGGAAGGACAAAGACCATATTCTAAATACCCAGAGGCCAATTATTTTCATAGCATTTAGGTGACACTATTGGGTTTGGCTATGGACCAAGTTATTTTCCAGCAACTCTGCTTACTTTGTACCTAACCACTGCCCACACACCTAATGCAGAGTATCTTTACAAGCAAGGAGCACATTTCACTGTCTCTCTTCTCTCCCTCACTTCCACTCTCTTCCTTCTTTTGTGCAACCTTCAAGGGTACAGTTGACCCTTGAACAACACAAATTGGAACTGGGTGGGTCTACTTACATGCAGATTTTTTCAAGCATAATACTGTAAATACATTTTCTCTTATGATTTTCTTTAAAAAAAATTTAAATGTTAAAAAAATTTTTAAATGTTAAAAAATTTTTTTAACATTTATTTTTGAGAGACAGAAAGAGACAGAGCATGAGCAGGGGAGGGGCAGAGAGGGAGACACAGAATCTGAAGCAGGCTCCAGGCTCTGAGCTATCAGCACAGAACCTGACGTGGAGCTCAAACCCATGAACCACGAGAACCCATGAACCACGAGAGCATGACCTGAGCCGAAGTCAGACACTTAACCAGCTGAGCCACCTACGTGCCCCTCTTATGATTTTCTTAATAGCATTTTATTTTCTCTAGCTTCCTTTATGATGAGGATAAAGTATACTACAGACATAGCGTATGAAATGTGTTCATTGACTATTTAGGTAAGGTTCTTGTCAACAGTAGGTTATTAGTAGTTAATTTTAGGGGAAGTCAAAAGTTGTATGTGGAGTTTTGACTGTGAGTTTCTGGGGGCCAGTTCGGTGCCCCTAACCACATTATTCAAGCATCAACTGTAATCACTACTATGTAGAAAGGCTCTTTGTCCCACACTGTTGAAGGTCCTGGGATGAAGCCTACTTGATTTTACTGAAAAGTTGTCTGTGATTTGCCAGAGTTCTAGGTACATTGAAAGAAACTGTTCTATGAATGCTAGTTATCAGAACTTGGGGAATTTATCAAAGGAAAAGTATTTATTGAGACCCTGATGTCCAAATAAATATCATACATGTCCTCTGCCTTCAGGGTGCTCTTGGTTTAGATGGGGAGAAAAAAAAATAGTACACATTAAAGAACTAACTAAACAATTACATCTGAACTGTGTGATGCTGATTATCTTAAATAGAAACAGGCATTTAAGAAGAGTGAAACTGATGAGAACAGGATTAGTTGGAAAACATACCATGTAGAGAAGAGAAGAGGAATTAGAAGGCATTTCTGTTCATATTTGGTTTATGTTATCCAGGCAATGGCTTTGGATTGCTATTAGGGAATAAACTAAATCAATCAACTCCACAACCATTGATGGGTTGATGAACCCCACAACCATTTCCACATTAGCATTATAAGCTAAAATTATTGAGGTCTTAAGAATGATTCTTATAGGTTTAAGACCGTTATTGTAAATCATGAAAATTACCACTGATACTGGGCAATTGTGCCGGGTAAGGTATAATTGTGATGTAGCTCTCAGAGACATTCTGGAGCCCAAGGCCTGGAAATAGGGAAATATGAAATAAAGGAAAATGTCTGATTGCTGCAGAATCTTTGGCTCTGGGAAACCTGTGCAGGATATCTTTGGTTTGTCCACACCTCTTCTGAGTCTTGCCCTGTGTCTGGGAGGTTGACCAGTATAGACAGAATAAAGAGATAACCTCGGCCTTCTGGCTTCCGGCTGGGTTTGGTCAATGGCGGATGCTGGCAAGATGTCAGAATGAGGGAGGCCTGAAGTCAGAGTATTGATTCCTCTGGCTTTCTCCTGTGGGGTCATGATGGGTTGTCTGCCTTCATTAACTGACAGGTTGCAACTCCTGTTGAGTGGCTCTTTCTTTAAAGCTGTCTCTTCAGATTCTTTTAACAGACCCATTTCCTTGCCCCTTCAGGCCTAGAGACTGCAACCACTTACTAAGGTGTTCTATGAACCCTTGTTGCTTTTTCTAACCCCCACCCACTCCTTTGTAAGTAGTGCCTTTATCACATCCTCCTCAAGTACCCAACTTCCCGTGTGCTGCCAATTTCCAGGTTAATGCAAATTCTAGGAGGGCAGAGGGGCCTGGAGCAGTTACATATACCCCAGCGCGGCCCATCTGATCTTCTTCTTCTGGGCCATGTCGAAGTATCAGCTTGGGTGGCATGTGTACGTTTGAGCCTGGGGTGAACCCAGTTGATGCAGAGGGCAGCTGGCCATGGCCAATTAACTCGCAACTTGTTTGAAAATCTAATCACTTCAGACAGCTTGTCCATTCTGCCTCGCAAGGATTTTGCACCATTCCAAGCAGACTGAGCCATCTAGTTGGAGGCAGAGGGTCCTGCTGACGGCCAGCCACTTCTCCAACATTCTCTGTAGCTATACCCGTATGGCTTCTCACTTGTGCTTGCAAAAAGCATTGAGTTCGGCACAGAGCGCAATTAGCTGAAACTCTAACAGCCCAATTTGCATGTGAAAATGCTGTTTGCACAAGAAAATACAGAGTTTTGTGCACACAAATGATTTGCTTATACAAAATTGTATCTAAAATTTTTGGTTTTCAAAAACTTATTACTTAAAGCTGATGGTCTTAGAGCAGTTATTACAGACAGGAAAACAACCTAATGATAGTCTTTCTTTTTCCCACGTGCTTGCTTATCCCAGGCCTTCACATCCTAGCTGCTCATCTTCACTGCTTTCCCCCTGAATATGCCCAGGAGATTCAAGGGATGGGGGTGGGGGGAACAGGGAGGAAGGAGCAGACTGACGTCCTGCTTCGCTTCCCATTGACAGCTGAGCTCTCATCACTGAGTCTTGCATCCAACAATGATGTGCAAATCAAGATCTCATATGGATTTGCAAGTCCCAGGTGGAACTCATAGCAAAGGCATTTGAAAAACAAAAGTGTCTTTTGACGTGCGAACTAAAAAAGTGTGATATGCCCTTCCCTTCGAGGATAAGCTTGGGGAACTCTGAGGTAGCATCCATAGGATGCCTTCTCAGATGCCGGTCACTCATTTTGAGGTGGTATTTGAAAACCCCAGAAGCCAACCGCGGGCTTTACCCTGGAGCTTAGTGAAATAATGACATTGAACGACAGTGTGGCTGTCCATGGCCTGCATAATTTTGTTCCAGTCATAAAGTGCTATTTCCTATTCAAGCGAAGGAATGTCTGGCGCTATGACTGGTAACTTGTTTCGAAAGCTTGAAATTCCTTTTAGTCAGTCAACCAGCTCAATGAAGTAAGTATTTATTTCCTACCGTGGCCATGATACTATCAAGACTGCCAAAGAAATAATGAGAAGCCAGGATCCTTGGCCTCAAGGAACACGTAATCTTACTGGACTTCAAAGACATATCTACGAAGTGAAATAAGTTGGGTGAAGAATCCAACAGAGTGCCATGTTTGTTTCAGTACTTACTGAATGCTACTCAATGTGAGGCACCATAGCGGGGATAAAATGGCAGGTCTTTTGCTTTGATTCTGAGGTGCTTTCAATCTGGTTGGTGAGCGATGTGGGCACCGGTTGTCGTTATCGCCAGATTTGGAGAAGGGAGAGGGTATGGCAGGTTGGGATAGTTACGAAGCGGCTAGAATTTGAGTTGCGTCTTAGAAGATGGGTGAGACTCACTGGCGAAGATGAGGAGATCAGCCGTGATCTAGGAGGAGGGTATAGGTTGGAAGTGGAAATAGCCATGGCAGGATGGGTTAGAAGGGGAGATGGCTGGCTTCTTTCTTTAAGACTGGAGAGCTTATCTGGAGAATGGTGAGGAATGTATCCTTCCGTCTGATGCTTGCTCGCAAAGTTGAAAGGCGGCGACCATCACAGTGAAGCGTGATGGGAACATCAGTCAGGTGGCAAGTCGCCCCGCCAGCAACCGTGTTCCCTTCCTCTCTTTTCTCTTTAATTGCCAGGCCTCCATCTTTTACACTAGCGTGACTTTTCTTCTGCAGATAAGCGCTATGTGAGCCCTCGTTTTATATGTGGGAACATTTCAGGAATGTCCTTAGCAAAAGCCCTCTCATCAATCATGCTTGACAAACTCAGGGATGAGGGAGGATGAGGAGACGTTTGCTTTTCATTTAGGGAAGCATGGGGGTCACGGGCGGCTCTGCTTTCAACGGGGCTTTCAGTCCCAATATTTTGGTGTACCTTTTTCTTTTTTTTCTTGTCAGACTTGAGGCGTTTTTTGCCCTTTTCAACTTTTTTTCTTATATGAAATGTATCTTACAAGTCTTTGTCAAGTTCTCTATGAAATATCCTTGATGCACAAAGTCCAGAGGGCTTTTAAAACTTCCTCAGCTTGTACTATTTGGGGAACACGTATCAGTCCTTCCCTGTCTTTCAGCCCCTTTCTTGGCTCTGCTGTGAGGACACTGCTGGGGGGAGCCAACATGATGGGGGAGGGGAGCAGGAGAGCCGACAGGAAGGGAAGAATTTCTGTCAGCAAGCAAGAGCTAGTTTGCAGGGTAGGGCAGGTAGGAGAGAGCAGACTGGGATTACAGAGGGGTCTTGAATTCGATTGGTGGAATGGGGTTAGACAAAGATGAACAAGAGGGCAGACCTAGTGAGTGATTCAGGTGGGAGCTCAGTCTAACATGGATGGTCAGAGCAAGTTAGTAAATGAGAACCTGCCCGCAGGCCAGTGAGGGGCATAGCATTTCTCAGCGATGACAACTTAGGGCTAAGCATGCCTCAGAAGTGTCAGACCAGCCGACGAAAGCAGGAAGTCACCGCAGCACAAGGACAAAGGCAGGGGAGGCCCAAGGTCCAGGTGCAGAGACTGAAACCAGCTGCCTCCTGAGACCCACAACAGGGAGGCAGGCGTGCTCTCCCCAAAGACCAGGACTTCACACAGAGGACAAAGTCGAAAACCCATAGGAGGGAGGTCAAGAGTGAGGGAGAGAGCAGTGTGGGAAACATAAGGGAGTAGTGAGGACTGTGGCCAGCTGGAAGCCACATATCCTGTCTGACTGAAGAGAGCTGCTGCTTCTCAGCTGCACCAGATAGTTTCCTAGAGGAAAACAAGCTCAACGTTGCCAGTGCTTCTGATATGCTTTTTCTTTTTTAATACAAAAAGGAAAAAAAAAGATTTTAAAAATAAATCTACCTTTCAAAAATGTTGGAAATGAACTCATATTTTTTTGAGAAACACCATAAGGCTAGGATTGCCTGGGCCCAACCCAAACACATCTGTGGGCTGGCAGTGTGCAACTTCTGTAAGTGGGAAGAATGTGAGCCTTGCAGTTGGACAGCATTTGCGTCTCGGCTCCCTCCTGTCTGACTGTCTAACTTCTTGAACTTAACGTTACTTGCCTTTCTGTGTCTTGGGTTCCTTGGAGGAGGAGGTAGACAGTGATGGTTTTGTCACAGGGTGTGGTAATGGTTACTGGAAGTATATGCTCCATAGCTTCTCTCTTTTATTATTTTAAGAAGGCACCTTAACATCTGAGCCAGCTTCAGTGCAGGGTTGTGGAGGCTAGAATGGACGCCAGCTTAACCAGCCGGGATGGAGTGGGCAATCGGAAGTGCTAAGTGACTGTAGAAAGCTGTGGCCTTTAGCTGCCGGGACCTGGGCAAGACATTTGATTCTATAGCTAATGGAAGAACAAGAAGAAGGAAGGAAAAACAAGGGCAGATAACTTGTGAGGAATGGCGTTTGTTAGAGCAGAGCCATGTGACCATGATGATTTGAGTATCAATGAGAAAACCCAAGTAGAAGAGGAAGAGGTAGCTCTGTCACATTGCCCAGTGCACATCTCTGGTGAGTTCTTTACCCAAGACAGAGCCAGAGGAGAGAGGGAGAGGATGAGACCCTGCTTTCTTGACTCCAGGTCTGTGTGTGTTTGGTTGGTTGATTTTTTTTTCCAGTCCTACAGTGTAGGGGGGATATGGTGTGGTCATTACTCATATAATAATTACATCTTCCAGGTAATAATAATTATGGTTTTGAATTTTTGAATTCTTAGGTGCCTGCTATATGTAAGCCATTGTACTAGTACCTAGTACAAGTACTCAAGTCTGAAGGAAAAGGGTATTGTCTCCATTTTAACTGTTAGAAAACTGAAGTTCACAGCAATTCAGGATCACGCTCTGGTTCACACAAACTTCACTGGTAAAATTGAGATTTGAATCTGAGCCTTTTGAATTTTTATACTATCTATATCACCAGCTTTCATCAATGGGGGATGTTTCAGAGAAGCACAAACCAGGGTCTCTTTCTCTTTAAGCCCTTGGAGAATGTTCATTATGTAAGTTCAGTGGGGAGACCTCAGAAGGGAGACTATGTTTTATTTAGTAAGGATTGAAGAAGACATCACATTGTCCCAAGTCTGATAAAACCTGAGGATTTCACATTTAGAAAGCATTCAGGTCATTTAAACAGTCTCTTCCCATTCTGCTTTTGAGCAGGTTTCTATTCACTTTTCCCCACACACACCAGCGGACGTGGAGCAGACTATTGTTATGGACACTCATCCATATCCTTTGCAGGTCACTTCTCCTTTGAAGAGAGCACAGTTGGTGTCAAAGTGGTGCACTGCAGAGGTCACATAAGCCTGTATATGGTTTGCAGAAGAAATGGGTGGGCCAATTTGGAATGCCAAATGTGTTTTCCTTGATATTGTAGAAAGTATGACAATAAAAAAAAAAAAAACTTTTAAATGGTAGTAATAAAAACAGTGACCACAATTAGAAAAAAAAAGGCAACTTAGCTTGTCACATCTACTAATTCTGCTTGGCTCAAGGAAAGTCATCTAAGGACCAAGAAGAGAGGCGGATGTGATAATTTTGTATTTCGTAGAGGTGGGAGGAGGAGTGTCAGAGGGAAGATCAGTAAACTGTTCAATTAAATGACAGTTATTTTCAGAGCACTTAACAGAAACTAGGAACCATGCTCCTTTCTTATGGGGATACAAAAGGCACTGGGCAGAATCCTGGGCAATGATGCCAATAGGAGTTGACTCTATAGGTGGGAGCTAGGCCTAGACAAATAGAAAGTAAATGACCACATACACAAACGTAGAAGGGAAACCAACAGGTAGTGCATGATTATTTTTCAAATCCTTACTGCCTCTGATGTCTCCAACACCAGCAACAGATATTTATTGGGCGCTGTGTGGGCGTAGCACAACTAGATTACACTGTCAGAGACTGGGGGGGATTATCTTTCCTTCTCAATCTAAGTGGGTAAGTTATCACATTCAGGGACTAGTCATCAATTGCCTTTCTCTCTCAATCCATCCTTCCCCTGCCCCACCCTGTACCCCAGCCACACTAATATATCATTATCTTCCCTTCTCTCCCCAACCTGTTCCTGTTTCTCTTCTTGTCTTCCACCTGCTGTCTTGTTCTCCTTTCCTCTCTTATTCAAGTGGCTGCTAAGTCCTGTTGATTCTTCCTCTCATAATCTCCTTAAATCTATTCCCTTCCTTATATTCCTAGTGCCTCTAAATTTCATTCTTTTCCCAATGCCTCTTACTTCATCTAGAGTTATGTGCCACCTGGATGTCATTCTTTTCCCCCAAAAGCTAATGGCCCTTGCTGCTGTCCATTGGATGAAGGCCAAACTTATTGACAAACTAGTCAAGGTCCTTTATACATTTTTCCTTGCCTGTCCTGCAGACCCATTTTTCTGCTACTCCCTTCCTTCCATAAACCCTGAAATCTTCACTTCAGAAACTATTTGTTGGCAGAGAACCCAATAGATTACACTTACTGTTGAAGGATATCTATATTCTGTGACTTTTCAGGAATCCTACATTAAACTTGACTTGAAACACGAATTACTTCTGCTTAGGAATATACATTCTTTACTAAAATATTTCTCCCATCCCCCATAACGTTAATAACCTTTAAACATCCCAATAACTTAATCCATCATTAGCAGAGGCCTGTTTGGTAGTTTTTCCAAGAGCCGTGCCTGTTTGATGTATTGTCCCATACTTAGTCATGACAGTCCTGTGATGCATTATGTCACTCAATATTTTCACCCCAGAATAATAAATTGGAGAAATGAGACATCTGCCTACAATTTATTCCTGTTATGTCTTTTCCTTCCTGAAGAGGAAATGGCAACACTTCTAAAATGAGAAAGCTAGGTCAGCTTAACCCTTAAAAAGCTACCCACAGATCCATATGACAGTCACATCATTTTTGTGTGTCTTAATATATTTGGTTAAAACATGAAAATATTTATGCCTTTCCTTGGAAAAAAAGGTGTTATATTAATGAACCAAAGAGTGAACATAAACTTATGCTTTAAGCACTGACTAGCCACAGGGACATGCAGACATGGTAGCCTGGGCCTTCAAGGGAGACGGACAAGTATGGTGAATGGATGAGTGTGGTCGGCTTGGAGCTCAAGTCCCACTTTTATCATTTACTAAGTGTGTGTCCTTGGGTATATGACTCTACCTCAGTCTTACTTTCTTCAACTGAAAAAATGAAAATGATTTTATCTATTGCGTAGGGTTTGGGCAGGGTGCAATGAGTTAACAGAAGCAAAGCGCCTAGTCAAGAAAGCAAATTTTTAATAAATAGTGTTATTTTAAATTTGGTAGACAAGTATACAGGCTGTTACAACAAAGTAAGCATGGTCATGTTAGGAATAAATGCAATGCATGGTGCCTGGAGAGAAGGAGTATCTAATAAAGTTTTGAGTTGGATTTGACTGCTACCACAGGAGTGTCCAGTGTTTATTGAGTGCTTGTAATATTCTAGGATATAATTAATTCTCATGACAAGTTTTTTGGGTAGATGCTACTGCTGTCTCTGTTTAATAAAGAATCTGGAGGCACAGACAGGTTATATAAGTTGTGTAAGGTTGTCCAGCTTCTTGCAAGGCTCAGGAAAGACTTCTGGGAAGAGGGCCACCAACTGGGCACACCAGCAAATTCCTGTAACATCAGTAACTGGGTACATTTGTGGGTAGGAGGCAAGTTGTCTCCTGTCAAGGAATCAAACCAATGTGTTTAAGGAGTTGAGGACCATGAAGACAGATAAGGGAGGAAGAAATCTATACCAGAGCTATAAGGGAAAAATCAGGAACATGAAACAGCCACATAAATCGTGTATTATAGAACATGGATTATAAAATCACTAGTATTTCCATTGAGAGGTGTTTACTGTCTTAGGGGACAATATTTATAGAGAAGAAGCTGGGAGGGACCAACCTAGAGTTATGTGTAGATTATTTCTCTTTGATAGTAGAAGGAGACCAGAACACAAAGACTGACAAGTAGAGTCTCCAAAGCTTCAAAGATTGAAAGCAGGTAAAAGAGAAAGGCATGCAAGGCAGGCTCATGGTGTCTTACTTTGTTCCTCGGGAGGGAACAAGCCGGCTTGCTGAACAATGTGAAAACAATCAGCGGAACCTGGAGAACTTCTCAGAACATTGTCCAACTCAAAAGTTTGATCTCATCAGTTGTCTGACAGCAAACACAGAACAACTAGTTACCTTACAGCATTTCCAAACTTCTTAGCAGGTGCACAGACACTGTCTTGCTGACAGTCTGCCAGAGTGAATGCAGTTTGCAAAGGAGTGCCATCAACTGAGAGCACTATGATCACAGGCACGCTTTAGGCTCTGCTCCTGAAGGAACATGGACTAAAACTCCAGCTCATGTTAACAGAACCGAGCTTGTAGATAGAACCGTATAGTCTACAAAGCACCTTCATGCATTTATCTTTAATCCTCATAGAAACCCAATGGAATAGATATTACCACCCCAGTTTTAAAAATGTATTTATTTAGGGGCGCCTGGGTGGCGCAGTCGGTTAAGCGTCCGACTTCAGCCAGGTCACGATCTCGTGGTCCGTGAGTTCGAGCCCCGCGTCAGGCTCTGGGCTGATGGCTCGGAGCCTGGAGCCTGTTTCCGATTCTGTGTCTCCCTCTCTCTCTGCCCCTCCCCTGTTCATGCTCGGTCTCTCTCTGTCCCAAAAATAAATAAAAAACGTTGAAAAAAAAATTTAAAAAAAAAAAATGTATTTATTTATTTTTGAGAGAGACAGAGAGAAAGCACAAGCAGGGGAGGGACACAGAGAGAGGAACGGAGGATCTAAAGCAGGCTAGTTGTTGACAGCAGAGAGCCTGATGTGGGGCTTGAATTCAACGAGCCATGAGATCTTGACCTGAGCCAAAGTCGGATGCTTAGCTGATTGAGCCACCCAGACACCCCACCACCCCAATTTTATTACATGTGGAAGGATGGAGTCTCACAGAAGCAAATGAAATGTCTCAGATCACACACTTAGTAATGTAAAGTCAGGTTGGGAACCTCCACCATCAGACTGCATGTTCAGTGCTTCCTCCCTTCCACCATCAGTGTGGCTTATGCAGAATGATCATGGGGTTATTTCAAGAACCAAGGTCTATTCTCAGGTCATTGTCCAGAGAACTGAGAGAAGTAAGGTATGTACACTCGGATGACTAAATGGGCTTTGTTGGGATTCCATAATATTATTAATTAGCCCAGTAGAGTCTATTCATTTGAAGGACCTACATACACTAACTACAGAATGTGTTTTTTAAACTCTTTAAGAATATCTGAATCCATTCTGCATGATGATTACTATCTATGATTTGCCATGCACACATATAGCTTATATACACTGTGCATAGTGGTTTTTGATATTAGTCTCTGGTTTCTCTTCACTAAAGAAATTCCAAAATATACTAACAATTCTATGCACCTAAGGGACTGGTTATGGTTCCCTCCAGGCCAGTGCAGTCCATGAAAACATGATATGAGCCACTTTAAATTTTCTAGTAGCCACATTAAAAATAAAAATGGCTAAAATTAATAACAACATAGTTAGCCCTATATGCCCCAAACATTGTCATTTCAGCATATAATCAGTACAAAGATTATTAGTAAGATATTTTACATTTTTAGCGTACTAAACCTTCAAACTCTGGTGTGCATTTATTTTGTGCTGTGGCACATCTCCATTTGGACTTGTCACATTTCAAGTGCCTCAGAGCCACGTGGGGTGAGTGGCTCCTGTTTTGCAGACTGAGACTCTCATCTGTAGATGTCACATGACTTTTTGCTTCAAGCTTTGATGACTCAGTCTTAATCTTTACTAATGTATGTGCTGAAAGCAAGCCCTAATCCTAATTCTTTGATCAGCGGTGTTCAGGGGGAAGGGATAGCTTCTTTTACATCTGCTCTAAAAAAGTATGTGGCTGTAGCCTCTCTCTCCCAAAGTCTCCAACTTAAATTCATAAATATGTGAATTCTGGCCAGGCATAAGATTAAAAAAATGTTGAACAAGGGGCACCTGGGTGGCACAGTTGGTTGAGCGTCCCACTTCAGCTCAGGTCATGATCTCACGGTTCATGAGTTCAGGCCTCACATTGGGCTCACTGCTGTCAGTGCATAGCCTGCTTCAGACCCTCTGTCCCTCTCTCTCTGCCCTTCCCCCACTTGTGCTCTCAAAAATAAAACATTAAAAAAATTTTTTTAAAAAGTTTACAAAATCTGCAGGGAATTTGGAGAAGGTGAGCCCTGCCTAAATTAAAAAAAAAGACCAAAAATGAAAAACAAAAACTCTGTGCCAGCCCAAAGCATTTATCCTCCAAATAACCCAAGTAATATGCCACTGTTTTTTTTTTTTTTTGGCAGCTGAATACATAAATAATAGTGTCTTAATGTTCCTGTGCTATACCTTTATGCCATCCCTACCTTCTGGTGTCAATAGCTTGGCGTGTAATTGTTGAAATTCACCATTAAAGTGTTACTCATATAGCATGTGCAGTCTAGAGATGATCCTGTGGGTGTTTCCTCCCACGATGTTTTCTTCCTTGGTAATGATGGGTGGTTTTAGCACCGCGAGTGGAAGGAAGAGTGGAAAAGGTCTCTCTGAGGCTGAAGACATTTTACACATAACCTTGTGAAGGAGTTTTATCCTGGTCATTTAGGAAAACTAGTTGGACGAAAGTGGTGGATCATCGCCCACATTTGCACTGCCACTCGGGCTATTGTGACCTACCATCAGCATGATCGTAAACTAGTGAGAGAATCTGTGTTCGATCACAGCCAAAGGTGTGTGGCTGGTGATTACGTTTCCTCCTCTGGGAAACAATTCCTTATACCCTCAAGATAGGGATCTATTTTCATCTCTCCTCTTATGCTTGCTTTCTGTGTGGAACAAACGTATGACTCCTTAAGCTACTTAAGGTCTAACAGGCCACATTTTCAGGAAAAGCATCTAGAAAATTAAGAGGTTAAAAAAAATCTGCCTCTGCTTTCCCATGTATTACATAAAAGCTGGTTATGCCAAATTTGCTTTCTTGTGTTAACAGTCTCCTCATTATCAAAGCGCAGTCTCAATGGCTAATCAATAGTTCCACAGGAAACATTTATGCAATGTACAGAAGGGGAAAATTCTAGTCAAACAGGGAAGTAAATGTAGCATCTTTAGGCAAACCCTTACATGAATGTTCTAAACATAACTCTGTGTGTGTATGTGTGTGTGTGTGTGTGTGTGTGTGTGTGTAGATGTTATGGGGAAGTTTGGTCAAATGAGAACACAGAGCGCTTGATCTCTTTCCTTCTAATCCAGGCTAGGGTTATTGGCATAGATCATGAAGATGGGGGCAGGGGGAAAGAAGAAGAAAACAGCAAAGCTTCACATTATAAATCTGTTCCTTATTGCTTACAGCTCCAGGCAGCCTTAAGCATCAGCTTTTATTAGCTCCCTATTAGAGGACCATTTCCCTTATAATTTGATTATTAGAATGGATATATTTGAAATCTACATTTCCATATAGATAGAACCACTCTGTTTTTATGACCCTGATGCACTCTTAAAACCTCATAGAGAGACTCCATCTAAATTTCCTCAGTTGATTGTTTTCAAGAATGAAGTAGAAATAAAATCCACTGAACTAAGAGAGAGAAGGTCAAGACTAGGAAGTGGTGAATGGCAAAAGTTGGCTGTCTTTAGCCTCATTAGATACAAGAAGTGTTTTATTTTCTTTGTACCTGACCAAACACATTCATTAAGGGCAATTTACTCTTGGATTTTTTTCCTCTTGACCCTGTCTAAGAAAATATTCATTTTCTTTCTCCTTCCCCCTTGTGTCTCCCCCTTACCACTTAATATACATGCTAAGTATGTGTGAATACCTGCGGAAATCCTGCTGACCCATCTAGCCCTAAATGCTCATTTCCCCGATTCTGTACTGGCATGAATAATAGCTAATATTTACTGATCTTTTATTGTATGCTGGGAGCTGATGGCATTATGTCATTTAATCTGCCCAACTGCCTATGTGATAGGTGCAATTATTCTTCCCATTCAATGGAGAAGAATTAAGCAAATTGCCTACAGTTACATACAAATTACCTAAGGTTTGTGAGGAGTGAGTTGCGAGTCAAGTTTAGAAAGCATCGTCCAGAGTCCAGACTCTTGATTATTCTGCCCTGCTGCCTGCAAACACATCCATACCGGTTATTTCACATAATTCCCATACCAGCCTTGTGAGATAGTTACTGTCATCACTCTTGTTCTGAAGACACACACTTAGGTTCAGAGACGTTACGGCGCTTGGACAAGTTCACAAGCTGGTAAGTGGCAGAGGCAGAGTTTCTAAAGTCACTGCTTTTAGATCCTGTCTCCAGGAAGCTGTGAGGAGGATCCCTAGGTCTCTCAGATATCTTTTATCCACATGAAAGTCCAGAATGCACTTGAAGGTTGGAGTTGCGTAGACGGTAGAGCTCTGTGGAGACAGCGGATGTCCTGCACCCTGCTATCTCCCCTATATCCCAATCAATTCCACTTCTACTTGATTGTGGTCTGAAAATGCTACCTCACTTGAGACGTTCAGGATGACAAGTGGAAAACTGTTTCATTAGCAGAACAAGGGGAAATTAATCCCTTCTAGCATTTTCCCCCTTTTGGTCATGAAAACTTTGAATTGAATGTGCAATAATGAGTAGAAAAAATTGATTAAATACAATCATATAAAACCAGAATTACTTCAAATTGATTCCCTCCTCCTCATTATTTTTTACTCCATTTTATGTTCCTGGGGAGCATTCATTCAAGACAGAAGTCATCCTCTTAAAGTATAACGATAGGGTTTGTTCTTGAAATTTGGGTGTAAAAAAGAAAAGATGATCCTGGCAGGTTAAAACGTAAGTTCTTTTTTGAAATTTCGTTTTCACTCCATACTTCACAGGTGGGTAGGCAAATGTATATCTGCAATCACAAAGTAAGACCTGGGGGTGGGAGTTAGGGCTGAAGTGGATGCTTCTCTCCATGAAGGGAAGACTTCCTCTGTAAGAATTCTAGTAATCGTTTTATTAATGATAAGGCATGGGAGCTCACAAGTGCATTAGAGGTAATCCAGTTCAAAGCCCTTATTCAGTATGAGTTAACTGATACTTAGAGAACCTGACTTGCCTAATCTCTTCCCAGGATGAGATTCTGTGATTGTGAGATGTGTAGGAAACCAGTGTTGGGTGGAAGTGGAGATGAAGGGTTAAGTGTCAGACTGAAGGAGAAGTGTGTCCGACTGTCGTTCAAGAAGAGAAGCTTAAGAGACTATTCAGAAACCAAGCGTGAAGCTAGAGAAGATGTCAGAGCCATCAGGACAGGGAGAGTGATCTGTGTGAATGCCAAACCAGTGGTCTCATGTGCTCAAACACCCAAGACTGAATGGGCAAGTCTCTTCCAAGGTCACCCAGAAACTCTGAGACAGAGCAAAGACGATGTCCTAGGTCTCTTTGTTTCTTGCTACCCTGTGGTGCTGACACTATAAAAGAGGCACTGTGGGTAAATCACGAGGGCTCTGACGTCTCCCATCAGATGTGGAGTCTGCACGGCTCTGCCACTCTGACTTTTGGCAAATCACTCGTCTTGGTTTTCTGGAGGTTAGGTTGGGATAATGTCTCATGGCGTTTTGAGGGTAAAATGAAATAATATATGAAAAGCATGTATCAGAGTGTCCAGCACAAAGTGAGTTTGCAGTAAGGGACAGCCATTATAATGGCTGTTGACTAGATGACATGACCAATGTTTTCTGTTTTTTCATGGGGTTTGTGCTTCACTGTGACCCCGATCTTCCTGACAGTGGGACAGGAATTTATGAGAGCTGGACAGTGAAAGGATATCATCCGTGACTGTACAAAGCCATTTCTCTGGCTGAAACTCCGGTTCCTGTGGGAAGTGGTCTTTGGCTCCGTGATCCGCGTGTTCTAACCAACTGAACACATGGCCCAGATAAAAATCTGACCGTCAGCTGAAATCATGCTCAGAGTTTGGAAACTTGGTCCCAAGTAGACACTACTACTTTGGTAGGAAAAAAAAAAAAAACCAAACAAACAGGATTTGTAGGGTAGGGTTAGGATAAGGCAAATCTAATGATGGGAAGTTCCTATAAGTTTCATTTTGGACATAGCCTTTTGTTTGGTCTGTTCTGATACATCAATGAAAAACAAGTGCATGGCCAAAAAGCAAATCATTTCCGTGAAAGAGAACTGGTAACACCTGATTAGAAATAGACCAGGGGGGAGAAAATTGACATCAAAATACTGTTGATTTAAAAATTCAAAAAACAGGGACGCCTGGGTGTCTCAGTCCATTAAGCGTCCAACTCTTAATTTCGGCTCAGGTCATGATCTCACAGTTTGTGAGATAGAGCCCTGTGTTGGGCTCTGCGATGTCAGCGCTCTCTCTCTCTGCTCTTTCCCTACCCCTCTCAAAATAAACAAACCTTTAAAACAAAAAAAATTAAAGAAAAATTTATGAAGAAATCATTCATAAAGTTACAAAATTTCCTAGTTGGGGATCAGAGAGAGAATTTGCCTACTCCTTATTCTTTTTTTTTTTCCTTTATTAGCTTTACTGAAGTACAATTGACAAAGAAAATTGCAATACATTTAAAATGTACAATGGGATGATTTAATGTTTGTATATATTGTGAAAGGAGTTCTAGCATCGAGTTAATTAACACATCTTCACATATTTACTTGTGGGGTTGTTTTTTTTTTTTTTTTTGGTGAAGACTCTTAAGTTCTATTTTCTTAGTAGATTTTAATTATACAATAAGTATTATCAACTATAGTTGCCATGTCATACATTAGACCCTCAGACCTTATTCATTTTATACCTGAAAGTTTGTACTCTTGTACCAACCTCTCTCTATTTCCTCAGCCACTGGCGCCCATCATTCTATTCTGTGTTACTATGAATTTCTCTCTCTCTCTCTCTCTCTCTCTCTCTCTCTCTCCAGAGAAGCTTCTCTTACACTTCTCTGCTTGAATAACAGGTCGGACACATTTCTCCTTCAGTCTGACACTTAACTTTTATCTCTCCAGAAAGAGAGAGAGAGAGAGAGAGAGAGAGAGAGCGAGCTTCCACATAAAAGTTATACTATGCGATATTTGTCTTTCTTGTTTGGCTTATTTCACTCAGCATAATGCTTTCCAGGTTCATTTATGTTACCTCAAATGGTAGGACTCCCTTCTCTTTAAAGACTGAATGATACTCGTGTGTGTGTGTGTGTGTGTGTGTGTGTGTGTGTGTGTGTATTCTTTTTCATGAATTCTTTGGTGGACACTTAGGTCATTTCCATATCTTAGCTATTGTGAATAATGGTTCAGTGGATATGGGAATTCATATACCTCTTTGAGATATGACTTAGTTTCCTTTTGGTGTATTCCCAGAAGTGGGATTGCTAGATCATAGGGTAGTTCTATTTTTAAGTTCTTGAGGAACCTCCATACTATTTTTCATAGTGGCTGCATTGGTTTGCATTCCCTCCAACAGTGTGCAGTTTCCCTTTGTTCCGCATCCTCATCAGCATTTGTGATCACTTATATTTTAGATAATAGACATCCTAACAGGTGTGAGATCTCTTTGTAATTTTGATTTGCATTTTGCTGATGATTTTTGATGCTGATCACCTTTTCATGTACCTTTTGTCCATTTAGGTCTTTGGGAAAATGTCTGTTCAGGTCCTGTGAATATTTTGTAACTGGAGTCTTTTTGTCTTTTTTTTTTTTTTTTTTTTTTTTGCTACTAGGTTATAGGAATTTCTTGTTATATTTTGGATATAAACCCCTTATTAGTTATGTGGTTTGAAAATACTATCTCCCATTCCACAGGTGCCTTTCCATTTTGTTGACCATTTCTTTTGCTGTGTAGAAGCTTTTTAGTTTTGATGTAGTCTTACTTTATTTTTGCTCTTGTTGCTTTTTCTTTTGGTGTCCAATCCCCCAAATCACTGCCAAGACTGATGCCAAGACTTACTGCCTATGTTTTCTTCTAGAAGTTTTATGGTTTCAAGTTTTATGTTCAACTATTAATCCATTTTAAGTTGATTTTTGTGTAGGTGTAAGAAAGAGGTCCAGTTTCATTCTTTTTGCGTGTAGCTATTCAGTTTTCCTAATACCATTTATTGAAGAGACTATACTTTTCCTTCGTGTATTGCCCTTTGTGGGTTTCCTGGATAGGCAACATGGCTTTCTGCACTCCCATCTCTTTTTTCCTTCTGGGAATCCCTATAATGCATATATCAGTCCTTTTGATGGTGTCCTATAAATCCCTTAGGCTATTTATTCTTTTCTATTTTTCTTACTCTAATCAGAGGAATTCTACTGTTTTGTCTTCATATTTGCTGATCCTTTTTTTTCTTCCAATTTTCTAGTCTGCTCTTGAAGTCTTTTAGAGAGTTTTTCAGTTCAGTTACTGTATTCTTCAACTATTTATTTATTTATTTATTTATTTATTTAGGTATTCCTTAAGATTTTGTATTTCTTGGTTAAAATTTTCACTTTGTTCATACATTGCTCTTTTTGGCCTCAGTGAGCATCTTGTCTCTGTTTTGTTAAGGTTAGTTTCTGGAGATTTTTCTTGTTGTTTTGTTTGGAACTTATTCCCCTGTTTCTTAATTTTCCTCAACTCTCTGTGTTGGTTTCTGGACATCAGATAAAAGAAACACCTCTTCCAGTGTTAAAAGACTGGTCTTCTGTAGGGGATGAACCTCCTCAATCAGCCTGACCCAAGCTCCTTGTTGTCTCTCAGACATTTGTGATTGTCCGAGCTGCCATCTTTGTTGTCAGTGGTGTCTCATAATTGAAGGTGTGCCAAGACCCATGTGTGCCCCAGTGGCATAGGAAATACTCCTTCAAAGCTCCTGGAGGGGCACTAATTGCCTGTCTGTTTACCTCCCTGATACATGATTATTGGAAGCCCAACTTTCAGAATGCAGATGGGAAAGTCAGGACGTTAGATTTAGTCTAGCCCCTATTAGGAATAAAGCAGGATCTTTTTTTTTTCTTTTCTTTCATACTCTGTGCTGAGCCAGATTGAATAGTCACTGGGAGTGCTTGTGCACCCAAACAGAACTGTTTCTTTGTTTTGTGTGGTCCTGGAGGAATTCATGATTACCAAGCTCCGTTAGTTCTCAGAACTAGGTGATTTGGGACCCAGTCTCTTGGGTGGCAGCTGTAACAGTTGGGGTGTTAGATGTGTCAACAAGTTCCTTCCAGGAAGAAGCTGGAGGCTTATTTTGCTATTGGAGCGAGCTGGGGAGAGACGGGGTGGGGTAACATGACTGCCACCTCTATAAGGCTCCCAGGAGGATCCTAGTTAACTTCCATATACAGGATTACGGAATCTCAGGTAGCAGCTGTGGAAACAGGCAGTGAGATCCCTTCCAGGGAGAAACTGGGAGATGGGTATTTTTGCCTGCTTGATGTATGCTGAACCTGAGGAAGAGAGCTGCAAAAGAGTACATGCACACCTGTATGAAAACAGCTGTTTGTTTACTAAAGTCCTTTGGGAGTTCTGAATGCCAAGCCCTCTGAACTATCAGAGATAGGTGACTGATGGGACCATTCTTCAAGTGACAGCTGTAAAAGTTGGGGCACTAGATGTGTGGACAAGTCCTTCCAGGGAGATGCCGGTGACTTTGTTTTATTGCTGGAATGAGCTGGAGGGAGAATGTGGGGGAAGAGTCCACAACTCTGGGCTCTGAAGAGGATCACAGTCAGAACCTAGATTAGGCGCTGAATAGAAGCAGAACTCTCAGGCAGCCATTGGGAAAGTATGTAGTCAAACCTCTTCCAGACAGAAATTGAGAGATGGGCATTTTTACTTGCACAGGTATACAGCTGTGAGGGAGCTTCTGTGCTTATTTGTAAATTGCTTTTGGTTTGCTATATATAGTCCTGTGGGATTCTTGAATGTAAACCCTGCTGCCTGTCACAAGTAGGTGATTTGAGAGCCCATCTTTCAGTGGCATCCTTAAAAGTTGGGACACTAGATATATGGTCCAAACCTTTTGCTCCTTAGGGAGAAGCTGGGAGTTGGGGGTTCCCTTTCAATTGTATGGCTCTGTGCCAGGGTGTGGCTTGTGGTGACGATGCGTCTCAGCCCTTCCTACCCATTTTGATGTAGATATTTTGTCAGTCACCAGATGTGTAGAAGTCATTCAATTAGTTTCTGAATTTCTTGCTTTTGGGGTTGTTCCATGTGTATATATGATGCATTCCCAGGAGGAGGGAAATTTAGGAGATATCTATGTCCCATCTTGGTGAAATCCTCTTTGATGTATTTTTTTTCAGATGCTGGAGTTGTGACGAATGAATAATTTAATGTGTTTTAAAGGTCAATGGGTATGTGGCAAATACATTTTGGTAACTTCACTGGACATTCAATTTGAATTTGAGCCATTTGAACTCAAACCTGTAATTAGTCTCTTTGAGTTCAGAGTTCATGTTTAATATTCTCTTTCTCTCAATCTCATTATTATTTACACTTTTTATGCTCAGTAGAGTGCCTGGTATATAATATGTGCTCAACAAATATTTAGTGAATAAATGGATGGAGATTTTATAAAAAGCCATTACATCACTGATAATATTGCCAACATTTGTTGGACAACCATTAGTGTTAGGCAGAATTTTGAGTACTTAACATATAATAACTAATTTAAGTCTCTCAATAACCCTGGAAGATATGCACTATTATTCTCCGCAATTTTTTTTTTAGATAAAATACAGAGAAATTAAATAAGTTGTCTAAAGTCACACAGCTATGATGGAGGGGAGCCATGATTCAGATTCCAATACCCTGGTTCCAGAGCTTGCTGTCTTTACCATTAAGCTGCCTTATGGTCCTAAGGCTGCCATGATGAATAAGATCAAGTCTTTGTATTTAAGACACTCACATCCGGGGGGAAAGAAAGATAAATGCATTACTACTACTACATGGCAGAAGATAGTGTGTTGTATTCATTAAGAGCTTGGGACCTGGAGCCAGAGAGCCTATTTCACAAAACAGTGAGCTTAACTTAACAAAATTTTAAAAATTTAATTTAATTTAATATTTTATTTTAGAGAGCATGTGCATGTGAGCAAAGGGTAGGGCAGAGGGAAAGAGGGAGAGAATCACGTGGGGCATGATCCCACAGCCCTGGGATAGCCTCACATAAGTCAAGTAGACTGGGTACATGAGTGCTTGTCTGGCTGATAACAGAGTATGGTGATGACGGTGTATAATTGGAAGTAGGAGGCCATTGTTATGGACTGAATTGTGTCCCCCACTAATTCATATGTTGAACCCCCAGTATCACAGGATGTGACTCTATTTGGAGATAGTGCTTTAAGTTTGTGAAGCATTTAGAGTCGGCCCTGTTACAGTCTGATTGGTTTTCTTATAAGAGAGGAAATTTGAACACACAGGGAGACACCAGGGGTGTGTATGCCCAGGAAGAATTCCATGTGCAGACACAGTAAGAAGGTGGCTATCTGCAAGTCAAAGAAAGAGAACTCAGACGAAACCACACCTGCGGATACCTTGATTTTGGGCTTTTTGTTGCCATGACTGTCAGAAAATAATTTGTTGTTTAAGCCACAAAGTCCGTGGTACTTAGTTATGGCTGCCCCAGCAGACCAACACAGCCCCTAAGAGGGATAGCCCCAATTCAAGTAGAGCTTTTATTTCCATGTTCAGAAATGAGGAATTGCCAGATTTAAAACTTCCTGAAAAGGGATCTGTAAATCCAGATTTTTCATTTGAAGTATCATGATTTAAAAAAAAAATCACATTTAATTAATAAAATAGTAAACTCTGAGTTCAAACCAAATACAGACATATTAAATTTTGACCCATAAACCTTTAGTTTAGAACCTCTGATATAACCTCTGCATTTAGCACACGTCCAGCTCATAATGAGATCTCCTGAAGTTATTAAGAGAGCGCTGTGATGGAGCAGGCTTCATAGGAGCACCAGACAATCCGGTCTTAGAGGTGACGGCAGCAGGGACAGTTGGTGGTCTGGGAATTCCTTCTTTTAAAAGGTAATGTTTGAGTAGGCACCTGAGGGATGGTTTTTAACCACCTACGTAGGGGAGAGAGAATGTAGCAACAGAGTGTTTTCCTGGTAAAGGGAGCAGCTGTCCATAGACCCTAAGAACAGAGAAACATGACCTTTTGGTGAGCTTCAAGTGATGTAATATGCTTATGCCATAGAATTAAAGATGAAGAGAGGTAAAGCTTGAGGCAGAGAGGGAAAGCAGGGGCTGAATTGTTAAAGGACTGTATCCAGAAAGCAATAACATTGATAAAAGAGTTTGAAGCAGACGAGGCAGATTAGACTTTTTTTTTTTTTTTTTTTTTTTTTTTAGGGAGATTGCCCTGGCCATACTGTGAAGGCTGATTTGGAGGTGGTCAGGATGAAGAAGGGAAACAAACCAGTTAGCAGGCAATGATGGTGGTTTGAACTTAATGGCGGTAGTAATAGGACAGATTTGAGAAATATCAGGGAAGGAGAATTGATTTGTGATCTGTTCTTGGAAGTGGCGTAAGGGAGAAGCATGAGTCAAGGGTGACTCCTGCTTATCTGCTTTGGACAAAGAGGTGGATTCACATGTCATTCATTGAGCTACAGAGCACAGGAAGTTTGGAAGCTCAAGGAGAGATGCGTTTAGTTTTACATATGTTGATGAGGTGTCCTTTGATTGTTCAAATGAGATGGACAAACATGTACACGAAAACAAGCGATCTGAGCACAAGATACACATTTGGTATTTATCAGGGCAGAGATAATAACTGAGGTCCTGGGGACTGTGTGGAGTTGGAAGAGAAGAGGGCTGCATAAGGATCAAACACAGTAGAAGGGTCTTATGTTACCTGTCATACAACAAATGCATATCTCCATTTACTGGTCCTCATCTGAGCAAGAGTAACTGAACATCAGGGAAAGCAAAAAGGAGACAAAAATATAATGATGAACCCATGACAGATCCAAAGAAGGAAAACAGACTTCAAAGAGAACTCTGGATCTATCAGTCTATCTCTTGAGAGATGGGCATATTTCAGTTTACATCTTGGTAAGGTGTTAATTCCCTGCCTCAGTAAGATTAGTTCTAATGCCAGGTGGTTCCAAGGATTTTCAAATACAAGATTTGAATATTTTTTATGTATTAATACATCATAGGCAGGACATCCTGTTCGACGAGAGCCAGCTATGGAACCAAGGGGGTTAACGTTAACAGAGTGGCAAACGTTCGAAAATAGGAGGTGTTTCAGAAGTACTTGGATGTTTCCAAGGTCAATTTTACTCTTTATTGGAAATTGCGGTGGTTATTAGTGAATTCTTTTCAGACATTTCCTGGAGTTCTGACTGAGGTGGCCTTGCCTCAGCTGGGCCATAAAGCCCATTTCAGGATTTGGACCAGACCCAGGCAATTTGAAATTCTCTGTATCACCTGCTTTCATCTTCATCATCACTAAACCATGCAGAGTCTGGAAGCCTCCTTTAGTTCTATTTTTTTTTTTAATGTTATCTTCTTTCAAAAAGCACTTGGGTTTCTATAGCCATAATCTTCTAACTTTTTTTTTCCCTCTGTCGCAGAAATGAAGAGGAGGAAATATATTATCTCATCTCAGTCAAGCCCTCTAGGTAACAAAAACCCCTCTCCTCACATTTCAAGGCACTTGTATAAGCACAAATGAAGGACAATCTCTGTCTGTTTTTGCTAGCACACATGAGAGGAAGCTTTTACACCAGAGGAGATGAAATAAAAGAGGTCACCGTTCAGTGGACCCATCTCTTGGTTAAGCAGCTCTGTTGTCAGCACTTTATGAATGCTAAGGTTACCTCATCCCCATGGTTACCAGAATATGAATTGTACGGCCTTGAAAATGCCTAATGGTGCTACCTGTCCATTTTAAGTTTAAAAGTATATCACTCTTACAACTTGGATCTGGTCTGCACCGTTGGGTCCTAGAAGAGCAGAGACTGAGCTGTTTTCGTAGCTTGAAGTGATGAGTAAGCTTTTCAAGGCAGAATATCATTGTGATGGATGGGGGCGGGATGGAAATCTCTAGTCTCATGGGCATGTTATAACTTTGTTTAGATTGGTTTATTTTCCCCCAACTGAGCATTAGTGTCTTGGGAAGTGTCATCTTCAGTATCCGGGAGTATCATGTTTTTAAACCAGAACATGCTGTTGGGGTGAAGAACCCAGCACCAGATGGTTTAAAATGGGAATACCATAAACAGTTTCTATGGCTATCTGTGCAAAGTGATAGTCACCAGTGCACCTAAGTTTTAACCAGAGTTTCAAAGAGATCTCAAAATTATCACTGAAAGAGAAATCTCAGCCATGCTGTCAGGATAGATTCAAAGATGCTGGCTAAAGATTCTATACACTGGCAAGATGAAGGTTGTATGCCAAGTGTTCTGAATAATAGTAACTCATGATAGCTGCACTGCTGGTTTCATGGAGGAAAACATTATTAATTATAAGGGGAAAGGGAATATAAGGAATTAATTAAACAATTATAATAAACACAAAGAGGGAGAGAGGTATAGAGAAGAACAAAGAAGACTTAATACATTAAATCGGGTACTCACAACACCCAGCCTTCTGGCTGGGGAAGCCCCGCGGTGGGTAGCCCAATTGGGGTCTTGATTGAAGGTCCTGGGTGGGATGTCCTGCCCTCAGGTGAGACTTCCAACTAGCTATTCCCGTCAGGGCAAGATACACACACTCATACACACACACACACACACACACACACACACACAAACACATACACACACACGCGCGCTAACCATGTGTAATTTATGGTTAGTTATTAAGTTTGCCTAAGTTTAGTCCCAAGCGAGCCGGTTTTTCTCTGTTTCTCTTATGGAATCTCACAAACATAGGAGCCTGAGTATCTGCATATTCCTCTTCCCTCCCTGATCCATTCCTGGGGGCCAGCCTGGTCTGGCTCAAGAAGATGAGGCATGTTAATTCCTCTTGGCATCAGGAACAGAAGGGCCAGTGTTGAGCCCAAGGCTAGATCTGGAGTACAAGCTAACTGAGCACCCCCCACTCCCCATGATTGTGTATATGTGGCTCTCGGCAGACAAGTCATACCAACAACTTCTATACAGAACAATAGGTCTTCAGCTTGTAAGTATCAAGAAGCAGGTAGTTTTGTCAAGGTGAGTGGGAGACTCAGAGAGAGTTTCTGTTGCCTATACCCTATATGGCACGTGCAGACTTTATATACACTTTATATATTTGTGCTTCTGCTTTCTCAAGTCAAAGAAATTGGTGGTGGAGCTTTTCATTCTGTCTGTGACTTTTGAGAGCTCAGAATTCTGTTTTCTTGGCCCATGACTGCATACGTGACATCATGAGATTTCTTAGAGGTATATCTGAGAATGTCCAGCACTACTATCGGATGATTGCTTAACATTTGCTTGTTCATTTATTTTTGTTCATTCGCTAAACACTTATCAAGTGCCTATTATGTGATCGGCAAGGTTGCATGCATTGGAGTTACACTGGGGAGGAAAAGGTAGTTTCTACCAATAAGGAGGTCCTTTTGAGTGGGGAGAATAGTCGAGTAAGCTACAATTCTAACTGAGCCATGGAATGGTGTCCAAATAGTACTCTAGCAGTGGCTCTCAATGGAAGTGATTTTGCCCCCTGAGGGACATTTTGACAGTGTCTGGTGACATTTTTGGTTGTTACAACTTGGGGCAGGGGGAGGACGCTACTGGTATCTTGTGGGCAGAGGCCAGCGATGCTGACAAACACCCTAAGATGTGCAGGACAGTCCCCACAAAGAATTATCCAGCCCAAAATGTCAATACTGCTAAGATTGAGGGACCTTAGGTTATATGAACAAGAAAAACATGAAACCAGCCTAATTAAAGTCATATGTCCCCTGGAGGCTCATCTAGCTTTCAAACGAATTCTACATGACTAGAAGGGGGTAGGGGGTAGCAAGAAAGCTTCCCAATGACTGAATGTTTCAGTTGTGTCATGAAGGATGATTAGAAGTTAACCAGATGAACCAGTTGAGAATGGAAGGGAGGATACGTAGAAAAGCTCTCCAGGGAGAGGAAGCACTTAGGCTTGGGTGGGGAGGGTGGTGGTGACAGATCCTGGTGTCCTGACTGATTGGCACGTAGATCTATACAGCCACAGCACATGGAAGATCTGGGGAGAGGGGAGGGGAGCATAGAGAAGGTACAGGGACAGAATGATATCATGGGAAGACTTGTGTACAAAACTAACGAGCTTGAATTTCCTCTTAAAAGTGATAGGGTCCAGTGAATGATTTTAAATAAGACAGTGTCTCGATCAAATCTCTGTTTTCCAATGATCAGTCTGACATTGGGGCAAGAGGGGAGACTACAGGGCACTGAGGTGACCTTTGTATTTAGCCCAGGTGTGACATGCTGAGGGCCTGTGACCATGTACATGGAGATGTAGTGACATGCTGAGGGCAGTGACCATGTACATGGAGATGTAGTCACAGATTTGGGATCTTTAGGATACAGTGTTAGGATAGGTAGCCAGTGAGTTGTGGATGTTTCAGAACAGAGCATCTCAGATGATAACTCTAGTGGTCGCTTTTACCAAGATAGACAATACAAAAGTGGGAGCAGGTTTGGGTGAGGGAGAGTAGTGGAGACAGAGTTCCTGCCTTATTGGAGGAAATCATGCAGCCAGCCCAGTGAAAACCATAGCTACCTGGGGGCTCATATAGCTTTCGAACTTGGCTTTGAATGGAACACGTGGAATGATTTCCTGACCAATAACCTGACTTGTTAGATTGGTTTAAAGATGGAAATACAAGGAGGCATCTATTCTGACAGGTTTACAAGCAACACAAACTCATAAGGACATCCCTGTCAGAATTGTATGTTTGGCCTTTACCGGAAGCAATTATTCTGGACAACTGAAGCATATTTATAAGGGCACCAGCTAGAAATGACTCAGGCTGTATTATCTTGATTGCTGCTCAGTCTTTCTTCTCATGCGGACAGTGATGGCGATCACAGGTGGAGGAAACCCTTGTAATCACAGTGGCTCTATGTTTGCTTGACTGGTTACCACAGTGGGGAAGAAGGGTTGGTCCCCAGTGGAACAAGGGCCTCTGGCCTGATCAGTTTGGAGTACTCTTGGCTCAGTGCTCTGGAGGTTTCCTGGCCACTTAAAATTGCAAGAGACTTCAGTCTTTCTGGGATTGCTTCTGACTGACCATACTACAGGCATCTTCTTTGGATGTTACAGCTATCCAGCAGGAGATTGGTTTGTTCCTAGTTTCTGAGATTTGAATTTATGAGCTTAAGTGTGTTCTTTGGTGTTCCCTGAATAACTTGGTTGCCAGCTTTAATTTGTACTTTTGTAGTTTCCAGGTGGAATTTTGCGTTGGTGAAGGAAGATGTATGTCATTGCACTTTCTAAAACAGCATCTTATGCAATAGCAGTAAGTTCTAAGCTCTCATTCTGGCCTGGAAAATTTTAATAGAAGCAGGCGACATTGTAAACATTGATGATATGTCAAGCTTTTGTACAAATCAACTCATTTAACTTTCAAGATCTTCCTTGAAATAGTTATTGTCCCATTTACAGACAGGGAGACTGAGGCCTGCAGACTTTGATAGTGCTTAGCAGGTGGCTCACCTGGCTCAGTGCTTTCTTTGTATCTATTGTCACTTCACCTCTTAGTATCTTCTGTCCTGGAACAATGCAGATGGTAGAGCTATGATTGTCATACAAAGCCTCACCACACAGAAGGCAATCCTCTCCCATCCTAGGTGGCAGTCTATACGTCCCTCAGTTTGAAAGTTGCTCTGTTTTGAATTTTATGTATATGTGCCTGTCCTCCCCTACCAGACTGAGTTCAGATATATGGAATTGTTGTTTGGTATGTTTCTTCTGTCTGTGGTTTTGTTCATGCTTGTGCAGTCTTATTTTCTTGTATGGCTGATGATGTATGACTAATTGCTGCTTCCTATTCTTGGAAAGCTATTTGTGGGAAGAGAGGGGCTTTGTGTTTGTTCTTGCCAGGTACTGACAGGCAGGCACCTTCAGACTGAGCTGCCGTGGACCGAGGTGAGGATTGCGGAGTCTCTATCCATTCCCCAGCACACGATACCCAGGATTATTGAATGCTTCCCCAGGGCCAGTGGGCAGCTACCAGGGATGGCTTCATTTTCTTTTGTCTCAGTTTTCCTTTCTCCTTTGGACCTGCCCAAGGCACCGCTCCCTGAATTTTTCAGTAGCTGGGGGAAGCAGAGGAATTGTTTAGGTTAACGTGATAGAGGGCTAACTGGTGCCCCAGCTGTGTATGAGGAGGGTCTCCCAAAGGTCTCCCTGATTTCTGAATCTCTAGCCCCATGTGGTCAACACTACCTGCTTGAGCACAAACTTTGTGGAATTTGCAACTTCCCTCTGGGAACAAGAACATCTGGTGTCCTGATAGTCACTTCACCATCTCTGCTTACTGTCTCTCTTCCAGAAAGGCCTGAGGTGTCTCCCTTGTGTTTCTTCAGATCTGTGGTTTGTTTGTTTATTTGTTTGTTTACATCTATCTATGTATCTTACTCATTTATTGGAATAATTTTTTATTCAGCACTTTATCTTGGGTATCTGAAAAGAAGTTAGAGAAACTTGAGCATTATTAACAATAACAAGAATTATGCTGATAAAACCAGAGTCAAGAAAAGGAGCACTTTGCATCTTAAGTTATACAAGAAGCTTATAAAGAATGAATTGGAGTAGATCTGTAGGGCAGTGTGAGGAAGGACAGTGGGCTTAGGTTACTGGAAAGCAGCCGAGACCAGCATTTAGACATCTGGGATGTTGTCAAGTGAACCAACAGAATATGACCCTTGAAAGGCCCTGTTAATAAAATAAAGGGGCTGAACGTAAGAGACAGTCTTCCTGGGGAGCAGAGAACTCCTTAGGGAAAGGACTAGAATCTGGCCAACCCCATGTCTATGATAATGTAGCTTTTATTTGCTTTACATTGTGTTGTTTGCAAAGTACTTTCAAACACTGTACCATTTGTTTCATCTATTTCTAACAATACCCTTATGAAGAAGGTTATTATCACCAACATTTCACAGGAAATGTCACGGAAGGTCAGCCACTTGCCCAAGAGCACACAGTAAGTGGCAGAGCTTTGATAAGAGAGCCCTGGTCTTCTGACAGGAAGTTCAATATCCTCACCACTACATCCATATTCCATCTGTACCCTGGAGAAAAGTGGTTTCTTGTGTTCTAAACTGTCGGTTGAATGTGATGTTATTGATGAGTTCATACTGCAAAAGGGACATAGAATACAATTAAGGACAAGAATCCTGCTATTTGGGGATAGTTGTCACAGTAACTCAAGGGATTCTTACAGGTTATTAGAGTTTAATAGGAAAGTTATCCAAGAGCACAGTTCTGACTTCACAGCTTCTCTACTCTAAAACTTCGAGGACCAGACTGAGGCAGCGTCATCTACTCTCTGGCTGATGCCCACCCTTTGTGCTTTTGTATTTCCCATTATATATATGGGTCATGCAATTATACCAGCTTCCAGACATATTCTCTGCCCTCTCCTGCCTTTGTCCAGCTACAGATACGGTTCACTCCGTTAGGGAGGCACCTTTCCTTCATTCCTACCTGTACAATTCTGCCTGTCTGTCAACATCTGACGTACACACTGCCTCATCCGTGTGGCCCCATTTCCTCCTGCGCACCAAATGCCTGTCCATTCTGGGAACTCCCACTACCTTTTGTTTGCGTCTTTCTAGCACAGGTTGCAAATTCAAATATATGCATGAGCCAGCCTGGTACCCTGAATAAAGGAGGTTGTTGAGTGGGGGCAAGGGGGGGAATAGAAAGTATAAAGAGTATGGTGAACTCTTGAAGTCCTCGTCTAATAGCCAGTTCATCTGATTATCCAGTATTCTAGGCATGTGGCAAGGCAGAAATTAATCCCAAGTGTGTGTGTGTGTGTGTGTGTGTGTGTGTGTGTGTGTGTGTGTGTGAAAGCACTTGGTTTGAAAAATATTGGCAAATAATTAAAATATTTTTGAGGGGCTCCTGAGTGGCTTACTTGGTTGAGTATCAGACTCTTGATTTTGGCTCAGATCATGATCTCAGGGTCATGGGATCGAGCCCTGTGTCAGGCTCTCCACTGGGCATGGAGCCTACTTAAAATTCTTTCTCTCTCTCTGCCTCTCCCCAGTTTGTGTACTCTCTGTCTCTCTCAAATAAAAAAATTAACAAAATAGAATAAAATAAAATATTTTTGAAAAACTGGGTGGGCTAAATAGAAGTCTGCCTGAAGGCTATGTTTGGCCAATAGCCCTGGTTTATGATCCTACCTTATACATAGACTTCGGGCATAAATGATACAAATCAGAATATAATGTCTTGATTATTAATTATAAAAACACCGAGAGTGAGAACTGCCTGCGATCATCTTTCCAGGCCTAGAAGGCCTTTTCTGGACCAGGTGCTTAGAATGTTTTTGTTGAATTGCAGGAAACTTTTGGAGGGTGAGGGTTTTGAAAGGGGTTGGGAAAATTAGCTGGCTAGGTTGCAGGTACTATTTTAGACTAGACAATTTGAGACTACTTTTTTGTGAACTGTTTTATTTGAATGTTTTATTAATCGCTGCTGCTGGTGAATTTAAATATTTTAATGATTGGTATGTTTTACTCTTTGCATGCCCTGGGGCTTTTCTTTTTCTTTTCTTTTCTTTCTTTCTTTCTTTTTTTTTTTTTTTTAAAGAAATGGCAGTTTTAAAAAGTTAAAATAGAAACTCTGTTCAATCAGCATTTGAAGGGCCTGGTGACACTCAGGTGCTCACTCCGTTCTGAATCTGGGTCAGCGTTGCATTTGGTGACTGTGGAAACCTGAATTGCCTTCCCTAGCAGGTTATAACTAGGCTGAAATTAGGTTCCTTAAGTAATTTCATTTCTCATGTTAGAACCCTGAAAATTATTCAATGCAACCATTCTCTGTTTAGAATGTGAGGGGCGCCTGGGTGGCTCAGTCAGTTAAGCGGCCAACTGTGGCCCAGGACATGATCTCAGGGTCCATGAGTTCGAGCCCCGCGTCAGGCTCTGTGCCGACAGCTCAGAGCCTGGAGCCTGTTTCGGATTCTGTGTCTCCCTCTGTCTGACCCTCCCCCGTTCATGCTCTGTCTCTCTCTGTCTCAAAAATAAATAAACGTTAAAAAAAAAAAAAGAACGTGAATCTCCATACTTCCAACCAAGCTTGGAGGGGAGCAAAAACAAAAACATTTAAATTAAACATGACCACCACACTTAAATCTTGCCTTTCTAACTATTAGAGTATCTTTTCTAAATTACAGATTGTGTGTCTATAGGGAGTCCCTAGTGAATCTAGGTTCAGACCTCCTCAAGGCTATTAAGCATTTATTGAAAATGGAGGTTGGGGAAGGTGAGTCTATTTACCAAACCTTAGAAGAATCTAACAGCGAAAGGATGGGCATTTTGGGGTTTGGTTTTAGTTATTTTGTTTATTTTTAGTGGCAAGAGTGCTGGGTTTGTGCTACTAGTTTTTCCCCGTTGACTCAAAACATTAAGGGTTCGAACTTGGCCTTTTCTGTCCCTTCCCTCCCGCAAGTTCATCTAGGACCCACCGGTGACCACACTTATGGGGCCATGACCTAGAATTGTCCCTACAAATCCTTCCACCTCACCGGCCCTATTTGTCATTTTTCATCACTGTCCCAATCTTGCCTTTTCCAGTGTTAGGGTTTTCTAACTTCTCCCACTCTGGGTTGCTCCTTCATTCTGTAAATCATCGAACAGGCAGGGTGTGGAGCCGGAGTCCTGTCACAGAATTGGGATTTTTCGCACCCTCCTGCTCAACCATTCCGGAATTGTCACAGTTCAGCCAATTCTTAGACGTGAAGTTTAAAAAAATACACAAATAGCTTTGTGACTCACCTGAGGGATTCTTTGACCTTTTATTTCATTGTTTTCACTTTTTCTCCCCTTCAGCTGGAAATCAACAGTCTGCATTTTAAAACAAAACCCATTGCCCCATGCTAGGAAAGGTGAAATCCTAGGAAGGATTTTAAAAGACTCCATAGGGAAGAGAATGGGAGGGATTATAAATAGGGAGGAAAAAAATGTAGACCTAGACATTTTATTTATTATATTATTTTATTTTTTTAAGTTTGTTTATTTATTTTGAAAGAGAGAGCAAGCATGAGCAACGTAGGGACAGAGAGAGAGGGAGAGAGAAAAATCCCAAGCAGGCTCCACACTGTAAGTGCAGAGCCAGATGCGGGGCTTGAACTCACGAACCATGAGATCATGACCTGAGCTGAAATCCAGAGTCAGACGCTGAACCCACTGAGCCACCCAGGTGCCCCAGACCTGGACGTTTTAAAGGATATAAAGAGGGGCGCCTGGGTGGCTCACTTGTTTGAGCATTCGACTTGGGTTCAGGCCATGATCTCGTGGTTTGTGGGTTTGAGCCCCATGTTGGGCTCTGTGCTGACAGCTCAGAGCCTGGAGCCTGCTGTGGATTCTGTGTTTCCCTCTCTCTCTGCCCCTCCCCGCTCATCCTCTGTCTCTCTCACTCTCAAAAATGAATAAATGTTAAAAAAAATTTTTTATACGATATAAAGATGCACCCTTGCAATCAGATCAAGAATGAAAACATCCTTGGCTCTACCTTCAGTCCCTTGGCCACACAGAAACATACACCCATGTTATTCTGCTTCCACAAAAATGACATTACCCTGAATTCTGACCTAGAGGAGGATGTACCATAAAGCTAGTAAAGCCTATCCAAGGCCCTGAGAAACATTCCATCCGTGGTTTCACATGGTTATGTGCTTTGGAAATTTTGCAAAAGTCAGATTATTTTTTTTTTTAACGTTTATTTATTTTTGAGACAGAGAGAGACAGAGCATGAATGGGGGAGGGTCAGAGAGAGGTAGACACAGAATCTGAAACAGGCTCCAGGCTCTGAGCTGTCAGCACAGAGCCCGACGTGGGGCTCGAACTCACGGACCGCGAGATCATGACCTGAGCCGAAGTCAGACACTCAACCGACTGAGCCACCCAGGCACCCCGAAAAGTCAGATTATTTTTAACTGCGAATGGTCTTTTTCCACTTCAGCTTTCCCAGTCACCCACTGTCCCCATTGACTGGGCATTTCAAGGATCTCCCTAAAGGAAGTTGAGCTGAAGACATACTTAGTAGAAACAACATTTACATGATTATCTGTTCCTTCCTTGCAGTTAAGTTACTGTCAAGTCAACCCAGTGTAGGCTTCCAGGAATACTACCACCAACTGTGTAGCCTCGGGGCAAACGGGGTCATTAGAAGGTTGTCACTTAAAAGAGGAATTAAGGTAGTCACTACACAAGAACATTTGAAATGCCCTGAAATCTTACAAATTCAGTATAAAAGGAGCTTGAAGAGGCATCTCCACACTTGGCAATCTTAAACATATGCGTGACATCGTTAATATTGATTCGTGATGCTGAAACTTTTCTAAACTATTGGCAATGAAAATGAATTTTGAGCAACCAAAGCTAGATGAAAGATTCAATTATTTTTTTCTATTCTCTTTATGGCAAATTCTTTTTATAACATTGTTCTCGTAGGAAGAGGTGATCAAAGAGAGAGTTGTCAAAACTGGGGAAAATCTTACAGATGTGTGCCACAAGGTTAATTAACGAGAATATGTGTTTTTTTTCTGGATTTGTGTGAGATTTGTGACATCTTCCAGGCTTTAAAAACATTTATAATTTGTTATAATTACTTTTCTCACTTATTTCTGGGCCCTAATTTTGTAATCTTTTTCTTAAACGGGTCCTTCAAAGTTGTAAAAGTTTCAGGCTCTACAAAACCTGGATCCTTCCTTGGTCTGACTTCTCTGTCATCAGCTCACCAGGTCTTAGACATCAGCTGAATGTGGCTGACTGAGGTGTCAAGTGGTTACGTGAGGTTAAACATTCTGAGCGGATTTCAGGTTCTGGAGACTGGTTTTCTAGCCAGTATGTTAGCTACAACCTGGTGGTAGCATGATCCATTTTCCTTCTTGTTAATCCTAAATTAGCTACTTGCCAGGTAGGAAAAGGATCAGAACGTTTTGGAAAGTTTCTGGAAATCATAATCCCTACTGGTTTGGAAATTGAATCTTGATATAGTTACTGGGGAATCAGTACAAGCCATCTAGGACCTCTGTCTGGGCACTTTGAGACTAACAAGTACTTTTAAGGTGAGCAGGAAAAAAAAAAGTATTAGGACAAGGTGAGGTTAAGAGTACAATCTTAATATGAAATACACTAGAATATTTCTGTGATTAGAATTCTAATCTGTTATCTTAGTGAGTCTCTGACATACTCATATGCTGCTTTATGTGGAATTAATATACCCACTTCAGCTTTCTTTTGATTAGTGTTAGCATGGTATATCTTTCTCCATCCCTTTACTTATTTATTTATTAAAAAAAAATTTAATGTTATTTTAGTTTAGAGAGAGAGAGACAGAGTGCAAGCAGTGGGGTGGGGGACAGGGGGAGGGAGGCAGAGAGAGAGGGAGACACAGAATCTGAAGCAGGCTCCAAGCTCTGAGCTGTCAGCACAGAGCCTGACACAGGGCTCAGACTCATGAACCGTGGAATCATGACCTGAGCTGAAGTCAGTGCTCAACCTAGGCGCCCCTCTTTTTTACTGATAAATATTTGACACAAAACATTATGTAAGTTTAAGGTATATAACATGTTAGTGTGATACATGTATATATTGTAATATGATTGCCAGTGTAGTAATAATTAGCACCTTTATCATGTTACATAATTATTTCTTTTTAGTGGTTGGAGTACCTAAGATCTAGTCTGTTAGCAAGTTGGATGATCACAATACAATATTGTCGTCTATATTCACTATACTGTACATTAGATCTCTAGGACTTATTTACTATTCATTGCAAGTTTGTATCTTTAAGCAACATCCCTTTTATCCTCCAACCCCTGCCCATGGTAACTAGCCATTTACTCTGTTTCTGCAAGTTTGACTTACCTAGATTCCACATGTAAGGGATATCATATGTCATTTCCTTTTTCTGTCTATCTCACTTAGCATAATGTCCTCAAACTCCATCCATGTTGCAAATGACAGGATGTCCTTCTTTTGCATAGTAGAATAATATTCAATTGTATGTATGTATATGTGTGTGCATCAATATATCTATATATACCTCACATCTTCTTTATCCATTCTTCCATTCATGAGCACTTAGGTTGTTTCCATATCTGGCTGGTATGAATAAAGCTGCAATAAACATGGGAGTGCATATATCTCTTTGATACTCTGTTTTCATTTCCTTTGGGTATATACCCAGAAAAGAAATTGCCAGATCATATGGTAGGTCTATTTTTAATTTTTTGAACAACCTCCATGTTGTTTCCTGATGGCTGTACCAATTTACAATATCACCAACAGTGTACAAGCATTCCCTTTTCTCTATATCTTCACTGGTGTTTGTTATCTCTTGTCTACTTGATGACAGTAATTCTAACAGGTATGAAGTGATATATCCTTATGGTTTTGATTTGCATTTTCCTGATAATTGCTGATGTTGAGCATCTTTTCCTATTGGCCATTTGGATTTCCTTGGAAAAATGTTTGTTTAGTTCCTTTGCCCATTTTCAAATTGGATTGCTTGTTTGCTTGTTACTGAGTTATTTGAGTTTCTTATATTTTGGATATTAATTCCTTATTTGACATATCGTTTCAAATGCAGTAAAATCTCAGGACATTAAATGAACATACAGAAATCAGTTAAAATTCTATATACTAATAATGAAATATTTAAAAAAGAAATGAAGAAAACTACCCCATTCACAATAGAATTATAAACAATAAAATACCTAGGAATAAATTTCACCAAGGAAGTGTAAGATGTATACAATAAAAATTATAAGACTGTTCAAAAAAATTCAAGAGGACACACACAAATGGAAAAACATTTTGTGTTGATGGACTGGAAAAATTAACATTGTTAAAATGTTCATACTACCCAAAGCTATCTTTATGCTCAGTGCAATTCCTATAAAAATTCCAATGATATTCTGCACAAAAATAGAAAAAAATCTTAAAAGTTGTGTAGAGCCATAAAAGATCCTGAATAGCCAAAGCAATCCTGAGAAAGAACAAAGCAAGAAACAGCATACTTCCTGATTTTGAACTATACTATAAAGTTATAGTAATTAAAACAGTATGGTACTGGCATAAAAATAGATACATAAACCAATGGAACAGAATAGAGAGCCCAGAATTAAACCCCTGCATATAAAACTAATATTCAATAGGGAGCCATGACACCTAATGGGGAGAGCATAGTCTCTTCAACAAATGGTGTTGGGAAAACTGAATAAACATATGCAGAACAATGAAATTGTACCCCTATTTTACACCACTCACAAAAATTAACTCAAAATGGACAGAAGACTTAAACATAAGACCTGATACAGTAAAACTCATAGAAGAAAACATGGAAGAAGCTCCTTAACACTGGTCTTAGCAATGACTTTTTGGATATGACACCAAAAGCACAAACAACAACAAAAGCAAAAATCAACAAATGGGACTACATCAAACTTAAAAGCTTCTGCACAGCAAAGGAAACAAAATGAAAAAGAAACCTACAGACTGGGAGAAAGATTTTGCCAATCCATCCTTTTAATTTTAATCTACTTGTGTTTTATAGTTTTAAGTGAGTTTCTTGTAAACAATATAAAGCTGGATCTTGTTATTTTATCCACTCTAGCAGTCCCTTTCTTTTTAACTTATGTATTTACATCATTCATGTTTAAAATGCTATTGATAGGGGCGCCTGGGTGGCTCAGTCAGTTAAGCGTCCGACTTCAGTTCGGGTCATAGTCTCACGGTTCGTGAGTTTGAGCCCCGTGTTGGGCTCTAGGCTGACAGCTCAGAGCCTGGAGCCTGCTTCAGAGTCTGTGTCTCCCTCCTTCTCTGCCCCTTGCCTGCTTGTGCTCTGTCTCTCAAAAATAAATAAACATTAAAAAAAAATAAAAAATAAAATGCTATTAATATAGGTGGCTTACTAGCTACCATATTTGTCGTTGTATTTTATTTGTGGCTCTTGATTTTTGTTTCTTTTTTTCCTTCCACTCTTTTTCTGCTTTTATTTTAATCAAACATTTTGTATGATCCCATTTTCTCTTCTTTCTTAACATATCCTTCCTGTCACTCATAACATTCCTGTCATTTCTTTCACTTACCCATAAGCTATAATCACTGAAGACATGGTGGGGCTCCTAGTAGTAAAACTCACAAGAGTGTTGGGGGTTTCTTCTGACTGGGCCCTTTTGGAGTTTCTGACTCTCATACTAGGTTATACTGAGTCTCCAGTAATTTGTCAATTATACTTAATTTTTTTCCTTCCTTCCTTCCTTCCTTCCTTCCTTCCTTCCTTCCTTTCCTTCCCTTCCTTCCCTTCCTTCCCTTCCTTCCTTCCTTTTTGTCAATTATACTTAAAAAGTGTTCCTACCAATGCTGGATTCTGTGTGGGATTCTCGCCTGGGCTTCTGCTTTGTTTAGCTGTGATTCTCTATATTTTTCCGCCTGTCTCCAAATTTGGTGGTAGCAGTTTTGATTTTCTGATGGATCTAAGAAGAGTTACTGATTTTCAGTTTGTTCAGAATTTTTCTTGTTGTGAGAATGGGAGCGATGGCTTCTCAGGTCTTTACAGATTGGGCCAGAAACTGGAAGGCTTACTTTACTTTGTAAAATGGATCCATCTTAGTGGGGAAAAAAAATCTTACTTTAAAAAAAAATTAGAAATTTCTTTGATACAAGAACCACATGTGGAGATAGATGAGACAGTCAGGGTTGACAATGTTGTGTCTCATTTGATTTTATGTTAGATGTTGTCTAAAATAAAAAGGTCTCTCTCTTGCTTGCTCCCTTTCTCCCCTTCTCTCTTCCTTTTTCCTTCCTTTCTTCAACAAAAAATTTTAAAACATAGTTCCAATCTGTGGTAGGCACTGGGGACAATGGTAAACAAGATATGGAGATCCCTTGCCCTGTGTAGAAGTAATTTTTCCCTTTGTTTGAAATTATGAAGTGTAGTGATCATAGTTGGAGCAGAACTCCTGCCTTTCAGTCGGTCTCCTGCAAAGCACCCCTCTGCCGAGGGTGAGTGATTGCACATAATGAATCAGTCCTCCCTCTGTTTCCAGAGTCAACATCTTAGGGGCAATGGATCTGGAGAAGCTTATTTCAGAATAGTCACCATGCAGGTCAATTAAGTACTAGTGCAGAGTGATCCTTGGAGTGCTTGATTATAGGAGCATTTCGTGGTGAGGTGGAAAAGATGATTAGAGAAAATCATACTGAGTCTCTCAATCTGCACAGCAGCTCTGTCAAATAAATGCCTTCGATGTGCTCATTAAAGAGGTAAAAATTGAGACTGAGAGACATTAAGTGACTGGTCTCATTTATGCAGCTGGTAAATGGTGTATTGCAACTTGAAGATAATAAGTCTGTGTCCAGAGCTTACCCACTTATCTATGAGGTCATACAGTCTTCCAATGAAGGCTATTTGGTTGAAGAGGTTCAGAAAGGAGAAGGACTCTTTTTTGCTTTAATGAAAATGGTAGAAGAGATTTAATTACAGTTATGGTGAGATTGTTTCTGTACAACATGGATCTTCTCTTTTTCTCTCTCTCTCTCTTCCTCCCCGCCCCCTCCTCCCACCTCATATCTGAAAACAGAACCACCTCTTTTCTCCTTGATCAGTCCTTTTGTGAATATCAGCTTGGACATTTGGGACGCTTGTTTGGATTTACTATGTTCTGGGGCAGCACTGGGAATCAGTTGCTACCTGTAACGGACTGAATTGTTTATCTGCCAAATTCATATACTGAAGTCTCAACTCCCAATATGACTGTATTTGGAGAAAAGACCTATAAATGAGGTCATAAGGATGGGCCCTAATCTTAAAGGACCCTAATCTCATATCCTTAAAAGAGGAAGGGACATGAGAGAGGTCTTTCTCCCTTCCTGCATGCACACAGAAGAAAGGCCATGTATATGTACAGTGAGAAGGTGGTCATCTACATGCTGGGAAAAGGTGTCTCACCAAAACCCAATACTGATAGAAACATCTTGATCTTGGACTTACAGCCTTCAGAACTGTGAGAAAATAAATTTCTACTGTTTAAGCCATTCAGTCTATGACATTCTGGTATGGCAGCCTAAGTAGAGTAATATATTACCTATTTTATATAATATACTGGAAAATGCAGGAATGAAGAGTTTCCTAGCTCAAAAGTGATTGATGTACCCTAGAATTGAAATGATTACTTTCTAAGAATTTGCATTGTGTTAGATGCCTACCTCCTTTTAAAGGAGTCCTTTGAAATGATTCATATCCAAATGCTAGTTAAAAAAAAAAAACACAAAGGAAACACATCTATAACCTTACAAAGCGAAAATATAGTCTCGAAACTTTTCTTTGTATGGCAACTACTTTGCAGAGGGCCAAAACTTCTGCACCAATGCTAATCCAAAAGCCAACAAAGAGACAGAAAATGAGGGGTGAAGTTTATAAATGAAAATTTGTCAAGGTAGAATAAAATTAATGCAGTCAATTTTGAAGACACATATTGCACAGACTCTTCGCAGAAAGCATGCAAAGTGGCAGATGACCAAGTTGAATGTGCTTGCTGAATTGGACAGAGGGCGGGGGAGATGGTCAAGTGCCCTGATGGGGAGGACCAATTCCAACACTCGCTAGTACTATGGTCGTGTTACATTGTCTCACTCCTCCAACTTTATTTTTCTTGGAGACACATGCAGATAATCACCTGGCCCTCACTACATCTCAGTATATTGGAAGGGAATAAGTGAGATTGAAAGTGTAAAGGCCTTGGCTTCCTACATCACTGGAGGCTGTGTCCTGCCACAATGGATAAAGGGCATATGTAGGTGGAAGCTTCTATTATAGAGCTCAGCCCAAGTAGGCACCCTAGAAATGGTTATTGAATAAACGATGAGTATTGAATAGCCTCAACTGAAACTCTGATACTCTGGATTCTAATCTTCTAGGGACTCTGACGAGATGCTTTTGGACTTCTGCAAATGTAACTGGTGCAGTGAATGTAGAACTCCCAGGATGCAATCAAAATGTCTTCCTTTTTTTTTTTTTTTTTCCAACCCTGATCCATTAACAATTTTTCCGTGGGTGAGTTATTTTTCCTTGTCCCTAGATGGAAAATTTGGCATATCTCATACTTTTTCTGCTCATTTTTAGGAATTTGACAGTCTTATGATCGTGAATGAAAAAGAAAAAATGCTGCTTTTTTCATGGTCATTGGATGCATCCTACCCAAGATATTAATTAATTTTCTTCAATATTCCACTCAGTGTCCTCATTTCCTTTCCTTTACCTAGGTGTATAGTTGGTTGTAGCCTTTCTTTAGTTTTTTTTTTTTTTTTTTTTTTTTTTTTTTTTATTATCTGTCACTTAATCCTTTACACACTAGCAACTTAATGCTATGTTGGGCCCCTGGTTGTGAGACTAGAGAACTGGTGAAGAGATAAGGCAGGCTTTGCTTGGCTGAGCTACTTCCAAGCAACCTGGGTCTGGCCAATGGTTAGAATTGACTCTCTCTTGGTACTTTAATGGATTCTTCAGATCTTTCAGTTGTTGGCAACTCCTAAGACATAGGCAATGGATTCTATTTCTCAAGCTGTCACATACCTTTCAGCGCCTGATTCTTTGGTGTTTTACCCCAATTGCTATTCTCTTATGTTTCCACTGAAACTTTTGGGCAGGATTTCAAAGTGTGATGGCCCAGATCTCTTTCTCATGAATAGTCTAAATTTGCAAGGACGTACTCTTGTAACCCTTTTTTCTTGAAAGATCATAAAGGAATAGAACAATCACATTGAAGCCACCTCTTCCTTCTGCCATAGGACAATTACTTTGGCTTCGTTAGGATTGCATGGAACACACAGAAAATGCCTTTAAAGTTCCATTTTATTAATTTACTTCCTGGGTAAAATGTTAGCACCTCTCTCACCATCACTGCCCTTCCCCCCGCCCGCATGCTTTGCAGGGGAGGACTCAGCAGATCAACAGCTCTTCTAAATAAAATGTTACAAACCTTTTTCTTTCTCTACTTTCTGAACCTGTTTATATCCTTGATCTTTCTGAGGGATCCAAGATTTATGGAACCTTGTCTCAATTATCTGCTATAAATCTAAGTGATGTTCATAGTGATGCTTTAGTTGAAACCTCAGTATTTACATCCTATTATATAAACAATAAACTGATATCCATGAAACTATAGAGAGTCAATACCTCTGTTCATTGTTTGTAACTGTTCATTGTTTGTAAGGAAAGAAGGAAGGGATGAAAGAGGGAACTGTTCATTGTTTGTAACTTTTTAGGTAATGGAGATCAGCAAAGATTGTATCTGTAAAGAGTATTACTGCTAAGAAGAGTGGAAAATGACAGCATTAGTGAAACCACTTTGCTCAGGAGTTTTTCCATATTTCCAGTTGAATGACTGTTCCTCATTTAATAAAATATGAGTCTCTTATATGAATAGCACTGAGCTAGTTTCTGGGCAGGTACCAATGCCATCCTGACTACTATTAAAACCAACATGAAGGCAACCAAAGGGTCCCGCAGGGGTTCTGTTGCCCTTCAGATCGGAGTAAAAAATTCCATCACTTTGGATCCCATGGCCCCAAACCCTATCATCTTACTTTCAATCATTCCATTAGTTAGTAACTTTGTTGGAGATATGAGGCTGAGGATGAGGAGAGAGGGTCACAAGGAAGGATCACACGAATAAATATGCAGCTTTCTGATCTCACACAATATTCATTCTCTCCTCTCTCCCCCTTCCCTCCTCCTCCGGAGAAAGTGGCAATTTTTTCCCTGCTTTCTGCTCAGATCAATTCTATCCTCAGACTACTTGGAGTAGTGCCTTATACACTCAGCTCTTTAGGCAGAAACAGCTCACTTCATAAGGGATGTTTTGGTACATCTAATGTATCCCCCACATTATATTAATAATAACCTAATCCACATTTTTAGAATACTTTGTACTTTCTTTTCCTTCCTTCCTTCCTTTTTTCTTCTTTTCTTTCTTTCTTTCTTTCTTTCTTTCTTTCTTTCTTTCTTTTTTTCTCTTTCTTTCATTTTTTCTTCTTTCTTTGCTTCCTTCCTTCCTTCCTTCCTTCCTTCCTTCCTTCCTTCCTTCTTCTTTTCCTTCTCCTTCCTTCCTTCCTTACTTCTTTCAAAAGAGAGAGCATGAGTAGGGGAGGGGCTAAGGGAGAGAATCCCAAGCAGGCTCCACGCTAAGTGCAGAGCTCTGTGTGGAGCTTGATCTCAGGACTGTGAGATTATGACTTGAACTGAAATCAAGAGTCACTCAACCGACTGAGCCACCAGGTGCCTCAGAACATTTTGCATTTTCTAAAACACACATAAATCTACATGTCTTCTTGATCCTTATCATTTTCTTAGGGTTCAGATAATACAGGCATTAGTATCTGCTCTTTACAGGCGTGGGGACTGCTAAGATATATTACCTGTACTATGAGAATTTATAATCTAGAGACAGAGACAGGCATACTGATTATAAACTATGAAAAAAAGGCAAGTTTAAAAAAATGCCTTTGAAAGTTGCTAGGAGAGTAGACCTTAAAAGTTCTCATCACAGGAAAAACAATTTTTATAACTGTGTGTGGTGATGGATGTTAATTAGACTTACTGTGGCAATAATTTTATAATACATACAAATATCAAATCATTATATTGCACACCTGAACTAATATAATGTTATATGTCAATTACACCTTAATAAAAATGCATAGCATAGTGTTATGCATCATAGATTAGACAGCAATTACTTCAGATTTGATAAACCATGAAAAGACTTTAGGAAAGCGAAAATAACTGAGCTGACTACTAAAAAAAAAAATTTATCCAATCAGTCAAGAAAGGAAGAAAAAACATTTTAGGCAGATATGTTCATAAGAGTATGTGAGAAAGTATATCATGTGTTTGGATCACCATCTAGAAGCTGAGCTTCAGAAGGATTAATATTAATTAATCAAATTGTTTAATGTTAATATTGTTCAATATTCTATTTTAATTAGATAAAAACTGCTATTCAGTGTGTACAACCAGATTCATGTGTGGCTTTGAGTTGGCACAATTAGTTATGTAGTCTCTGTTTAAAAACCAAGTTCATAACACCTAACAGAACTACTTGGAATTGTTTGTAGGAGCCTATAGGTGCATGATACTTATGCTGTTGACAAATTTAATAGGAGAAGTCTACTCATGCAACTCCTCTTTGAAATTCTCTTACTGAAGAAAGGCATTTCTTATTCCTTTAAATAAGCATCCTCCCCAAACTGCAGACTCTAGCCTGCTGTAGAAAGTAGTTACAAAAACAGAAAGAAGGGAAGGGAAGGGAAGGGAAGGGAAGGGAAGGGAAGGGAAGGGAAGGGAAGGGGAGAAGTTATAGGGTATATTGTTGATGGTCTTAAGGGCTACATTATAAAATTTGCATTTTATTTGTCTGCCTAAGGGAGCCATTACAGGTTTAAACAGAGAAGAAAATTGTCTAACCTTGCTAGGTGTGAGATAGTCCAGTAGATTCCTCAGGATGGTGGAGAATAGATTTTTTTTTAAAAAGTAATCTCTATGCCCAACTTGAGGCTCAAATTCATGACCCTAAGACCATGAGTTGTACGCTCTACTGACTAAGCCAAGAAAGTAGGATTTTTTTAACCTGACTATAATTTAGTGGTGGTGGGTAAGAAGGTGTCTATATAGTATTCTTTCTTTTGGTAATTGTTATTTGGGCACCCACTATGTGTCAGACACTCTTATAGGGAATGTTCAAAGGGATGTAAGTATACTCATTCCAGTAGGGGCTCTTACGAGGTATACATGGATCCCCAGCCACATCCCCCCTCCTCACCTGCAGGATTGTGAAAAATTGCAGAAGCTGTCTAGGACCAGATTTGTATCTCATCCTGGCACACTTACCTCTGGAGCTGTGCTGTCTAAAGTGGTATCCACTAGCCATGTGTGCCCATGAATACTTGAAATGTGCCTAGTGCGTGCAACGAAATGAATTTTATAGTTTTTAAAGTTTTAACTAACAAGCTTAAACATATTTGATTTAAAACTTGAAAACTTTTTAAAATGTTTGGATCAGTTTATACATGTGAACCTACTTTTTTGACAGTAAATTTTATAAAATCTAGATACAGGTCAAGTATTTCCAATGATAATATAGTATTCAAATTGAGAACTGCTATGAATGTAAAGAATGAAAAAGATTTAGTAAAAGGAAATGTTATACTTCTTATTATAATGAAAACAAAATTTTAACTTTTTTTTAATTTTATTTTTTGAGAGACAGAGTGTGAGCAAAGGAGGGGCAGAGAGAGAGAGGGAGACAGAATCCAAAGCAGACTCCAGGCTCTGAGCTGTCAGTACAGAGCCCGATGGATGCTGGGCTCGAACCCACAGACATGGGATCGCTACCCAAGTCAAAGATGGACGCTCAATCTACTGAACCACCTATGTGCCCCTCTTATTATAATTTTTGCATGGATTACATATTGAAATAATATTTAGATGTATTGCATTAAATCAAGTAAAATATTAAGGTTAACATAACTTTTTAACTTTTTAAAATGTGGCAATTAGAATATTTAAAATTACATATGTGGCTTGCATTTTACTTCTTTTGGACAGGGATGCTTTAAACCATTACATGAGAAAAGAAAATAAATTCCAATCTTTTTGAAGCCATTTTATTTTTCTTTATTTTGTAGCTAAGCCTATACCCAAACAAATTCAGCTGTTTTTACCATTTGTGTATGTGTTTGATGTTCTATAGCTTCACTATAATATAGCTAGGTGTAGATTTATTTTTATTTATTCTGCAGAGGGTTTGGTGTGCTTCTTTTAAAAATTTTTTTTTTTTTTTTTTTTAACGTTTTATTTATTTTTGAGACAGGGAGAGACAGAGCATGAACAGGGGAGGGTCAGAGAGAGGGAGACACAGAATCTGAAACAGGCTCCAGGCTCTGAGCTGTCAGCACAGAGCCCGACGCGGGGCTCGAACTCATGGACCGCGAGATCATGACCTGAGCTGAAGTCAGACGCTTAACCGACTGAGCCACCCAGGCGCCCCGGTGTGCTTCTTTTAATGTGTCTTTCTTAAATTCCAGAAAATTCTTTCTCATTAGCTCTTTGAATAACAATTTTCTCTTTTACTCTGTTTTTCATTCCCCCATCAGGAATGCTTCTTTGATGTGTGTTGTGCCTGTTTTTTCTCTAGCCTGCATATCTCTTAATTATCTTTTCTATGTGCTGAATTATGGATGATTCTCTCAGATTTTTCTTCCAATTCATTAATTTTATTTTTGTCTGTACTGATAAATCCTTCTATTATGTTTTAATTTCCTGGGCTGCATTGTTCATTTACGGAATTCCCTTTGCTTCTTGAAACTCTGCCAAATTCTTCATCCTGTCGTATACTCGCCTTAGGTTTCTATGTGTTTTCTGTCCTTTTAAACATTTTAAACATAATGCTTTAAAAGTTTCTTTCATGTTGGTTTACTCATTTTTAATTTTTTGGCTGCACATTCTTTCATCCACTTATGTTTCCTAATTGTTTCTAATTATATTTTATTTCCTCATGCTATTTATAATATTTGGTTATGAAACCAGATTCAACGATGGCCATTTTCCATGGAAGTATTACTTATAAATCTTGCCTAGAGAAGCATCCTTACGATGCATTTTTACACTGGTTTCTGATAAAATCTTTTTTCTTTTCTTTTTTTTTTTTTTTTTTACCATTTATTTATTTTTGAGAGAGAGAGCGAGAGAGAGAGAGAGAGAGAGAGAGTGTGCACAGGGGAGGAGCAGAGAGAGAAGGAGACACAGAATCGGAAGCAGGCCCCAGGCTCCGAGCTGTAAGAGCCTAAAGCAGGGCTCCAACTCACGATGGTGAGATCATGACCTGAGCCGAAGTCGATGCTTAACCGATTGAGCTGCCCAGGCGCCCCGATCTAGATCATTTTTTAGTGCAGATTCCTTGGTTTGGAATTCATGTATCCTTTGAGTGTATGAACTCAGATATCACTCCTACAAATGGCATTGGCCTCGATTCAGACACTTTTTCTTAAGATGGGCTTAAATGGATGGAAGCGTTCCTTGTCACATACCTCAGTGTCAAGGAGGATTTTTTTTTTAATCCCTGTTTTACAGATAGGGTAAGTCTTTGTGCCTCTTAGCTTCACGCAGGTAGCACAGCCCAGGCTCCCTACACTTTGCAAGATGATGGCCTGGACTGACCCCTCTGCAGGAGTCAGACAGTCTTCAGTTTCCTAGTTTTTAAAGCCTATTTTTATTTCTAAAAATCTGTGAAGTGTTTTCATTTCAGTTCTTATTATTTTACTTCCAGGTGCTTTTGTTTCTAGCACCTGGGGATTTTCCTTTCTTGGTGTTAAGTTTGCTTATGTTTCCCAAAACTGAAATTGTTCTATTTTATTCAACATTCTCAATTTGTTTGAAGTGATGGTGTATGTATATCTCTATGTCAGCTTGATATTCCAGAAGTGTCTTGGTCGATGATATTTGCTGTTTTTCCAATAATCAGAAGTCTTCCATGATTTTGCTATGGGTTAATCATAAAAGTTGAAAACAAACAGAACTCACCTATTAATATAATTTAATATGTAATAATGCACATTATATATAGTTTTCATTTGCATATATATAATTTGAATGTGCATTGTTAATAATATAATTATATTAAATTACATTCATTTCTTATATTAAATTATATATATAATTATATTAAATTATATTCATATTTATTACATAATTATATCATTATATAATGTAATTATATGTAATTATAATGATATAATTATATTAAATATGGATAGTCATAGCCATAGGTTATAGTCTTGGCTCATGAGACTTTGTTTAGAGACAATTCTTCATGGGATTCTCATGCCTCTGCAGGTCTTAGGAAGAGAGATACTAATGGCCTTTATCTTAAATTATTGTTTTCAACAAGACAGTGATCAGCCTTGGAAGATGGAGATAGTGTCTACTTCTGAAGCAAATGGCAGGCACGTCTACTGCCCATTGTAAACACTGGGGTTCCCTAAGCTCAGAGTTCTGCTCTTATAATGCAACCCCTTCCCTGTGCAGCGTCTATCTGGTCCCATTGATGTCACCCCTGTGGGACTTGGGAACAAGAGGGTCTGACACAAATATCCTGATACTTATGATGCTTGCTTTGCCCTGGCTAATAAAGGCTTTGATCTATGACCCAGGAGTTTCATCTGTTCTGCCAACATCCATGAACCTGTGACAGGTTAATGTGTTAGCTTGCAAGTAAGGTAAATTCTCAGACCCTTCCCAGTTCTTGACGGAGATTTACACGAAGTTAAGCTCGGAGGCTTCTGGGATAAAAACTTTTTTTTTTTTTAAAGAACAGGTTTTGGTACAACTTCTCACTTTTCTACCTGCCTCCTGCCCATTGTAAACCTGAATATAAATTCTGGAGCAGGGAGTAGCTAACTTGAGATCATTAGGTAAAGATGAATTCTCTCATCACTGATTCATTTAACAAATGTCAGCAGGTTTATAGCTTACCATTATCAATACTTCATGATAACGTAAAAAAAAAAAAAAATGAGCAAAACCAAACTGCCAAGTCAACAAAATCCCAAAACAAACTGTTTAAACCGTTGGATAGATGGGCTGTTTCTTTGACCAACACCTTCGGTACTGTTGTTATTGATCATTGCCCCAAGGACTTGATGTTTATACTGTATAAAATATTGGGCTAGGCACTAAAAAGGATAATAAATGTTTGTTATCTTTGAGGAGGATACAGCTTTCTGGAGAAAATGGTAACTAGGAAAATGAGGCAGCGCTGTAAATTTCCACAAAGAGTACAACAAGTAATAAAAAGCTATCGGAACTGAGGGAAAGGATCAGCACTGAGCTCAATGAGCTTGGAGGGCAGCTGTGAAACTGTGGAGTGTAGGGCAGCCGTTTCCTCATCTATATGGTCAGAAAGCTGGTGAGACTTAGATGTTTTTGAACTGTAGTTTTCATAGCAAAGCTATGTTTGTTAAGGAAAATTTACAAAGACCTTCAATCTCTAAAACAGGTAAAGCATAGACTCATTGCAGCTTAAACTCAGAGTCTGATCACTGGACCCTCCTCCCCCAGACTGTCTCCATACCCCTCCCAAGTCCCCAGGATACCTCTCTGAAACTCCAGAAGTCACAGGATACAGTTTGAAAATCATCAGGCATGATGATTGCAAAGAATTACAGAATGAAAGGAACGCGTTCTGTAAGGATCAAGTGTATCTGTTTGAGCTTCAGTCGGGTAGCTGGGCTGGCTTTATGACCACAATGCCAGAGTCCAGCCAGGCCTTCTCTTGCTGGCTAACTTGGCTGACTGCTTAGTCACAGACAGCAGCCTAAGCAGATCTAGCCAACCTGGAGACACATGTTATTTGCTCACAGGGTGGGGAGAGTCGGGGGGAGGTCAGAAGATGTGAATGGATCAGTTCAAAATCCATCATCACTCACTAGAACAACAACGCACAGCTCATTCCTTTCTGACTGTGGGTCCTTGAGGTATCTCTACCTAAGGGAGTTCAGCTCTTGCTTGGAAGTCAGCATGTTGCCGAACATCATGAAAGGAAAAATGCTCTTTAGATTGGCTCCCCCCCCCACCCCCGCCTCCCCGCCAACTGTACCCAGAGGGGGAGGCTATTGTGGTCATTAGCTTTTCCTGCATTAAATCTGCTTGGTGTGACTAGGCCATTTGATTTCGGGTTTATCCTGAAGCCACAGAAATTGAGTTGCTAGGTATTTACTTGGGATTAATGGCCAGTTAGGGGAAGCTGTGCTTTATACCATTAACCCGAGCCAGGTGCTAATTCCTAGAACATGCCCTGTAAGCAGAGGTTATTATTGCTATTTGAAACTGTGAATGCTACCTTAGAGACTACAGGCTTTATTTAAAGAGGAAGCCATTTTGACTGGTCAACATGGCATATTTCTGGAGAACTGATGCCCTGTGTATAAGCCAATCTGATTGCCTGGAAACATCTCCCAGTGCTTGTGCTGTTCAGCTGATAATCCACTTCTAGACATGGGGCAGCCGGCTGGAAACTGTAGCAGGTTCTATTTTTGGCACCTAAAATCAATGCCCCACTCTGGCAGCCTGGTCTGTTGCCTCATTATCCCCCCACCCTGCCCGGTGCGCTGAGCACAGCTTCTCTTTGCGGGAGATTAAAGCAAGTCAGGGAATGTGATAAATGCTTTCAGTCATATCTACTGTCATTTGAATAATACTAGGTGTCAGGAAGAAATACATCCCTGGCCTGTTGTAGCCAACCATGCTCTTTTGATTCTCTTTCCACATTAGTGCAGCAAGAAGCAGCTACTGCGAACACTACAAACCTCTCCTTCCACAGGTCAGGTTCATACCTTCGGGCTGGCTTGGATGGTCTCTCTGGAAAGATTCTTTTCATTTTATCCAGCAAAATCCTACTTGCTTGGGGAGGCGCATCTCCTCTATTTACCAGAAGAGAAAGTCCTTCCATTTTGCCAGAACCTTCTAACCTTTTGGAACACGACATCACATTTTCTAACTAAATCTCGATCTGTATCTGTTTAAATTGGCCTCAGTGAATATGCTTATTCATGGTTTGGTTTTTCTGCTGACAAAAGAGGCAGAAAAATGAAGGTATGGTTAAAAGGCATGATTGGATGAACAAGTAGTATATGAGGCATGCGTTCTGGCCCTCCCTCTCAAGTCACACCGTACTGTGACTGTCCACACTGGCTTCTTGTGCATTCAGATCCAGCCATGGCAGACCTGAGGCAGGCCAAGTGGGTCTATGGTCCCCCCGGGGTCTCCCTTTAGAGGCTGTTTGCCACATAGGTGAGTTTTTCTTTGCCCCTCCTTTCTGTAAGTCAGGGTGCCTCAGTCCTCTCTCCCCTTTCTCCTCTGAGACCAGATCATGGGGAGGGATCATGTCATGTTGATGGCAGGAATTATCACTGGGTAGTGGAAGACTGGCTGTCCTCAAATGCCAATGGGGTTGAGTTGTCTGGTCATTTAAGACCTATGAATGGCTCTCAGACACTGGGATGTCAGGCATTCTTGGATTCCAAGGCTGAATGCCTAAGGGCTCTGCTGTGTGTGCTGGTAAGTTGACTCTCTGAGAAAAGAAAGCCCTGATTTATAGCTTTTGCTAAGTTCAGTGGTGTAACTGTTGCCTTGGTGGCTGATTTCAAGCCCCCAGCATAAAGTCACTAAACTTGAAGTTGGAAGGCTCCTGTTGAGCCACTGTGAGCCCTTTCCTGGCCCTTTTTGGGGGAATTGTTCAGTGTGGGTTTTGCACTTGCTTCTCTATAGCTTTCTGATTTTACTGGAGAGGAGATAGAGTGGTGTTAAGGTTTAGACAGACAGCCTTCGCTTTGAATCCTGAATCTCTCCACTGCATACCAACTTTATGATTTTGGACAACTTAACATCACGGAGCCTTTATTTCTTTGGCTATAAAATAAGTATAATACATAACACTCAGAGGTGTTCTGAGAATGAAATTTTATAAAATATGTGAAAGAAGCCAGCACGTTAGTGGCTCAAAAACCGTTTTTAGAATCTGCCTTTTATTTAGTAATACAATGTCTATCCTATTTCTTGACTTCTGTTTAATCCTAATAGAAAAAAGTAGGAAATAGCCATCATTGAGGACATCTAGAAATAGCCATTTGCTTCTACATAAGGAGGCTGGATTATTCCTTTCTCTGGCTTTTTCTTAGATCTATCCTGATCCTTGGTAAATCTCTGATGTGGAACTTAGTTGCGAACAAACATCCTTCCTTTTTTGGGTGGTGGTGTATATGACAAATATGATTATTTCTCCCTCTTCTTGCCTGAAAGATAACTCTGTATCATGGTCTTGGCAATTGCTCTATTTATTTTTCAGAACTATCCAGTACTTCCATGAGAAGATTTTGCTTTTCAATAAAGAAAAGCAGTTTTAGTCAAGAGAATGGATATAATAGCTGACGTCCTTTCACGCTACTGCATGTTAGAGACTATACTCAGCCTTTTCAAAGGATTGTCTCATTTGAGCCTCACAACAACTCAATGAGATGGGCACTATTATCTCACTTTACAAGTAAAAAACGTGAGACTTAGAAATGTTAAGTAATTTGCTCAAGGCCACAAAGCTGCAGAGTGATTAATCTTTAATTATGGAATTTCAAGCATCAATGAATTTGTGCATGAGAAAAATTGGTGAAAAAGAAACCTCTTTAGGATTCCAACAATCACGACTCATGAGTAGTCTTTGCAGGGCTAACTGTATTAATATTTGAGTATAATAAGCCCTTGGAAGGCAGGAATCATGTTCTATTCATCACCATATCTTCTCATCAGTACTTGGCACACATTTTGGACAAAGTAAGGGCTCAGTAAAGGATTGTTGAGCTGAACCTTTAATTTACTCAGTAAGTTTTCATAAAACACTTATTATGTGGTAGATACTTGTCTAGGCATTAGAGTTTGCATAGTAGAAAAACCAAAGTCAGAAAAAATTCCTTGTTCTTGTAGAATTTATATTCTTTTAGAAAGAGACAAAGAATATAATTTACTCAAACTATTTCATGTATTAGAAGATGATTGCTATAAGAAAGTAAGGTAGAATAAAGGGGAAGGGAAATTGGAGAAGGGGAGTTCAATATAACTATGGCATTTGAGTAAAGATCTGAAAGAGCAAAGGAGTTAGCCACGTGGACTCATAAGCAAGAATGTTCTAGACAATGAGAAGGCCCTGAGGTGGAAGCACATTTAATTTTTTTTTCTTTTTGGTATTGCAAGGAAACCTCTGTGGCTGGAACAGAAGGAGCAAAGAGAAGATGAGTCAGAGTTGGGAGATGTCCATTTTGCAGGGCCTGTGGGGACTTTGGCTCTTACTCTAATAAAATAGAATGTGATAGAGATTTTTGAGACAAGCACCAGTGAACTTACATCTTTTGTTTATTGATTGGCTGATTTTTTTCACAGAGTATTTTCACTGCTCTAAAAATTCTTTATATTCTGTCTATCATCTCCTTCCCCCAACCTCTGGCAACCAGGATGTCATATAATTAGAATCATACAATACATAACCTTTTCAGATTGACTTTTTTCACCTCATAGTATGTATTTCCTTTATGTTTTTTTAGTACTCGTACACTTTTAACATATCGATCAGTCAGAAAAGTCCTATCAAAGTGGCCTTGAAGAACACTTGCCAGTCTTGACATCACAGGGGCTGCAACATTGCCAGATATCCATCTGACCTGACATTGACTGTCATGTTGAGTGTAGACTACAGAGAGGAAAAGGCTGAAGGCAGGAAGACCAATTAGGAGACCATCATAATAGTCTAAGTAAGTAATAAAGGTGGCTAGGACCAGGGAGGTAGAAATAGAGTTAGTAGAATTTGAAAGACAGTAGTCAAAAATGATTCTGAACAGCTGGAAGTTTGGGGTTGCCATCATCTGAGGTAGAAAGACTCCCAATGGAGCAGGTTTTAGAGGCAAGATCAGGATTACAATTCTAGACATGTTAAATTTAAGATGTCTGTTGGGGATTTGTCTAGTGGGCAGCTGGGTTTAGGAACTAGAGTTCAGAGGAAATTATTAGGATGGAGATTTTTAAGATAATTGGGTGTGATCGGCATCTGGGTAGAACTTAAAGCCAAGAGATTGTAAGGGACCCCCAAGAAGAGAAGGTTTTCAAGGTATTCAAGAGAAGGTATTCAACCCTTTGGCTCTGAAGTCGGGGAAAAGAACAAGAATTTACAAAGGATAATAAGAAAGTATGGTCAGAGTTTGGAGAAAAATCAGAACTAAAAGGTGTCCTGAATAAAAATGAAAAAAAAAAAAAAAAAAAAAAAAAGAAGTGCATCTAAGAGAAAGTAATGAACAACTGTGTTCAATGATGCTGATATATCTTTTTTTTTCAATATATGAAGTTTATTGTCAAATTGGTTTCCATACAACACCCAGTGCTCATCCCAAAAGGTGCCCTCCTCAATACCCATCACCCACCCTCCCCTCCCTCCCACCCCCCATCAACCCTCAGTTTGTTCTCAGTTTTTAGGAGGCTCTTATGCTTTGGCTCTCTTCCACTCTAGTCTCTTTTTTTTTCCTTCCCCTCCCCCATGGGTTTCTGTTAAGTTTCTCAGGATCCACATAAGAGTGAAACCATATGGTATCTGTCTTTCTCTGTATGGCTTATTTCACTTAGCATCACACTCTCCAGTTCCATCCACGTTGCTACAAAGGGCCATATTTCATTCTTTCTCATTGCCACGTAGTACTCCATTGTGTATATAAACCACAATTTCTTTATCTTTATCATCAGTTGATGGACATTTAGGCTCTTTCCATAATTTGGCTATTGTTGAGAGTGCTGCTATAAACATTGGGGTACAAGTGCCCCTATGCATCAGTATTCCTGTATCCCTTGGGTAAATTCCTAGCAGTGCTATTGCTGGGTCATAGGATAGGTCTATTTTTAATTTTTTGAGGAACCTCCACACTGTTTTCCAGAGTGGCTGCACCAATTTGCATTCCCACCAACAGTGCAAGAGGGTTCCCATTTCTCCACATCCTTGCCAGCATCTATAGTCTCCTGATTTGTTCATTTTGGCCACTTTGACTGGCGTGAGGTGGATGCTGATATATCAATTAAGGTGAGAACTAACACTTAACCCAGGCTTCAGCAACATGGAAGTGACTGGTGACCTTGACATGAGCAGCTTCAGTGGCGTTTTAGCAGCAAAAGCCTCAATGGAATGAGTTTAGGAAAGGATGGGGTAAGAAAATTGAAAAAAAAAAAAAAAAAACAAAACTTCTGTGAGAAAACATAATTTCATGATTTAGGATTAGCAAAGTTTCTATTGCAAACATTCAGCAAAGTGATCATGTTATGTCATATGGTATATATGTATGTTATATATGTGTATCTTTATTAGAAAATTCAAATCAGCAAATTATGGTTTTGTTAAATATCCTAAAAAACAGCTTGTAAAGGTTCACAACACATAAGAATGAAGTATTTGGGATTTTAGCTGGTGTTAATGGAATCTAAGAATGAGTTTGTAGATAATTGAAATTATGACATTATTGGTGATTCCAATCTAATAACATTGTACTCTTTTGTGTATTTAGATATTCTTCAATGAATCTCAAAATTTACGTATAATTTGTTTCATGTGATAGAAATGTATATGAACTCTTTCTTAAAGTTATATCAATCTGTGTACCTGCCATTAGGTGTGACTACCAAGCAACATAAATTTGTGATAAAATAGGGATTTTATTTTTCTCACTACATTAAAAATATATCATCTTATATTAAAAAAATTGAATAGAGAGACAACTTGCAAGGAGTTTTATTATAAAGGGGAGCAGACATGGGACTGCAGCTGGAGGGGAAGAGGGACTGAAAACAAGTTTACTATCATTATCTCTTAAGTTGGAGAAGTAGCAAGGTGCTTTATGCTGATAGGGAAAATACAGCGGAGATGCAAAATGGATGATGAAAGAGAGAGGCAGGTTATATGTCCTTGTAGGAGAGGGGAGATGGGATGCTGTGTGAATTAGGGGGCTGGCTGTAGGTAGAAGCATGGGCAGTTCATTCATAGTGACAGAAGGGAAGTCCAAGTATATGTGTATTATTTCTTCTAGGCTTCTTTGGTGAAAGATTGCTCAAAGATTATGTATTCCTCTTGTGAAGAGTGTGTGCATGTATTATGAATATGTGTGTGTTACATATATAAGACAATGTAAAAATTCCTCATTTGGGATATAATTTGTCTATATATACATACATGCATATATACATATACTATATATATATCGCACTATACATATATATGTATATAGTGCTATTCTAAGGTGGAAAATAATAGCAAACAAATGAATTCCCATTCCAGGAGATTTCCAAAGTCTTCAGCAATACAAAGCCACTTAAAAATTGCCAACCTTTCAAAGGTATATTGTTAAAGCTCAATTAGTTTTTCCCCCCTGTACCTCCCTGTATTAATTTAAAATGAAAGAGCAGTTAAGTATATTTAGGACACTTTATTGAAAGTGTTTTCCAATCAATGACTTTATTTATTTATTTTTTTTAATAGGGTGAATCTTTGAAGTGAGTCAGCTGCAGCTTCGCTCTCCTATAATTGAAGAGAGAGAGAATTACAGAGAAAGAGGCCAGGCACTCTTTCCTCCAGACAAAGCTGTGGTGAGTAGGAGAATGAATTGCAAATGAGGAAGACAATAAGGAAGAGGGTTCTTTTATGGAGGGAGAGAGGGTGGGTATGGCAGAGAGGGCTCTTAATAATTGCAATCCAGGCTCAGAAAGCCCTTGGGGATGGGAGTAATTCTGCAGCCATCAGAGAAAAAGAAACCTTTGGAAAGTGTTGATCTCTGGACACTAAATTGTACAGTGTGGGTGCAACATCTGTGTCCTCACAGAATGGGCCTTGCTGAAAATGGATAGGAACAACAAATGCAGCCAGTTTATTAAGCACTCTCAATTAAGAAAGGTACAAACATGAAATGATTTTATTTTTCTACATTTACTCCCCCAACCGTTCTATGCCAAATCTCCCTTCACTCTAGACAGATCCCTTAGTTCATCTGGGTCAGATTCCATAATTTGCCAGAGACTTTCAGTTATTAAAATGAAATACATTTTAAACTTTAATATCTCATTCAAAGTTTCCTTTGCTATCATTATATGCCAGGCTTATGACCAGGGAAATAAGAAGTGGGGAGGCAGATCATTCCAATGCAATGTCAAGCTGGCTGTTTTCTGGATGATTCAATACGTGATATGACCACTGGATCCCATGGTTATGGGTACATCCCAGGACCTCCTTCATAGAGAAGGAGGGTCCCTTGGTTAAACACCATGTTGTGTGTGATTTCTGTTTCTATTGGATGAACAAATGGCTACTGAAAGCCATTTTCTTCTACTTGCCGTCAACCTCCGATCTTTACTAAGGCACTTGGCTGTGGACAGTAGAGAACACCTCTTTCCCTTCCCCTACAGGGGACAGCCTGGCCCCCACCACTGGAGAATCTCAGTATAATGTGGAACAGTTACTGGCGTTCTGTCCTCAGCTCTGGTCTCTAGTCACCAGTTCTAGGGGAATAGAAATGGCAGTTTCATCTTGTAGTTAGTAAAGAATAAGTGGACAGGAGAGCTTAAGGAGTCTGTGTTTTGTGCTACAAGTATATAGAAGTCTGCCCAGCTTGACTTCTTGGTTGGTGGCCACAGAGAGTAGAGCCCATCCTGAGTACGAGCCACTTCTCTAGTAGCAAGGAAATAATGTGTGTGGGGGTAGGGTGATGTATTGGTGGGAAGAGCCCACATGGCAGTTATCAGGAAACCTAGATTAGAATCCAAGTCTGCCACATACTTACTGCTTGACATTGGGAAAGTCACATATCCTTTGTGAACTGTTTTCCTCATTTTCATTTTTGAAGTGGGTGGGCCACATTTTTCCCTAGGTGTCACAAAGGACTGTTTTGGGAATTAAGTTGGGTTTTGGGTATGCAAACACGTTGTAAAATAATTACAAAAAAAAAAAAAAAGTTTTCCAAAGGCAAAGGCCATATTCTTGTGAAAGGAAATGGCTGCCAAAGTTATTGTTGAGGGTCAAAGTTGATTGAACAATTGTACCTATTAGGCTATCCCTTCCACCTATCCACCCAGCCACCCAGCCACCCATCCATCCATCCATCCATCCATCCATCTGTTGGTTCATTCATTCATTTATTCACTCATTCATTCAATAACCACTAAGCCAGTATCATGTGCTTCTTGCTAGAGATAAATGAAACATGCCTCCTGTCTTCAAAAAACTGACAATAGAGTGCATGAAGAATACATGTAAACAAACAGAATGAAGTGGAGTAGAGGTTTTGATGGGGGCAGGGTGTGGGGTATTGGGAGCAGATGGGGGGGCTCCCTGACTCCTGAGTGAGTCCAATGTAGCGAAGATCTCATTACATGTGAAGGCTGGGAGAATGAACACATTTTGAATTAGGCTGGACGTCTTCTGAGAATTGTCCCGGGATGAAAATGACCTCCCGGTGTGTGTTCAACGCTGCCAGTTTTCCTGCCAGGCAACACCTGCTGTAGCACCTGTAAGCCTTATGCTGATGACTATTAATGATACTCTCTCCCTGCATTGTGGTCAGTTGCAGGGGAAAGCAACATCAACAGCCCCTCCATATCACGTGTGCCTTGGCCACTACCAAAAAGGCCTGTGTCTCCCCTGGTGCTGCTGGGGGGCAGGCCACCCATTTCAGCAAGTTGCTCGGGTCATAGGTGACAGCAGGTGACTCTTGCCTGTAGCAAGCAAGGCCTTACCTTTCCATATGACTCCTCTTCCCCGAATGTTCGTTTTGTATCTTTGGATTTTAAGCTCTTCTCAGAAAAGGGACTTAGTTTCCCTATTTATGATTTTTTCCATGTTATCCATTCAAAACACCACGAGCAACAAAAAAGCAAATTCCCATATGTACTTATTCATTCAACAAATTTGTGCAACAGTGGGTGTGACACAGAAGTCACTGATTCACTACCCTGTGTTAGCCTCTTGGGTATGAGAAATAAAGACTTTTCCTAACTTCGATATGACATGTGGGTGTAAGGTAGTTTTTCTGGAGTCTGGTGGAACTAGGCTTGGATCCCTGATTCAATATTTTCTAGCTGTAAGACCTTGGACAAGTTGCTTATTTCTACAAACCTTAGTTTCTTTCTATAGTCCTGTTTCCACAAGATACTAAGGAGGATTAAATGAGATAATGGGCATAAAATACTTATCTCAGTGCAGGCATTTCACAGAGCATGATAAATGAAAATATTATAGCTATTGCTGCTTTTTCTGTTGTCCCCATCTCTCACACCTTGTTGTTTTCCTCTGGGATTAAGATTGATGTTAAATGGAAGATCCTGAAAGACAGAAGGGGACATGCTGGAGAAATCATGCCCACGGCCTAATTTTCAGTAGTGGGAGAAGGGTGGTTGCTTCATGATCTGAGGCAAACACTGTGATCATTTCTAAGTCTGAAGTGTTCACTGACCTAACACTATGGGAGCCTCTACATATGTGCTGGCTTTGCCTTTTTAAATTCTGTTTTGTTTCTTGTAAAGAGTGAATTCCTAAATAGGGCCAGCTTTCCCATCCCTTGCTGAATATCATGAGGCATCTTTCGATTGTTAAGGGCCCTCATCAACCCTACCTGAGACTCATATGGTCTCTCCTCCCCTGGTGGCCATGGGCAATTCTCAAAGTAGGTATCTGGACACACTCCTGGGAAAAAGATGCAGAACAATTGGTGTGTTAACCAACTGGGTTCTGTTCTGCCTGGAGAACACTCCCTCCTTCCGTCTTGCAAAGCAATGCTTATAAATAATCGGGCATTACTTTTGAACTGTGAGTCTATAGGATTATTTCCACACCCTATTTTATTTCTTATGAGAGACTTTCCTTTGGGTAGGGCCATCATTTTCTTTCCCTTGTTTATCTCTCCATTCACATTGCTGTCATTCTGAGAACAAAACATCAATAAGAGTTACATAAGAATAGTAATAAACATTCAAGTCACGCTTGCAGGCACTAGGCTAAATACTTAGTGAATCAGCACCATGACATCTGCATGGTCCAGAAGCAAAATGGAGGCCCCGAGAGGTCAAGTTATTGCTAAATCGTAGGAGGTAATGGAACCACTTTTTTAACTCAGGCAGCCCATCTTGGGGGTCCTTAACTTCTACCACTAGTCACATTTGTCTTTCCTACTTGATGTTTTATAGTTTATAAAGCAGCTCCATATAGAAAATTCACTTAATACTCATAACCAGCTTGCAATGCTGGTTACTAATATTTTTCCATTTTATAAACGAGGAAGCAAGGTTTTAGGAAGTGTTTGCAATTTACCCAAAGTTTCACAGCTAGTAGCCTTCCAGCTGGAACTGGGAGCTAAGGTTTCTAACTACAAATAATATTTCCATATAGCACACTTATCCAGTTTGACAGAAGATGTCAAGCAGGGAATTTGCATAACAACTGCTCATTTGAGGAACAGTTGAATCTCAAGTCTGTTCACCCTCTTACCATAATTTTGCCCGATGTAAAATTGCATTTGGGTATTGAAAATGCTTCCCAACAACCCTGTTCTCCAAGGTCTGGTTTTCTTTTTTCTTTCCTTTCACGCAGGAAAAAAAAAAAAAAAAAGAAAGAAAGAAAGCTAATTGAAATTCAAGCTGTGGTGTTATGAACTATGAGTCAGAAGAAAAGGAGCACTTAATCACTTAATGCAATGATTGTCTTTTCAAGATAGCAAAGGGGAATAGGACAGAGGTGGGGGTACAGAGACGAGCATGCAAGAGATCTTATGGAAAAGCCTTTGAAAACACAACTTCTTGATCTTTGCAGTCTTTTTGGAGCCTTCCTGTGTGACTCAGTATGTTCCTTTCTTTCTTTTTTTCTTAAATGTTTATTTATTTATTTTGAGGGGTGGGGGAGAGAGAATCCCAAGTAAGCTCCATGCTGTCAGTGCAGAGCCCAACTCAGGGCTTGATCTCACAAACTGTGAGATCACGACCTGAGCTGAAATCAAGAGTCAGATACTTAACTGACTGAGCCACTAATGTTCCTTTCTTACACTTTGTCTAGTAAAGAGGAAGTTAGCTGACTGTCTTTCTGTATCTGCTTTGGTGCTGGAAGACACAGCCACATGTGTCTGTTCGTTATCAGGGTCAGGTCTTCTTTATGAGTGTCCATCCATTATCCATCTGGGATACCTGGGTTACCTCTATGTTGTTTATGAGACCAGGTTGGATTTGTTTTGTAGAGTCCAGCTTAGCTACTAGGAGGGCAGATTCAGTCCTTACCAACTTTTGCCTATCTCCTTCTCCCACTGCTTCTTCTCATCCTCTGTATTTAGGCTCCAAGGTCATGGTTTATGACAAAACTCGCATGTAGTTACAATTATTCTAGAAGACTACTTCTCTGAGTTGATGCACACTGCATTGTCCTAATAAGTCCATTGCACAGCCAGCTTTTCCCTCAAGCCTTGAATTAAGTTTCTGTTTCCTTGGCTTTCTTATTCAATGAAGTAGTTGGATTGTGGTTAGAAGCATGAGGTCTAAACATGTTCATTTTGGGGACAAGTCCTAAAATGGCAGTGGAGTAGGATGACTCTAGGCTCATCTCTTCCCACAAACACACTAGACAACTATCAAATCATCCTAAATACCCCCAGAATTCAACCTGAGGTCCAGCAGAACAAATTCCACAACTAAAGGGTGAGAAGAGGCCACATCCAAGAAGTAGGGAGTGCAGAGATGTGGTTGAGAGAAGAAATGGATCTCAGGTGCTGTGGAGGGGAGGGAGTCACGGGCACAGAGAAAGGTAAGAGAGAGAGGGGCGCACAGGGGAACGTGCGAGGAGAACATCTCCCAAAGTCATTGGCTTGCAAAAAGAGAGGGGCTTGATTTTATGAGTTCTTGGAACCAGGGGAGCTTAAAGTCTGGAGTGTTAAAGGTCAACAAGCTTGGCTGGGATAGAGCCCCGAGGGCACTGCACTGCTCCTGGAGAGAAGGCAGGCAAACAACCCGAGAGCAGACAGGGTGGAAACAGTGATCTGAAGAACACTTGGTGCACACTGTGGGAGAGATTATTTGCTGTTCTCAGAGCACATCCCTGAGAGGCAGCCTTCCAGGAGAGACCAGTCCAGAAACAAAGGAGCTGGCCAGTGCCATTTCTCTGTCCTGCCCTCGACATAGGCAGAGAGCCACAAAGCAGTGAAGCACCTACATTGGCTGCCTAACTTGCTTACGCCAAGTCCAACCCCTCTGTGCTCTGGCAGGACTGCCCTTCTCAGTTTTGCCTCAGTCCCAGTATGGCGGGCCCCTCCTCCAGAAGACCGACACAAAGCCCTGCCCAGACCACATCTCCTGACCAGAGAGTTCCGCGGGGCCTCTCTTTTCATGGAGTTGGTGTCAGGTCTCATTGCGTGAGCAGAACAGAGCAACTAGCTAAAACTCACAATTGTCAGGCCAAGGACCAAGCACTGCGCCCAGCAGGCAAGGAGGACCTCTGTAGACAACCGGCTTGATACATAAAAAACCAGCCAAAACACAACAGCAGAGAGCATGCAGCACACACAGGAGACACTCCCTGAAGTGCCAGGCCCTGGGCTCTACAGGACCTCTTCTTCATAAGGCCATTACTTTCAAGAGTAGGAGACATGTTATTGAGTGACTGTTATTGATGCCTTTGTTATAATACTATGAGAATGTCATGATATATTCAAAGTGCCAGATAGGAAAAATCTGCAGCCAAGACTACTCCATCCAGCAAAGCTGTCATTCAGAGTAGGAGAGACGGTTTCCCAAACAAACAAAAACTAAAGGAGCTTGTGATCGCTAAGCCAGCCCTGCAAGAAATATTAAAGGGGACTCTGTGAGTGGAAAGAGCATAAGTGGCAAAGACAAGAGGATCAGAGAAAATCTCCGGAAATGATTACAAAACAAGTAATAAAATGGTAATAAATAAATATCAGTAATTATTTTGAATGTGAATGACTAAACACCCCAATCAAAAGACAAATGGTGTCAGAATGGATAAAAAAACAAAACAAAAACAACACCATCTATATGCTGCCTACAAGAGACTCATTTTAGACCTAAAGACACCTACAGATTGAAAGAGAAGAGGTAGAGAAACATTTATCATGCAAATGGATGGCAAAAGAAAGCCAAAGTACTTGCAATACTTGTAACAGACAAACTAGATTTTAAAACAGAGACTGTAACAAGAAACAAAGAAGAGCATTATATAATCATAAAGGGGCCAATCCAACAAGAGGATCTAACAATTGTAAATGTTTATGCATCCAACTTGGAAGAGCCCAAATCTATAAAACAATAACTAACATAAAGAAACTCATTGATAATAATACAGAAATAGTAGGGAACTTTAACACTGACTTATATCAATGGACAGATTGTCTATGCAGAAAATCAATAAGGAAACAATGGCTTTGAATAACACACTGGACCAGATGGACTCAACAGATATATTCAGAACAGTCCATCCTAAAACAGCAGAATACACATTCTGTTCAAGTGCACATGGAACATTCTCCAGAATAGATTACATATTAGGTCACAAAACAGGCCTCAATGAATGCAAAAGATTGAAATCATACCAGGCACCTTTTCTGACCACAGTGCTATGAAACTAGAAGTCAACACCAAGAAAAAAATTTGACATGGAGTACATGAAGTACATGGAGGCTAAGTAGCATGCTACTAAACAATGAATGGGTCAACCAGAAAAACAAAGAATAAAAAAAATACATAGAGACAAGTGAAAATGAAAACATAACAGTCCAAAACCTTTGGGATGCCACAAAAGTGGCACTAAGAGGGAGTATATAACAATACAGGTCTACCTCAAGAAGCAAGAAAAATCTCAACAACCTAAACTTGCACCTAAGGGAGCTAGAAAAAGAACAACAAACCAATCAATGTGATATATAGCACATTAATAAAAGAAAGGGTAGGAACTATATGATCATTTCAATAGATGCAGAAAAAAGCATTGGACATAACATCCAATTATGATAAAAACCCACAACAAAGGAGGGTTGGGGGAGCATAGCTCAACACAAAATAGGCATGGTATAAAACTCCACAGCTAATATCATTCTCACTGGGGAAAATCTGAGAGTTTTTTATGGTCAGGAACAAGGATATCCACTCTCACCATTTCTATTCAACATAGTCCTGGAAGTCCTAGCCATAGCAATTAGACAACAACAACAAAAAAATAAATGGCATCTAAATTGGCAAGGAAGAAGTCATACTTTCACTATTTGCAGATGCTATGATACTCTATATAGAAAACCTGAAAGACTCCACCAAAAAACTGCCAGAGCTAATAAACAAATTCAGTAAAGTCACAGGATATAAAATCAACGTACAGAAATCTGTAGCATTTCTATATACCACTAATGAAACAATAGAAAAAGAAATTAAGGATTCAATCCCATTTACAACTGTGCCAAAAACCATAAGATAAAACATACCCAACAAAAGAGGTGAAAGACCCTTACTCTGAAAACTATAAAACACTGATGAAAGAAATTGAACGTGACATAAAGAAATGGAAAGACATCCAGGCTCATGGACTGGAAGCACGAGTATTGTCAAAATGTCTATACTACCCAAAACAATCTACAGATTTAATGCAATCCCTATCAAAATACTAACAGCATTTTTCACAGAGCTAGCACAAACAATCCTAAAATTTGCATGGAACCACAAAAGACCCCCAAAAGACAAAGAAACCTTGAAAAAGAAAAACAAAGCTGGAGGCACCACAGTTCCAGACATATTACAAAGCTGTACTGACCAACACAGTATGGTATGGACCCAAAAATAGACACAGATCAATAGAACAAAACAGAAAATCCAGAAATGATTTCATAATTATATGGTCAATTAATCTTTGACAAAGCAGGAAAGAATATCCAATGGGAAAAATTCTCTTCAACAAATGGTGCTGGGAATACTGGACAGCAACATGCAAAAGAATGAAACTGACCACTTTCTTACACCACACACAAAAATAAATTCAAAATCGATTAAAGACCTGAAGGTGAGACTTGAAACCATAAACATCATAGAGGAGAACACAGGCAATAACTTCTTTAACATTTCAGCTGTAACAACATTCATCTGGGCATGTGTCCTGAGGCAAGGGAAACAAAAGCAAAAATAAACTATTGGGACTTCATCAAAATGAAAAGCTTCTGCATAGGGAAAGAAACAATCAACAAAACTAAAAGGCAACATACAGAATGGAAGAAGTTGTTTGAAAATGACACATCTGGTAAAGGGTTAGTATCCAAAATATATAAAGAAGTTACAAAACTCAACACCAACCCCCCCCCCCCCCCCAAATAATCCAATTAAAAACAGGCAGAAGACATGAATAGACATTTTTCTGAAGAAGACATACAGGGGGCTAACAGACACATGAGAAGATGCTCAAAATCACTGTAATCAGGGAAATACAAATCAAAAGTACAAATCAAAAGTACACTGAGATATCCCTGCCAGAATGGCTAAAATCAATAATATGAAGAAACAACAGGTGCTGGAGAGGATGTGGAGAAAGGGGAACTGTTGGTGGGAATCAAACTGGTGCAGCCACTGTGGTAAATAGTATTGTGGTTCCTCAAAAATTTTAAAATGAACCCACCTGGTTCAGGGGCACCTGGTTGGCTCAGTCAGTTAAGTGTCTGACTCTTGATTTTGGCTCAGATCATGATCTCAGAGTTTGTGAGATTGAGCCCTGCACTGGGCTCTGCACTGACAGTGCAGAACCTGCTTGGGATTCTCTCTCCCTCTATCTCTGCCCCTCCCCTACTTGTACCCACTCTCTCAAAATAAGCAAGTGAACATTAAAAAAACCCCTGAGGTGTGCCTGGGTGGCTCAGTCGGTTGAGTGTCCGACTTCAGCTCAGGTCATGATCTTGCAGTTCGTGAGTTTGAGCCCCACGTCGGGCTCTGTACTGACAGCTCAGAGCCTGGAGTCTGCTTCAGATTCTGTGTCTCCCTCTCTCTCTGCTACTCCCCTGTTCACACTCTTTCTATCAAAAATAAATAAACATTACAAAAATTAAAAAAAAAAAAAAACCACGATCCAGCAGGTACACTAAGTATTTACCCTAAGAATACAAAAATACTAATTCAAAGGGATACACATACCACAATATTTATGGCAACATTATATACAATAGCCAAGATACAGAAATAGCCCAAGTGTCCACTGAATGATGAATGGATAGAGAAGATGTGGTATACATATACAATAAAATATTACTCAGCCATAAAAAAGAATAAATTCTTGCTATTTGTAACAACATGGATGCAGCTAAAGTATTTTGCTAAGTGAAACAAGCAAGTCAGAGAAAGACAAATACCATATGATTTCACTCATGTGTAGAATTTAAGAAACAAAACAAATGAGCAAAAGGAAAAGAGAGAGAGAGAGAGAGAGAGAGAGAGAGAGAGAGAGAGGCAAACCAAGAAACAGACTCTTAATTGTAGAGAACAAACTGATGGTTACAGAGCGGAAGTGGGTGGTTGAATGGGTGAAATAAGTGATGGGGATCAAGGAGGGCACTTGTTGTGATGAGTATCAGGTATTGTATGGAAGTGTTGAATCACTATATTGTACATCTGGAACTAAAATTACCTTGTAGGTTAGCTAACTGGAATTTAAATAAAACCTTAGTGGGGTGCCTGGGTGGCTCGGTTGGTTGAGCATCCAATTTTGGCTCAGGTCATGACCTCACAGTCCGTGAGTTTGAGCCCCACATCTGACTCTTTGCTGACAGCTCAGAGCCTGAAGCCGACTTTGGATTCTGTGTCTCCTTCTCTCTCTGCCTCCCCCCCCACTTGTTCTCTCTCTCTTTCTCTCTCTCTCTCTCTCTCTCTCTCTCAAAAATAAACATTAAAAATAAATAAAAACTAGAAAAAATAAACATTTATTTTTAAAAATTACTTTTATTAAAATTATTATTTTTTTGTGACCTTGAATATTTGAATTTGCCTTAGTTAAATGTCATCATGTGCTACCTGTGCCGTATGGTACCTGTATGTTTGCCAAATGTTGAGGATAACTGATATTAGTGTGTTGAGTTATTCTGTGCTTAAGGCAAAAGAGGCCATTGTGTACTGTTAAGGATGTCACTCAGTAGAGGAGAGATTAGAGTCCAGGAGCATTTCCCAGCTTGGAGAGCTCTTACACTAGACTTCTCTGAACTTCCTTTGTTGTGTATTAGGTAAAAGAATGTGTCACGTTCTGTCAGTAACTGTTGACTTATTTTATTCTGCCTGGTAACAGTTCACTCAAAGTTGTTTGTTCTTTATCTGTGGCGAGAGAATTTATATTCCCCTGCTTTTATGAGAGCTTGTGTTTATGTATGAGATATAAATACTGTTTACCTAGTATTTTGGAAAGATGCAGAAGAGTTGCATATTTGAGTGTGAGCCTAGAATACATGTCTATATTTTCTTAACTCTAGACAGTATGACCTTGGAGACATGAGAAATCCTTTGAGCCTCTATTTCTTTATTTGGAAATGGGGCTTATCAGTTTCAGATTTGTTGTAAGAATTTAAATAAAGCAATATGTGGGAAAGCATTTTGTGAAATAAATGGAATTGCTAAATGCAGTGATTTCCTATTATACATATCAGAATTTTTATTTTATGATTTTAGGATACTGTTTTGAACTATTGATATCTCTGTGTGAAAAGCTCTGTGTGTGTGTGTGTGTGTGTGTGTGTGTGTGTGTGTGTGTGTGTGTTTATTTTTGAGACAGAGAGAGACAGAGCATGAGCAGGGGAGGAGAAGAGAGAGGGAGACGTAGAATCTGAAGCAGGCTCCAGGCTCTGAGCTGTCAGCACAGAGCCTGATGCGGGGCTTGAACTCACGAACTCGCAAGATCATGACCTGAGCCAAAGTCAGACACTTAACTGACTGAGCCACCCAGGTGCTCCAAAACCTTTTTTTATATTACAGAAAACAAGTCATTGTATTTTTAGAGGAATAATTTTAAGAAAAAAAACCTGATTAACTGTATTAGACTTTACTAAATCAGTTAAATTTTGTAAGTACAAAGGAGAAGGAAAATAAATATTGGAAGAAGAAATTTAAATAATATTTAAGGCTGTTTGTGCTTACTGTTAAGATTATGACTCCCTTGGGTGATGCAGAGGGAATTTGATGAAACAATTGAGTTGATAACATATGACATGTCAGTTTGTAACATGTGGCATGGAAAATGGGTAAAAGACGAAGAGGCTGACTACACATTGCATATTTGGGATTTTGGCAGTCTCTGGATTTGGATAGCCAGGGAGATTTTGAATGTTTATGAATGCGTCACACTTCTCATGAACTTTGATTTTCAAAGATGGTCTGATTTCTGGGCGATGATATATCCCTAGAACTTTGATGATCTATTGCTCATCAGATACTGTAATCTAGGTCATCAGATACTGTAATATCTCTCAGATACTGTGTTACCCTTAAGGAATAATTGGAATATTATACTAACTCATCAGTAGAATCGACTGGTACTCCAATATATGCTTCACCCTTCCATATTCAACAAGTGAAAAAAAATAGTCTTGGTCCATTCTCTCATAAGGTCTAGCAAGATTCAGATATCTTCTGATATTATAACTAGAAAGGACCTTAAAGAACAGTTAGATGAATTTCTTCATTTTATGCGTATTTAAGTAGTGAGGAAAGGTACTTGCCTAAAGCCCCATAGCTAATTTATTAAAGTCTGGCTTCCAGTCTCTGGTTAGCCACTGATTTGACAGATAAGTAAATAAAAACGAAACACAATAAATTCGGGACACCAGTTTTCTGCTCTGAGTGAACACACTGACCTAGCTAATTATGAACTTGACAAGTTTCCATCTTACCCTCTGCTATGAAGGACACTCACTGGCATTTACTTAGAAATATGAACTTTCTTTGAGTAAAATAGCATTGAAGTTTATTCTTTTTTATTAAAGAAGCAAGAACATAATTCCTAAAAGTCAGAAAGGTCAGCTACAATGCAGCTACCAAAAGAAAAGTCAGGAGATGATTTTATTCTAACTTGAACTTCTTTCAGTGGTATGGGGCAGTAATAGCTACTAGATCGTCTCCCAGAAAGGTTTTGAATTTGAAGGAAACATTGGTTGCTGTGGTAGTTCTAAAATGTATCCACAAATTCACTGGCACACCTCTCTGTAAGAGGTGGAGAATAATTTTCTTCCTTCGTGGGCTGCATTTAGTGATTGTTTCCTGACAAATAGAATAAAACAGAAGTAATGATGTGTGACTTGGGGACTAAGTCATAAAAAGGCACTGAAACTTCCTCCCTGATCCGTCTCTTGTATTGCCCAGTCTGGGTGAAGTTAGCTTCCATATTCTACACACACTCATGTATCTACTCATGGTGAGGAACTGAAGTCCTATTGCCAGTAGCCAGCCAGCAAGGAATGGAAGCATCTGGCCAATAGCCATGTAAGAATGCCATCTTAGAAGCAGATCCTTGCGGGGGCTGGGTGGCTCAGTCAGTCAAGCGACCGACTCTTGATTTCGGCTCAAGTTCTCACAGTTCATGGGTTCAAGCCCCATATCAGGCTCTGTGCTGACAGTGCAGAGCCTGTTTGGGATTCTCTGTCTCCTTCTCTCTCTGCCCCTTTCCTCCCCTCTCTGCCCTTCCCCCCGATTCTCAAAAATAAAATAAATAAACATTTTAAAAAAAGGAGCAGATCCTCTAGCCTCAGTCAAGCCATGAAATGATAGTAGACCCTACTGACATCCTGACTATGACCACCTATGCCAGAATCATCTAGGTAATCCCAATGTGATCAACCCATCCTGGTTTGCCTAGAACTTTTCTGGATTTAACACTGAAAATCCCATGTCCCAGGAATCCCCTGAGTCTCAGGCAAACCAGAATGGTTTGTCACCCTAATCTTTGCTGAATTCCCAAACTATAGAAACTGTGAAATAATGATTTAAGCCATTAAATTTTGGATTCATTCATTACATAGCAATGGCCACTCATCCTGGAGCCATGGTTTATTACTGGTTGTGGATGAAGTATCAAAGTGCAAAAATAAAGATTTGTGTCAGATACTCTTATACACAATCTTGAACTTTAGACTCTGATTTATCTTCATAATCTGACAAACAGTTGGCTGAAAACCCAGTCATCACCTGCTGTCTTATCCCCTAATGATCATTTGTATGCATTTCTTTTTTTCCTAAATTTTACAGATTTTTTTTGAAATCTGGTGGATATTTATCACACCTCTAAACAGTATTACCCAATATATTGTTTGCAAACTACCTGCCTTAGAATCATCTAAAGACTTTGTTTAATATAGAGAGAGATACATGGCTTCACTACAGACCCACTCAATCAGAATTTCTGGGTGTGGGGATCAGAATTTTGTGTGCTTATTCGACAGTGCAGGTGGTTCATAGACAGTGATTTAATAGAAATGATACAAAAAATATATCCTGCTATTAACCAGCACCTTTTCAGCTGTTAGAAATAATGCTTTGACTGCAATATGTTATGAAAGAGCTGTTATTGATAACAAGATTACAATTACCCTTGGATTCAATCTTCTTAATTTCACTGGGGTAAGGAGAGGAATGTGTACTGACAGGCCAGATGGATGAGTTCAATGATTGCTTTCAGGACATGGTTTAATGGGTCAGCAAACATGCTGTAGACTCATTTTGGGAAGTGCCTGGTCATATCTGGTGATGGGAACAGAGGGAAACAAGCAGAAGTCCCCTGGCTGAGAAGCCTCCTGCATATTTCCCCGTTCTCGTGAAGTTGCACAGAAGTCAGAAGGCCCAACTAATCTGTTACAAATTCAAACCATTATAACCAGAGTCAGGCTATTTTTGAAAGGAGAGAGGCAAAAGGAAGATAAATCGAGGAGGCGCGGAAGAGCCAAAATGAGAAAAGCAATCACAGATTCAGCATAATGACAAATATGAATGGCAAACACGCCTCCTTTCTAGTGCACACATCTTTGCTAGCGAAACGCTCTACAGACTGCGCAAATGACATGCCCATCACAAAGGGGGAGGGGATACCGAAGTGAAATAATGAGGGAGAGTGGCTCTTCCCAGGGAGGATACCATAAAGCAGAAGCAACAGATGGAAGCTAATGGAAGACAAGGGAGAGGGAGCCTATGAGGTGGTTCTTGTGCTAATAGAAATGAAGAGCAGCAGGTCAAGGAGTTAGAACAGAGCAGGAAGGAAGTGAATCTCAAACAGCATATTTCTTCCTTTTTAATGCACATATTTAGTTAGCATAGATTTGATAAGCTCCAATTTGGTTAAATTTAATTCAACTCAGTTCAACATTATTAACTTCAATATACTCCACTTGGGCGTTGTGGTTGCCCAGGAAGGAGAGAGGCAAGAGTCATATCCTCGAAGAGCTTACGGTCTAAAGGGCAAGAGGGGGAAGAGTAAATGGGCATAGGACGGCAAGTATGATAATTATACCAGTCTCTCTGAGAAGATATGCTTCATGCCCTCCTCTGTATCCTGATGGGTTCCTATGTCTTTGTGGGTGTACTAAGGATGAAATGATCTCTGAGACTTCTCCAATTCATCTACACAATTCCGACCATCATCTTGTTGCATTGATGTTTCAGATTTTCTAAGTTCCTGCCTCTTATTTTTCCAGAGAGAAAATATTAAAGGAGTTTGTTCGGTGAAAACCATCTAGAGAAAATATTTCTCTTTGACACTTACTATTTAAATTATAGGAGATATTTATAAGCACATAGATTTCTCTAATCCTGATAATAATTATGTGGAGTAGCTATTATCATCCACATTTTAGAGATGATGGAAAGAAGCTGAGACAGTTGGAACCAAGTATGTTGCCCAAGGTCATGCAGCTAGGAAGGGGTAAAGCTGCAATTGCAGCCAGTGTTTTTCTAATGTCATTGGCATGCTCTCTGAAATTCCTTATGTCACCTTTTGAGATAGCATGAAAGGAGAATGCAATAAGGGCCAAGTACATGTGCAAATAAACTATACGCATCCAAATGATTTTTTTCCTGACATGAGGTTAGATAATTCAAAGGCACAATGGCAGCTGGATTGGGTCTTGAAGGACGAGAAGGATTTTAATAAAGACTTGAGAACTGAGGAACCAACAAGAGCGAAAATACCAAGACACGCAAGTGAAGGGTGCATTTTGAACCTGTTGAGAATGTAGGGCACACGGCACTATTGAGAGAGGAGCAAGACCAGAATGATCATTTGCGACCAGTTATTTAAAAGTCCCATGAGAAAGATTTGGGATTCCATCTTGGACGTAACGAGAAAGCTACAGAGGTTTTGAGGAGGCAAAGGAAGTCACTTGATTTACATGTTTAGTTGAGAAAGAATGGGCATGCGATGGGCCAGAGAGACAAATGTTTGTGAGACTAACTAGAAAGCTATGGGAGTCTAGGCTAAAACAAAAACAACCAATGGAAAACAACAACAACCCAAACCCAAGAATATAATTGAGAGCAGAAGTGTTGCACAAGACAGAGTTTTCGGGATTTAGGTACCTGTACACAGTGGATGAGGAAGAAAAAGCTGCTGAAGGGAACTCCGAAAATGGGCACACGTGGTTATGGTGTAATGACATAATTAAACAAGACAGAGCATCTCAGCAGAGAAGCATTTGACGGGTAAGGGAAGGGGAAGAGTTCAGCTTTACTGAAACAGTTTTGAATGTGTGGAAAATGGCTGGAAATTTGTTCTAGAGCTCAAGAGAAAGATTAAGGCTTACGATTATGGATGTGCTCATTGGGTGATTTGGAAGGTTATCTCCATTTCATCCGTAGGAAACTGGAGGAAAAAACAGGAATGTGTACTTCCTTCTGATTATATAGCATATCAGTTAAAAAAAATTAATCTCCACCAACATTTAATGAGGAAAAGACTCAGTCTGTGTGGCTATTGCAAGACTTCAGTTTATGGAAGGGAAAAGAAATCGTTCAAATTCTATAAATATTCTGCAAATTCCCACGGATATCTCTCGGTATTAGAGACCCTTAACTCCTCCTGAAAGACTTTAGTAAAAATGCAACATCATGCGAAATGAGAATGTGAGAGTCCGGTGGGCCTAGGTGACTCATTTCAGCTTCTATTCAGACTTGAATCAACCTTAAAATAGGATGCTCTAGGTACGCCCATAATTCGGTATTCGTACCCTAAAATTTTTGCTGATTCTCACCATTGCTTTGTTCTTCAATTGAAGATCAACTTTGCCAAATATATTATTTCATGCTCTGCGTCCAGTCTTTTTGGAATCTTGTTGTTATTCTTTCTACGACTTCTTATGAGATTTCTCAGTAGAAACAGCATGTATCACAATTGGGAAATCTGTCTTTTCTCTCCAGTATTAAAAGGAAGAGATTTTTGCAGCTGTCATTTTGAAAATGAATGATTTTTTATGTCACATGTGTAGCATATTATCACATTATTTTAGAAACGCTGGGAGTATTTTAGCGAGTGTGTAATAATGCTGTGAGGGTAATTATTATAATTATTTAAATCATTTCCAATAGAGCCTAAGTGGATTTATGTTATTTTACAGTGAAACTTAGAGCTCTTGCAAGTTTTTTGCAGTCTTTTTGACAGTTTCTGAAGTTTAAGGATAGGAAAGGGATAGGAGAATGCCCTGTAGGTATTCTACGTATGATTGAGAATATTTTTCCAAGGTCAAGCAGGTCTTTCAATTTTATGTCCGGGGAGGTAGAACTTTTCTTATCAGCAACTTATTTAACATCCACAAGTAATCAGTTGATCATGAGTAAGTCAAATCCCTGTTCATTCATGAGGCAACTGATTTTTCAGTTCTAATACTATGCCTGTATGATAAGAAAAGGCACTCAGTATCTTATGGCCACTTCTATTCTTCCAGTTTGTAGCTGTTGTTGTTGTTGTTGTTGTTGTTGTTGTTGTTGTTGTTAAGTAATCTCTATGCCCAATGTGGGACTCGAACTCACGTCCCGTAGATCAAGAGTCACATCCTCTACTGAATGAGCCAGCCAGGCTCCCTGGCCACTTTTATTTGTCTAATGAGATTATTTGTCTTAGGAGAGTCTCATCTGATTTACATTATATACCACATAAGTAACCAATAATACCCAGTGTTTAAAATACTGTGTTCTATATGGATGCTATTAAGGTATCTCAAGAACATAACCTATTCTTTCATGGGAATAATTAAATGATGAGTTGTCAAAGGAGGCGGCAATGTAGTGAAAGTGTCAAATTTGGGCTTTTGTGTCAGACCTGTTTTGAGGCCAGCGTTGCCACTAACTGGTCAAGTTAGTCAAATTTTTCGATCTGTGGGAATTCTCAGTTCCTATAATAACACAGTTACAGCAGAAGGTTGTTGTAAGGATTAAATGAGAGAATGAATATAACGTGTTAACTTCAAAAGTGAGGGGTTTTTTTGGGATTTAGGTATCTTGACTATTTATTTGCTACAGGAAATTTTAAAGATCTCTGTTTAGGAGAGTAGTTGAGGGGCAGAGATAGTAATGCATGACGCAGTGTTTGTGCATGATGTCATAAGTAAGTTGGGCTTGGAGGTAAGCATGGTGATGGGATGGGACAAGGAGATTTCATTTGCATCCACTGACTTCAAGAAAGATGGTGCCTACCATAGAGAGAATACATGTGAAGAGGAAGCCAAGAGGCTCACTTAAAAACAATTTTGGGGGCAAGGGTGGGGTTTCGTCAATGGGCACACATGCAGTTTCAACCACCTGGAGAAAAGAGTTGTAAAAAAGAATGTTTTAGTAAGTTACTACTATGTGTTTTGTCATCTTATATATTTCATTGTATTTCCAGAGTCCTGGAATATAAGTATCATTGCATCAACATTGTAGATTAATTTCCTAAAACTTGGAAAACTTAATTTTCCCAAGGCTACACATCTAGAATGTTCCAAAGCCATAATTTAATCTCTCAACTGTAATTATAAAGCCCATGAACTTTCCATTCTGTAGTAGTGCTGCCTCCCTCACCTGCCTGTATGCTCTAGGCCTAGGACTGAAAGAAATGAATCAAGGAAGATAACACAATGGATGACTTGGCCAGGAGAATGTACTGGAAGGGCCAGTGGTTTCTCCAATATATGCAAAAAGACCCTAATCCTAGTCCTTTCTTTATAAGGTGCCAAGACACTGTACATCTATAAAGGCAATAGCAATAACCCACAAAAGTGCAGCAAACAACAGTACCCAAGGCTGGAACAGAACTAATCAGGACACTACATATAGACTGAAGGCTAGACACAGGTTTTGGAAGGGAGAGAGAGTTCTCTGAACCTTGAAGGGTTTTAAACACAAATCTACCCAGACAAGATAGACTGTGACCAAATTACAAACGGTCTGAATTCAATTCTGTAATTCTGAATTCTTTCCTTCAAACCTTGTAACTAAGAAAGCTTTCCCATGTTTGGGGCACATGGGTGGCTCAGCTGGTTAAGCATCCAACTTTGACTCAGGTCACAGTCTCATGGTTTGTGAGTTCAAATCCTGCGTCCTGCTCTGTGCTGACAGCTGGGAGCCTGGAGCCTGCTTCACATTCTGTGTCTCCTTCTCTCTCTACCCTTCCCCACTTGTGCTCTCTCTCTCTCTCTCTCTCTCTCTCTCTCTCTCTCTCTCAAAAATAAATAAACATTTAAAAAAATTTAAAAAAAACCAAAAACCTTTCCCGTGCTTTTAGATCTATCCATTTCCCAAACCCTTTGAGGCACCATTATGATTTGTTTGTTTGTTTGTTTGTTTGCCAGGGGTTTCTAAGGGTAAGTATCTGGTAAGATGTACAAGTAGCTTATGGGTCCATCAGTGGGTAAACAAATAGTCTTGGTAAGGCTCAACCAGCATAATAGGACATCACAAACACACAACTTCATAGGTCCCTCTAAGGACTGGCTTGGTGATGGCAGATCTGTGACTGGCCTCATTCAGTCCAGGGAGATCACTAAATTGGAAGAAGAGGGGAAAATTAGAGACAGCTCTGCACGTGGCACCTTCCTTCCCTACCCATCTCGTTACATGTTTTAGTCACTTATTGATTTAACAAATATTTATGAAACATTTATCTGTGTCCCAGAAACTATCCTGGAGGCTGAGAAAATGTCAATGATCATTTCTAAAAATGCCCCTGTTCTCATGGCACATATGTTTTTGTGGCTGGGTGGGCAGAGGATAGACAATAAACAGACAGAGATGTAATATAATTTGAGTTAGTGATGAGTACTTTGAAGCAAAATAAAGAAGGGTAGGGAAGGAGTAGAGGGCAACTGAAGAGAAGTGGCTGAGTGAAGGTCAAGGTTAAGCTAGGGTGGTTAAGGAAGATTTCTTTGAGGATGTGGCAGATGCTGTTTTAGCTGATATTCTAGTGGGGGGGGAGAAGGAAAGGTGGGTAGGAGGGAGGTGGCTTCTGGAGGACAAGAGGGTGACAATTTCAGGGCCATGGTTTTTTTGCACAGGGGAGATACAGAGAGAAGGGGCAATGATTTATAAAAGAAACAGAGAGAAAAGCTTGGATTCTCAAATAGGTGCTCATGTGTTTTGATCTCAGTGTCTTCTCCTAACTCCTAACAAATAAAGCCAGATAAACTTAGTGGCATATTGCTTTCATTTGAATATATCCTTTCCCTGACTCTTTTCCTTAATTTCCTCCCAGAAGGATGTGTTGTTGGAGAAGAAGTTAATTTAACTAGAAAAGCTGAAACTGGCAACGTGGAACCTTGATTCCCTTGCAAATGCAGCCCTGATTATTACAAAATCTGCCTATGACAGGCCTAATATGTCTCTCTTTACTGGTAAATTATCATTCATCCTGAAAGGTGTGAGGACTTAATCCTTTGCATTTAAGGAGCTCAGAAACTGAGCACTGCAATTAGAAACCCATTTCTTTCTTTCTCCTTTTTTTTTTTCTTATTTTTGAGAGGCTCCAAAAAGTGCTTAAAATGTATCCAAGTACCTTCCTCAGTGTGGCCTGTAGGCTCAGCTCTGCTGGCTGAGGTGTAACTGACTTGTGATAGGTTTCTCCCTGGTCCTCTTGATGTTGTTCATGTTTTGGGCAGAGCTTTGCTTGCTTAGTACCTCAGCTAAAAGCCAAAAAAAAAAAAAAAAAGTGTTTCACCTCGTACTATTTTCACAAGTACAGATATAGATACGTTAGGAGGCAGCACAAAGTCACGGCAAGAGTGATGCTGGAGTCAGACCAACTGATAGAGTTCTATCTCTCATAAGCTGTTGGCGCTTGATCAAGTCAATTTACGTCCCTGAGTCTAAGCTTCCTCTTGTCCAAAATAGAGCTAATAAGAGCTACCTTGCCTGGTTACTTAGAGGAAGATTTGAACTGTGGTACCTGGATGTCAGGTCCTGGATCTGGCTAAGTCATTCAGCTTGTATTAACTCATCCTTAAAATGTAACATCAAATGCTACAATGGTAGATGCAGGTCATGATACCTTGGTCAAAACTGATAGAATGGATAATCCCGAGTGAACCCTAAGGAAACATAAGGACTTTGGGTGATAATGATGTGCCAGCATAGGTGATCAGTTGTAACAAACCTACCGCTGTGGTACAGGGTGTCCGTGGTGGGGGAGGTTGTGCGTGGGGGGAGACAGGAGGTATATGGGGGCTCACTGTACTCTCTTCTCAATTCTTCTGTGAGCCTCATTGCTCTGAAAAGAAATTTTGTTAGTTAAAAAGAAACATGAATAAATATTAGTTGGACCACCCATCGATCATACATTGGATATCCCAGTATCCTTCCAGATATCTTGCAGGATTTGGAAAATTCTTTTATTTCACCTGGGCCTTCCAGGCTTTAACCTCTGTTTCTATGCATTGCCAACTTCAGCTCTGCCTTTTCCACCTGCCTGCTGTGTTCCTTATTAAATTTTACTGACCAGAACTCTTGCAGTCTGAACAGGAAAATGCATTAAAAGTTGGAGAGTAATGGGACGCCTGGGTGGCTCAGTCGGTTGAGTGTCCAACTCTTGGTTTTGGCTCAGGTCATGATCTCATGGTTTTGTGAGTTTGAGCTCCACGTTGGGCTCTGTGTTGGCAGCATGGAGCCTACTTGGGATTCTCTCTCTTTCTTCCTCTCTCTGCCCCTCCCCTGCTCACGCCTGTCTCTCTCAAAATAAATAAACAAATTTAGAAGAAAATATTAAAATAAAAGTTTGGGAGTAATGAAGGGGGAAGCACAACCAATCAAAAATGTTAAAAGTCTCTAGGTTATGCTTGCCAGTAGGACAGTTCACTGGTCTTTGCCCGCAAAGCTTTATTCTGCATGACTTACTGACCCTTAGGCCTGTCTCTCTGTTCCCCCCTCCCCACCCCCTTTTTTAGTCTCTCTGGAGAAACTAAACTGACCTTACATTCTTATGAAGAACAATTTAATTTTGGTTTGTTAAAGAAAACATATAAATTTTAAAAGCTAAAATCAGGACTACAAATGAACAAAAATGAACATGTGACAAATATTTCATTTAACTCATTTAATGAAAGGGCTAGTAAGATTTACAGCTGTTTCGAAAGAAAATTCAAAGAAACTCACATATGCATTGGCAAAATCGATCAATATTCACAGGACAATAAAAAAACTCTCTCTTTTGGACACAACTCGCATGTCTAGAGTCATTTGCATTTCCACCGGTGTTCTATAATTTACAGTTTTAAAAGAATTCAAAGAAAATAAAAGGAGGAGATAACCTGCAACGGAATGCTAGACAGACTCCCTGACTTTTTTTTTTTTCTCCTAATTTCAAAGTCTTACACAGTTTTTCCTGACATCTCACTCCAGCTTATCTGGATTATGCACAAACGGACTGTTTTCATAGTATCTCAATTGCCCATCAATTACACAGTTTAGCTAAACAAAGATCTATTCTTTCTTTCCAGAGAAATGCTGCTGCCTCTTTGTTTCTTTCTCCACTCTGTAAATAAAAGGCCTGGTGCATTGCACACATTCAGGAAGTGTTCTTTCCCCTCTGTTCCCAGCTCAGGCACTGTGTCTCAAGCACATGGCAGTGTTGCCCAGCACTGGAAGCATCCTACCCTCTCTGAATTTCCACCCATTTGTGCAGTTTCTGCTCCATCAGGAAGAGTGTTAAGTGTCATAAGAGATATAGGTGTCTGACGAAGCTCCGTGTGCGACTGCTTTCAACGTCTCTAAGTGACCGTCGCAGAATCTGCCACAGAGCCATGAACCATGTGCAAAGTTGAATTGACTCAAGGAAGTGAACTAGAGAGTGATAAGGTAAAATTGTGGTGTTAGGTGTGTTTATCTTTTGATCATCCCTAAATCTCCTTTTAACACCAGAAGATGGTCTTGAAGAAAATGAGGCATGAGTCAGTGGCACAGAATCTGGAAGGAAGCAGATGACATAGGACTGGAAGTCCTTTGAAATCTTTCTAATTATAGGTTTCACTGAGATGACGAAAATGACTTTTATCCAGTTTGGGAGGTAAAAGCAAGGGGACGTTATTTGTCTCTTATGAAATGGAAAAAGAATCCTATTGTCTTTTAACCCATTTGGCAGTATTATAATCAGTCATGTGTTTCCCAAAGTGGGTCCCATGGTCTAACCTTATTAGAATTGTATATGGATCCACAGCCTTGTTAAAAACAGATTTTTAAACAAGGCTTTTTTTTTCTTGGCATCACCCAGTATGTCAGAATATCTGGGGGCGATTGTCTAGAATCTGAGTTTTATTGAAGATCTTAGCTGATTCTTATGCCTCCTGAAGTATGGAAACTAGAGTTATAGAAAATATATTATTTTTATATGATATGGGGAACTCTCACTAATATGGCAGCAGCATGAAGTTCAGTGGAAAGAGAAACGCCAAAGCTTTCAGACAACCTAGGGTCTCAGTCACCTGCGTAAGTCTCTAAACTTCACTGGCTGCCGGGCTTATCAGAGAAAGGGTTGAACTAAATAATCATTATTTCTCTTCCAATCCTAGTTTGGTTTATTCTTGTCAGAAGTAAGCATGAAAATAACCTTATTCTGGGGCTCTTGGGTGGCTCAGTCAGGTAAGCATTCTGACTTCAGCTCAGGTCATAATCTTCTGGTTTGTGAGTTCGAGCCCCGCGTCGGGCTCTGTGCTGACAGCTCGGAGCCTGCAGCCTGTTTCAGATTCTGTGTCTCCCTGTCTCTCTGCCCCTCCCCCCATCACGCTGTATCTCTCTTTCAAAAATAAGCATTTAAAAAATTTACGAAAACAACTTATTCTTCTGATAACCATGTATTTAAAGAATACTGTGTATTTTATTTGGGCCTCATAGACATTAATTCGACTGCCTGATAAAAGAACATTATTGAGCAAGGCATCATACAGGGTTAACTAATATCATTTCAGGAACCATTAGTTATCTTGGTTCTATTTGTGTGACTGATTTTTGTGTGTGTGTGTGAGTGTGTGTGTTTGTTTTCTTTTGTGTAGGTATATGTAGCACTCTTCTCTTGAAAGAATTGAAGAGACACTCTTCTGAACTTCCTCCCTTGGGGGCACAGTGCGCCTGAAGCCTGAGAAAGAATTAAATAAGAATACAGGCATTCCGTATTATGGGAATAGGAGCCCCATTGTTCGTTCAGAAATAGACGGAATGGCAATGTTCACCCTCCCTTCTACTAGAGTCCAATTAATTTGGTTAGACTAATTTTTCTTCCCTTATTAACTGTCCTCTGTGCTTAATGGGACCAAATGCAAGATGGGAAGATGGAGTATTCAGGCATTTATAGGACTAATTTTAGCATCAAGGATATTGTGTGGGGCTGGGAGCCAGGTGCATTTCAGTCTTAATGAGGTGGCACCTCCTTGATGCTTTTGACCTTGTCCATTGTAGGTGGGAATTTGTAGAAACCATTTAGACAGCTTAAAGTACAGTTGACAGAACTGTCTGCACTATTCATCCTTATCCATTTTAGCGCCGCGAGAGCAGGCTAAGTGCTGTTTTCTGTAAATAGAAAGTAACATACATTTATCCAGTTATGGAACAGACAGAAACGTGAGTTGACACGTCCTCTTGGCTCTCTCACCCAAAACCTGAAATCAGCATTAATAAATAAATCCCAGGTGGTCCTTATTTTGCTTAGAATCACAACAAATTGACAAGTTTCTTAGAGTGCCACCAAACCTGTGGCCAATACAGGACAATAAAAACTGTAAATTAAAACTCATGAAAAGAAGGTCTGTGTCCAGGGTTGTTTCTTCCAGGGTACATCTCTGACCTCCTCTGCCAGAACCACCTGCTGGCCTACACCTCATCCCAGATCTGAAGAATCAGAAGCACAGATGGGGTCATTCCTATGTGTAAACCCTTGTTTGTTGACTTCGGTGGCCTACATAAGGATTATTTTTAAAGTGTTGCGTGACAGGAAAGATGATCGATGTCTTTGATCTTTGCTAATACTTGACCGGTCCTCCTCTTGAGTGCTCTTGAGACACATTTTGACTGAGATGATTGAGGTTTACAACAGTCCTATGCCATCCATCCATCCATCTATCCATCTATTTATCTATCTATCTATCTTCTCCCTAAGCTATACGTCTATACCTCTCACACCTTTTCGATGATAACATCATAGTAATAACTCAAAAACTGTAAAACAAACAAATGAAACTTTTCTCCACTGTCATTTTCCTGAGACACTGCCTTAAAAGTGAAGTAGACAATTGGCACAACCCACTTCAATAGAAAAGCTCTTCAAGAGCTCAGCCTGTGTGTGGGATAAGTTCCCTTGAGATGAACCTGAGATAGGTTGAATAATGTTATGGTTTATGGCTGTTGGGCTTAGTGGTAAGTCATTGACATAACAGTGATGTTAAAGAGTTGTTAGCTTTGTTCAGAACATTTCATTGACGTCTAAATTTCCCATGGAAGAAAAAGAAAATCTTTCCTTTCTCTTGGTTATGAATAGAAAATCGTAGAACGGGAAGACATGTGACTAGTGACAGAGTAAGGACTGGAGTCCGGGAATGCCATACCCTATTTTTGACTCATCCGTATAGTCCAGCCTCATTAGTTCTCAAGATGTCAGGAAGCCACTACCTGTAAAATGTTCGTGCCATTGCAATAAGTGTGTGTGCTGTGTTCACTTGAGAGGGGACAGCAATCACATGCTTTCACGTATTTATTTATCTTTTGGAAGTTCTAAATTCACTTCCCCAATGCGACACCCATGCCAGAGTTTTTGGACCACCATCCTTCCATTTGTTTCTCTTACCTGTTTATCGATATTTTACTATTTGCTCCTCACAGTTTCTTCCCCTCCGCACATACCCATCCATATCCCCAAAGCGTAACAGATGCATGGGTGTGTGAAGAAAGGCACAGAGAAGCATTGATAAAGGAAATCACTTTACTGCCAGCACCGGTGATCACATACTGTTGTCAGAAAGGCAATGGGCTCAGATCAGAAGGACTGAGTTGTATGGTCTCAGTTCTATTGACTAGCTGTGTTACCATGGACATTTTAAATATCTTGAGCTCAGTAACCTTATCTGAAAAAGATATAGTAGTACCTACCTGGATTAATAGGATGGATATCAACAGCCACTATGTTAATATACTTGAAAATGCAATTGTAGATTATTTCAGGAACGATTTAAAATGAAAAGAAAAGAAAACAATTAAGGACTTTTTTTTTTTGTATTACGAAAGCAGCCATTTGAGTCTAATCCAGAGTATTTACATTTTTACTAAAGGTTTATAAACCACATGGAAAAAGAGGCCTTCTTTTTTCCCCTCCTGAGAAAATAGTAGTCTTCCTAATGTGCTTTTCCCACGAGCTGTTCCTTCCTATCCTGTGTCAGATCACAAAAATATTTAGGACCCAACGATCAACCCAAGTGGAGTGATCACTGAAACCCAGGAGTCTGTCTCCACAGACCAGCGAGAGGGACAGTGGGAAAGCAGGTCAGATGGTACAACTCTAGCTCCTGGCCATTCAGTCACGTGGCCAACAGGACTGCCTCTTGTCCTGTTCTTGTCCGCCTCTGAAGGCTGCAGTGGGCATGCTGAGAGAAGCACAGGTTGGGATACCTCTGCAGGTGTTGTGCTAGAAAAATGAGCCCTTTGGGGCGCCTGGGTGGCTCAATCAGTTAAGCGGCCAACTTTGGCTCGGGTCATGATCTCGCGGTCTGTGAGTTTGAGCCCCGCGTCGAGCTCTGTGCTGACAGCTCAGAGCCTGGAGCCTGTTTCAGATTCTGTGTCTCCCTCTCTCTGACCCTCCCCCGTTCATGCTCTGTCTCTCCCTGTCTCAAAAATAAATAAATGTTAAAGAAACACACACACACACACACACACACACACACACACACAAATAGAAAAATGAGCCCAGCACAGAATACTGCTTGGGTGTCGAGTGCACACGATGCATCAGATAAAAATTAGTGTGATAGTTTTCCAGACCCCCAGGCTGTTCTACCCCGCAACCATGTAATACAATGCATGGAAGTGCAAATGCACCATCCAACAGAGATGGGTAAACCAGAAAAGAGTGGCCGTAGGGGCAATAGCAGGAGGAGGTAAAGCAGAAAGTCTTCAGTATTACAAAGCGGACTTAGATGAAGTGATGGTCTACAATGACCTTTTGGATAGAGATCAAGAAATATTAGAGCTGTATAAGAACGAAAATTAGGTGGGGGTAATTATGGTATCTTAGTCTATATCAATGGACACTACCTAGGACCACGAGCGAAGCCAGGATGTGATAATCTCTCAGTGAAAGAAGATTGGGAATTGTGGCAGAATCAGATGCAAATCAGTCTTATGTTACTCTACTAAAATAACACACACACCCATCTTTTCCTTCTTTTGAATTAAACTGTTTTCATTGTCTCTATGTTCCAAATTTCTGAATATCACTAGAAGAGAAATGACACTCTGAATGGATCCAACTAAGCTGTAGACAAGATTTTGGTGCCTAATGGATATTAACTGTGGAAGAGTCTGCAAAAACGTTTTGTTGCAACATTGACAATCCAGCTGCAACCAGAATAGGAGCTGTCTCCGGTGTGGGCATGCCACAAAAGGGTCACAAAAAAAAAACAATGTTGGAAAACATAAAATGGGACAAAAATGCAAGGTTTTGTTGCTAAAAATAACTCCTTACCACAAACACGGCAAGTGTTTCTTGAGCTGGGTTAATAAGCTGCCAATCGGCTCTCCTGCACCCACCCACTATGCCGCTTCTCTTACTGGGGGCTCCAAGAAATGAAGGACGTTAAATTTGTTGAGAAGTATAAAGGAGTGAACACATAACGAGGATTATTTAAAAAAATTTTTTTTAACGTTTATTTATTGAGAGACAGAGCATGAACAGGCAAGGGGCACAAAGAGAGGGAGACACAGAATCTGAAGCAGGCTCCAGGCTCTGAGCTGTCAGCACAGAGCTCAACGCGGGGCTCAAACCCACAAACCGTGAGATTATGACCTGAGCTGAAGTCAGTCGGTTACTGAGCCACCCAGGCGCCCCCCCCCCCTTTTTTTAAATTTTTTTTAACGTTTATTTATTATTGAGAGACAGAGAGAGACAGAGCGTGAGCATGGGAGAGGCAGAGAGACGAGGATTATTATTATAGCTACATCTAAAATAATCTTTGCCTCCTAACTCTTCTTTCCTAATGGAATCTTTTTTTGTCGCTTTACTAGTTTGTTAGTTCCTCACCTGTGTTTGCCTTTCTTCATTCAACAACAATCATGACTCTCCCCAACAGGTGCCACGTGCTGTGCATATAGAGTCCCAGTCATGAGCAAAACAAATTCCCTACACTTCATGGCACAGGGAGGAGGAGAAATTACATGCATAAAATTATGTGGCTGGGGTGCCTGGGTGGCTCGCTCTGTTGAGCATCCAACTCTTGACTGACTCAGGTCATGATCCCAGAGACGTGGGATCATGTTGGGCTCCATGCTAAGTGTGGAGCCTGCTTAAGACTCTCTCTCTCTCTCTCTCTCTCTCTCCCTCTGCCCCTCTGCCCCGCTCACTTTCTCTCTCTAAAATATATTTTAAAAAAATTATGTGACTGTGGTGAAGGATGCACGTATCACTATGAGCTGTGATAAGTGTAAAAAGGTGCAGGGTCCAGCAGAGGATGTAAGTAGGATAAGTTGTTTAGATTGGGGGGATCAGGGAATGCCTCTTGGATGAAGTGGCATTTAATCTGAGGCCGAAAGGAAGGGTGGAAATGGGACAATGTAAGTGTGGGAGAAGAATATTTCAAGCACAGAGAACAATATGTGCAAAGACACAACGGGTGAGACAGACTAGGCACATTTGAAAAACCAAGAGAGAGCCAATGTGACCCAAGTCCAGTCTATAAGAGGCGGTGGCACGGCCAGAGGAGAGGCTGGGCTGGGAAGCTGGGGTGGCCTGTGTGACAGCAGGACCAGGATGAGCACGTGGGGCTCCTCTCCCGTGGGATACCTGAGTCCGCTGGTGTTCACTTTTCCCTCCGTGTCATCTCTTACCCGTGCCCCGCTCTCTTCATGATTGTTTCCAAATCCCTCACGTCCAGATTCCCCAAACAGTCTTATCTTCTGTTGGCTGCCCCCATTTCCACTTGTTTCTTTAGTATTTCATCCAAAGGTATCCGTGAACAAAAATAACCATGGCTGAAACACACAGTCATAATAGTACTTAAAAAATGACAATGATGTAGCAACCGGACCCAACGCTGCACACAAAATGGAACATGTGTATTCAGCAAGTAGCACCAGGCGGTGGACTGGCTAGGCAGATTTGAGCCTGGGGTGTCTGGGAGCAATGGCAGGTTAGCCTCCGGGGTGATGGCTTTCCAAGCACTCCCAGGCAACCTGGACTAGCAGGAGACAGAGGGGCACACCTTTTACTTCTCCTCGCAGTAGGATAGGCTGTCCCCAACTCGCCACTTGCACAGTAGTCCGTCATTCAAGCACACGACAGAGGATTCCAAAGCGCAACGTGTCTCCGGCGGACCTTGGCCAGCATAGGCTCGTGCTTCCTTGGCCAGAGCCCCTGGATTACGAGCTCCCGAGTCTGGGAGCCCTGGCAACATCTTGTGAGACTTCAGCGGAGGCCTCCCATCGACACTGGGTGTCCTGGGGGGTGGGAGGGTTATTCTTCCTGGTGGATCTGCTCTTAATCTTTTAAATTCTCTCCTTCCCTCGACACCTTCCCCGGTCACTGCCTCCCATACTAAGATACAGGGTCCTTAGGGGAACAGGTATCAGCAGGTGTTGACAGAGGAGCTAGACAGGGAAAACAACAACAACAACAACAAAAACCAACCACTTTTTTCCTTAAGGAAATTTTCAGTGGGCACTTATATATTTTATTTATTTATTTTTAAGTTTATTTATTTATTTAGAGAGAAACAGAACGCTCAAGCAGGGGAGGAGCAGAGAGAGAGGGGAACTGAGGATCCAAAGCTCTGTGCTGACAGCAGAAAGTGGGAGGATGCCACAGACTGTGAGACCCTTACCCGAGCCCAAGTCAGACACCTAATGGACTGAGCCACCCAGCACCCCCAGTAGGGACCTGTGTATTTTAAATTTCTGCCCGTAAAAATATCCATTCTGAAAAAATTAATCTGATTGCCATTATTGCCAACTTGGAAAGTTTTGAAAATGGTTAACTAAGGAACTCAAAATTTAGATTATAGGGATGAAAAAGCAATCCTGCGGTGAAGTGCATTTTAATCCAGAAAGAATTTGCCCGAAAACAATAATCAACTAATTAATAGTATTTTATTATTATCACTTTTCAATAATCAACCTTCTCAAGAATTTGCCTGAAATCAATAATCAACTAATTAATATTATTTTATTATTATCACTTTTCTATTCCTCTTTGGAAAATATAACCGTGGCAGTCTCAGCAATTGCTATAGTTTTTTTTTTTTTATGGAGACTGTATCTGACCTCATTTCCTTTCTTTTGCCTGTCATTTGGTTATTTATATCTAAGGTGGGAATATTAGTTGTAGATCCCATAGGGCACTGAACAGTAGAAATTATCCTCTCGATTTAAATATGTGAGTTTAAATACAGCTCCAGGTGAGACCCCTGGGGGTTTTGCAGCTAGAAGAATGTTCAGCCACCACTCATATTCCCCCCCCCCCACCTTTTTTTTGCATATTCTACATTACTGTCTTCCAGATCTAACACAGGCTTCCCTAGAGAAACTCTCATAGGAATAAAAAGAGAACTAATAAAAATAATGCTTAGTAATATTATTTTTTGGCAGTACTTTTCTCTTAACTCATAGGTTCACACCAAAAACTAATGGCAAGCAGCAGGTGTCAGTCCCTGTGTAAGGAGAAATTAGCTGCTAACCAGAATCCCTGGGATGTGATCTTGCTGGGCTACAAATGTGCAGAATTGGTCTGGTTAAATGGTCATTCTAGGTCTCATTTTTTAAAAACATTTTTTTAAAAAAAATCGGGTAATAGCATTGGTTTGTTGCTTTTGCAGTGAGTGGTTAACCACAGAAGCAGAAGACTGATGAGAAAAACAGTGAGGGAGACTGCGGTGGGGTTGAGGCATTGGTTTTCAGACTTCCTTTGGAAAATAAGATTGTCATAAATTCTAGATACTGAAAGAGTTCAGAAGGTGTGTATCTCTCTGTTCTGTCAACTGCTGGTCCGGCTTTTTTCTTTGCCTCCCTCCCCACCCTCACTCCTCTCTTGACAGAAGTGATCTGGGGGAGTAGAGCTCTACTTCACAAAATATTGGTCTGGGAAAGAGTTGCTGTCCTTCTCTGATGAAGTTTCTTGGCTTTTGGATGTAGTTATAGATGCACGCTTGGATTTCTAAGATCACCATGTCTGTGCACAAAATAAAGCTAGTGTCCTCGAAGATTTTTTCCTTAAAATAGATGACCATATTCTATAGAGTCCAAAATAGAAAATTTCCAGTAATTAAAAAAGAATGAGAGTCAACCCATTTAGGAAGTTTGGGAAACTGAGTAATTACAAATAAGATAGGGCAGTTAGAATAGAAAGAAGGAAACTGATATAAGGGATATTCAAGAGGAGAACTATCTGGGCTTATTGACCATCTGCATATAAAAAAATTAAGGAAAGGAAAGTGTTAGTGATGCTTGATTGCTTAGTTAAGTGGGTCCCATCAGCCAGAAAAGGTGTATCAGTCAGAGAAAGTAGGGTCATGATGTTGCTAACAAATAAGCCCCAAATCGCAGAGGCTGAAAACAGCAAATGTCTGTTTCTTGCTCAGGCAGTTTGGCAGTGGGATCTATGCCTCCTACTCACTCAGGGACCCAGATTGGGTGGGGTTGCTATGATGCTGCTATTTCAACATTTCCCTCCATGTACTAAGAAGAATGGAACATGGAGACTAATGCAGCGGCTCTTGAATCCATTTGCATAGAAGCAACAGACACACATTCATCTGCTCATATTTCTGTAGCGTGACTATACTTCTCATTAGTGGGTAGGGAAATGTGACCTTCCTATAGGTGGAACAGCAAGAAGACTCAAAACTGGTGGCTATGGGGGCACCTGGGTGGCTCAGTCGATTGAGCGTCCGACTTCGGCTCAGGTCATGATCTCACAGTCTGTGAGTTCAAGCCCCGCGTCGGGCTCTGTGCTGACAGCTCAGAGCCTGGAGCCTGCTTCAGATTCTGTGTCTCCCTCTCTCTCTGCTCCTCCCCTGCTCATGCTCTGTCTCTCTCTGTCTCAAAAAAATAAATAAAAACATTTAAAAAATTTAAAAAAACAAACTGGTGGCTATGAATGTTTCCCACCACCCTAGGTAGAACAGAAAAAGTAGATAGATTGGACAGGGAGACCACAGTGATGGAAGTGGTCTTAGAGGCTGGTTTGCAGAGTGTGGGGCAGCATGCAAAGGAGAGAGGTACCTTGCATGTGGTGAATTGGGGGTTTGCTTGAGTCAAAATAAGGATACAGCATCCAGGTAAGAAGGAAGGTACTGCTCAGTAGCTCAGGAGAGGAAATCTGGCTGGGGGCAGGGGCAGGGGCAGGGGCAGGGGTTGTGATTTTGCATCATCAGATACTGTGGTACTTCAAGCCATGAAAATGTATGGAAGTTCACAGAAGGAGTATGTCAAAGGAGAAAGGAAGAACAGAAACATGACTTTGGAAAACTCCAATATTTAAGGTACAGCTAGAGAAAAAGAGCCAGAAAAAGATAGAGGTGTTTAATTAATAGTGATATGGAACATAAAACATTTGCCAAATTAAAAATAAAAAGAACATGGAGGTGTGTGCATATTCCATATTTGCTTGGGTAAAAATAAGGGCCTAAGGGATCACAATTCTGCCACATGTGATTTCCAGCAAGCATGCTACACATGGGTATACATGGTCCCTTGGAAAGTAACCTTGAAATAATTTTGTCTGCCAATCAGTCAGCAGCAGAACAGAGCTGAAAAGAATTAAATAGCTCACACAGTGAGGGAAGCAATCTTGTTAAGTTGGGTTTCTAAGTGACCCCTGACTGACATACCTCAGACTTGGGAAGTCTTTGGCTTTCACGGTGTGGAGGCTGATATCTAAAGAGCAGCTGGTCTTTTTGGTTTAATGATTACAAAAACTACAAGAAAAGTGAACTTTCAAAGTTAGGCTTGAGAGAGCCTCCAAAAGCCATCCTTGCTGCTATCAAAAGCCAGTTACTCTGATGGGCTGAGGGCTAGACACTGGAAGAGGTCATATGATCCACAAGGCAGAGCCAAGAGGTCTATGATTTAAGTGGAGATGGAAGTTCTCAGAGCTGGGCAGCCTGGAAAAATCGGGTAATGAGATAAATCTATTATGTTTGTGATTCCTAGGTAAAGACTGTTATTTCAAAGAGGTCATTAATTATGCCACAGGAAAGCCTGGTCCTTGGGGGGCCAATCCTAGGCGAGCTACTCTGGGGACCGCACCCACAACTCTCCCCTCTCAGGCTGGGGAGATGATCTTCTATTCAGTTTGTTAGGAACAGCTGTTATTTGGGTATATGTAGTTCTAATATCATAAAAGCGAAGAAGCATGATGAAGTGAAACACTAGTCAGGAGGCAGCAGAGAGATGCCTGTGAGAGGTGCGTTTTCACAAAGAGCCTGGGAAGTAGGTGGCAAACAGAGCTGGGCTGACACTTTTGACTTTTCACTGGGGTCATTGGTTATCAGTCATCTCTGCTCCATGACAGTCATCCCCACACAGGCAGTAGGAACTTAGTAGGCAGCCAAAAAAAGAAGAGGTGCTCTAAAACACCTCTTAGGTGGGAGGGGAGGGAGATTTTCTTTCCATCTTCAGACAGTGTTGGCCTGAGGAAGGGAGCAACCAGAGGGCAAATATTGTCCTGCAACAAAGCTGTGCAGGCAGTAGTGAGATTCACTTTAGATGGGAAATTGAAACCAAAGGTGGAGAGGGCAGACTTTCCAAGACAGAGCAGATCTAAAGAATAGACTGGCGACTGAGTTCAGTGAAAGAAAAGTGTCAGCCACCACCCCAGGTCCTCATGGGTGAGTTATGATTTGTCCGTATCTATGGGTTAAAATCCTGCCCTGGTTTCATACCCAAGTTCACGAGAGACAGGAAACGTAGTGGTAAGCTTGGGTACCTATCTCACATGTCCCTGCTCGACACATACACAGGAACATAGAATAAGGTCTGGGCCTCACTGGCCCAGTTATGATTGCTCCCTTATAATATTTCTCTTGGAGGTTTATTGCTGCCAAGAAAATGAGCCATCTGGCATTCCTAGGTATAAATCCAGGGACACAGGGTCTCCCCTAACTCACTGTGCTTCTTTTTCTGGCCTGGATGGGCCTGTATACTGGCTCTCTCTAGCCCTCAGGATGGACTAGGTTATGTTCAAGTAATAAACTACTCCTAAATCCCAGAGGTTTAATAAATGTATATTTATTGTTCCTATTAGAACCCATTTCAAGGGCACCTGGGTGGCTCAGTTGGTTGAGCATCTGACTTTTGATTTCAGCTCAGGTCATGATCTTGCAGTTCGTGGGATTGAGCCCCACGTTGGGCTCTGTGCTGACAGCACAGAGCAGGCTTGGGATTGTCTCTCTCTCTGTCTCTGTCTCTCTCTGTATCTCTGTCTGCCACTCTCGCATTCACTCTGTCTCTCAAAATAAATAAACGTTAAAAAAAATGAACCCATTTCAGTTGCCGGGAGCTCTGCTCCACCAACTTCCTTATTCAGAGATGAATACTACAGAGATCTATACCATCTGGAACATTACCAGTCACTGTGACACAGGAGAAGAATTATGTTGAATAGTGCACTGGCATTTGTAGGCTTTTTCCTGGAACTCACACATGTGTCCTCTGTTCATACTGCTTTCCTCAGCCAAAACAATGCCCATGGCCAACATAACTTCAATTCCAGTGGGGTGATAGCCTGCACTCAGAAGGAGCAAAATTAGAAATGTTGTTGAACACCATAACTATTATCTCAGCTACTGCTTTCAATTTCAACTAGACTTTTTCCCACAGGACAAAAGCTATGCCCTGACACCTGTTGGGGATTGACTTTTGCTTCTGTATTTTTCTTATTGCCACCTCTGTGCAGATTAGCTGGAACATGATGAAATGCCTGTCAAGAATTGTTTGGATCCTTTATCACTCTGTTCTGCCCACTGTTGATAAACCTTGTGACTTGGAACTTTTAACAGCAAAAATTTTTGAACTCCTGGAAGAATATAGTGCCCCCCATGGACATAGTGCTTGGCTAACCTGGTTATATTTCTAGAGTAAGTCTTTGCATTGAATTGGTTCTCCAGGCTCTGCTCTGTTCTTGAGTGAGTCCTGAATTCATTTTTACCCCCCTTCTCTTCATTTCTTTCTTGACTGGGATGACATGTAATGCCTTATATCCTTGTTGTGAATTGACCATAAACAGGTCAGAGAGATACAGGTGCACAATGGAGTTTGGAAACCAACAGCCTTTAGAGAGATGTCCAGAAGAATGAACAGAACAGGGAAGGATGGCTCAATCAGTACAGAAGAGAAAGTGCCTTTAGAAGAACTCTTCAAAAAAACCCTTTAGAAGATGGGTGCCATTTACATTTGCACCAACATCAACAATTTCTAATCCAAGTCTGAGTAGCTTGGTCTACTTATCCTAGAACCGTGATTCTAGAGTGAGCTCCCTGGACCAACATTATCAGCATCACCTAAGGACTTGTTAGTAATGCAAATTCCTAGACCCCTACTCAGTCCTGTTGAATCAGGAAAGGCAAAGAACTCTCACACTTGGGTCTGTAAACTTACCGGTTGGCAATTTCTCAACAACATCCCCATAAATGAAGGAAAATATTTTCTACTCACAGGATGGATTAGGAAAGAGGCTGGAGAAGCATGCCTAGAGAAACAAGATGTGAAAGCAAAGAGTGAGGAGTGTTCAAGGATATTATCACTTCCTGCCTGAAAATTTCCTTCCTGAACTCCTTTGCAAAATGTCCTTGCTCCCCATACATCTTGAACAGTCCAAGAGAAATATTTTTGCTGGCACTTTAAGGCTGGGTTTTGGGTATTCTTTATCTTCTGTCTGCATCTTTGGCCCACCTCTTTGCTCTGGTCATTACTGCAGGAACCAGTTACTACAAATGTAGAATACCAGAAACTCATCTCTAAAGCAATGCCTTCCTTTTGCTTTTTACCCTGGGGATTCTTTGCCATGTATAACACTTGCAGGGGCTCCACTGGGCCATTCTGATACATATTCAGGCTTGGAAGTATAAGAACATCAACTCCCACTTGGGACATTTGACAAAGAGAAGAAAGGAATTGGAGGGCAAATGCTCCCTTGGTCTCTGCTTCAGGTAGATACTTTTGGGAGAGATGTATATTTCTCAGGAAGTCCTTGTTGGAATTAAGTCTTCATTTCCCAAGGCAGCTTAGTTTTTACCTAATGTTCTTCTTCTGTTTCAGGACCCCATCCAGGATACCACATTACATTTAGTAGTCATGTTATCTTAGGCTCCTTTGTGAGATTTCACCATTGTAAAGTTACTCTCTTCTGAGACAGTCAATACAACAGTCTGGGGACAAACCCTGTGGGTTTGGAGTGCTCTCCTTCAGGAATCGGTATGTACATTGAACCAACAGCTGATACATGAGACTGTGTCCCCAGTAGTTAGAAACATGGGTCAAGGAATCAAAGGATGAAAGTAGGATTGGTCCCTCTCACAATCTTTCCCAGTGGCCCACTTGTGGAATTTGGATTTTCCATTTATGCATTCTTATACATCATTGGTTTGGAGGTCCCAGTTCCCATAGAAGAAAACGCTTACACAAGGGGATGAGTAAGGTTCCCTTTGGAATGGAATTGACTCTGATTATCAAGAGAACCTAGATCATTACTATATATAGTGGCAGGGGGTGTATTCTATGAAACTCAGTGGTTTATTGGGTGTCTCTTGCTGTTTCCGCGCTTAGTAGGAATGATGAGTGGACAGTTGTGGCAACCATGGCCTGATAAATGTAAGGCAATAAAGGCCTAAAATTTCTCAGGAATAAAGGTTTGTGTTATCCTATAAAGGAAAACCCTTAAATTCATTGGAGATCTGGTTGAGGGTAAGGAATATTTGGAATGGATGGTGGAGATAGGAGATGATAAATACAAATTTTGGATTTGGGACAAACTGTAGCAGCAAAGACTGTAGCTTATTCCACTAACAAACTAATATTGATCTTTTGTGAAAATTGAGCTTCCTACCATACTGAAGGCTCCATGATGGCATGAATTTATGTAGGGCATGAGTGGAGCCAAGTGATTCAAGGGATGGATTGTGTTAGATTTCTTTGGTAGACTTCTTTGTTAGATTTTTGTCTTACATGGCCTCACTAAACTTCAACTGCACTGCAGACTTCTTGGTTTCTGCCCCAGGACTTTTCTACTACTGTTAGAATGTTAAAAGGCACCCTCTGGGCCTTTCTGGTACATGTGAAAATGTGGACTTCCACTATGAATTGAAATCTCTTGGAACAATCATTTACAACAGGACAATGGATCTCCACTGTATCTCTAGTTGACAATTCTGACAATTGTAGGATTCTTAGAAATTCCCAGCAAAAGCAAGCTCCTATTACCCACATGACTGACCTTGATATATCATATTTATATTAGGTTTTCCTTTTTTTTTTCTGTTTCACTCTCCCCCCAGATTCTCCGTCTACCTCTCTTGGCTTACCAGGTAAACTGCCTATTCAAACATCCTTGCATCAGGCTCTGCTTTTGTGGTAATACAAGTCAAAACAGATGAATAGGTTTGCAGGGGCCTGAGGGAGGGGGAAAGAAAATTGCATGAGTAGAGGAGTTTGAAATTATGTGAAAAATCTCATTGTAACTCAGGAATTAGGTTAAAAATCTTTTTTCTCAAATTCTATAGCTTAGGTAGATTTTTTCCCTCTTTGCTTTCTTCCCTCCACAAATTTTCATGAAATCCCAAGTAGAAGTCAGGCACTATATGACAAGTTCTGAGGAATACAGAGTCATGATCTTCATGGCCTCATGAGATCTTGGCACAAAGAAGAAATGTATGGCATACTGTGTGTATGCACACACCCCCCAGTGCACTGAGAACTTGGCGAGGGAGATGGGGAAGACAGGAGTTATATTAAAAATGACGTTCAGGTCTTCTCCCATCTGATCTTGGGTTTATACTAAAAGGCCAGGTATGAGCACAGGGCAGCTAAGTGAAAACAAAAATCGCTTGGCTGTTGCTAAATTGCTCTCACTAGAGAGACAAAACCACAGACACATGTATGATTGGCGTATTCACTCTTCTTTCTGATGAGACACTTGAGACCTAACAATTCTCTCTGCCTTCCAAGCAGGCTCCCTGCAATCCACTGCCCTTGCCTAGATCACTTAGGCTCATTAGCCCCCAAAATGTGACCATCATGCACAATCATCAGTTGCTCTGAAATAAACTAACAAGGAAATAGGAAATTACCCTTACAATTCTCCGTATTCTTCAGAGTCAGCAACTGACTTGTAATCAATCAACAGCATTAATAACTAAGGTCAGATGTACTGACATTTACCAAGTGGGAAAAATCATATGATCAACCGAAGGCATTTCCCTGTGGCGCTGTGTCCACACCAAAGCAAGTGAGTATGAAGATCCACCTACACATGTCTCTAATCAGATATGTGCGCACACACACACACATACACACACACTGCCTTCTGTTTTAATGGGAGAGAGAATAGTGTTATGGAAAAGACAAGATGCTCTTAGTTAAAATGTCTGGTTCTCTACTAGCTTGGCCCCTTGGTAGGTCGGTCTCTCTCTCTCTCTCTATATATATATATGTATGGGTATATGCATATGTATAATGTATATGTATATGTATGTATATATATATATATTTATATTTAATAATTCACTGGATGTTATAAGTATTATTATGTGTTTCTACAGGACATATAATAGATATGTTGATAAGTGATAAATGTTATTAAAACAACTGAATGAAAATGTATTTCATATGCTACAAAATCTTATAAAAAGACAGATGTAGGGAGAAAATTGCATCTTGAGAGAAACACATGAAGTAAACTTGCAGAAGATGGAACAATCCCAAAGAAATCACAGGCCTAGGGGAGAATCCCACATCCCACCCAGCACTGGGAGCCTGGGAACCTAATTCTGTTTCATTTATCCTTTTTTTTTTTTTTTTTCACTATTACAATTGATAACATTTTTGCCCATTCTTAGGGTTTCAAATTTTCCTGAGAATGGAGAAACTGTCTTTGCCTTCTCTTTTTCTTTTCTCTTTTTCCTTTTCTTCCACGGTTTGGTTACTGGAATTCTATATTTTTTTAAACTGCTTGTTCAAGTATCCTGTGCTCTGAGAAGTGTGTCCCAACCTGTAGCCCTCAAGTTCGCTTCCCCTCTGGCCTCCTGTAGCATTTATGCCCTGCATCACCACCCATGTCGTCCTTCTCTGGTGTACTTAGTGAAGACATAAAGAAGGTCTCTCCAGCTGGGCTGTTAGCATATGAAGAACAATATCTTATTTGTCTTTTCTTTTCTGATGCTAAGTATAATCCTTCACATGTAGTGGGGGCTCCATAAATTATATATTTTGCTATTGAGGATGGTGATATCTCCAGGAGATATTATGCTGTTAATAATCCCTTCTGAAACCTTCCCAATGTGCATCTCCATGGAGATGAGTGGAGGGCACACATCTACATTATTGCCTGCAATTGATGTAATAAAATTTCTGACTTTCGTACGGTCCTTAATATGATTTATCTCATGTCACGTAGTATCTATAACAAAACACTAATAATAGGATCCTCGAACATCTCTGTGAGGTGGGAAAAAAGTTATATTATTCCTATTGGACAGATAATAATAACATTTAATGAGGGTTTACTGTATTTCAGGCATCCTTTTAAATGTTTTTCATCTGAAAACTCATTTAATCTTTCTAACAACCTTATGAAGTGTGCACTATTATTATCAGTTTTATTTTACAGATGAAGAAAGTGAGATGCAAAGGGTAGATCATATTTTGTACACAATTATTTACCCTTTTCCGCGTAAGAGGATCATAGATCCCTGCCCTTTGCCATCTGACTCGCTTATCCTTCTCATGGTAGGAATATACTTCTTAGCACATTGATACTATCACTTAAGTCAATGAAATGTGAGTAGAAGAGACAGTAGGCCTGTTTCAATCATTTGCTTTAAGAGTCATTCCCTGCGTGGCCATTTGCTTTCTTATAATCTGCTATGAGACAGAGACACAGACTCTATCTCAGTCTGTATTCCTCAGTAAGGAAGACGCGTAGGGTGGAGCCAACATGTAGGGTGGAGCCACCTGTGCCATATAGCACAAGTCCTGTAAACTGCCTAAGACAGGAATTTTAAGTAACTTGCCTATGGTTATGTGGTTACCAAGCGGCAAAGCTCAGATTCAAAATCAAGCCCTTCGGCTGGCAAAGCCACCTATTTAACCACCACACAATTGTGCTTCATAAGCGATAAAGATTCCGAGGCCTGGAGAGGTAATCCTTTTTGCTTGTCTAAATCATACAGGAAGTATTTTACAGAGTTTGGACTGAGACTCTAAGTCCTGAGCTCTTCCCGTGACCCTGTCAAGATTGTGACTTGGTGAGGTACTGTCACCATGCCTGGCAGGCAGTACTTTGTTCCTATCACACTAGGAAAGTTTGGAATTCATTCTTATTCTTCGTGGCCCAGCTGCAGAATGATCTAGAGTCAGCAGCACCACCTCGTCAGCATTCAGGCTCTGTCTCTGTGGCCGTCCTCCTTCTTGGGGATTATTTATGAGGGATGAAGGAAGAGGGGTTGTGCAGAGTTATTTGTTTTCTGCGAAGCTAGGGGATTGGAAATGTTTTAGAAACATAACTGGTTGACACAAAGGATAAAAAGTTAAACATACAGAGCCCAACATGTCCTCTCTGGGGACCCCTGTCTGGCTAACAGCAGGATTCACTCTGACAGTGTACCGCAGACTGAATGAGGGAAAAAAGACAACCCTGTACAAACAAAGGCTTGGATACAATGGTTCTGAAGGCCTCATACTGAGTTCTGCGTGAGTGTTCAAGATAAAATGCAGTTTGAGTGCTAGTTTGGGTCAAATGCAGTGACAGTATCTGCTGGTGTGGGGTCAGAACACTTGAGAACTGAATTCGGGACAAATACGCATCTCCCTCCCTCTGCCCCCACAAGTGCGGGCTTCAGGGGAATATGACAGAGAAATGACCACTGCAACAGTTTACTTTAAAGCTTTTTTCTATTTTTACCCTTTTGTGATACTGAATACAATGGGAAGATTTTGATAATATTAGATGATCAATTTACTAGTGCCTTGTAGGTTACAGAATCAGAAAATGGGAAGGTTCCTTTGATACCCCATCTCTTATAGTGGAAATTTGGATCAGATGGTCTGTGGGCCGGATATGTTCAGTGGGCTTGCCTGAGACATAGTTTCAAGTAAATAGCAAGTTGGGACCGGTAAACAGATTCCCAGGGCAATGAACTTTTTCTCTATACCTTCTTAGGGAAAGCAAAACCGATGGCCTGTTGGAATAGGAGTCATCACATCACATAGCACAGATAGAAAGAAAACCATTTTGCACCCTAAGATAAACTTAGCAAGACCACCCTGTCTTAAACTAGTTCCCCCAAATCCGTGAAGCCCTGGGCTCTGGTTAGATGCTACTCTGTAATGAAAACAAATGAACTTTTGCGATCCTGACTTCTGTAATTCTGTGATTAGCCTTGCAGTCAGGATAATCACATGATGGCACTGGTGTTTCCCCACTGAAAACAGGCGAATTGTACCTCGGTAGGTTAGTTTAGGTCTTTGAAGAAGCAGATGTGAAAACTGGATTAGAGGTACAAGACCTTTCTTTTGGGAAATGTCCATATGTGATTCAGGATAAGGGAACAGGAGAAGCCAAGGAAAGCCTTCAGAGCATGATACAAGTGTGACACCCATGGAAACAAGGAGGGAAGGAAGGAGTGGGAACAAAATCTCAGCCTGCAGTGCAGTCCTGTGAAAAGCTTGCCCACACTGATGGGGAGTCCCTGAGCCAAATTCCTGTCGAAGGAATTGTCCATTGGGCAGGAATTACCCACTTCTAGTCTACTATTATTCTCAGTGGCTGGTGAGAAGCATCCCAGGGGAAGCATGGCTTGGTGTAGACACCACAGTGGATTCAAAGATGTAGTGTCTGACTACTGCCAACCATCTATCTTCGCTGCAGTGGGTTCTCTGGAAGGAATACTGAGCCTACAGACTTTGGGAACCTAATGATTTTTTTCCCCTTAAAACCTGTTGTAACCTTTATTTGAGGATCCACTTCTTCAAAGGCTAGAATTCTTTGCAAAGCATCACAAGGAAGAGTACTTTAGTGCCGTTTATACTTTTGTCTCTCATATTCAAAAATAATTCAGTAGGTGCTTATTAGGAGTCAGCAGTTGTAGACGCTGGATATAGCAGTGATAAAACAGAAATGTCTGCCCCCATGTAATTCTCCACATGGGAGGGGGCAGACCATAAATTTATCTATGGCTTTGAAGTGGTTTGTAATTATTCTGGAACAAAATAAAACAAGTGGGTAAAGAGTGCCAATGGGGCATATTAGAAGAGTAATAGAATGTTTGAGGTAGATGTCTCTGAGAAGTTGGTATTTGGATAGAAACTCAAAGGAAAGAAAAAGAACCATGTGTTAGGACAAAATTCTACTGATATTTCCACATATTTTGAACTATCTTTTCAAGGACATTAGAGTAACAAACAGCCTCAGAAGCTAGAAATCACATGTCCCACTGAATTGGACAGATTCATTTCCTCAGTTGTATAATAAAGATGGACCATATCTTCCTTTCCTGGAGAATTTCTAGAATAATGAACTCTCTTTCCTCTCTCCAGAAAAGACTTGCTTTTATTCCAGGATAATAAGGTAATCTCTCTTTCTGGGGGGTAGGGTGGGCAAATTTTATAGCAATCCCCTTATAAGACTAGGAGTCTCCTACATTGAGTGTTTCTCAACTGTGACACAAACGTGTTCACTGCAGCAGCCTGAGGCTGTTCTCATGGCCCTCGTGGGACTTGGGTGAGGAAGGGAACTAAGGCCAGCATCACATGTATACTATCTGCTATGTGCTGTGAGTAATGAACTGTCTAAACCCATTTTGGGCTTGTTTCCTTACTGGCCAAATTTATGGGAGTCAGTGCAGAATCTCTGCTGCTGCTTGGGGATTGCTTGACCACTTGGCACCATGTAGATATTTAAGGGAAAAGCATTTCAGGCAGAGGAAATTGCTAGTGCAAAGCTCTTGAGGTGGAAGTATGACTGGTTTACTTGATGAATGGCAAGAAACCCAATGTGGCTGGAGTCAAATGAGTTGGGAAAACAAAAAAGAGAGTCCAGAGAGGAGTGGGGATGGGGCAGATTGTTTAGGACTTAATAGAACAGTGATCGCAAGGGCTTTGATTTTCCAACCTCGCCAAAACAGAAGTCCATTGGAGACGTGGAATGGAAAAATCTGGCATCTTACAGGAAGTTCTGTGATGAGAATGAAGTATAGGAGGGGAGGATAAGAGGCAAAGAAACCAGTTAGGTAGTAATGGCAATAAGGACGGGAGCTTTGACCAGCACGGTATCAGTGAGTACGGTAATATGTGGATAGACCTGGGATATCTTTTGAAGGTGGAATAAACAGATTTGCAGATGGATTGGACATGGATTTTCTATAAGGAGTAGATAAGATCAAATAATTATTTGGCCCCAAATTCAAGGATCACAATTGCCATGCATTAAAGTGGAACAACTGTGAGTAGAATATATTTGAGGAGAAGAAACATCAGTAGTTCAGTGTGAACAGTTTGAAGTAAGACATCAATTAGACATCCACAGGCAGCTGTTGAGTAAGGAGATAGGTTAATGGCCCTGTCTCAAGCAACAAGTATCAATTATAGTTAGAAATTTGTGAGCTATCATCATAATGATATTACATAGAGATAGGGTAACGTTTTTTTTTTTTATTAACATCTGTGAGGCAAAATTCACATATAATGAGCCGCACATACTTAAATGTACAAGTTAATAAATTTCAGAATACGCATATACCCTCATAAAACTATCATCACAATCAGTAGGATGGACATATCCATTACCCCCAAACATGTCTTCATTCCTTTTTATATTTCTTTTATCTGCCCCACTCCTATTCTCAGATCAGTGGCTACTGATCTGTTTTCTATCATTATGGATATGTAAATGGAATTGTGCAATATGTTCTCTTTTTTGTTTGCCTTCTTTAACTCAGTACAATTATTTTAGGTTCATCCATGTTGTCTCATGCATCACGGTCTTCTTCCTTTTTATTGCTGAGTAATTTTCTAATGCATGGAAATAATGCAACGTGTTTATCAGTTCACCTTTTGATGTATATTTGGCTTGTTTCCAATTAGGAGTAGTATCAATAGGGCTACTATGAAGATTTACATGTAAGTCTTAACTCCTACTTTTTTTTTTAATTTTTAAATGTTTATTTATTTTTGAGAGACTGAGAAAGAGCATGAGCGGAGGAGGGGCATAGAGAGAGGGAGACACAGAATCTGAAGCAGGCTTCAGGCTCTGAGCTGTCAGCGCAGGGCGTGATGCGGGGCTTGAACCCATGAACTGTGAGATCACGACATGAGTCAAAGTCTGAAGCTTAACCTAGTAAGCCACCCAGATACCTATTTAATTTTTATTTTCTAATTTGATTTTTTACTATTATTTCTAAACATAAGACCTTTGCCAGATTCATAGTTTGTGAATATTTTCTCCAAATCTATAGCTTGCTTTTTTCCATCTTTTAAACAGGATCTTTCATGGAATTAATTTTTTTTAATTTTGATAAAGTCCAGTGTATAATTTTTAATTTAATTTAATTTAATTTTAATTAATCTAATTTTATTTTATTTTTATTATTTTATTTTTGGATCATGTTTTTAGTGTCATGTCTAAAATCTAGTTCTGGGTCCCAAAGATTTTGTCCTATGTGTTCTTATGAAGGTTTTATAGTTTTACATTTTACATTTATTTTTTTTTTAATTTTTTTTTTTAACATTTATTTATTTTTGAGACAGAGAGAGACACAGCATGAACGGGGGAGGGTCAGAGAGAGAGGGAGACACAGAATCTGAAACAGGCTCCAGGCTCTGAGCCATCAGCACAGAGCCTGACACGGGGCTTGAACTCACGAACTGCGAGATCATGACCTGAGCCGAAGTCGGACGCTTAACCGACTGAGCCACCCAGGTGCCCCTACATTTTACATTTAAATCCACGATCCATTTTAAATTAATTTTTGTATATGGTGTGACATCTAGATTTTAAGATTCATCTTTTTGTATATGTGTTCCAGCACCGTTTGTTGAAAAGACTGTCTTCCCTTCATTGAATTGCTTTTGAGATATTTGTCAAAAATCAGGTGGGCACATATGTGCTGTTTTTAATTAATTATACAATAAGTCTTAACATTGGGTAAAATAACTGTAGCTATCCTAGTTCCTTCACCTTTCCATATAAACTTTAGAATAATTTGTCTGCATCTATTAAAATCTTGTTTAAATTTTGATAAGTTTTCTTCTCTATTACTGCATTTAAGCAATTTGATTATGATGTGCTTTGCATAGTTTTGTCCATGTTTCTTGTTTTTGAGTTTCACCTAATTTCTTGGAACAGTGTGTTTACAATTTGCATCAAATTTAGAAAAAGTTTTAACTATTACTTCTTCAAATGCTTTGTGTTTCTCCCCTTTTATGGTTGCTAATTGTTCGTATATTAAGTCATTTGGAGAATGTATACTTTTTTTCACTTTTTAAAAATTTATGTCTTTCTCTCTCTGTCTCATTTGGGTTAGTTTCTATTACTGTGTCTTCCAGTTCACCAGACTTTTCTTCTGCAATATCTAATCTGTAGTTACTCTCATATCATCTCAGTTGTATTTTTCATCTCACATGTAGTTTTCACCTTCAAGTTCTGTTTGAGTGATTTTTATATCGTCCATGTCTTTAATGTTTGAAGATGTGGATGATAGTTACAGTTGCAATTTTAATGTCCTTGCTTGTTCCTTCCAACATCTGCATCCATTCTGGGTTGGTTTTGATTGATTAATTTTGCTGTTCACTCTGGTTCATACTTCACTGCTTCTATGCATGCACAATATTGTGATGTTTATTTCAGGGGTGGTGGCTATTTCTGTATACTTATGTGTATTTTTGAGCTTTGTTCTGGGATGTAGCTAAATTACTTGGAAACAGTTTGATCCTTTTGGTTCTCCTCACTTTTAAGATTTGTTAGGTGGGATGCAAGGAGTGCTTGGGCCTAGGGATAATTATCCCTCATAACTATCTGAGACCTTTCTGAGTATTCTACTGCATGGCCTGTGAATCATGATGTTAGTGGGGGTAGGTACTATTTCTGGGCTGAATTTGAGAGCCCAGATACTGTTTCCTCTAGCCCTTCTGGGTGGTTCTTTTCTCAGCCTGGGATAATTTACTCATATACATGCACTGGTCGGGGTGACCCTCTGGAGATCTCTGACATTCTTCGTCTGTGTAGGTCTCTTCTCTTCTAGCTACTTTTATGTCCTAAGATTCTCAGTTCTGGCTCCTTAACTCAAGGACTATCCCAGGCTTTGCCTGGTTTCCCCCTCCCTGTATTGTAGCCTGGAAAATTTTCAAGGCAATAAATTTGGGAAATTGTAAGGCTCATCATGTTAATTTTCCTTCTCTCAGAGATCACTGTTCTCATAGCCTGATGTCTAGTGCTTGAAAACTTGTTTCACATATTTCGTTCATTTTTTTGGTTGTTTCAGGCAGGATGGTAAGTAAAATCCCTGTCACTTCATTTTAGCCAGAAGAAGACATCTAGGTAATATTCTCCCCTCACATCTCACTCCCCTTAGTAGTTTGTAACTTTGGTAGAATAGGACAAAGAAAGTCTAAAAATGAGAGAATTACCTTTAAGAATGACACAATCTTATTCACATTCTCTGTCCTCTAGGGTTTCCAGGCTACCTACGTGAATAGAAGAAGGTAGCTAAATAAGTTCGATTATGAGATGTTTTCTTATCTCAGAGGTGAACAAATAGAAAGATCATACAACTTTATGAAGAAGTATCAGAAAGACAGGTAGTATTCCATCTTTGGGGGATTTTGTCAGTCACTGGCAGTCTATAAGAAGTTTTCTTACTTTGGCTGCAAAACTTGTCCATTGGACATCCATATTTGCATGTCCAAAATCAGTGAGCATAGTCAAAACTGAATCTTCATTTTCTGCAGAATGTCTTCAGAGTGTCCCCCTTCCTTTCCTCGAGTCTGCTTTCTCCAGTTTTCAAACATTGACATCTTATTTTTTGCTTATGCTTCGAGGTGTATTTATTCATTCACATTGTTCTGTTTTTCTTTCCTTAAAATCCACACATACACACTGAAAACTCCCATTATCACGTTCCCATTGTTCCAGACTGATTTGCTTTCCTCTAATTCTTAACAAAGACTCCTGGTTAACCTCTGCACTTCTTGAGTCCTCAGCCATAATCCATTTGTAGGCAGCATTGTTATATCAGACTTCCCTATTTTCCACTTTAATCATATCACTGCCTTTTCTTAGCATTCAGTTCCCACCAAAATATGACCCGAACTTTCATTAATTTTTGTGCCAACTCCTGCTACTCTGTTTTATTAATGAAGCCCTTTATTTATTTATCAATTCAACAAATATTTATCAAGTGCCTACTCTGAGCACAGTGCTGGGCTTATGGACACAAACAGTATTCCCTACACTCATGGGCTTTGTATTCTAATTGGGGAGCCAAAATAATTCATTTAATGTGAGTTTTAAAAAAAGGTATGTAACAAGCCAGTATGTGTTTGAATTCAAAGGCTAGTATAGAAAACAAATACAAGATGATTTGGTAATTTGGTAGGAGGGCTCACTTTGGACTGGAAAGGAGGGGGCTGGAGACTTTATTGAGGATGTCAGTGACAAGAAAAATGTCTTGAAGGATAAATAGCATTTGTTCTAGTGGGAAGAAATATGAGGGGAAGAGATCTCATTTATGGCAAATAGTATAAGGAGAAGGAATATGGTAGACATGCTTGGTTATTGTATTAAAGTAGTCCAGAAACTACAGTTGGAAGTTATTTCTTGAGGGAGTTTGAATATTCTACTCCATCTTATAAAAAGAAAAATAATAGTCATTGCAAGAGTTGCTAGTTATTAAGCTCTTATTCAGTACTGGGGTTTTTACATATTATCTCATTTAAATCCTAACAGTATTTCTAAACAGGCAGTATTATTCCCAGTTTAGAAATGAGAACAGAAGAATCTCAGAGATTTTAATATTTTTTTAAATGTTTATTTATTTTTGAGAGAGAGGGAGACAGAATACGAGTGGGTTAGGGGCAGAGAGAGAGGGAGACACAGAATCCAAAGCAGGCTCCAGGCTCCTAGCTGTCAGCACAGAGTCCGATGCAGGGCTTGAACTCATGAACTGTGAGATCATGACCCGAGCCGAAGTCGGACGCTCAACTGACTGAGCCACCCAGGAACCCCAAATCTCAGAGATTTTAAAGGACATATAATGATATTGGGATTGAGACTGAAACCCAGTTATTCATGATTTTAAGGCCAAGATAGGTGCTTTTTCTGTTCCAGTTCACTGCCTTCCTCTGAGTGATGAGTTTCTGGTGAAAGTCAGAAGGCTGGAGAAAGGCTCTAGAGGGAGAGAAAGTCTGGAATAAAGTAGGGAGACCAGTTAAGAGTATTTCAGAGTGAATAAAGACTATAGCCAGACTAGTAAGAGGGAGATGAAATATATGAGAAATATAGAGGTTAAGATGAATGGGACTAAAAAAAAAAAGTAGCTCACCTGGCTGATAGAAATATCTAGGTAAGGGAAAGGAAACCCTTGTAGGGAGTAAGTTGTTAAGATTGATTTACACCCTTAATTTAGGGAAGAGTGAATGAAAATGTCCAGACATTGGGGACAATATGACTGGTGTTTGAGAAAAAGATTAGATTGGCACTGGGTGGGCAATGATGTGTCACAGATTCCATGGGCTTGTGATTGGAATAGTTTCCTAGCAGAGAGGGGGGTAAAAATGAATGCAGTTCTGGAAGCTAAGCCTTGGGAATGCCTTCATTTTGGAGACAGAAGAAGAAATAGTATATATAAAAACAAACAAGAAGCCATAATAACAACAGATGCTTTGCCTAGGGATTCAGACTAGTTTACTTTCAAAGATGAGGCTTTAGCTTAAGAATGACTTCGTCGCTTTCATGGGCTCTAATAGTGACAATATAATTTCTTCCTCTTTTGAAGTGCTATGGTATAATTATCAGTTCTAAACAAGTTAGTGCTTGATTATATTCTGCCTTGCATTGTTCTCTAATTATTTTTTTTTCATGTATAACTCTTGTCTCCCTAGTCTCAAGACCAGAGAACATGTCTTCTGTTTTTTATATTTGCTATAGTATTTGATAATGCTGAGCACATAGTATGCACTAAGTAAATACTTATGTTAAAAAATATTTTTTTTAACGTTTATGTATTTTTGAGAGAGAGACAGAGTGCGAGTCGGGGAGAGGCAGAGAGAGAGGGAGACATGGAATCTGAAGGAGGCTCCAGGCTCTGAGCTGTCAGTACAGAGCCCGATGCTGGGCTCGAACCCATGAATGGTGAGATCGTGACCTGAGCTGAGGGCAGACGCTTAACCGACTAAGCCACCCAGGCACCTTGAGTGAATACTTAAATTTATATGTAGGATGTAACTGAATAAAAAGATCTATACCGATGTAGCTGTTTCAAGTTTTCTAAGTCCTGAAAATAGACAATAAACATAAGTAATACTATTCTTCATTATCTTACTTCATTCTGTAAATAAAGTGGAACCATCAGTGGTAGAACCAATGCTATTATTTGGTGTTATTTAGTCAAATCAGATATGTGTTAAACTCCTATATACCAAGCACCAGGAAGCACAAAAGACATCTCCCCAAAACTACTCTTGTAGCAAGAAGATGTGAAGATTTACTTTAACATGTAAATTTAGATATCATTCTTGGAAAATTGAATAAAAATGTTCAGAAGACATTAGGAAAACATTATCAGAACTTAAGAAAGAGGTTAGATTGGCAATTAAGCAGTCTGAAGATGGGGACCATAAGACCCATGACATAGATAGGATAATTATTTATATTATAAATAGTTATTTATATAAATAGTTGTATATATAGTTATTTATATTATAAATAGTTACTCTTTATGTGCATATGATACTATGGCAAAGTCTGTAATTATTTGAGGACATTGATTTATAAGCAGCAGTTCATGGTAATTTAGATAATTTAAAGGATTTCTTTTGTACCTGTTGAAAATACTTTTCAGACAGCTACAATCTTTAAGAAATTTCATCCTATTTAACTTATAGGTCCAACAACTTGAGTTAAAATACCACTAGCAAATGATGCATGATTGTGGGGAATCATAAAGCTGCAGATTAAATCTAATACTCAGGGGAAAAATGATCATCTGTCTGGCCATATGTTATTCAATCAACAAACACTTACTGAGAATCTTTTATGTTACAAGTGTTGCTTGTATAGTATTGTTAGGTACTAGGACCATGAGGAGCCCAGATATTCTCAACTACCAAGTTTCTGAGAATCTAGAAGAGAGACAATCAAATGAATAAACTTTATAGTACAGAGACTTCTGATATAGGAGAATTCAAGAGGCACAGACTTAGGAAGACACAGGGACTTCACCTTTAGTCAGATGTGAATATGCTATCTGGTTTTACCTCTTCCTGAGTTGTGTGAATTTGAGCAACATATTTAACCTCTCTGGGGTTCAGATTCTCTGTGACACAAGGAGAATCAAGAGTACCATGCAGGCTTCTTGGGAGCATCAGAGACGCTGCATTAGCTTTCATAACATGCTGCCTAGTATAGGGTGGATGGATCCAGTAAAGATTGCTGTCCTGCAAATGTCAACAATGATGGTGGTGGGGCTGATGATGAAGCACACAAAGAGATTAGGGAGGGCTTCACAGAGGAGCAGAGGATTAGTTGCCATAGTCCAGACCTGCCTAAAGAAACATATCCGCATGAATGCAAATAAATTCAAAGTGGCTGGAATGAAGTTAACTGTAGGATAAGGATTATTTTGTTACTGTTTTAAAATCAGGCCTCTAAAGGAGCTTCCGTATATATAAAGTTAATTTTTTTCTTCCTCAAATAATTGAGAAATTGTGTTGGAGAAAATGTCAACAAGAAATATTATTTAGGTAGAGCTCAGAAGGACCTTAGAAATCCTCCAACTCTACCTCCTTACTTTATTAATGAGAATATTGAGGTCTGGAGTCGGTGGGGGGTCTTGGGTAGGGTCATACCAGCTTGGGAGTGCCAGGGCTGGGATCCGAACGGGACAACCCTGACTTAGTCTGGTGCTGTTTCTACCATACCATTCTACCTGGATAATGAGAAAGGAGTGCCCATTAGCACACGTAGATTGTTATTATTGTAACGGCATGTCAAATAACTTTCCATTTCTTTGACATTTCAAACTTTTCACAAAACTTTCACATCTTTTATCTCATTTGATGGTCACGATAGCCTGTGAAGTATTTAAAAGTAATTTCACTTGAAAAATAAAAATAACACGTACAAATTAGGGCAGGCCCTAAAGAGAATATGTCCAATTAGATGGAGGAAATAGTCATAATTCTCCAATACTGTCTTCTAGGCCAGAGAAGGAAGAAAATATGATAGAGAGACTTATGGATAAGGTCTTCAAACATTTTAGATTCCTTGAAAAAGTCACAATTTCTAGGGTTGAATACATCAAGGGTCATGAATTTGCCATAGTGTGACTCTGATGGTCAGAGAACACGTACCTTCTTCATTTGGCCTACTCAGGTCTCATTCTGATACCACACTGCTGGTTAATGAGAACAAAAATTAATTTGGGTTCAACCCTATATAATATTTGGCCCATACTAATGATTTAAATCTTCCCCTTCGGTAATGCCAATTCTCTCTAGAAAATATGTGGTCCCTCATTTCCCTGTACCTTCACCCAGAGAGAGTACCTAAGGATATGAGAGGAGAAATGTGGTTTACACAGACTTGGGGTAGAATTGAGGCTTGGGTCTATGGAGAAGTGCCTTCTGGCTCTAGGGAGTTATGGACTCATGTTCTTATCTGCAGGGCGCTGTTTGCCTTGCTGGGATTCCTGATTGGAGTCTGTGACTAGTGTAAAGAGAAGTCTGTTTGGTTACTCTTGGCTTGGTTAGATCAGGGCCTGTGGGGAAGGGAAATTCTGGCTGCTCAGGCCTCAACTTCATTTTCACTGACATTATGAGTCCCTTGAGGTCTGGCTATAATTGTCATTCAGCTCCAGCTTGGACAGGCTAAAAAGCACCTGTGGCAGATCGCAGTGATAGCTTCAATTCCTTACCCTTCCTGTTATCCAGGCCCTTTGCCATTGGCTTTGCAATTGCTCTCACTAGGAGGTGGAGTCTATTCCCAATGCCTGCCCCCCCTCTGCCCCCAATCTTGTGGTGACTTGTGGTGGACCCTTGTTGTAAATATAGGTTCTTTTCTTCTGTAAAAAATGAGGCAGGATGATGTTGTGTCGCTTCTGAGCCTAGGCCCTCAAGAGGCCATGAATGTTTCCTCTTGCTCTGTCGTGTCCCTGCCACTACCATGATAATATGCCAGGGCTAGCCTGCTGGAAGATGAGCGCCATGTGGAGCTCAAGTAGAGCCAAGGTGACTAATCCATCCAGCCCAGCCTACATCATTCAGAAATCATCTTATCCCAGAAATCCTATCAAGTGCAAATCAGCAACCTAACTGATCACCATATTCATGCGTTACAACTACTAATTGCCTTGGGCTATTGAGGTTTTTTGTTGTTGCTATTTTTGTTATACAGCAAAAGCTAACTGATAAACCATCTCACCCCCAATATGGCAGCTCTCTCTGGAAATCTTGCCAACTTCCTTGCTTACTGTTAACGTCTTTCAGCTAGATGCCAGCAGGAACATACTTGTAGTTGAAGAACCTGTATTTATTTCTTGTTGTCGTGAGGAAAGTACGGAGTGTCTCAGTAAAAGGGTGTTTGAAATAACCTATTACAGAATTTGGTTTCCATTGGTTAATTTGGAAGATGGTCTAAGTAAGCAGAGGCTCCTTTTAGATTGGGTATGAAAAAGCAAATGCAATTCCATGATTGGGTATTTCAAGACATCTTATCGATAGAGGAGAGACTACAATGAGAATAAAGCTTTAATTGTAAAGAAGCAGCAGTCACTCATTTAGCACAGGGACATGTTAGGTGTTTTGTGTTGCACAGTGACCTTGTTTTTGTCTTGCTGTATCATGGTCTCAGAGCACTGTCCCTTGACATGGTATTCTGGGAGGTCATTTGTATCCAAAAGTAAATAAACTGGCCTGCCTATGAGCATCAGACCAGCTTGTAATAACACCGAGGTCTGGTTGTGAATGTCAGACGAGTTCTGGATATCAGCGCCTGGCTTTTCTCTTTCTCATTAGCTTGGAAATCCTTCCAGGGGACGCACAGGAATTTGTGAACTCTATTGAAGCCATATTTGGGCCAAAGGAGATTCTGGGGGGTTAGATTTCACATACCTTCTCTTTTTCTCAACTCTTTGATTTTTCTTGGTAGCTTTTACCCTGATGGAGGCACTCGTGGGTAGGTATGTGTGGAGGCCTTGAGGTGATGATTGACAAGCAAATGGAGTGATACTGGGGAAACACTCTTCCTCCTCTTTGCTGGCATGATCCTCTGTTACCTAATGCCCCTCTCCTGTTCTAGGTCACAGGCAGGAAAATGAGGGGCCCTTTCTCTCAACTTTTATCTGCTTTTGTCTTGTCCCTCAGCAACTCTTGAGCTACGAAGGGTGTTTATTTTATTTTCACTTTAGAGAGGCAAAATAGTGCAGTGTTATGAGCTCCCAAGACTTCCTAGCTCTGCCACATGCTAACCAGATCTTGGACAGAAAAAGCAATCGTTTTTTCAAAATATTACGCCCCTTACAAATATCAGTGATTTTTTTCCTCCTCACAGTGACTGTCTCTGCTCATTCTTCCTGTCAGTTATTTCCCTGAGGTGTCTAAGGGGAAGATGAAGTTGGGGGAATTATCTCTGGTTTTGTAAATATGGTACTGAGTAGAGACCCAAAAGTGTCTGTTTCCCTAAGCTGTGGCTAGTCTTTCAATAGACCCTTTAAAATCCATCATATCTCTCTACTAGGAGGATTAGGAAGAGTGGTTTCCTCCTGAAACCCTCTATGATCTACAGAAAAAAAAAAATTTCTCCTAGTACTATATCTTTGACTCTATGTAGGTCAAATAGACCCAGAATGGGGACAGTGTGTTGTAGCCATTAGAGTGCTGAGCACAACCTTTGGAGTTAAGCTGCCTGGGCTCCATTGGTGACTTCACCAAGAAGAACGTGAGCATGAAGCATTTCCTAACCTTTCCACACCTCAGTTTCCTGTATACAAGGTATATGTGTGAAATCAAAACCTGCCTTGTACATGAATGCATTGTGATGATCACATGACTGATCTGCCAAAAGCACTTAGAACAAAATCTGATATCTAATTAATAAAAAGAATACAGCCTGTGAGAGCAGTGCCTGCCATATAATGACACGATATAGATATTTACTATGGCTATTATTAATGCTTTTATTTATAAACTAAGACTCCCGTTCTATTAAGACAAGGTTTCTTGCTCTTTCCCTGACCTGTATCATAAATATTCCTTGCCTAAGAGCCATCTCTCTAGCCCTCCATTCTAGGGAATGGAGCATGGGTGGTGGGTCCATTTTTCCGTTTTCTAGATCTTTGTTCTCTGTGTGAACAGCCCCTTTAGGGTACTTGTATGTGATGGATGCTTAGTAATTATTTGTTGCATGAATGAATAGTCTATTCTATAGTTCCTGACTTTTCCTTCCTTTATTCAGGGCTTAGAACTATTTAGTAAAATATTGCATGAAACTGTTTTTTCAACTCTGAGAATACCATTGTAGACTGATTTCCAGTCTCCTGAGAGACAGTGGCAGGAAGGTGGCTGGTAATAAGTTTACTATACAAACTCTGTCCTTTGCAGAGAACAGGAGAAATGTCAAGTGGATTTGAATTCACTTAAACTGCAAAGTTATTTGTCCATCCTGTCCATTTCTTCCTCTTTTCTTCCTGCCTGAAAATAATAAGTATTTCTTCGTATTTACACATAACAGAGGGACTCACTGATGGATTGATTCCGTTTCTATTACCTGAGTAAGAATTGATTCAATTACTCCTCATTTAATGAAAAGTCAGTGTTGGAGAGTAAATGTTGGAGACTTGGATGCTAAGAGTATGCTAGGAAGCCAAGAACCAAGTGAAACAAGAAGAAGGGATGCCTGAGCATCCCCTGAGCTTACTGCCTGGAGTAGGAGAGGTCAAGTGGATTGAGTTCCATCTCTCTGTCACTGCTCTCTGTTGTCATAGCACAACACACATTTTTGGGAATACTCTAATGTTCCTGGCTGGGAAGAAGTTAGGAAGAATAATCTAGAGATTAAAGAAGAGAAAGGGGAATTTCTAGTTTCACTTAGAAGGTATAGCATCCTGGGGCACCTGGGATACTTGGGTGGCTCAGTTGGTTAAGCTTCTGACTTTGGCTCAGGTCATGATCTTGTGGTCAGTGGGTTCGAGCCCTGCATCAGGCTCTGTGCTGACAGCTCAGAGCCTGGAGCCAGCTTTGGATTCTGTGTCTCCCTCTCTCTCTCTCTCTGCCCCTCCTCCCTTGCTCTCTCCCTCTCTTAAAACTAAATTAACATTTAAAAAAAAAGATATAACATCCTAAGCCAACATCATAATCATACCCTTCAAAGCCAAATGTGTGTCATCCTGGGCTCAAGGGAACAGTAAATGTACTATTCTGTCTGTAGCTGACCTGCCTCTCTCAGGCCCCGGTCTTTCTCCAGGGCAGAGCGAACTTGCACCACTGCTTTTTAGGTGGAGGGACAGCTCAGCAGCGTCACAGGGCGGACGAGGGATATCTGGTAACGGCAAAGGTACTCTGAGGAGCTGTGTGGTTCCCAGCCCACAGGGCAGGAGTGAGAGGGAATGGCAGCATGCCTCTCCTGGGGACTGGGTGCTGGCACCACAGTGCCACCTGTGGAAACCCAGAAGGTCTGAGGGAAACTAGAGCAGTAGTCTCTGTAGCAGATGCTCATGTTCATTGGCCTTCAGGGAGAATATATGATTATTCTCCTTATAGTTACGTTTTAATTCATTTAAATACACACACACACACACACACACACACACATACACACACACACACACGTGATATGTTCTAAGATTTTATACAAATCATTTACTCTTAGGGTAGGAAAGGACTTTCAGTGTTGTTCATCTTGTTCAATACTATCTAGCCCAGTGTCTGGTTGGGTAACTATGGCTGTAAATCAAAACTCCCTAAAACTTGGGGGCTTAAAATTAGTAAGTGTTTATTATTGTACATGAGTCTATGGGTCTGTTAGTTCTGCTGGTCTAGGTTAAGCTCTGCTGATTAAAGTGAGTCTTGTTTATGGTCCCTGTTCAGCTGGCTGGTCTAGAATGGCCTTACTTGCATGTCCTATTGTTGGATGACAATTAGCTGGTGTGATGGAGGTGATTATGGCTCATCATCCAGGAGGCTGGTCTAGGCTTTTCCTCATCGTAGCTGGTGAAGATTGTAAGAGAGCAGGCTTCTTGAAGCAGAGGCTCAGAACTGGCATAGGTTACATCAACCATATCCCATTGGCCAAAGTAAAGTCACAGCATCAGTCCAGATTCAATGAGGTGGGAAGGGGGAAGACTACTCTCTGATGGGAATAGATGCCACGTCATATGGTAAGGGGCAGGAATATAGCAAGGGGAATAATTGGGGCCATCTTTATAATTGGCACAACATAGATGATGATCCCAAATACCTTTTTGCCAAATGAATCAATGGCCTTAAAGGACTCCTAGTCCTTGTCACCGTGTGCTTCAGTGCTCTTTACTACATCTTAACCAAATGGTTACCCAACCTTTGCTTGAGCAACCAGGTACACTAGGAAATTTTGCTTTCAATTGTAGCCCTCTTCTTCTGAAGCCAATAAACTGAATTAAACTGAAAAAAAATTATTTACCTATTTGGAGCTTTGTGTCTCTGTGGAATATTGGAAGGTCTTCAAAATTCCTAATAGATTTAACAGTATATATTCTTTAATGAGATTCTGTGCATGGTTTCTGAAACAAGGATCACATTTCCTCATCTTTCTACCTCTCCCCTCCATTTAGTACAAAGGCATCATGTATTTATGAGGACGGGTGCCTATGAAAACATCTACTCAGTTTTTGTCAAAGACCCAGAGGTCAGAAGTTGATGAGCTCCAGACAGTGTATTTTTTATATCACTTTCATGATGGTATCGGCTATAGAACATTTCTTGCTGCATGAAAAGAGATACTTCCAAAGAAGTCATTTGGCATTTCCAAGGGCTCTGCTGACATTCTGAGTTTCCCCTGTGGCAATTCTATGAGGTCAGTAAGGGTTTTCCTTCTTCTTAACTTACAGAAAAAGGTGTAGATGCAGGTGGAATGGCCTAGTTCAGAGGATATGTCAATGGTTGAACTCGGATAAAAGCTCATGGCCTGGGGCTCCTTCAGCTAGCTGACCTGTGTTTATATTGGTAGGCAAAGGCAGATTGAAGATTGAGTCTGTGGGCTTGGGTTCTACCCTGCAGCTCTGACACAGCTAAGAGTCAGAGCCTTAGCCTGTACAGCGAGAAGGGATTACAGAAATCTTCCGCTTTAGGTTCTGATCTGGTTGTGAAATCAATTTAGTGGATCGTAGGTTCACGTTTTTAAAAAGTGATATAAAATATAATTAAAAAGAATAAAATAGAAAATAAATTGAAATCATATAGTAAATGTTAATAAAATGTATTTTATATAAGTAAATGTGTATTTTATATAAATAAATATGTATTTTATATAAATAAATATGTATATATGTAATAAATATTTTGATATAAATAAATATGTACCTGTATGTAATAAATAGGTATTAAAGTAGTGTATACCTATAGGTATATAAAGTATTGTCCTTTAAAGTATGATTTCTTGTTATGGGTCATGTTCCAAACATTTTTAAAGCCATCGGTGTAGTCTAGCCTCCCTTAGTTTAGAACCCAGGAAATTTAGGCTCAGGGACATGAAGTGACTAGACCCAGGTCACACAGAAGGTTGGTGGCCAAAGGTAGGCTTAGAATTTAGGTTTCCTAATTCCCATTGAAGAAAACATAACAAAGTGGAAAGAGCAGCGGACTTTGGTTCAAATAAAAGTTGGCTCAAACCTTTGCCCCATTATATACTGGTCGTATAATGATTGACAAATAGCTTATCTTTATTTTACAAATGAGAAATCTGAGGCTGGGAGAGGTCGAATCTTACATCTTAGGGTTTAGGTTGGGGGTAAGTTAAATAAGGTGATATAGATGAAATAACTAAGACCTGGCTCATTTGGTAAATAATTTTTCAGTCTAGGTATCCCAAAGACTACCATTACTCCACTAGAATTCATATTTGAATATGATGATTTTAATATTTATTATGCCAAGGTTTAATGATTTCATATAAAATCATATAAAATATGTAAATAAGAAATAGGATATTATATATATATTATATACATGCATATATATATTTGATCATTAAACCTTGGTATAATAAGTGATCAGGAAGCACCTGAGTAATTCTAAATTGAACCTAATGCAACAAATATGTGCTAGGACTTCTAAAGATTATAAGGAAATATACAGTTAATCTAGTAGAAAAAAATGAGACATATACACATGGGAAGTTACTCTGCAAAACAAAACAGGACTTGATAATTGTATTATATGAATGGCCCCTCAAATAAATGTTGTAACATCTCTGATGAGGGAGAAATATAAAGGAATCGAAGAGGGCTGCCTGAAAGGGTTTGATTCTGTGATATTTGCAGGATTAGTAGAATTTTGAGAGTCATGGGAAGATAACATCATGGGAGTGAGGGAGGGTATAAATAAAGGTACAGAGGTGGGAGACTTAATGGTTTAAGACATATTCAGTTTGGGCAAATGGAAACTACAGACACAGGAGCAGGAGTAAGGAAGCCTGGGATCAAATTGTGGATGGCCTGGATTGGAGGCTCAGGACTTGGGATGCCATTCCCAGTTGTGGCATGAGAATAGAGTATTTAAACATGATGAATTCTGAATTCAGTAGGAGCACATAGTTTCTTGGAGATGAAATGTCTGGTTCAATTTTTAGCATGGTAGGCTAAAAGGTCACCAGTCATTGTAGCCACATATCACTAAAAAAAATAAATCAATAAAGGGTAAGATTTTCAAATTGGCTCAATTTGAATAATTCAAGTTTGAGGCCAGGCTGGCTAACGACGCACCTCGTGGATCTTGGGTAAAGCAGATTTGGGGCAATTTTTCTGAAAGCGTTAGACAAGAGGTGGCTAAGATGCTAAGCTCTGGAGATCGGTCAGGATGGAGGAGTAACCCAGTCCTGACGGGGGCCAGCAAAATGGTTGGGATGGAGGGTTGATCAGGACCCAAATGAAACTGTGTGAAAATAAAGAGGTTTGTAGAAATGGTCTCATTAGAAGTGACTGATGTCCCTTAAAAGCTTAAGAAAATGACTATTTGGAGCTCAGCATGGGCATGGCAGTGGATAGCCTGTGATCACCAGGAAACAGGTGATTTGTGGCTCTCACACTTAACCCAAGGATACAGATGTCGTTTCCTGGGAGCGCAGTGCAAAGCCAGTAATTAGTACTTTCTCATTCTTGAGGCTGTGGTCTTGTTGCTGTTCCCATATTCCAGACCCATCCTTCCTCTTTTGATATTATCCAGGTTTCAGCTCTTCTGCTCAAGACAGGACTGTAGTGAAAAAATATATATATATGATATAAATATTCTCTGTGCTTCTCGTACACAGTATGTGTGCAAAACAATCATCTTATTTAATTATTGTTGCTGCTGTTCTCATTATTAGTGTTTTTCTTTTTATTACTTTGCATTTTTATCTTCCTCCTGGAAATATCAATATGTGTTGTCAGAGGTAACTGATGGAAAGCAATAGTAAAAATTTTATTAGCATCTCTGAATAAGAAACACACTTTGTTGATAATATTTGTGTTTCCTCCAGCTTTATTGAGGTATAATTGGCAAATAGAAATTGTGTATATTTAAGGTACACATTGTGATGTTTTGATATATGTGTACATTGTGAAATGATTACCATAAGCAAGCATCATCTCCAAAGTGGAACTCATAAAAGCGGAGTGTAAAATGGAGGCAGCCAGAGGCTGACAGGTGGGAAATGCGGAGATGTTGGTCAAAAGGTACAAAGTTTCAGTTATGATCCTATTTGTATTTAATTAGCCTGTCTTCAGATTCATATTTCCAGACTTTTCAGTTGAATTTCCAAATGACCCTGTAATATAACAGCTGATAGAGGGGCACCTGGGTGGCTCAGTCAGTTCAGCGTCCGACTTCGGCTCAGGTCATGATCTCGTGGTCCATGAGTTCGAGCCCTGCGTCGGGCTCTGTGCTGACTGCTCAGAGCCTGGAGCCTGTTTCAGATTCTGTGTCTCCCTCTCTCTCTGACCCTCCCCCCTTCATGCTCTGTCTCTCTCTGTCTCAGAAATAAACGTTAAAAAAAATTTAACAGCTGATAGAGAATTTAGAGGTCATTAATTGCCTTCCTCTTCCTCCTCCTTCTTTGGCACATACTCTGGCACCTACAACAAGTCCTACACAGTGTGTTTTCCAGACTCTTCCTGATTATGGCTATCTTTATCTTTTTATGTTCTTGTCTTGCGCTCATCCTTCCTCTTATATTAGGACAGTAAGAACTGAATACAATACTCTGTCCATGGTTTGACTTTAGTGAGTCACAGAGGGGTGATTATGTGACTTGTCCAGGACATACAGTTTCTACTGGTACAGTTATATATATTAGATTTGTGACACAAAAATAAAAGTACAAATGATATCATACCCAAGGTAGATATCTTTCCAATTATTGCTTGGCTCCACCTGATTCCTGGTCCCTCTGCCACTTGCTCTATTGAGTCTTGAGGCATCTGGCTCCTCTCTCAAGACATGTCCAGCTCTCTCGGCTCCCCCAGTTTAGGCCAGTCTCCAGCATTGCCTCTGTTGTTCCCATTATGGCAGAAGTCTCAGCCCCTCCAGTTCTCAGATTCAACCCAGCTGGAGCAGCCGAGACTCTGGTTCAACTCCCCTCTGCAGAACTCAAGTGAAGGGTGATGGGGCACGAGATCTGGCTTCTCCAATGGCTGCTCAAAGGGCCAGGAAGCAGAGATAGATAAATGGGGGTGTTAATGCCCCAATGGACAAGGTTTGATCAATGACAAACAGGAAATAGAAGGGACCCAGTAGATTTTTTTTCTCCTTTCTCCTTCTGGATTGTTCTAAGGTATAATCAGTCCAAAATGCATAGTGGCATTTGGTGTGGATGGACAATCAGCTAAGTTTTCTTGTGAAGTTATGGACAGTGTGACACGCACAACCTTTTATTTGCTTTCCCGCTTTCCTGCCTCACACCCCGTGTTCTCCCTTCTTGCCGGCCTAGCATTGCCATACAAGGAGCAACACGTATGCTGCATCTGTAGCTCTGTCTTCTAGAAAACTTGGGCTAAGTCACGTGCTGATTCTATAATCATTTCTTCTACAAACATTTACTAATGCTTTCCATGGATTCCAGATTATGTGCTGAGAAGTGTGGCCCTCGCTTGCAAAGTTGTAGTAGAAGGAGTTAATTATTTGTGTGTTACTTATAAATCTGTGTCGGATCACAACTTTTCTCAATGGTATTAGTACAGTTGATGTTTAGTAGAGATTAATGTGGAATTTGGCACTAGGACTTATTTATTTGCTTGTTTGTTTGTTTGTTTATTTAAGTTTAGGGAGAGATAGAGCATGAGCAGGGAAGAGGGGCAGAAGGAGAGAGAGAGAGAATCTTAAGCAGGCTTCATGTCCAGCACAGAGCCCAATGTGGGGCTTGATCCCATAGACGGTGAGATCATGACCTGAATCATGAGTCAGATGCTCAGCCAACTGAGCCACCTGGGTGCCCCTGGCACTAGGGTTTACGTAACACTTTATCACAGCATTGTCTCATGTGATGTAACACATTTCAAAGCATTCGCTTTGTGGTCATAAAGTTCCATTTAATGAATACCTAATATTTAATTAATCATCTTCCTAAATTTGGATATGTTTGTTGTTTTCTTCTTTCCCATCACCCTCTCTCCTGTCTCTCTTCCTTCTCCCTTGCCTTCTTTCTCTTTCACACCCTCCTCCTTTCCTCTCTGTCTCCAGCTCTGGGTCCCTTCCCCTTCCACACTCACTTCCTCTTCTCCTCCTTCTTCTCTTGGATTACACACTTAATGCTAGGATGAGCACCTTAGCATGCAAATTTTGGCCAATATGAAAGATAAAGAACCTAGAAATGTTACCTCATTACCCCATTTCCAGAAATACCAATGCAGTGTATTGATGAACAAGTAAAGTGTGAGGGCAGAGGGCACCTATGCTCTTTTCCAGGAATTATCACCGTTTACAGTATCTTTAGGAACGTTTATATCTGTTGCAAATATTCCTAGAAATAGAAAATGTGTCAAAGGATAAGGAATATCTCAAGGCAACTGATAGGGATGGCTAAATTTCTTCATAAGTTTATCCCTAAAAGTAGACATCCAAATTCCTTTGAGATTTGTTATTTTAATAGGTGGATATAGTGTGTTGTTTCCATGATTTTGTTGGTGTGGTTGAACATGATTCTTTTAAAAAGTTTAGCAATTTTTTGTGTGTGTGAATTGTACATTTATATCTGTTGGGGTTTTAGGGATTTTTAATTAACTTGTGAGAAGCCTTTGCAGATTAGGAATATCCTCTGGTTTCCTGTAGTATTTCTCATCAATACTTTTCTTAGCTTAATGATATTTTTTATTTTATTTTATTTTTTATTAAAATTTTTTTTAATGTTTATTCATTTTTGAGAGAGAAAGAGAGAGAGACAGAGACCGACTGAGCGTACATGGGGGAGGGGCAGAGAGAGAGGGAGACACAGAATCCGAAGCAGGCTCCCAGCTCCGAGCTGTCAGCACAGAGCCCCATGCAGGGCTCGAACCCACAAACTGGGAGATGGTGACCTGAGCTGAAGTCCGACACTCAACCGACTGAGCCACCCAGGTGTCCCTGATGATTGTTTTTTAACTCATGATTTTACTTTACATAATCAGACATTTTTGAATCCTGTTTCTCACACTTTATATTACATTGATCGTCAACTTTGTCTCATCTGCAAATTAGACCAAAGATACCTTTTTCAAAGCCATGGATTTAAAAAAATAGCACAGAACAAAAAACATTGAATCCAATAAGACAGAGGTCAGAATCAGGCAATACAGGCTGACATTTGTCTGCTAACAAATTTAACTTAGCGATTTATCATTCACAGATGCCTTTCTCTCTTCTCCACAAAATCATTGCAAGAGGCTCCATCTGTCTTGACCTCAGCATGGTGTTTGTGTCCCTGCACAGCATCCTTACTACCACTTCCTTTTATTTTTTTAATGTTTGTTTGTTTGTTTGTTTGTTTTGAGAGAGAGAGAGAGAGAGAGAGAGAGAGAGAATGTGTGCGAGCATGAGGGAGGGGCAGATAGAATCCCAAGCAGGCTTTACATGATTAGCACAGAGCCGAATGTGGGGCTCGAACTCACGAACCGTGAGACCTCAACCTGAGTTGAAACCAAGAGTTGGATGCCCAGCAGCCTGAGCCACCCCCTTACCACCACTTTCTAATGGCTCCAGTACAGTCATGCAAAATGGAACGGCTGGACTTGTGTTTATGAAAAAGGCAATAATTCTGGAAAACTGCAGAGGCACCCTCTGTTCTCACACTGTAGCTGCTCGTTAATGCGTGCCATAGTATTTCTGGAAATGGGGTAATGAAGTGACATTTCTAGGTTCTTTATTTCTCCTACTGAGAATTGGGACAAAACTGATGTGAATAATCATGCCATACGGGAATATGCCAGAATTCTCTGTCAGCAGAGTCCATCAACCCTGTTTCTGTGACCTCATCCAAAACTTAGGAGCTTCCTCTGGGACAGATCAACTTATATCATGTTAGGAGGCATTATTTTAGCTTGGGCTGTAATTCCTTCTCAATTGTGTTTTCCTTCCACACCCTCTCTAGTTTTTAAACAATTAACCTTGATAAAAAAGGTAGAAACCAATTAGGAATAGTCCTGTCTTTTCTCTGTTGACATAAAATGGTGTGTTGAATCCTTGGTAATTATGGTTTCTTTTGTCCTTGTTATTATGGTTTTCTTCCTCATTCTTGTCCTCTCTTTAGACCTGCAAAAATAAAATCAACCAGTGTGAAATCAGCATGTACAATTCTAGGGGCAAGTGTGGGCTGAAGCTGCCTGAGGTTTACGACCATCATCAGACCTGCCCAAGGCCTCGTTCAGGCCATGCTATCAATCACCTAGTGCTTTAAGCTGTGGGCTAACATTCCCATTCTGCAGGGGAGAGCCGGGAACCCCAGACCCATATTCAGTTATGCAGTGTAGATCTGGTTGTGTCTGATGTCTATTAACTGTTGAGTTTTACTTTGCTTCTCAGTTTCTTCTTGCAGAAAGGGAAGGGGACTACCAAAGTTGTAAGATCGTGCTTCCATCTAGGGATCCTTTTCTTCCTTCCCACAGAACTCCCTGGAAAGATACCTTCACCTTGCTTCGTGCACAGCTTCCCTGGATGTTACCAGGAGACTGACTAAAGGAGACAAAAGACTCTAGTTTGGACAAGAATGTCTCCTGTGCTGTTTAACTTTTTGGCCAATAAATGTTCCTAGAGCCCAGCTGCAGAGGTGGATAACACATACGTTCAGGCTTGAACCTGCAAGCTGTTAAGGGCAAAGAGCACAGGAAATTCAATTCCAAGGTCTAGTTGTTCCTGATCGGACTTGACGTGTGTGCCTGGACAATAAGATTTGTGACCTCAGCAGAATAAATGTAAACCTAATCCCAATTAGCATGTATAAATAGCCCTGCTCCAAGTATTCTGTCTCTACTTCAGACCCTCCAAATGCAGGGGAGGAATGGGGTGCAGGCTGTGGAGCCTGGTAGATCTGGGTTCGAGTAGATCGGATTCTCTCCCATCTCCCGGCACGTCCCTGTGGGCACATTACTTGGCCTCGCAAAGCTTCAGTTTCTTTATCGTAAAAATGATGATGAAAATAGTAACTGTCTTGTAGCTTTGTGAATATTAAGAAAGCATGTGCTTAGCACCGGGCTTTGTATAGTTGTATTTTTTTAGTTTTTTTAAATGTTTTATTTTTAATGATAAAGTAATACTATAATAATTTTATGACTACTAATAAATATTATACAATAATGCATTTTATCTATACCCCTGGCCTTTCATGATAAGGTTATTAATAATAAACATTTTTATCATTGTCATCAAGATCGAGCCAAGAATAGAGATGTCATGCATCATTACACATTTCCGAGGACCTAAAAGCAATTCACAGGCAGGAAGTCCTTCTGACTCTATGTGATATTTTTCTTTCGTCTTTTCTCAGGACAAAGGCATGCTGTCTGAATCCTTTCTTCTTGAAATTTATTCTCTTTTCACCCACATACGCCCCTGAACTAGATTACAAGCCACTGCAGCCCAGAGGGTGCCTAATGTATGGTTATATGTGAGGTAGGTTTGGAAAGGCACAGACCAGGCTGAGCTCATTTTCAGAAATCAGTGTGAATGGTGTTGTTGCCATTTTGCAAAGGAGCTCAGAGAGATCCTAGGGGAAGAGACCCTTTGAAGAACGACGCAAATTGTTTTTAGACTCAGAAATAAAGCCAAAGTTCTCCACTTAAAATGTATGTTGCTTAGTTCTCTCACTCAGCACATACAGACACAACCACAACAAACAAACAAACAAAAACCAAATAAAAAGCCAGAAAATGATTTCTTCTAATGGGAGGAAGGAGCTGTGGATTTCCCCCTAGGTAGGGATCTCTGCGTGTATTAGAGGTTAATCACAGATCACAAAGCTTCCCATTCAGTTGAAATTCGATGTAAAATCTATAACTATTTGTGAATAATCAGTAATGGAAGTATAATTAGTGATGGTAGTAATCCTAGTAATGGAAACATAAATAGTGAAAGTATATAATTTCTTAAGTATTTTACATGCTAACTACTGTACAGAACACTTTAAATTCTTTCTCACATTTATGCTTTATAAGGAAGCTATTACATGGGCAATTATTATCCTACTCTTCTCATTTTACATATGTGAAAACAAATTCAGAGATGAACTAAATACCCAAGGTGAGTTTAATTCTTAGAAAAATACTCACGGAATACCAGATACTGCCCTGGGGCCTGAGAATATGGCAGTGAATGTAGCAGTCAGAAATCTCTGTTTCTGGGAGCTTCCATTCTAGTGGAGAGGTAAAGGATAAACAAAATAAATAAAATGCATAGTATAATAGAGGCAATAACTGTTGAAGAGGGAAAGAATCTAGAGACAAGTTTAGGAAGTGTCAGAGGCAGAGGGAGACACAATTTTAGGGGAAGGTGACATTTGAAAAGAGATCTAAAGATTCGGAGGGAACCAACCACGCAAACATCTGGAGGAAGAGCACTTACTTCAGGAAGCGGAAAAAGTAAATGCAAAGTCCCTAGATTAGGAGTACTTCCGGTCTGAAGAGCATTTAGGGGCCAGTGTGATGGGAAGGAGCTCCTGGGGTCAGACATGTGATTGTGGGCCACAGTAAGGTAGGAAGCCTTTCAGGAGTTCTGAGTGGACAGATGAAATGATCTAACTGATGTTTTTGTTTGTTAATATATTTTCAAAAGTTTGGAATAATTTTAAACTTAGAGAAAAGAGAGTACATGTGCAAAGACAGCACACAGTGATACCATATATCATTCACCTAGTTTCCCCTAATGGTAACTAACGCCTTACATAACAATGGTACATTCGAGGAGTGCCTGGGTGGCTTGGTCAGTTGAGCAGTTGAGTGGCCAACTCTTGATTTTGGCTTAGGTCATGGTCCCAGGGTCCTGGGATTGAGCCTGGCCTCAAGCTCTATGCTGAGCACGGAGCCTGCTTAAGTTTCTCTCTCTCCCTCCCTCCCTCTGCCCTTCTCCCCTGCCTGTGCACGCTCTCTCTGTCTCTCTCTCTAAAATAGCCAAACAAAACAACATCTCCACTTGGGATTGCCCAGCGTATTCTCATAGTTTGACAAGGCTTATTGTTTTGTGGAAGAATGCCACAGAGGTCGAGTGTCCTTCTCATCACAACATTTCAAGAGGGTGGTGACATCTATATGCGTTATCACTGGTGATGTGAGCACCGATCACTCAGTTAAGGTGGCATTTGCCTGGTCTCTCCACTGTGAAGTGACAGCTTGTCTCTTTCTCTTCCTTATTCTTTGGAAGTGAGTCATTCAGTCCAGCCCACACTCAAAGTCAGGTGAATTAATCTACATCTCCCCTATCTCCTTTTTAAGAGATTTAACAGATTTCTCTGGCAGGGAGATCAATTAGAAAACTACTGCACGAATCTAGAAAGAGATGCGCGTGGCTTGGACTAGGGTAGCCGCAGTGGAGGTGCTGGGATGTAGTTGGGTTCTGGGTATATCTTGAAGGTCAAATCTACTAGGATTTACTGACAGATGGGTCATGGGATGTAAAGAGAGGAGTCAAGGATGCAAGTATGAAGGTGCCATCTGCCGAGATGAGGAAGAGGGCCAGTCCAGAAGGTCACAATGCTGGCAAGTGTAGGGGAGTGAGGGTGTGACCCTGGTTCTGTCTGACTCCAAAGCCCAAACTCTCAACTCTTGAGGTATTCTGTTTCTGTATCTCACTCTCGTCATCTGGGAGGTATCTGCTGGCAGAAATCACAATAAAAGTTCAAAGTATTCTTTTTTAAAAGTTTATCTATTTGTTTTGAGAGGAGGGGTGGGCAGAGTGAGAGGAAGAGAGAATCCCAAGCAGGCTCTGCACTGTCAGTGCAGAGACAAAGGCGGGCCTCGATCTCACGAACTGAGATCATGACCTGAGCCGAAATCAAGAGTCCGATGCTTAATCAACTGAGCCATCCAGCTGCCCCCCAAAGTATTGTGAGTTTATGCCTCTCCCTTTAAAGCTGGTCCTTTCTCTAGGTGTCTAGCAGAGGTGTGTTTCCCCTTGCTCTGCAGTTCTGTGGCAGCTGGCCAACAGCAATACTCAGAACGGGAAGCACTTGGGGAAAGCCAGCTCCTATTATGGTCATCATGGACTTTTACTGGATTCCTTTATTATCTCACTGCAAATGCTGACTTCTTCCCTGCTAATTTAACAGCAACTTTTAAAAAATCATCATTGATGAAATTACCCAATAACACAGACCCTAAAGCCATCCAAATTGGTCCAGGTTAGAGGAACGCACTATGACACTCAGCGCAAGAAAATGGCAAGGGTTTTGGAAACCCTTGGCCACACTGACCGAGCTGATTGAATGTGTCACACCCACTCCCTTGTTTATGCCTCTTGTGGATTTCAGTGGGAGCTCTGTAGGTGGAGATGAAGCCCGAACTGTATGACAGGGACTCCCCCAAGTTCAGCGATATGCACGTGTACTTAAGGTACCATTTGCAGCTAATTGTGGGCATGTGCTGGTGGTGATGTAGCTGCTAAAATATTTTCTCCTTATATTTCGAATCACATTCGGACCCCTTATTATGGCAACAAGCCCTTGTCTGCCTCTCCATCATCACAGCTCACACCGTCCCAGAGCCAGAGAATTCTATTTCTTGCCCTGACACTCTCAGTCGCTCGATCCCTTTGTCCTTTGAACTTGTCCCCTTTGCCTAAAATCCTTTTCCCGGGCTTTTGCACAGCTCACTAATTTATACGTTTTTATATCTCAGTTAAAAAGTTACCTTTCCAAGAGTTGCCTTCTTTTCCTGCCAGACCTAAAATGGGAAACCTCTTGTTATTCTGTCTTACAGGAAATATTTATTTTCATCAGATGCTTTCTTGCACCGACCCCTGCATATTTTAGTTCCAGCACTTTGAATAATTTGAAGTTAATATTGCTCATTTCCTTGATTATTTTCTAACTCCCTCTGCTAGAACACAAACTCTTTAGTAGCAAGGGTGTTATTTGCTTCTTTCGAGGCTCTGTCTTCAGTAGCGGGACGAATGCCTCAATTGTTAGTGATCCACAGATATTTGTTAAGTGAGTGGGTTACGTGTCCTGAGGGTTTCCTGAAAACAGATTGTGAACGATTCACTTCATCACTTTAAATCGGAACGTGTGGGAAAAGGCATCTTAGGATAAATAAGTTATAGGAAAACCTTTTGAGTTGAGGACTCAAAATGCATGTTTTGAACGGTGTAAGAATGAGCACCTAGAACGGGGTGCTGCAGAAATATGGATGGGGGGGCATCTAGCAGAATAAGGTCAGAAGCAGGTGTTTGAACAGAGCTAGTTAATTTCCACCAATATGAAGCAGCCCCGGGGCAGGACACCTCAATTCCTAAGAGAGTCATTTCCATGGACTGGTTCTCTGCCACACATCATACACCCTAAGAATCCCAAGATGTTCTACCATTCAATTCCCAGAAGGGTTGTCAAAAAATAGAGAAGGGGGAACAGGAGGGCATGTGGGAAGCCAATTATCTTTAAAAGTTCATTTATTCATTTCCATTCCAGTCCCCTGGGAGCAATGGCAGAATTCTCTAATGGGTACTTGATTTTTAAAGATGGAAATTGAATGGAAATCTGGGCATCTCAAATTAGGGTTTCAGAAGAATCTGTTACATAAAATAATAGCGGGAAAGTATATAAAAACTTGCATCTTCTGGGAAAATGTGTTCATCTTGCAGAACAAGAAACTAAAACCAATATAATTTTTCCCATTTGCAGGTGGTGGAATTTGATACTAAAGGCTTGGGGCAGTGTCTTTTTCTTATGAGCCTTATCTTCAGATAAATGTAGGCCATGGAGGTGTGTTCAGGTAGAATTCTTGGATACAGTAGTGGGATCCAAAATCTCTTTAACCTTGGAAGGAGGTGAAGCTACTCCAAATTCAGAGGCAGGAGTGAGCATTCAAGGAGCCCTCTTGAGAGCCAAGCTACCCCTCCAGCTGGATGCTGGAATGAGCAAGGAGGCAAGAGGCATAGGAAGGGCAAAGAGGGCCCATGGCCCCTGCGTCCAATTCAGATTTCCTAAAATGCTAAGATGTTATAAGATTTGAGAATAAACAAGCCAAAATATAGGATGATTTTAGCAAGAAAACTCCTATCAAGGAGCAGAAGCAAATAAAAGGGGACTCTATACTATATCCATATAGCAGAAACCATTGCAACTTTATTTTATCTCCATTGGTTATAGAATTTTTTCCCTCATTTTTGTTCTTTTTGTTGCTTTTGTTAAAATTCTGTTTGCCATTCAGTCTTTCCTTGAGGAGATACCCTCTTTTTTTAATTTTAAGTTTATTTATTTATTTTGAGAGAGAGAGAGGGAGGGAGAGAGAGAACGAGCACAAGAAGGGGAGGGGCAGAGAGAAGGAGTGACAGAATTCCAAGCAGGCTCCACACCATCAGTGCAGAACCCGATGTGGGGCTTGAACTCACAAACTGAGATCATGACTTGAGCCGAGAGATCAAGAGTCGGATGCTTAACCGACTGTGCCACCGAATCACCCCTATTTTTTAATTTTAAATTTATTTTTATAATATGCAAGGGGTGCCTGGGTGGCACAGTCGGTTAGGTGTCCGACTTCAGCTCAGGTCATGATCTCACCATTCGTGGGTTCAAGCCCCGCATCGGGCTCTGTGCTGTCAGCTCGGAGCCTGGAGCCTGTTTCGGATTCTATGTCTCCCCCTCTCTCTGTCCCTCCCCTGCTCACATTCTGTCTCTCACTCTCTCTCTCTCTCTCTCAAAAATAAGCATTAGAAATTTTAAAAACCCACCATTTTGTAATATTCAATCCTTGCCCCTTTTCCCCATCACTGTGCCTGACACAGGTGAGTGGCCACAAAATGGTCCTCTCTCCTCCTTTCCACTTTCCTTGGTACAAAATGTCCCCTTGCTTTCATACATTCCATATTCTGCTTTCCTTCTAAAACTGAAGGGATTTTTATGGCATCTCACACTAAGGTGTTAATGACTACCCAAAGTATAATTATTCTCGCAGAGCAAAGTGATAGGAATGGAGAGTGTAGAGGGCCTTTTGGGATGCACCAACTGAGTAGAGTGATTGTTGAACTGACTTGCAAAACCCTTTAGCCAGTGGAATCTGGGATGATGGGATCAGGAGTTAGAGAAAACCAGTGTAACATTTAGTCGAAGTCGTTGTGTGCCCCATCTAGCCCATTCTGCCTCCCAAAGATACCACCGCTGCCTTCTTCCTAGTGTTTTCTCCAAGGACAGACAGGACTTGTTGGGAATTATGGAGAGAGAGTGACAAGCCTGCAGAGAAGGTCTGACCTGACGGAGAAAGGGGCCTCCCCACTGTGGGAGCCAATGGAACTCCCCCAGTTGTGCTAAAGGCAGGAGGCTAGCTGCCGCCTGCCGGGGACTGCGTCAAGTGTTGGAACACGTGGAGAAAATGAAATCTAATCTTCAGCCACAGTTGTTCTTTCTTCAATCTGCCATATCTACCAGGGAAATCGGATCTGGCAGCTCAAGTGTCCGAGACTGGTACAACGCGTACTTTCTTGCCTCTTCATAAATTAGACTCTCGGAGTTGCAGAGAGGAATAAAAGAAGGCACAGGAGTTAAAAATACAAGAGGAGAAAGTGGTCTGGGACAAGGAACCCACTAGAATCTGAGTTTCCACCCCCTGCCCTTGGACGTCTGTACAAGGAATTAAATAGTTAGGCTACATTAACGATACTGTATCACGTGGCTGAACTGGGCTTGGAGTCTCCTTCGGAGGAAACCTGGATTGCTGCATCCTGCTGCTTGCTTCTGAAATGAGGGCAGTAACACAATTAGGGATGTGGCCGTGCATGTATTATCAGATCCCCTTCTCCTAGAGGGGTTAGAGGCATTCGAGTTCGTTAGCAGGTGCAGTGTTTGAAGGGATACTTTCGGTTCTCAGTTTGCTGCCTTTGTGTGGGTAGAAGAGAAGGGCAGCTGGGGCAGTCAATTCCTGTCACAAAGCGAGCAGAGAAGTGCGCGGCCACCCTCAGTTGTGGCTGGGACAGGGGAGGAGCTGGAGGGAGCCCTGTGCCTGGCCGGACAAGGCCCGGTTTAATCCCCCACCCTTCCCCACGAGGGAGCCTCATTCTTATCCAAAGGGAGATCTCCCATTCCAACTTGGCTTGGAACCTTTGGAGGGGTGCCCTCGTCACCCCAAAGTTTGGAAGGTGATTATATTAATCCGGATTCTCCAGAGAAACAGAAGCCATAGAATAGAAGCAATAGATAAAATACAAGCAATAAATAAATAACCATATATATGTGTATATACACATATAATTTTATATACAAAATAATACATAAGATAATATAAATCACACACACATACACACACACGTATACATATGACACTTTATTAGGAATGGGTTCACACAGTTACCGAGGCTGACAAGTCCCAAGTTCTGCTCTCTGCAAGATGGACACCCAGGAAAGCAGATGGCAGAATTCTAGACTATGTCCCAAAGCCTGAGAAGCAGGGAAGTCAATCCCAGTGCAAGGGTAGGAGGTGATGGATGCCCCAGCTCAAGCAGGCAGGTAGGAAGAAAAATAGGTGAATTCTTTTCTCTGATTTTTGTTCTGCTCAGGCCCTCAGCTTGGTGAGTCCCACCCACCCTGGGGAGGACAGCCAGTGCACCTATTCAAATGCTAATCTCATCCAGAAAGGCTCTCACAGAAATACCCAGAAATAATGTTTAAGCTGGGAACCCTGTGGTGCTGGCACGTTGACACAAGAAATCGACCATGGCAGTGACTGAGTTGCACAGGCAGGTACCTGTGCCCGCATTTGGTCACCTGCATTCTCCTCTGAGGACAGAGAGCCTGGGTCAGGGCTGTGACCAGGGCGGGGCGAGCAAGGCATTCACAAGGGGCTGCCAAAAAACCCAGTTGTGGAGACAAATACTGTTTTAATGCAATAGTTTTAAAAGGCAAAATTAATGTAGAAAACTCCACAGCGAACCAATTATCAAAATTTTCAATAAAGGCAGGCTCCGTGTTACTGATTTTTCTTTCGCCTCCGGCTTCAATGTTGCCCAGCTCGGCATTGACCTTGATAACAACCTTTCTGAGGACAGAGACCTTTCTCCCCCAACATCTCTTCCTTCAATAAGGAGGAAGAGGACTTAATAACGCAGCAGCTAGGCCAAGGCTGGAGGCAAGAGCTTGTGCCCCCAAAGATCAATTGCACCAGCAAAGCCTCTTGCTGAGACAGTCTCTTAATTAGCTGAGCCTTCCCTCCACTGCCTCCCCCCTGTGAGGTTCCTCACTGGGTATAAAAGGACTGGCCAATCAGGAAGATTCTGATCCTACCAGGGCAAAAACTGTAAGGTTATCATTTGAGCAGCTGTCTTGGGTTGTAATGCCACCTCCTACATAAGCCTTCAAGATCCTCTATGTACTGCCGGTCTACACTATTTAGACAGCCTCTGGGAAAAGAGTTTGGGTGTCTAAGGAAGACGTTTCATGGCACCTGGTAGATATTAGCTTAAGGCTCTGATCTTTGCTAACCTCGAGACTCCAGGTATCCGGGAGTAAGGAAGGCAACAATAGCTATGCTTTCCACTGGTATGAAAACTAGCTATTCTGATTAACTGATTTTTCTTTTTTTGGGCTTATGGAGTTATGGGGTCCTCTGGGAATGTGTTGTGTTTCCTCAATGCTCTATATCATGAAATATCTTTGGAGCACCCTGGGTGGCTCAGTTGGTTAAGCGTCTGACTCTTGGTTTCGGCTCAGGTCATGATCTCGTGATTTGTGAGTTCGAGCCCCACGTTGGGCTCTGTGCTGATGGCACGGGTCCTGCTTGGTATTCTTTTTCTCTCCCCCCTTCTCTCTGCCCCTCCCCCATTTGTGCTCCCTCTCTCTCTCTCTCTCTCAAAATAAATAAACTTAAAAGAAGAAATATCTTTGATGGGGACTATATTATGGATTTTCTCAAATATTGTTGTTAATAACAATAAGAGAGTGGAAAGGGCTTTGCAAGTTATGGATTGTTTCACAAGCTCATCTCAGTCCTTGAAATAACTCTGTAAGGTAGGAAATATCATTTCTATTCTGTGGATGAGAAATTCTATTCTATGGATTTCTATGTTCAGAAAGGATAAGTTATTTGTTCAAGGTCATACAGTTAACAGCCAACTGGTGGCAGAATTGAGACCCAAACTGAGGTCAGCCATCTTCCTATTCCTGGTTCTTGCAAAAACTCAGGCTTCTTTAAAATCACTCTGGTATATTCCGAGTTCACTCATCCCGCAATGCCCCGACTCATTCCAGAAATCTATTAGACATGACTCCTTCTCTAAATTGTGGCCCACTGAGACAGGAATGGTTAAGGAACACCCTGTATCAAATGAAGTTTGCTCATGGGAACCTTGGGTTTTATTCAGCATATGGGAAATATTTGCATAGATTTCTTTTCTCTGGCAGTACTGGAGAGTGGTATTTCTGGAGGGAAGATGGCATGTCAGACTCTGGAGAACAAGTCTGCTGAGAATGTGCCCCTTGAGGTACTTTTATGTATTCAACTCCCAAGTCTGGTGAGACTGACCCTTGGGACCCTTACAAATTCCCACAAAGCTGGGTCCACACAATTTCCTTGCCTGGATGGCAGCAGATACGTTGTACTCAGCAAAAGACAGAGCGAAAAGAAAAAGTCTTATAGACTCTGGCTAGTGTCAAAATTAGCAACCATATTTTGGGAGACAGGACTTGCCTGGCAGCTTTTGTCTGACTGTATGCAGTGATGAGCTGGGTCACCTTGGGGACCACACTCCAGTAATTAGTGAGTCCGGCTCATCGCTGACCAAATACACTTTCTCAGAGACATTATCTTCCAGGCTTGGATTTCTTGTGATCTAAAGGAAACATCTCCTTTATTATCTCCCCTTTGAGGAAATTGTAGGCTAAACCCAGAAACAGGCACCAAATCAAAATCTCTTTGCTCTCACGAGGTTCTGATATTTGCCAGAATTGTGAAACTGGGATCGAATTGCAAGTTTCTGAAAAGTAAAAATCAGGAGGCCTTGAAGGGAAAACGTGTGAAATAAACAGAGACAAGTGCCTAGAAATGAACTAGCTGGTGGTGGTCTGTGGACGGGGTGGGGGGGGGGGGGCGTGGAAACAGCAACCTCGTTCTTGCTTCACGAATGATGTCTGTCCACAAATGAGAGAAAAGCCCGTGGCCTCCTGGCACCTTGAACAAGTCCATCTTCCTCTAAAGCATAAGCTTGAAGAAAGCAAGAAAAATTAAGATCAGAGAAAAAGGACAAACACCAAGTGACGGAGGGTTTGAATCCTCCTGTTCTACAGCAGGTGGAGACACTGTACCTTTAACGTGCTGGATAAAGAATTTCTTCATTTTTTTTTCGTTCTTCTGCATTCCCCCCCTTGCAGCATAGTCCTTTTTTGTAGTTATAGATTTTGCCATCATTCTCAGCATGCGTATGGGGTTAGTTATCGATGAATTATTATTTTTTCAATATTTCCAAAGAAAAAAACTATTTTAAAAGGCAGAGGGACATCCTTAGATCTACATTTCAGACTAATTAATGCTAACAGCAAATTGGGCTTCTGCTACATCTTTTCCACGTTTATTGGTCGTGCTGAGTTCTTCTACCTAAATCCTAACAATACAGGAGCAACTTGGGATGTTTTCTCTAGTCATTATCTAAGGAAATGAAGAGTCTTCTCTTTTGATTATCTGAAAGATAAGAGTCTGAATTGTCCACTCCCAACTGATGAGTTGAATTACATTTTGAGTTTGTGTCCAGGTGTGCATGTGGGTGTAGGGTCTCAGGATAGGTCACCCCTGAACATGTCACAATGAAACAGTGATTATTTTGAATTGAAGCTCCCGGGGAAACGGCTGGTACAGGGACACTCAGACCCTCCTTAGTCCCCCTGGGAGCAGGAAACAAATCTCCCATATGACAAATACTTTCACTGTACTAGGAAATTAAAAAAAAAAAAAAATGTTCTCATCACCAGAGACGGGCTTTAAAGCCAAGAAAGCTATAGAAACACACCTTTATTTTTTCCGCATCGACTACCTTAACCTAAATTCCACTTAGAATTCTTTATTAATTTAAGTTCCCAAATGCCTATATTCTTTATCCTCCCAATTCTTCACAAATTTATTGTTTCTTTGTCTGAAATGTATGGCTCAGTCGGGTAAGTGTCCGACTCTGGATTTCAGCTTGGGTCATCATCTCACCGGTAGTGAGTTTGAGCCCCACATCGGGCTCTGCAGTGACAGTGTGGAGGCTGCTTAAGATTCTCTCTCTCTGTCTGCCTTTCTCTCTCTCTCTGTCTTACTCTCTCAAACTTAATAAATACACGTAAAAAATAAATAAAATGTATAAAAACTACCCACCAAGTCATTTCTTTGGTTAACAATTTTAATATTGGACCTCTGTGTGCCCACAAAAAAAAAAAAGGTTGTTTTTTTTTATTTGTTTGTTTTAACCTCTGTTAATCTGTCTCATGCCAATGTTATTCCTAAACCAGCTACAAGAATCCTTTACTGGGTAGTGGGGGGAAAGGGGAGTTTCTTCTTCCCCTACCTGGGCATGTATACACACTATGTTCAGAGCAGTCACCTTGACCTGTTTCTAGGACATGATTTACCTCTATTTTGCTTGTGGACCTTCTATTTCTTGCTCGTTTCTATCCTTACCTATCATTCAGATGTGTCCAGACCTTCAGACTTGACTCTACGCATTTTCTGGTAGGAACAAAAGGGAGTGCTCTGACTGAACTTTTCAATCTTCTTCCAGCTGCCTGGATAGGCAGCCCTTCCACGTTAACTTAATTGGAGATTTTTCTTTCCCCATCAACGTATGGGCGGCATTTTCTCAAGACTTGAGAAAGTAAATGGATAGTAAGAAAAAGAAATACATTGACATTAACACTCAACGCGTACTCCTTGTCAAACACTTGCATCTGACATTTGTCAAAGCTTTTGCCTTTTGTCTTAAAATGCATGTTCTATTCCTTAAAAAAAATTAAAATGTTATCCCTGCCTGCCCAAGGAAAGGCTTTTTCTGTTAGTATGAACAGTAAAAGGATGAAAGGAATCTCTTAAGTTGACCGAAGATCTTTCCCTGTTTCCCATCTTTGGATCTTTGTTAATGCTTATTTCATCCAGACAGAAAGGTGTTACTTGGGTAAGATACAGTTTTATTCTGAAGCATTTTCCTGGAAACCTGATTCCAATAATAGATTTCTTCCATTTAATAAGCTTGATCAGATTTTTGTCTCAGGAGAGAAAGTAAATGAATCTTTCTCTCTCTAGGTCTCTGTCTTTCCAATCTTTTCTCCTTTCCTTTCTACTTCTCAGATTTTCTTTTGCATTACTGAATTATTTCTCTGATCTATTATCTTCCTCTTTTGAATCTGATAACAGGTGTCTTCAATCCACATGCCTGACTGAGGGAACTCCTGAAGCCATTGTAGGTAGATATGATAGATACAAATCCATCACAACAATTCTAGGGCTCTCTTTCAGCAGCCAAATCACCAGAATTTCCAGCTCATTCTCTCTGTTGCTAGCTTCCCATGAGGCCCAAAGGCATATGATATGTCAGCAAAAAGAATGTAGACACGAGCCACCATGACTTATTCTCCCCCCCCCAAAACTCTTTTGTTGCTATTGATGCCACCACTGTCACACTCTCTAGTCACCTATGCAGCGGTTAAAGTGGCTGCCGTTACCCCTGAAAAGATGGTGGGCAGCTAGACTGAACCACGGGAGCAATGCAATGAATATCCAAGTAACATCAATTTCGTCAACATCCCAAGTTACTTGGTAAGGTTATTTGGGATGGCTAATTTGGAAAGACATAAAGTAATAGCTTTGAATATGGTTTCTTTAAGATTTCAATAAAAATGAGGCATGATAATTCTCAAAAGAGCCTTTTAAGCAAACGTGATCAGTGATTTGCTGGAGTTGGCACATATCAGCAAGCAAGCGCTGACTGGTACATTTCCAGGAGTTTCGAGAGCAGGTTGTAAAATATAGACATTATTAAAAGTTAAATTGTTACAGAAACTTAACTCAAAATGAATTATATGAAAGCAATGGTAATGAAAACTCAAACTCATTACTTCCTAATTATTGTACTATATTTTACTATTATCTATACTTTCTAGGCTATGTAAATCTATTTCTTATGTGCGGTGGAAATACTATATAGTGTTGTTCTATGGTGCATCTCTTCCTAACTCTGCGTTCCAGAAGGTTCTACTGGTAGTTTGACATTGATCATTGTGAGTCTATTTCTATCACAAAAATGGGCAAATGTTACAAATCAGGGCTTTTCCTCCAGAGAGCTGATTGTTAAAACACTGACCAGCACACGACTGTATGCAGTTATTCCTATTTTATGGAGGTGAGAGCAGAAGATCAGAAGGTACAATAATCTTGCAAAGGGTTCAATAATCCTGCCATCACTGGTCCACAGGACAGCTAGAGCAGGGTGAACATTCTGGTTACTTTGTTAACTGTTAAGCATTAGTCAGGAACAAGAATCCCTTTCTTTACGCCCCAGGCTCCCTTCTCCTCCTTATCTAAACTTCCTAAAATACTTTCTACCACCTTCCTTCCACTCCATTCCCCAGCCAATGCAGTGTGTTCTGAGATCTTCAGCTTACAAATTCCACGCTCTACCAGAGGTAGACGTTACATCACACCTAGAAATGCACTATTAACCTCCACTCAAGTGTGTGAGTCTCAAGATAGAAAAGCCTCAGAACATGATGAGAAGCTATGGGTACACTGGAGCTGGTGTGGGTACCGAATCGGCCAAAAGGTGAAAAAAAAGGGTAAATACAACAGAAAAGAAAGCGTGTTTGTTAAGTCTGGGAACCTGCCAGTCCATGTGTGTTCAGGTGGTATTTATAATGACAAACCTTATCCCTTTATTCTAGTTCGGAGGGAATCCTGGCTTTGACATTTTTATTTACTAACAATAGCATCTAAATACATCTTTCCAAAAGACATTTAAGAAGCTTGCTGAGCCCCCTTGGAAGATTCCCAAATAATATTACTATTATCATTAATTTTCACAATCATCATCATAATGCCATTATCCTCCTTTTCATTTGTAGTGCACCTTATTTTTTTTAAATGCTTTTGCATAATTCTACATGGGAATTATACAATGGCTTTTAAAATCTTGTTTTATCATTGGCTCCACTAAGGCATGGGGGGATAATTTATCCAGGTAACTAGATCAATGTGCAACTCGGTTGGTTTTAAAATTTCTTTTTTAAATCTTTATTTATTTTTAAGAGAGACACAGAGTGTGAGAGAGGAGCAGAGAGAGAGGGAGACACAGAATCTGAAGTGGGCTCTAGGCTCTGAGCTGTCAGCACAGAACATGACATGTGGCTCGAACTCACAAACCAGGAGATCCTGACCTGAGCTGAAGTCAGATGCTTAACCGACTGAGCCTCTCAGGCGCCCCTGGTTTAAAATTTTTTTTTAACATTTATTCATTTTTGAGAGACAGAGACAGAGCATGAATGGGGGAGGGGCAGAGAGAGAGAGAGGGAGACACAGAATCGGAAGCAGTTTCCAGGCTCTGAGCAAGCTGTCAGTGCAGAACCCGAGGTGGGGCTCGAACTCACGGACTGCGAGATCATGACCTGAGCTGAAGTCAGAGCCTCAACTGACTGAGCCAGGAGCCCCAAATGAGCCAGCCCCCTGCTCCAACGTGGTTGGTTTTACATGTAAGCTCTGGGGGCACCTGGGTGGCTCAGTCACTTAAGTGTCCAACTCTCGATTTCAGCTCAGGTCATGATCTCACGGTCATGAGATTGAGCTCCACATTGGGCTCTGTGATGACAGTGCAGAGTCTGCTTGAGATTCTCTCTCCCCCTCTCCCCCTGCCCCTCCCCCACTCATATGTGCACATGCCACTCTCTCGCTCTCTCTGAAAAAAAGTTCTGATGGGAAGTGAACAATTACTCTATGTGATGTGGTACTAGATGCTTTACATACTCTAATATGGGTCCCTCAAGATAAGTATTATTGCTCATATTTTATAGATGGGTAAATGAGGCATAAATAATTAGATGATTTGTCCAATATCCTGTAGCGAGTTGAAGTTAGAGTTGATGATAGAACCCAGCTCTGTGTGATCTCAGAACAGATGTTCTGTCCCATCTCCTTCAAACTAATAGGTGCACAGCTAGACGACATACCCTCTTCTAAAGTTACTTCCATTAGTGGGAAAATGCACAAAAACATAGCCTGCCATGAAGGATGTTTCACACGTACCCAGCATTCTGGTGAAGTGCTTCCCTAGTGAAGGATTTGGGAACTTAGCACCATAAGAGAAAACTGCAGAAGGGACATCAAATGACCCCAGTTTTCTGTCCTCAAACTCTGATGTTTAGTCACCGGGAGTTCTGTGTCATAGGAAAGCGATCTAAAAATAGAAAGCCTTGAAACTTTCTTCAGTTGGGTGGAGTTTATAATGCAAACACCAGAGTGTTTCTGCATGACATTCAGTGTTTCCTTTTCTACTCCATTGATCCTTCTATCCCGAGAGAACTCTGCAGGTGGGTTTCCTTGGAAATACAAGCCAAATACTTGGAAGGCGTGAATTGAAAATGCTTTCCTGGGCTTCCACGTGCATCTGTGGGCAAAGGTGTTAACTTTATCTGGTGTCTCTGGTGCCTCAGTTTGGGCAGACGGGGCTCTGGTCCATGTGGATCCCAGCTTCCCACAGGCTCCACTGAACCTTCTCTGGTGGAAGGCTGATGTGCAAAAGTGGCACACCATCACTTCTGCTGGCCAAAACAAGGGGTAAAACCAAGTCAGATTCGATAGATGGGGAAATAGAATCCATCCCTAAATGGAGTTGTTGTACCATTACTCTGTGAGGAGCATCAGGATAGGAAGAGGGATAATGGCAGCCATTTAAAAAAAATAATCTATGATAACAGCTAATCTTCAAGTAGCATTGACTTTGCACCACCAAGTCTTGTTAAGTTTTCTAGATGTATGGTTCATCTGATATTCAAACCAAAGTTTTAATTTTCATTATCCATATTTTGTAGATGAGAAAAGTAAAACATAGAGAACATCACTGATGTCCCCAAAGTCACACAGCTGGGAAGTGATGAAAACAATATCCACACCCAGGCGGTCTGGCTCCAGAGATTATAAGTGTAACTCCTACACTATTTCTGTTCAGAAATTTCTTTTTATGGGGATGACCCTGTGACAGCTCATCATGGAGGGCTTATTTTCATATAGGAACCGAAGGGTCACATACTTACCAACATATTACTTGTTGGTTAGTGCTGGTTCTCTGGATCACAAAGCATGACCTTTGAAACTATTTTGTCACGGAAGTGGAATGCAAGTGAGTTCAGCTTGCATCATTAAAGCAACAAGGAGATTTTATTACATGCTTGAAGAAGGTAACACGGAGTGGCACAATCTGTGAGTTTGAAAATAGAACTGAGTCTTGCTTTTGTAGTTTTCCTTCCTCATTTTTCAGAAGAGGGCATTGAACAGAATCAATCCCTGGTTCCTCAACAGTCCAAAGCCGGAAGTCCCATTAGCATCATAATTGCGTGTTGATCCAAAGCTATTTAAGGGTTATCTTAATGAGGATGACAAATGTCCTACTAACTGTTGGTATTTTGGGGTTTTGATTTTCTATATATTCTTTACATATATCTTAAGCCACTTGCCTTTTTAGTTCCTAGGTAAAATAATTGGAAATCTATAAATAAAAATGCGGCATTTGGGAAACATGTTCATAGGGCATGTTAATGGATGTTTAGATAGGCATTTCTTTTTTTTTTTTAAATATATGAAATTGTCAAATTGGTTTCCATACAACACCCAGTGCTCATCCCAAAAGATGCCCTCTTCAATACCCATCACCCACCCTCCTCTCTCTCCCACCCCCCATCAGCCCTCAGTTTGTTCTCATTTTTGAAGAATCTCTTATGCTTTGGCTCTCTCTCAGTCTAACCTCTCTTTTTTTTTTTTTCCTTCCCCTCCCCCATGGGTTCCTGTTAAGTTTCTCAGGATCCACATAAGAGATAGGCATTTTAATGAAGATTTCTTTAGTAAAAGAATAATAATAATAATAGTAACAATAGGACCCATACAATGAAGAAGAAGGTACAAAGGGAAATAGATGGGAAGAGAGGGAAGGGGAAAGTTAGAAAATGAGAAAAAATAGAAGTGGTTCAAAATGACATCTGTTTGGGTATATACAGGCTTGATGAAGCTAACTTCTGGAAACTTTCATTGACATGGGGGCTCTTTGGAAAGTGTTGGTGTCCTCTGGGGAAATGCGGAAAGATATCTGTCTTCCAAAAGTGGCTTCTCTGATAGATCCAGCCAGGGCATCTCAAGGGAGATATCAAGGCCTGGACAGCTCCTGATGGTACCTTCCATTATTCCGCCACTTGGAAAAAAGAGGCTCAGCATGTCCATCCTTTTATTGGAACTTGTTTTAAAAGAAAAGTGGAGAAATGATCTTTTGCCTGCACAAGCACAGGCAACACCATAGGATGAAATAGTAGAAAGAGCAGTGGAGAAACAGAGAGTGAGGAAAAGCCTTGTATAGACACTTGCCATTTGATCTCTGAGCTGCCTTTTCTCATCTCTGTAAGTGGGGGTGGGGTGGGGGAGGGGCAGGTGGGTGGAAGGATATTGCTCCGGATGAAAAGTAAAATAATTTTCTAAGTGATTTCTGATGTTGTTAAATCAATGACAAAATTCTTATCTCAGCATCATGGCATTCTGAACTAACGCAAAACCTCTAACACAAATACTTAGAAATGCACATTTTAATCAGCATGTTTATAATGATCAGTTTACCAATTGCTGAATATTTAACCATTAACCCTTTCCAGCCTGTATAAGCTGGCTTCAGCAAACATTAACACAATCCCAAGGTGCCAGAAATAATTTACAACCAGACAAATAAGAGATGTCAACCTGAACCGAGATATACAAATAGGTGTAAGATGTAGTGTCTAGGCACTAGGATTTTAATGTCCATACAGGATAAGAGATGTGGCTGTAGGCACACGTGAGACTGAAGCAGGCACCAGCGAAAAGCTGGGATCCCCTAAGAGCTGCCCAGTTTGTCAGGTGAATAAGAAAACATCCTAAGTCCCAAGAAATGACATGGAAACCTATTTCCTTTATGTTTCGGATAAGGAAAAAAAAAAAACAAAAAAACCCCAATTAAGAACTGAAACTCAGGGCTCACACCATGCTCAGGTATAGCATACAAATTCATTCTCCAGGTACAGACATGAATTCTAAGCTGATAAATTAAAAATGTAAATACTGATCCTGGACAGGTGAATTCTCAGCGGTGCCCAACAGAAGTGAAACAAAATTGCTCTTTAGGGCTTCTATAATACAGGAGGAAAGGGATTCACCGAGGCAAGAAAATAGTCAAGCTGAAGATAAATACTCATTCAAAAATTACAAACCACAGGAGGAAATGAACCATAATGAAGGGAATCAGCAGATACAATGAATTGCAGGATTAATATTCTAAGAACTTGAGTGAGTAAAATAATCTGAAAAAATAAAAATGTAAAAATAATCAGAAAGTTAAAATAGATAAAAATGCAAGAAAAGGATAGTCATTAACAATTAATGAAAATCAATAAGATTTGAAAAGAGAAAATGATAACAGAAATTAAAAACTCAATGGAGGCTTCCATTTCTGGAAAGATGGAATAGATGTACTCTCCCTATTCTTCTAAATACAGCTAAAAACCCTAAAATGAAAACAGGTACATATATGTATATATACACATATATATGTGTGTATATATACATGTATATATGTATGTATATGTATATGTATGTGTGTGTGTATATATATATATATATAATTGTATTACTTCTTATTATAATATATATCATAAGAATATATCATAGAGGGATGCCTGAGTGGCTCAGTCAGTTAAGCATTCGATTCTTGTTTTCAGCTCAGGTCATGATCTCACAGTTCGTGAGATCAAGCCCTGCATCGGGCTCTGCACTGACAGTGCAGGGATTCTCTCTCTCCCTCTCTCTCTGCCCCTCCTCTGCTGATGGTCTGTCTCCCTCTCTCTCAAAATAAATAAATAAACATTAAAAAAATAAGAATATATCATAAGATAACTCGGAAATATGGGAAAAAAGCAGATGGGCTAGAATCCTTGAGGCCCAAGGAATGATATGTTGGTGAATTCATAAGGTTTCTTTTCTTTTAGCTTTATGAATCTCAGACTTGTAGCTGAAGAAATTAGATAGCTGGAAATGTTGGGGTACCTGAGTGGCTTATTTGGTTAAGTGGACTTCGGCTCAGGTCATGATCTCACAGTCTGTGAGTTCGAGCTGACAGCTCAGAGCCTGGAGCCTGTTGCAGATTCTGTGTCTCCCTCTCTCTCTGCCCCTCCCCTGCTCACTCACTCTTTCACTCTTTCTGTCTCTCAAAAATAAATAATAAAACATTAAAAAAAGAAACCTGGAAATGTCAATGATTACAGACAATAAAAGTTCCAACAAAAGCCTCGTCTCTAGAGTCAAAGGACCAAGGAAGGTACAGGTTACAAGACAGCAAACTTTTAGACAATAGTAACTCTACCCCAGTCAAACACCACACAAAAAATGTGTCTACACCCCCAGCCACTCACAAAGGCTGAGTGAGGGTCCTAGACTTTCACTCTCACCAGGCTGTAAGTAGGAACTCCAATCACACTCACTAGTGTGGAGTCAGAGAAGATTGAGTTGAGACATTTATCCCCATTGTGTGATAATGAGCCCCTAATTCTCATGATGTCAGTGAAGACCAGATGGGGAATCTGGATTCCCCCTGCTCCCCGCAATGGTGACATGTCCCTCCCCCTCCCTGCTAGAAGTCTGTCAGAGGATACCTAATGGAGAATCAAACCTCTTACCACTACCATATGGTAGTAAGGCCACACTTGCCTTCACCGTGAGGTCAATCAAGGCTGTCTGGGGAGCCACAACTCCTACCCTGTCAAGTGGTAGTGGTAATGATGAGTCCCCAGCCCAGATGTCATTGAGAGGTGAGGGGGAACCCAGACTTCTACAACCACTTGCCTGCCACTTCTCTTGTTGGAGTCGTGTCAAAGGAAGCCAGATAAAATAGAAGGTTTAAGATCCAATGTGTCATAGCATAATGCTCAAATCTCCAGGTTTCAACAAAAATATATATATAACTTGTCATGCCAAGAACCAGAAAAATTTTAAATTACACGGAAACAGCACTACCATTACCAACAAGGGATGCCAAGACCAACGTGACAGAGATGACAAAGCCTTTAAAGTAGCCATCATAAAACATGCATCAATGAGCAATTATGGCTATATTTGAAACAATGAAAAATAGTCTCAGCAAAGAAATAGAATACATACAGAGATACACACACACACACACACACACACACACACACACCCCACATGGAATGTTTAGAACAGAAAAATACAAACTGAAAAAACAAAATGACAAAACCCTCACTGGTTGTGCTCAACAGCACACCTGCAGGTGATAGTGGAAAGAATCAGTGAACTGGAAGACAGAAAAATAAAGATCATCTCATCTGAGCAACAGACAGAAAACAGACTGAAAAACGTAAACCAGATTCAGATAGCTATGGGAGTATATAAAAATATCTAACATTCATTTCATCAGAGTCCTGAAAGGAAGGGAGAAAGAGGTTGGGGTTTGGAAAAAGTGTTCAAAGAAATAATGCCTGAAGACTTCCCAAATTTGGCAAAAGGTATAAGCCTACAGATCCAAAAAACCAAGAAGTCCCAAACAAGGTATTCCCTGATTTCTTCCCTAAAGAAGTTCACAGCAAGACACTTGATAGTCAAACTTCAGGAAAACAGAAATAAAATAATAAAAGAAGTTAGGAAGGTCAGGACACAGAAAGAACAACAGAAAGAGCAAATATACAGGTAGATACAGTATCTTTTCCTTCTCCTCTCAAGGTTTCTCAATTATGATTGGTAGTTGATGTGAACATTGTTTCATATGGTCTCAAAATGTATGTGAAGGAAAGATGTAAGACAAGTATATTAGAAGAGAATTAAGGGGCATAAATTAGGATAAGCTTTCTACATTTCACCCCAAATGGTAAAATGGTGGTACACCAAGAGATTCTCTCAAACACTGTTTTTGAGTACAATATGTACTTTTACTGCCACATTATTTCAGGAACTAGCTAAAGGACATTTTTTTAAGAGCTCTTTCCCCTGCCCCCTTTGGAGCATTCCTTCTTTTGTAACCTCTGTTTTGTGAATGGAGTATTTGCTTTTTGAGAAGATTAATAGGGTTTTTTTCAATGTCTCTCTTAGTAACTTGCATATCTACAATACAGTAGTTTTAACTATAGTCACTATGTTGTACGTGACCTACATTTCTGTAACTTACTTGTTTTAAAACTTGACGTTTGGACCTTTAAAAAAAAGTTTCCTAATATTGGCATTCTATTTTCCTCAACTTCCTTTTTTTCTGATTTGTGTTAAGTTTTTCATGTGTTAGACATGTATCTGATGATCCTTGCTTGTCTAATCCATATTCAGGAATGGATCCCTAAAAACTATATTTGAAGTGCTATGTGCAAATGGCAGGGCTCATCAAAATTGTTAATAAACAGGAAGAAAAAGCTTCAGAAAAAATAAGGAACCCCAAAAAGGTAGATAGTGATTTTTAAAGCATTATTGTTTCCAATGATTCTCCTCTTCCAATGATCATACATCTCTACCCGTCACATTTGACTTGCCTGTTTATTGTGTTCCTCTGCCTCTGCCTCAGTGACTTTGAATGTGACCATTGACATGCTTTGGCAAATGGGATATGATATTTGTCACATCTGAGCACAAGATTTAATTGTGTTTGTGTGAGTTGACTATGTCTCTTTACAACTGCCCTCCACCAAGAGAAAAGCCTTTACAGGTTATGGGTTCTCCTTCATTCTGAATCCTGGGGTGAAATGATTGATGGAGCCCAGTCCTGTCCAGCGCAGCTCAGGAATGCCCAGCAGAACCGAGGTCAACCACAGCTCTTATTATAAGGTGAATGAGCAAGAAATAAGTGCCTCTTCATGTAAGTTACTGATATATTAGGGTTATTTGTAAAAATGATGAAATTTGCCAGTTAATTAATAAACTAGCCTTTGATTGTGTTCTCATTCTGCACACTGACATTGAGCAATATTATCAATAATTTTACCACTAAAATATTGAGGACACAAATGTCCCTTTTGAACCTTTGTGTTTCTTCTGAGCTTCAGACCCGTACTTCTATCTGCCAACCTTGGCTCAAAGATCATTCTATCTAAGGAAACTTTCCTAAATCCTTCCCCTCTGCACTTGTCTGACCAAAGTTACATGTTCCCACTTTGCCTCAGCATCACCTTTTCCATGCCCTTATTTATAATTTTTACCTTACCTCAATGCAGTTGCTAATTTATGTTTGCTTTTCACCACTAGACCTGATCTCCTTGAGAGTAAGGACTTCTTATTTCCAGCCTGTGGTACAGAATGGGCCACACAGTCATGTTCTTTAAATATTTGCTGAAATGATGTGATAGTAAAACTAATATTGGATTCAAACATAAATATTATCACAGTTTTAGAAAAAATCTACATTTCCACACATTGGAAATCTCTATAAGACAACAAGTATGGGTAAAAAGAAGGAACATAATGATAATTTTAAGGTATAATGGTTTTCTATTTAGAGAAGCAGATCATTTTCAATTATAGGACGTGCAGCCTCAAATATTCAATACAAATTTTTGAAATTCTATTCATTTTACACTTATTGTTTTAAAATCTACTTACTGTTTTAAAATCCCCAATTTTATACTAACTACACAGACTCTGCTTTGAAGAAGCGATGGAAACAAGAAAGTAAAGAGGAAAGAAACCTTTTATCGATAATCTATTTACTAGACTGTGTGTTAGGTATTTTTTCATTGTCTTATTTCATTCCCTTTGAAACGCTTCATAATATGTACCTGTAGACAGACAGACTGGTTTTTAGAGAAGTTAAATCACTTGCCCTAGCCCAGTCATCTAACAACAAGGATGGCCAGGATTTGAACTTTATGTCCTGATTTCTTATCCAGCAGCCTTTTGATGATTTACTCTGCCATCTGTTTAAGAGTCCTTACTGTTGGGCATACCAGGAGGTCATTATCCTCACTTTCACACCCATATGAGAGGAGGGAAGACAGAATGTTTGCTATATAAATCTAACCATCAACATTCTGGAAAGAAGTCAGCAAGACCCATTGAGGATATCATGGCTCTTTCTTCCTCAATGAACTGCTTGTTGATACGACGCTTCCTCAGGTTTTCAGTGATCACTCTGTGATTTATCACCCTGATGTGTGTCTCAGTTTAAGTGTTCGAAGTGGGAGAAGAGTTGTCTCAGACAGGCAAAGTGAACTAATTTTCCGCCATTAATAACCTGTCCACTCCTATTTCCTTTCTGGCATGCAAAGGACTACATTATAGGCTCACCGACCTGTTACATTTAATTTGGAAAAAAACCAAACAGACAAAAAATAAATAAATAAATGTACTTTTGAAATCATGAAGACCAAAAAACAAACAAAAAAAACCCCCCACATTATTAGAGCAGAACTTTATTTTCACCCTGGGAACTAAAAATAGTGGCTATGATTTGAAATGCTTTAAAAAAAAAAGAACATATTCTTCGTATAGAAATCATTATTAGAATAGAAATATCTCTGGGTTTTTGAAACTACATGTTGTTATGAATACTTTTTTAGAGCAATGACCTGAAATGCTTGAATATTTTAAGTTTTATAACCTAATTATTGCATCTTGTTTCTCACCAACTTCTGGTTATGAGCTGTCCAAAAGGAAAAGATGAAGAAAGTGACAAGGAAAGTGAGCTGCCTGGCACAGTAATTCAGTGGTCACATCAGCTCTAACCACTAGGCTCCCTGCTCCTTTAAGGAGCCCTCCCTCCATTTCAAACATAACACTGCCCTGTGCTTACCCATTTCATTTCTTGGAAATATATGTTTGTCTAAATAGAATATTAAATATATTTGTTACTGATGCATTGATTCCATTGATTTAGTATTAATGAGTGCCCACTGCGTGCCTGGTGGTGGTGTGTGTGTATATGCACATGCATGCACATGCAGCGCCATTAGGGATGACACGTGGAGAGCAGAGACCTGGGGAAGAGGGCTGTTTTAGACAAGGTAATAAAAGAAAGCTCAAATCAAATTTGACTTGAGTCCTGAACTATGAGAAAAAGTTACAGAAAGGATAAGCAACAGGTGCTGGAAGCGGAGAGGAAGATAAGCGCTCTTCAAATATTTAAGCAAAAGAAGGAAGACCAGTGCTGGAGTACGGAAAACAGGGGAAGAGTTCAAGAGGAGGCAGACCAGTTGGTCTATTATTTATGTTGGAGATTTTGCATCCTATTCTAATTTGCAGCCATGGAGTTTTAACTAGAGGGGTAATATAATCTGTTCAAAATAAAAAGTTAAAGTCTACCAATTGAAGATTTAAATTTTGTATATACTATGGGTTTTTTTTTTTGTTGTTTTTTTTTTAAATTTTTTTTTTCAACGTTTTTAATTTATTTTTGGGACAGAGAGAGACAGAGCATGAACGGGGGAGGGGCAGAGAGAGAGGGAGACACAGAATCGGAAACAGGCTCCAGGCTCCGAGCCATCAGCCCAGAGCCTGACGCGGGGCTCGAACTCACGGACCGCGAGATCGTGACCTGGCTGAAGTCGGACGCTTAACCGACTGCGCCACCCAGGCGCCCCTACTATGGGTTTTTTTTAAGCAGGCTCTGCACTGTCAGCACAGAGCCGGATGTGGGGCTTGAGTCCACAAACCCTGAGATCATGACCTGAGTGGAAATCAAGAGTCACACGCTCAACCGGCTGAGCCACCCAGGCACCCTGTACTGGGGGTTTTAAAGTAAAGGATCGGCAGGAATTCAGAAGGCGGCACAACAATTGGTGTGTCTTTTCTTCCACTTCCCCCTTTCCCTCTAGAAAGTGCGTGATTTGGCTTAATGTTTTTGTTATGGCAAGAACCACCCTGGATTGGTGGTTTCCCTTCATATGTCAGTGGAGTCTGATGCCAGGTGGAGGTCAAAATAAATACAGTGTATTAGTTCAATCACTGTAGCCTTTTCTTTTTTTATTATTTATTGTCAAATTTATTGTCAAATTGGTTTTCATACAACACCCAGTGCTCATCCCAACAGGTGCCCTCGATACCCATCACCCACACACCCCTCCCTCCCACCCCCCATAAACCCTCAGTTCTCAGTTTCTAGGAGTCTCTTATGTTTTGGCTCCCTCCCTCTCTAACCATTTTTTTTTCTTCCTCTCCCCCATGGTCTTCTGTTAAGTTTCTCAGGATCCACATAGGAGTGAAAACATATGGAATCTGTCCTTCTCTGTATGACTTATTTCACTTAGCATAACACTCTCCAATTCCATCCACGTTGCTACAAAAGGCCATATTTCATTCTTTCTCATTGCCACGTAGTACTCCATTGTGTATATAAACCACAATTTCTTTATCCATTCATCAGTTGATGGACATTTAGGCTCTTTCCATAATTTGGCTATTGTTGAGAGTGCTGCTATAAACATTGGGGTACAGGTGCCCCTATGCATCAGTACTCCTGTATCCCTTGGGTAAATTCCTAGCAGTGCTACTGGTGGGTCCTAGGGTAGGTCTATTTTTAATTTTTTGAGGAACCTCCACACTGTTTTCCAGAGTGGCTACACCAGTTTGCATTCCCACCAACAGTGCAAGAGGGTTGCCGTTTCTCCACAGCCTCTCCAGCATCTATAGTCTCCTGATTTGTTCATTTTGGCCACTTTGACTGGCGTGAGGTGATATCTGAGTGTGGTTTTGATTTGTATTTCCCTGATGAGGAGCAACGTTGAGCATCTTTTCATGTGCCTGTTGGCCATCCGGATGTCTTCTTTAGAGAAATGTCTATTCATGTTTTCTGCCCATTTCTTCACTGGGTTATTTGTTTTTCGGGTATGGAGTTTGGTGAGCTCTTTATAGATTTTGGATACTAGACCTTTTTCCGATATGTCATTTGCAAATATCTTTTCCCATTCCGTTGGTTGCCTTTTCGTTTTGTTGGTTGTTTCCTTTGCTGTGCAGAAGCTTTTTATCTTCATAAGGTCCCAGTAATTCATTTTTGCTTTTAATTCCCTTGCCTTTGGGGATGTGTCGAGTAAGAGATTGCTACGGCTGAGGTCAGAGAGGTCTTTTCCTGCTTTCTCCTCTAGGGTTTTGATGGTTTCCTGTCTCACATTCAGGTCCTTTGTCCATTTTGAGTTTATTTTTGTGAATGGTGTAAGAAAGTGGTCTAGTTTCAACCTTCTGCATGTTGCTGTCCAGTTCTCCCAGCACCATTTGTTAAAGAGACTGTCTTTTTTCCATTGGATGTTCTTTCCTGCTTTGTCAAAGATGAGTTGGCCATACGTTTGTGGGTCTAGTTCTGGGGTTTCTATTCTATTCCATTGGTCTATGTGTCTGTTTTTGTGCCAATACCATGCTGTCTTGATGATGACAGCTTTGTAGTAGAGGCTAAAGTCTGGGATTGTGATGCCTCCTGCTTTGGTCTTCTTCAAAATTACTTTGGCTATTCGGGGCCTTTTGTGGTTCCATATGAATTTTAGGATTGCTTGTTCTAGCTTCGAGAAGAATGCTGGTGCAATTTTTTTTTTTTATTAAATTTTTTTTAACATTTATTTATTTTTGAGACAGAGAGAGAGCATGAACAGGGGAGGGTCAGAGAAAGAGGGAGACACAGAATCTGAAACAGGCTCCAGGCTCTGAGCTGCCAGCAAAGAGCCTGACATGGGGCTCAAACCCATGAACTGTGAGATCATGACCTGAGCCAAAGTCGGACGCTTAACCAACTGAGCCACCTAGGCGCCCCTGCTGGTGCAATTTTGATTGGGATTGCATTGAATGTGTAGATAGCTTTGGGTAGTATTGACATTTTAACAATATTTATTCTTCCAATCCAAGAGCATGGCATGTTTTTCCATTTCTTTATATCTTCTTCAATTTCCTTCATATGCTTTCTATAGTTTTCAGCATACAGATCTTTTACATCTTTGGTCAGGTTTATTCCTAGGTATTTTATGATTCTTGGTGCAATTGTGAATGGGATCAGTTTCCTTATTTGTCTTTCTGTTGCTTCATTATTAGTGTATAAGAATACAACTGATTTCTGTACATTGATTTTGTATCCTGCAACTTAGCTGAATTCATGTATCAGTTCTAGCAGACTTTTGGTGGAGTCTATCGGATTTTCCATGTATAATATCATGTCATCTGCAAAAAGTGAAAGCTTGACTTCATCTTTGCCAATTTGGATGCCTTTGATTTCCTTTTGTTGTCTGATTGCTGATGCTAGCACTTCCAACACTATGTTAAACAACAGCGGTGAGAGTGGACATCCCTGTCATGTTCCTGATCTCAGGGAGAAAGCTCTCAGTTTTTCCCCATTGAGGAAGATATTAGCTGTGGGCTTTTCATAAATGGCTTTTATGATGTTTAAGTATGTTCCTTCTATCCCGACTTTCTCGAGGGTTTTTATTAAGAAAGGATGCTGAATTTTGTCAAATGCTTTTTCTGCATTGATTGATAGGATCATATGGTTCTTATCTTTTCTTTTATTAATGTGATGTATCACATTGATGGATTTGTGAATGTTGAACCAGCCCTGCAGCCCAGTAATGAATCCCACTTGATAGCCTTTTCTTTTTTTTTTTTTTTTTAATTTTTTTAATGTTTATTTATTTTTGAGACAGAGAGAGACAGAGCATGAATGGGGGAAGGACAGAGAGAGAGGGAGATACAGAATCGGAAGCAGGCTCCAGGCTCTGAGCCATCAGCCCAGAGCCTGACGCGGGGCTCGAACTCCCGAACCGTGAGATCGTGGACCTGAGCTGAAGTCGGACGCTCAACCGACTGAGCCACCCAGGCGCCCCGATAGCCTTTTCTATCTGACTGGGGGTAGTAGATATCAAGTGAAGCTGATGAATTGTAGAGTTTATTCACTAACTGGCAGCTGTGATTAGAATGGAAACCCAGGCAGATTTAGAGGTGATGGCCCTTTGAGCAGGAGACCCTGGAATAACAGCTCATGAGCTTCCCCTGCAGCCCCTGTTCCTTGGCAATAACATGCATTCTCAGCTGTGCTGGCAGGGACCGCATGGCCATCTGTCCTAGAGAAATGGCTTTCTGTGGTGTCCTGTCATTCAGTTAAAACTGTTCACAGATCAAGCAAAAGGATGAAACGGTTCAGCATGTCCCAGCTCTTCATCCAGAGAAGGAGTGATATCTGGGTGACCGGAGACAGAATACAAGGTACCGTCCTTCTGAGATTGCCTGGAAGCAGCAGTCTGGAAAATTAATGCAGATTTCACGTTCAGAACATCTGATTTGTAGTTGCTACATTTCCATGGTTATTCTGCAACCCATTAGGCTACTGATAATGTCTGTTTGAGGATATTTGCATATTCATCTTATCTGAAATGTGATTCTTTTCGTCAGTCACTAGGAGACTGAAAAATATTACTACTCTCTCTATATGTATGAGATATTAAAAGTCTACATCTAAGGGAACTGTCTTTCTTTTTTAATCTCTATGTATGATTATGGAATTTCTTATAGCTGTCTTCATATTGCAAGGCTATAAATAAATATTTTAGCCAGTATTCTTCCTTGTAAGATAGGTAGGAGGCAGGTGTAATTACCCAATCCCTTTCTGCAAGTATAGGACCTGATGCTTAAGAGGTTTGCTAAAAGAGTTACACAGAAAGGCATTAGATGAATAGAAAACAAGAGAATAAACTTTAGTTTGATAACGTATTTTTTAATACCTACCATATATTCAAATGTGGTGGATGAGGTTTTTGGCCCTTCCCCTCACAGAGCATGAGAGATATGGTACGTAATTAAATTTGCTAAAATTTAAATTGAAAATGCACTATCAGAGAGGTCACCTAACAGGTAGTTGGAGCATTCGTACCAGAAGGAGAACAGTATATTAAAAATTGAGATTTTATCCTACAATGTGTTGTGAAACTATTGACAGTTTTTAAGCAGGAAAATAACCAAGATTCAGTTAATGGTACTAGGTCAGTTGAGTGGCCATTTGGAAAAATAAACTGAAATTGAATTCCAACTTCACAACTTAACACCAAAAAAGTTACCAGTGTATCATAGATTTAATATAAAAAACGAAAAGCTGATGTTTAGAAGATACCAGAGAAGAATTATATATATGCAAGTATTACTTACTCAGAATTTATATGTGAAAACTAAAGCCCCAATGCATAAGCGAAAAGTCTGATCAACTCAACTAGGTTATCAGCATCATTATCATCACCGTCATCATCACAATCATCTATGAACAAACGTCAAAAGACAAACAACAAATAAAAAAAAAGAGCATACACATAAGGACTAATTTTTCTAGTATTGATTTTCCAGTGAAAAAACTCTCAAATAACCCAATAGAACAAATGAGCAAAACACAGTTCCAGAAAAGAAATATAAATGGCTCAAATATGTGAAAAGATGCCCAGCCACACTTGTGATATGAAAAATACAAGTCAAAACTCTACTGAGATACCAATTTCACATACCAGTTTGGCACATGTAACACTGTTGATGAGGGACTGGGTGACCAGGCACTCTCAGACGTTTTGGACAGAAATGTAAATTGGGAAGCAATTTGGAAAAAGCTAAAATAGAAAATACCCTTTAACCAGCCATTCTACCTCTCAGAATGTATATCTAAAGATATTCTTTGCATATGTGAAATGATATATCTAGGTTTATACAGGGTAATTTTTTTTTTTTTGAAACAGCGAAATGTTAGAGACAACCTAAGTATCTACCAAAGGGGAGAAGTTATGAAGTATCCCAACCCTGGAATATTTGAAACTATATAAAGGCGTAAGAGGAGTTTTGTAAGTTCTGATATAGAAAGATGTCAACATTAACTGAAAAAATCAAGGTGCAAACGGGTGCATTGGTATCCTAATATTTATACAATACGGGACTAAAAAGATTAAATATGTTTGCATGTATGTTCCTTGTACAATAACACCTTGTATTGTGAGTTCTGCGAGTGTTGCACAAGATGAGCAAACATTTCTAATAAATGCTAACCCAATGAACCAGCGCTGTCTTGCAATACAAGTCGTACGTGACACCAAACGTCACATGATCACAACTGAATGAATGGTTCTTGAAATTCGCTTTGATATACAAGTGCTTTGGATTGCAAGCATGTTTCTGGAACAAATTATGATCGCAAACCATGGTTTTACTGTATGTGCATGAATTATGTCCGGAATAACATAAAGGGGAGTTATATAATTTTTTTTTGACACAGAGGAGAGAAACTGGGTGTCTGGAGTTTAGGACTGCAGAGACAGTTTTTCCTGTGCTCTCTTCCTTTTGTACCTTTCACATTTTGTGTCATGTGAATACATAACCTATGGAAAAATAATGTTAAGTGAAAAGCAGAATCAACCATCAGAAGCCAAGCATAGCTCACCATAAGTGAATAAATGCCATAAATTACTCAGTTTTTCCCCATCTAGGTTTTTAATTTAATCCTTATATATCTGTTATAATTTCATTTCATAGGAAAATACATTATAAAGATAATCAACATGTCCACAGTCACACAGCTAAGAAGTGACACTTAGATCTGGCTTTATCTATCACTCATTTGGTCTCATTTGCCTTTCAATTTCCAATCCTTTGTCTGTTTAAGTAAAGGTTTCTGTCTGTCTGTCTTTTCATAATGGGCATTGCTATGATGTGTTGGTGCCCACTTCTATCCTGCACAGAGTATTTCCACTGTTGTCTTTCCTTTCTAGAATTTTAGGGAGTTTAGGGGTAGGGTTGAGTCCAAAGAAAGTTCCTGAAGCATGAGGAAAAGAAACAACATCTGAGTGCAGTGTTAGCTTCCCCCAAGTTAGACTTCACTTCGCCACTCTGCATTAGGTACAACTGGCAACTCTACCTTCTGGCAACTTGAAAAACATAATAAATCATTCATCCTTGTTTGAGGGGTCACTTTATTACAGGATGCATGGGGTGGGAAGTGGCAGTGAAACAAGCAGAGGGGAACCAGGAATGCTGCTTTTGTCTGTGCACCCTGTGGACATTATGTTTATTAAGTTCTTCTTTACTTTCAAGGAGAAGATTGTGCCCGGTAATTATATGTCTCTTACTTGGCAGTTCCTAAGAGATCCTCTGACAGATGGGGTGCCAATTATATTGACAGATTCTGTTCCTTGAATTCTATAGTGGCATGGCTTATCCTTGCCCTCTCTCACCTGCTGGGAGCAGATCATTAAAGTAGGTAGAGAGACAGCACCAGGAAATGTATACAGCCAACAAGATGGAGGGGCCAAGTTTTCTTTTAATCATAACCTCCCTTCCGACTGAGCAAGTTCCAAGGATGAGACTCGTGTAAAACAAGAAGTCTCAGAAGCACAAAGGTGTAAGAACACAGAGAAAGACTGAGAAAAGTCCATGATGGTCTCGTTGAAATGAGCTTGGCTGTGAGGCAAGTCTCCAATTCATGGCTTAGTTTTTTTTGTTTGTTATTTGATTAAAGAAAAAAGAAAATAGAGTGTCTTTTCTAGTAGATTTAATTAAAGTCTGGGTTGAAGTATGAAAATGCCACTTGGCAATAACTCCTGCTGCTTGGGAGCTGAAGGGTCTGATTTGGGTCTTATCCCTCATAACTAGAGGCACTCATGATATTAACTTGACTAAACAACTGTGTCTCAATTAAAATAGCTATGAGAGAATATTTCCTTCTTTCAATAAGCAAACATTAAACTTATTATTAATATCTAGCGTTAGTGAGGAGCAAATCGACAGTTTTACACCTGTAACAAGTGTGAGATGAATGCAGTCTTTCAGAGAGCTTTAACAACATTGCAAATATTGTTAAAATATGAATATATATACAAGCAACAATTCCACATCAAATTATTTTACCTAAGGAGATATTTGGAAAAATAGACAAAGATGCATGTACAGGATGTTCCTATCAGTGTTATTTACTACAGTTAAAAACTGAGCCTTTTCAGTGTACAAAAAAGAATTAAGTGAATATTCAGCCATTAAAATTATAATGCCAATCTGTATTTACCCATATAAATATCCATGTGTTATGTGAAAAAAACAGTTTACAAACCATATTTGTAGTGTGATCCTAGTTTTTGATATAGATAATGCACGTATAATGTAAGAATGTAGAATAAGATGTGCCCAGCAATTTTCTTTGTGTAATAGACAAAATAATGCCTTTTTCTTGAACATTGAGTTTGTTCACATTTCCTAGTTTCTTCCACTATAAACAAACATGAATTATTTGTAAGATGAACAGAATATTACTCAGCCATAAAAAAGAATGCAATTTTGCCATTTGCAACGATACGGGTGGATCCAGGAGGCATGCCGCTAAGTGAAATACATCGGAGCAAGACAAATACCATACGATTTCACTCATATGTGGAATTTAAGAAACAAAACAGATAAACAAAGAAAAAAAAGAGACAAGTCAAAAAAACAGACTCTTAACTATAAAGAACCAACTGGTGGTTGCCAGAGGGGAGAGAGGGGGATGGGTGAAACGAGTGAAGAGGACGAAGAGTACACTAACCATGATGAGCACTGAGTAATACATAGAACTGTTGGATTTTACTATATTGTACACCTAAAACTAATAGAACACCGTATGTTGGCTATTGCTGGAATTAAAAAAATAAAAATTTTAAAAAGATAAAAAAAGAATAGGCAAAGGGATTTACCAAAGCGCTCTATCTGAATTTAAAATCGCAATGGCAATAAAAGTAAATAATACCAAATGCTGTAGCCAGATAAAACCAGTGTGCTTATTATATACTGGCTGATCATCTCTTATATTAATATTCGACATGAAGGCTGCCTAAGATAAGACCCCACTAAACTTACATCATTTTTCCTTTGCTAATATGTTAGCTTTGAATTGCATTTTGCTTTTTATTTATACGAAGACTTGCTTATCTTCGGTTCGTATCCACATGTTTTCTTAGTTCCACAATGGGAATTAATTCACAGCTATGAGTCATATTAATAGTTATTTAACATTGATAATTTTTATCAAAAGAGAGACTATGACTGATATGATACATAAAGAATACGAAGATGGTAAGAAATTTCGTCATTCTGTATTCTTCATTCTTTATAACTTTTAATAGAGTATTATTCATCAGATGGCTATAACAATGATAGTGCATCCAACTATACATATTTCATTAATTTCCTCACAGATATTCACAGAGCAATCATATAAGGCTATGGACTTGGGTGACAGGGTATAAAAAGTCACAATTCATTCTTTTGAAGATCTGTCTTTGAATGGGTGATATTTACATATCATCTTACTCTGTGTGATATGCAAGTAACATAAAGTAAGTGTGAACACAGTTCTATGAGAGTTAGGAGGAGGGTAACATTGCTTCTGATTTCAGACACCTAATCAAATGCAATTTGAATTTGTTTGGGCTAGGGGTATTTCTCCAGATGGAAATTGGAAGGAGGTATTTTGGGTAGAGGATCCGCCCCAAGCAATGGGGTAGAAGTGGGGGATTGAAAAGCATGTTTGGAAGATGACTACCAGTTTGGATTGCCAATAGCACAATTTATAAGTAAGTGATTAGCAGAGCGGTGGATTGGGGTCAATATACAGGGACCCTCAAAAGGAATGTAAAAATCCTACACTCTGTTCAGTAGTCCTTCAATAAATTGAAAAGGCTGTAGCATGTGAATAGGGTACTGATATAACTAATTTGTTTCTAAGAGAATCTAGCAATACCTTGTGGGAGTCTGGAGGAAAGAAGACCCCTATTTTTAAATATCTTGACTGATCTTCAGAAATTTGTCAATAACAAGTAACTTGTTTCTTTCTGTTTATAATGCTCAGTACTATCTTTTTTAAAAAGTCAGATTGGTATACATTTAGAGTTGCATTGATAGGAGACATATATTTACTTGAGGAAGGCAAAGCAAGGAAGATCATGAACTTAACCTTCAATAAGACTCTATTTTTGTTCCTGTGGCTTTCTCATCATTACAGTTGGATCAGGTCCAAAGAAGTTATTCATATACTGGATAAGCATTTATTCTGTAGGATCAGAATGTCTGTTTCTGAATCCTATCACTTACTCGATGTGTGAATTGGAACAGGTTACTTACACTTTCTGTTTTTTAATTTAGTTACTTTTAAATGGGAATAATTACTGAACCTGCTCCATAGGACTGCTGTGAAGATTAAATGTAAAAATAGCAAGAAAATGCTTAGAACGGTGTTTGGCTCATAGTAAGCCTTCAATGAATGTCGAGGATATTATTTTTTCCCCTTTTGTAGGAAAAAGAAAGACTGTCTTGTGTCTGGAATTGAATTGGTTATAATTTGCAGTTCTGCAAGGAGAAAGCCAGATTCAGAGGTCGGTTGGTCGGTCGGTCGGTCGGTTGGTTGGTTTGCCTGCGTGTTTGTTTTGCCTAGCAAGAACATCACGTGATATATATAGAGTGGAAGGTGCATTAACACGAGGCTAGAGAATTCATTGAACAGTGTGAGAAAATTTAATTCTCCTAAAAACGTATTTTATGCTTTAAATGGACAAACACAATTTCCAATAACAAAAATAGAGTACAGATTTCAGTGGCTAAATTATTGTATTTATAAATCTCACTTCTCACTCCCAGGAAATACAGGGAAAGAATCTCATAACTGAGCTTAGAAAGTTAGTCTGGTTTAATCTCGTAAGATTTATCCCTCCTTGTTTCCTGTTTATATGGTACTGGATACTGTTGCGGACACTGAAATATAAATAGCAATAATTATTTACTCTTCTTTCCCCTTGAGTTCATGATTAGGAATACACTTTGAATTCCACTAGTCTTATTATTAATGTTTTTTCTTATTTTTTATTTTTTTATATTTGAGACAGAGAAAGACAGAGCATGAGCAGGGGAGGGGCAGAGACACAGGGAGACACAGAATCTGAAGCAGGCTCCAGGCTCTGAGCTGTCAGCACAGAGCCTAATGCGGGCTCGAACTCACGGACCGTGAGATCATGACTTGAGCCGAAGTCGGATGCCTAACTGACTGAGCCACCCAGGCACCCCATTAGTCTTATTATTAATACAATGGTATTTCTTTATCCAAGGTCAAAGATATGAGAAAGCATGATTTCGTATTTGTACATCCCATTTATAAAATGACATGTGTATCTGGGATTCAGTATTCCTGGGAGGGTAAGAAGCTTGCCAGCATATCACACGCCTAAGGTGAAATGGTAAGTAGTTTGGTTTCATCTTGTGTGGGCATAGGATTTCATGATTTCAGGTGGTTTTAAAGATCATTTATCCAGCTAATATCTGATGAGCACCCACTAAATGCCAGGTACTGTTCAAAGCACAGGATTAAACAAAATAGACAAGGTGCCTGGTCTTGTGGAATTTACATTCTACTTCAGGAGACAGAAGATATAGGAGCTAAGTAAACAAGACTACTCAGGTTGTGCTAAGTTCTGAGAAGAAAATAAAATGAAGAACTGTGGCAACAAGTAACATGGATACCATGTTAGATCAAATCGTAGCGGAAATTTGGAACAGATGACATTTGGGCTGCACTTGACCCCAGAGAACCCCTCTGCCCATTACTCCCATCAGTCCTTTTTCATAGAGCCCAAGATATTCAACTATGATTTTGGAGTTCTTTTGTTTGTTTATTTTTAATATACTTTACATTTAGAATAGTTTCAGATTTACAGGAAAAAAAACTGTGAAAATAGTACAGAGAATTCCCACATGCCTCACACCAATTTCCTGTATTGTTTGCACGTTAAGTTAGTGGGTGCATTTGTCACAATTAATGAACCAATATTGACACGTTATTATTAAAGTCCATACTATATTTCTTAGTTTTTACCTAATCTTATTTTTTTCTATTCCAAGATCCCATCCAGGTTACCAATTACATATCATTACCACGTCTCCTTTGGGGCTACTTAGCTGTGGCAATTTCTCAGATTTTCTTGTTTTTGATAACCTTAACAAATCATAGAGTACAGATCATATATTTTGGAGAATGACCCTCAAATCAGCACTTGTCTGATGATGTTTCTCATGATTGAACTGGAGTTATGTGTTTTGGGAGGAGACTACAGAGGTAAACAGCAATTCTCATTATATCTCATCAACAACCCACAAGCAATGGAGTTATCGCCGTTGATGCCACCATGGTCACCTGGCTGCATTAGCATCCATCAGGTTTCTCTACTCTTTTATTTGGCAGGAAGCCACTATGTGTAGCCCACATGTAAAGGCAGTGGGAGAGGAGCTAGGCTTTGCCTCCTTGAGGCTGGAGCATGTACATAATTTATTTGGAATTCTGCATGTGACATTGTCTGTTCTCTCTCATTTATTTATTCTATCATTTATGTAAGCATGAACTTGAGGGTATTTAGTTGATATTTCCATTATAATCCATTATTTACTTATTTTCTTAAATTTTTTCAGCTTTGACCATTGGGAGATCTTATAGTAGGTTTTTTGTGTCAGCTTGACATATTGCCATCATTGTGGATTTCTTTCTTTCTTTCTTTCTTTTTTTTTTTTTTTTTTTTTTTTTTTTTTTAGAACTTCCTTACTTTCTCGCACTTTAAGGTGCTCCAGGCTGATCGTGTAAATTTTCTCCTGTAGTCTTTAAACTAGCCCTTTCTCTAAGAAGACCTGGTTCTTTTAATAGTATTAGAAACTAAGATCTGGGTGCTGGGTGTACTGATTGCTACATGGTGTTGTTGCTTCTAGTCCCTCTGGTTGACAGAGCAAGGAAATATCTGTGTGTATGCTAATGCATACACATATGTGCATATCTATAAATATTTCTCTGTGTAACCATCTCTGTGTATGCTAAGTTATACATGAGTTCATGCTGATGTCTCCAATTCTAATCATCCATTATCTAATTATTCATTAGCATATGGATTTCTCAAGCCTCATCTCCTCACCTGTATGAAAGTTCCAACTGTGGAGAATTAGCTTAGGAATTCCCTGAGCTTGCACCAATGGGTTAACAAGGCATAAAGAAAGAGAAAGACAGGATGAATGCATCCAAGATTAGGTAAACAAGATTAGGTAAAACAGATTAGGTAAACAGGGCAAAGGCCCCCAGTATGGGACAAAGGTAGAGGAATAGGAAATCTCAGGATGAAAACATCCAACATGAGGTAAACAAGACTACGTATTCAGGGCGGGAGTGCCCCCCAATTTACTACAATAGTAGAAAGCTGCTTTCACAGGAAGGAAGGTCCAAAATAGGTACACAGGTAAACAGGTAAACAGGGCTGTAGACTGCAGCAGGGCAGAGTTGCCCTGAGTGGAGCTAATTAGCAAAAGAAAGGTACCTTGTTGACCCTGAGGTAGCATGCTCTGTCTTTCTTGTCTCCTAGGCCAGTTTAGGTGAACAGAAGTGGCGCCTCATGCCTGCCGTAAACAACCATCTGCCCTGCCCAGGATTTTGTTTCCTATTGACCCAAACTCCTAACACTGAATATCTTCAAAACCTCCTTTCCCTCACGCCCATGAGTTAATGTTCACAGTTTCACTATCTCTTTGTGCACGTCCATCACACTTGTAAGCCTTCTGATCCTAATAAAAATGGAGCAAGGACCCTTACTTGGGGGCTCTCGTCTCCTCCTGAGCATTCACTTCTCTCGCATTTCAATTCTGTGTCCGCTCTCTTGCTGGACAAGAGAGAACTCCAGACCCAGAGCCTACGACATCCAACTTTCAACAGTGAGACACTGGATCCTCTACCCCCCATCCATTGACTAAATGGTTCAATTACAGTATACATATATAGTGATTTCAGAATCCTTAACTTACGTTCCCATAGGAATTCAACTTTATCAACTAGAGTACAGTGCTTATGTATAGTTGTTTTTGTCTTACTGCTATTTGTTTTCTAAAAGTAGTTCAATTTCTGTTTTTTGGGGTTTTGATCAGGAATTTTCCCCCCACGTTTCAGATGGAGAATTCTATTCATAGCTTTATGCTGCTTAAATAGCAAGGAAACTAAGGAGGATTCTTCATCATCCAGTCTTTTTAATGGGTGTGTGGATGGAAAATAGAATAGTATTTTGTGGATGCAAAATAGACCATGAGAAAGTATTGAAATAAACTGTTCTTTATATCAAAGTAATGAAGGGAGAAGGTAGAGGAGTCTAGAGCCATGAACACAGAAAGTTTGCTTGTTAAGAATAGTGGAGATAGAAGGTGATCCATTTGTTTGCTTGGACAATTTTAGAGGAAGGGGAAATGGGCATAAAAAAATTATTCTCTAGGGGCGCCTGGGTGGCTCAGTCAGTTAAGCATCCGACTTCAGCTCAGGTCACGATCTCGCGGTCCGTGAGTTCAAGCCCCGCGTTGGGCTCTGGGCTGATGGCTCAGAGCCTGGAGCCTGCTTCCCATTCTGTGTCTCCCTCTCTCTCTGCCCCTCCCCCGTTCATGCTCTGTCTCTCTCTGTCTCAAAAATAAATAAAACGTTAAAAAAATTATTCTCTAATATTTTCCTCTAAAAGTTTTATATTTCACAATTAAAACATCATTTTATATATGTTCATGGTATGATAAAATAATATGTTTTTTATGTCAATAACCAAATATATCAGTACATTTTGTTGAATAGTGTCTTCTTTCTCCACAGATCTGTACTATTGCCTCTTTCATGTATTTCCTTATTTTTGTGGGTCTGGATCTGAGTTTTCTATTCTCCTCAATTAGTCTACTTCCAGATCACTATGCTGATTCTACATTGTCTTAATTATTATAGCTTTATGATAATTTGATATTTAATTAGATAAATGACTTTTCAAAATTGCCAGGAATATTATTTCATAATTATCTTGGCTTATAGATAGTCAAATTCCATTAAAAAACTCTATTGGGATTGTGAATTGCATTGAATTTATAGGTGATTCTAAATAATATTGAGTCAGTGCATCTATGAACTATGTTGCTGCCTTTGTCCATTTGGGCTGCTATAACTAAAATACCATAGATTGGGTGGCTTATAAACAACAAAAATTTATTTGTCATAGTTCTTCAGGCTGGTAAGTCCAAGATCAAGGAGTGAATAGATTTCTTATCTGGTGAGATCCCCTTCCTGGTTTTCATAAACAGGTACCTTCTTACTTGATCTTCACCTGGTGGAAGGAGTGAAGAATCTCTCTGAGATTTCTTTTATAAGGACACAAATTTCATTCATGAGAGCTCCAGCCTCATGAGCTAATTACCTCCCGAAGGTGCCTACCTTCTAATCCTATCACATTGGGGGTTAGGTTTCAGTATGTGGACTTGCGGGGGACACAAACTTTAGCCAATAGATTCTGCTCTTAGTTTTCCAAAATCTGTGCCTCCTTGCATGAAAAATACATTCATTCCATCCCAACAGCCTCAGAAGTCTTAATCTATTCCAGCATTAACCTTAAATCTAACGTCTGATTCAAATATCATCTAAATAAGACGTGGGTGAGACTTAAGATACTCTTCATCCTGAGGCAAATTGTTCTCCAACTGTAAATCTGTGAAATCAAACCAGGTATGTGCTTCCAAAATGCAATGGTGGAACAGGCATAGGATATTCACTTCCATTCCTGAAAGGAGAAATAGGAAAGAAGAAATAATTTACAGGTCCTGAACAAGTCCAAACCCAGCAGAGCAAACACCATTAAACCATAGAACTCCCTTATAATCTTCTTTGGCTCAATACTCTGCCCTCCAGCCCACTAGGGCAGAGTGTCCTGCATTCCAGATATACTTGGGCTGAGGTCCTGCTTTCCAGACATGCTGGGGCAATGGTCACACTTCCTGGACCCAAAGGGGCAGCAGTCCATTCCCTTAAATTTTGCCAGGCAGTCGTTGGGTTCAGAGGGGTCTAGGCAGCTGTCTCCACACAGCTTTAGACCATCCTGTCACCACAACTTTGGGTGGCCAGTCCTTGTGAGACCTTTTTGTCTGGGACTCAACCCCAATGGATGTTGGTCCTTGTCTTTAAAATCTAAGTAGAGGCAGACATGCCCCCAGAGCCTGGGCACTATGTGCACCAGTGGAGACAACGCTGTATGGAGGTCTCCCAAGTTTGCTTCCTGTGTCCTCCAGAGGGGTGCCACCATGGTCTCTGCTTTACTGAGGCCCTCCAGAGCTACAGCTGGGGCAGCCAAGAAGCAAGGCAACAAAGCATACTGTGGGAATCACAGCCTATGTGGTGAGATGGTGCTGAACAGTGAGCTCCAAGGTCCTGCAGGCATGAGGGTGCCCTCCTATGAAACTCCTCTGCTCCCAGGCCTTGCACTTTGGAACTGTGATGGTAACAGTAGCCCTGATCATCTCCAAATGGCCTTCAGGCTCACTCTTCCATTGTCCTGGAGAATAGTTCTTGCCTCCTGTTGAGATGGTTTATCCATACTAATGTGCTTATCATTTGGTCTCTTGGACATACCCTTAGTGTTCTTACCAGGTGGATAGTCTGAGAGTTTTCTAAATCTTTAAGTTCTGCTTCCCTTTTAATTAACAATTCTGTTTTTAAACCATTTCTCTCTTCTCACATTTTACTATAAGCAGTGAGGAGAAGCCAAACCATACATACCTTCAACACTTTGCTTAGAAATAGCTTTCAGCTAAATATATCACTTTGTTACTTGCAGGTTTTACTTTCCTCAAAACACCAGAACATGAACACAATCCAGCCATGTTCTTTGCTACCTTATAACAAAGATGGTCTTACCTCCACTGTCCAATATCACGTGCCCCATTTCCATCCGAGACCTCATCAGAATGATCTTTTCTGTCCCTGTTTCTACCAACATTCTCTTCGGGATAACTTATGTACTCTCTAAGACTGAGAGTTTTCACCAAAATGTCTCCTTTTTCTTTCTGAGCTCTCACCAAAATCACTCTTAATGGTCTGTCAAAGCAATGAGGACTTTGTTGTTGTTGTTGTTGTTTATTTACTTATTTTGAGGGAAACAGAGAGAATCCCAAGTAAGCTCCACTCTGTCAGTGCAGAGCCTAACATGGGGCCAGATCCCATGAATACCGAGATCATGACCTGAGCCAAAATCAAGAGTCAGACACTTAACCAGTTGAGCCACCCAGACTTTTTTTTTTTTCAGCAAGAATCTCAAAAGTCTTCCATTCTTTATTCCTGATTATAGCCTTCACATTTTTAGGTATTTGTCACAGTAGCACCCCTCTTCTGGTGCCAACTTCTGTCTTCATCCATTTGGGCTAAGAACACACTTATGTATGGTAAGAGCATACTTCTTGGTTCACAGGCACAAGTCTTGATGAAAGGGGGTAAAGAACTCTCTGAGGTCTCCTACAAGGGATTGTCTTCGTGAGATTTAATCACCTCTCTAAAACCCTCCTTCCAAATACCACCACACTGGGGTTTAGGTTTCAATGTATACATTTTGGGAGGACACAAGCATTTAGTCTCTAGCAGTTACAGTTATAATTCTTTGTATTTATTCTGGAGTATCTATTCATTTATCCATTCACCAATGAGATAGTATATAATAAGAATATGGGAGTTTTGTGGCTAAGGTAGGGTAGAAAGAAAAGATTATTAAAGGACAGGAAACCAAGGAATCATATTGCTATGCTGGCATTATATTGGAAAGATCATCTGTGTTCTATTTGTAATCACCAAGAATTGTGACTGGAGCAGTGTCAACAGAGTTGGAGAGAGTGAAAATGAGCCAGTAGTTAAAATCTTTAAGATGTGTGTATGATTTGAAGAAGGAATGAGTATGTAGGGTAGAGTCTAATGACTTGAGATTTGATGTCAGGAGACTTTAAAGGAGGAGGGACAGACAGTGGTTTGGATAGAAGTTATGAGAACCATTCAAACCCTACATCCATGTAAGGGCAGACCTGTGGTGTTAGATACTTGAGAGAATTTTTATTCTGTTTTCTTTTTATACCTAGTGACCAGACCAGGCTAGGAAATCTTATTTATAATTCCCTGTGCTGGTGAGCTTATGTGTGTTTTTTCTATAGTTCACCTTTTCATCGAGAATATAGCTCTCCAATCCAGGCTTTATAGGGAGGAGGGTTTCACTTCCCACTTTGTCTTGCCCAATCTCATGAAGGTTTCCCGTGATGCTGTTGGCTACTAAAACCCACGTCCTTTTGTTTCAGAACCTGCTACTGCCCTCTCTCCTCCCCCAGCAGAATTATCTGACTCTTGTTTATAGTCTGGTTTTCAGTATCTTATTTACTTGGTTTCTGAGATGTCTTTTGTATCCTTTATATCCTTATTCATCAAATGCGTATTTAAAAAGATGTTATTACATATTTTACAGCCTTTTATTTTGCTATTAGTTGGCCATGATGCTAAAAATGGAAGTTCTTTACACTTGCTCTCTCTCCTTAAAAATGGACAAGCAGAGAAGTTTGTATGAAGACCAACACTTACCATGTAATGTTAGAAAACAATTTTGAGACTGTAGCAACACCAATAATCATTGCAACAGTTTTGACCTTCTGTAAAAACATCCCATTTTCCAAACAACACTTTACCATCAACGTATGTACAGATATTTGATATGATGTAGCCATTTCATTTCTACTTTGTAAAACACATACTGCAAGTAGTCTAATCATATATAGCCATTTATGCAAGTAGTTGTTTTCTTAAATAGAATAGTATATAGGTACGTACAAAAGCATCGCTGCTTAAATATTTAAACCACACTCAGATAATGTATTTTCATCAAATAAAAGTGATGTTTCCTTTTTCACTATTATATGATAAATATATAATATCAACCAAACACTACTTGTAAAATTCCCTTTTGTGCATCACACATTTGAGTTACATTATTTTCATAAGTTAGTCCAAAGGGGCGCCCACCCTTGGATGCGGGCAACGGGGCCTGATACCAGACTGCGCATGTGCACCGGGCCTCCCCGGCCCCACTCCCTTCTGCTCTTTGGTGCACTAACCTTGACATTTCCTAGATGCCGCCAGAGCCTCTAGCTGTCAGGGTGGCTGTACCTTTCAGGCAGGGCGCTGAGAGTCCACACTCCTTCTGGGAGGGTTGTCTGTCCTCCAACCCTCCACCTCCCTGTGGGGGTGAGCCAGATGCGTGGAAAAGCCCTGGGACTCGTACAGCCCCACCCATGTCACTTCCTGGAGGGCAGCCTGGGGACTTTTCCAATCTCATTGCAATCAAATAATTCTGTTCTTGGCACTTAGTATTGGATTGGACCATCAGAAAGGTGCTGACTTAGCGATTTGGGGTGACCCCATATTTATAGAGACAGAGGCCCTGCAAAAAATGTGTGTCCATATATCTTAGAAGGGACTTTGCCCTAAAGATGCGTTTTGAAAATATTCTTCCTCCTATTCCATCTCTTTGGTCTGCTACTTCGAGAGTAAATACTAGTGAGCAACTTCACCTTTATCACTTATTCTTTAAAGGAAAGTGATTCCTGGGCGCCGGGGTGGCTCAGTGGGTTCAGCTTCTCACTTCAGCTCAGGTCATGATCTCAAGGCTCCTGGGTTCAAGCCCCCGCACAGGACCTGGTGCTGACAGCTCAGAGCCTGGATCCTGCTTCGGATTCTGCGTCTCCCTCTCTCTCTGCTCCTCCCTTGCTTGCACTCTGTCTGTCTGTCTCTTTCAAAAATTAAAACAAAACAAAACAAAACAAAACAAAAAAAACATTTAAAAATAAATTAATTAATTTAAAAAGGCAAGTGATTCCAGTGAGTTCCTAAGGCTTCAAAGATCTTAGAAAAACCACAATAATCTTCCCATCCATGGCTTCTCCTTAGGAAGTTAAGTTGCAGTTACTTCCAGGGGAGCCAAATGGGGCTCAATTTCCTGAGAAGTGAATTAATGCCACACCTTCCAGGCCCACCATTGTTATCAAAATGCTGCAAGGGGGAGCCCAGCTTCTGTAGCTCACTGACGCTTCACAAGCAACAAGGCCAGACATCAGAAGCCCCATGTAATCAGGTGTGAAGGCAATTTGATGAAAAACGGAGGTAAAGCTGCGTATAAATCTGTATGCCTTTTTTTCTTTCCTGTAGCCCAAATGCCAAAATATGGCAAGGCCATTTTCACTGATTTCTGGCCCATTCATAAATATTGGAAATTTCCTGAGAAGCAGTTGTAGAGAAATTTACAGTTTGGTTTTGCTGACCCAGTAGGTTTAGATGAGAATCAAAATGTATTATTGGTTTGTGAGATTTTTCTCTTTGGGGGGCAGTGGATGGATTATGAAGTAGACTCTGAAAACCCATCAAAATCTGTTCATAATGGAGTATCAATATCCTGGAAGCAAAGACGTTGGGGGAAAAAATACTCTCATTTAGAACTTTTTATTTGCTCTTCCTGGACTACTCCTGTCTGAGACTGAAAAGCAAATAGAAAAACATGGCGATTTAAGCACAATAGCAATAGATACAAATCAATTCTTATCCAGCTTTTCTTTATTATGAACGGGATCTTTGGAGATATTAATTCACTATTCACAACCCCGTATAAATAGAGAATAATGGTAGAAACATGCATTTAATTATCTATTTTCTGTCTGGAGAACAGAGAAGTGTCTGAAATGATATTATTACAGGATTACCCATTCGGTCTCTGAGGAAATGACTGAGAACGGAATACAGGTGACCCGGGGCATTGTTATTTTATACTCTGTGAAACAGGAAGGGGTCTGGAGGAGGAAGCAAGGGATTCAGGAGACCCAACCTCCATATTCCGAAAGACTTGAACAAAGAGTTAGAATCAGATGCACAGCCTCGTGGAGCCCCCTGCTCACCCTGTTTTGTATTCCACGCACAAGCCTGGAAAAGAGTGGCAGAAAGTCTGAGGAACCGACCAGCTGCCTCGGAGACACTGGAGCTAATTTCTCCTGAAGCAAATGGCCAGCATCTTGTTGATGCAGGAAGAAACTTGAAAGATAAACTGCAAAGGTGAAAGAGAGTGGAGAAGGGGAAAAACAGGGAATGGAAGGTCAGTTGGGAAGGATCTATTCATTTTCCAATTGGCAGCTTATTCAAGTCCATGGGCACAGTGCTGTCACCAGACACAACACTGTTTACTACAATTTAATAGGCTGAACCTAAAATGACCAGGACGACAGCAAAAGAGATAGACCGCAAGGGGAGCATCCCTCCACTCCAACTGAAGCTTGACCAATTAATGAAGTCTGTCTCTCCAACCTGTGTTCCTCATTTTAAACATTTGAAGCTCTGTCGTGTTTTAATAAAAGTGAACAGCCATGTGAATAACATATACAGGCATCATATTAGCTTCCTAGGGCTGCCGTAAACAGAGTGCTGCGGACTGCGTGGCTTAACCGACAAAAAAGTATATGGTCTCACAGTTCTGAAAGCTAGGAGTCTGAGATCAAGGTGGGGGAGAATCAGTCCCAGGTCTCTTCCCCAGCTTCTGAAGGATTGTTGGCAATCTTTGGCACTCGTTGGCTTATGGATACATCATCCCATCTCTGCCTTTTTTTTTTTTTTCCACATGATATTCTCTCTCATGGCTGTCTCTATGTCCCACATTTCCCCTTTCATAAGGACACAGTCAAATGACCCACCCTAATGACCTTATCTTCACTTTATCCTCTGTAAGTTCCCCATTTCCAAATAAAGTCATGCATAGGTATCGGGAGTTAGAACTTCAACATACGAGTTATTGGGGGGATGCAACTTAACCCATGACAGGATGAGTATAATAAGTAATTTAAATACAGTCTTTATTTAAAAAGGCAAAGAATGAGGGCGCCTGGGTGGCTCCGTCAGTTGAGTGGCAGACTTTGGCTCACGTCATGATCTCAATGGTTTGTGAACTGGAGCCCACATCAGACTCTCTGCTGTCAGCACAGACCCCACTTCAGATCCTTGTCCCCCTTTCTCTCTGCCCCTCCCCACCTCATGGTCTCTCTCTCTCAAGAATAAATAAACCATTAAAAAAAAGGCAAAGAACAAAACCAAGTAAAAAAATGTATTTAAATTTAGGAAACTAAATTCTTTTTTTTTTAATGTTTATTTATTTTTGAGAGAGAGAGCACAAGCGGGATAGGGGCAGAGAGAAGGGAAAAGAGAGAGAGAGAGAATCCCAAGCAGGCTCCACACTGTCAGCACAGAGCCCAATGTGGGGCTGGAACCCACGAACTGGGAGATCATGACCTGAGCCTAATTCAGACGCTTAACCTACTGAGTCACCCAAGTGCCCTGGAAACTAAATTCTAATATAGCTCCTGTGCCATAATTGAAGGAGACCATAACATATTGCAACTGACCATCTTATTTGCAATTATGATATTTGGGGTATAGTATGGGACTAGTTTGGAGGACGATACCTATAAAGAGTGCCCCTGCCAGAAAAGTGTGAATAGATACTGTAGGAACATAAATTTTACAATTGAAACACCCTGTTTCACATGAAGCATCATGGTACAGCTTTTGCTAAGAATAAATGGTAATATTTTATATTAAACCATTTGTGTTTTTGTTTTGTTTTAACTTTTATGAAGTCAAGTTTGGTTCTGTGCCTTCCCTTTGCAGCACTCCTTCCTGATCTGGTCTTTAACGACTTTACACCTGAGGTGTTGTCTGAGCCAGAAATGGCCAGATTCCCTATAAAAAGTTTCTGTCAGGAACAAGGAATAAACATTTCCCAGTGAGCATAATTTGGTTAGGAAACAGGTGAGTGTACTTTTCGCGTGATGCAAAATTACAAACCGCTCTCTGATCTTGAAAATCATCCCTTGATTTCACCCATATTTATCACACACTGAATATCTTAGGAAATGAATCACCATCACATGATTAAAATAATCTCTATATTTTAATTCTCAGAGTTCCCATGGGAAGAAAACCAAGCTCCTCTATCTGTGAAAAGGAATTGGGCAGAAGGGATTGGAAGTTTTACAGAACGAGGAAATAAAAATGGTTTTAGAACCCTAAGACACTAGCAATATCCAATATTCTAAAAGAGGCTTGGTTAAAAATTGTTGCTGGGAGGTTAGCAGATGCTGGGAATTTACTGAGAAAACACACACACACACACACACACACACACACACACACACACTCTTTTTGATGTTGCCCTAGAATCAGGATTCAAAGGTCAGGAAATGTCAATTTGCTTCGTGATGTGTTATTCAGAAGAAACTGGCTAAGCACCGAGAGGCTCTCAGGTATGATGTCAACTCCCATGGAGGACAATCACACAGAGAACCATACTGTTGAGTTGAGGGTAGACCATCATTATGTTGTCATTTTTCACTCATGTCACAACATGGCTACAATGAAAGTTATAAATGGCAGGATCACACCGTCCTCCCTTTCCGAGCTAAGGACACAGGGGAAGTGACTTTCCTAAGGTCATCTGTGCTTCCTGGAAGATCCTGGTCCAGAATCCAGCTCACAGGAGACCCACACTGATGTTCTTTTCACCAATCAGAGTTGACCCAATAATTTTTAGGTCTGTATTTGGAACAATTCTATTTCATTCCAGGTGCTTCTTTGAATTTATATTGTGTTAGTTCTACCATCTCAAGTATGAGCGGATATTATCTCTAGACTATTTGAACGGTGTGTGTGTATGTTTGGAGGCTTGGAGAGACAGGGAGACAGAGACAGAGAGAGATCTCAGTCAGTGAAGTATATTGTCAGTCATTTAGCTAAGAGAAGGAATGAGAATCTTCAGAGAGATCATCTGTTTATAATATGTGCTTATATGATCTGACAGTCTCACTTTCCAAAATTGAATTAATAAATCATTCACAGTACTGGCTGGAATAGTTAATATACTTTTTGTGCCCCAGCAGAGAGGAAAATGGCCCTGCATTCCTTAGCTTTATGACACATTAAGCCTAAATAGAATTAATGATTGAGCTTTTGAATCATATTTACTGTGGAGAGGCCGGTGAGCTACGGAAATACACAGGAGACTTCTCATATTATTAAAAATATCTTTTCATTGGCTCAGAGAACTTTTTCTGGGTGTTGAGGTAGCATTACTTGGTGACATAAATTGTGTGTGTGTCTCTCTGTATGAATTTTCCAAGTTTTTATGTATATCAAAGCCATCAGAAAAGCATACACATGTTTTATTACTAGTGTTTTGTATTATCATACTATTTACTCTGTCTTGAATCTTCCAAAGCTCTGCATATTCTGTGTGGGGAAAGAGAGACAGAGAGATGGAGAAGGAGAAATGGGGGGAGGAAGGGAAGGAGAGAGAGAGAGACAGATACAGAGAGAGATGCACAGACACACAGAATGACTAGAAATACAATTCTTGTTGGCCTTCAAGGGGTGATTTAAAGGAAAGAAAACGAAATATTTATATTGAGACTCAGCTGTTAAAGAATTTCTGATGTTTTCTAGTCACCGGGATATTATGGAATAGATGTAGATGATGGCAACAACAGTTAGGTATTTTAAAGGGTGGAAAGAAACAAATTGGATCAGATTTCCTCTCCTATTGCTAGAGCAGTTACTTATTGAAATGTTAACTGTATCATACCTAATGAATAATGAAATAATAATTCTAATGAAATATCATGATTTTAAAGTCAGACCAAAACATGTAAATTTTACTGTAACAACATCAGAACATGTCTTTCTTCTCTTTGGCAAGTGTCCTAGTCCAGGAAATGCCAGTTCTGTGATCAGAATATATTTTCTTCTGTCTTGTAATTCTAGAACAAGAAAGGTAGATTAAAAGGTTATTTCATCCATTCCTCTGGCTTTAGAATAAACCACATTTAAGTAATCTCAAGTAGATTTTTAAAGTACCTCCACCCACCTACTTTTATTTGCAAAGATATGATGCATCTGCAGAGATATAACGCATGTGAAGTTTTTTTCTTTTAATATGAAATTTATTGTCAAATTGGTTTCCATAAAACACCCAGTGCTCATCCCAACAGGTGCCCTCCTCAAGCATGTGAAGTTTTTTAAAAGTTAGAGTGATACCTTTCCAGGAAAAATAAATGAACCTTTTGTCTAAAACAAGTCTCTATGCTAATGTGTGCACAACAGGAATGGATATTCCGCTACATTATTGGACTTTTCAGAAATGCTCAGGAATTATTTTATTCCTACATTTTGATATCCTTGAACTTGTCAAGATAAAAATATTATTGAAGGAGGAAGTAGGTACGGAAGTAAAATATTTACCATCTATCAAATGATGAGTGATAAAAGAAACTTAAGACAAACAAGAACACACCCAAATAGAGAAATAGGAAAGAAGGGGTGGCCTCTGTGGAGATCAAATTTACATTCCTCTCCTCAGACATATGGGTGATATCATATTATTTACCTTTTTTATATGAAAAATTTCTTCTCCTCTCCTCTGAATGTTAATTTCCAAAACCCAGACATTCAGAGGAGAAGGGCATGAAATATGGGGGAACATTTAAAGCTCCTGAGATAAGTTACTTGAATAAATAGTCATACACCCTTGTCCAAGATAGAAGGCTGGCTAACCTAGGAAAATATTGTAATCCCCAGAAACCAGAAACTAGAAGTCCAAAGCATATGTGTTTATTAAAAGTGTTGGCAGCTCAGCAAATGTGACTGGAATCACTGAATATCATCTTAAGGCACCAGGCTTAACCTGAACACTAACCCGCTCCTTATAAAGCATTTCTTAGATAATAACCTTCTTCAGAAGGGAAGAGGAAGAGGAACTGTAATTTTGGTCGCAAAAAGCAAATGAACAAACAAAACCCTTTTGTCTTCTTTTTACAACCTAAATATTCATTTAATATACCAGATTAATTGAATTTTTGTAGCCAGTGGCACATCGGGAATGAACTCAACCTTCAGTCCATCATTAAACTGTTAGCTAGTGCTGTAAATGTCTTTGCTGAGTTAATTAATCCCTTAGAGATTTCTCTCCAAATCAGGTTTTTGTCCCTTGTTCCTGAGAAGCTGAATTGCTGGTGACATGCAAAGCTTTTGCAATCCTCAGTTTATAAGTCGAGAGCAATTATGGATGGCAATTTAATCAATTTTGGACGTAATAATCAAGTAGAACCATGGGAGGAAAAAAAAAGACACAAAGTTGTGATTTTTAGTTTTCAACTTTGTTCTACCACCTGGATCTCAAGATAGCAATAGAATTTGTTTTCCTATGTGAGGAGGCCCAGATACTTAGGTTACAAATCCTTGCCAACCTCTAGGGTGAGTGAAATGGGGGACACTAGTTTATGATCTGGCTAGGAGGGTGGCAAGACAAGTTCAGTGGGAAGTTGATGAAGAGAAGTACATGGGAGAGAGAAAAAAGGAAAGATGTTTTGTCTTCTAGAGACTAAATAGTCTACTCTACACATGATTGACTGTATTCCCAGGCACCATGTATCTAGATAGGGTAGGTTAGCAATCGCATATAAGACATCTATTTATGCCAACATAAATAATACAAATATGCAAATGGAAAGTTAAGCTGGCAGGATACTAACGATATATTTCTAATGATAGAGGAAAAAATATAGGGTATGCATGAGTCAGGGTTCCCCAGAGAAACAGAATCAGTGGGAGAAAAAGAGAGAAAGAGAGAGAGATTGATGGATTTTAAGGAATTTGCTCATATAATTGTAGGTGCTGGCATGTTTGAAATCTTTGGGGCAGGCCAGCATGTCGGAGACATGTAGAAGAGTTGATGTAGCTTGAGTCCCAAGGCAGTCTGGAAGTGGAATCTTTCCTTCCTTCCTTAGGGAACTTTAGTGTTTTCTCTTGAGACCTTCAAAGATTTGGATGAACTCCGCTCACACTGTGGAGGGTCATTTGTTTTACTCAAAACTACTAATTTTAATGCTAATTACCATCTACAAATATACCTTCAAAGGACATCTAGAGTGGTGTTTGAACAAAAACTGGGTACCACGACCTAGCCAAGTTGACATATGGAATTAACCATAACAGGGTACTAATACAATAAAGAACATTCTGTAAACTGCTAATCACAGAGCACTGAGTCAAAGAGTATCGACTTTGGAGGCAAGAGATCTGGCTATTTGTCCTGGACCTGCCAGGCAAGCAGCTGAAGACATTACCGATATTTTTTTCTTGGGAAAATAGGCGGATCTTGGTGACATAAAATGAGTTAGGTAACCAAAGGAAGAGAAACCGCTTTCTCAGTGGTGACTCTGAAGTTTCTATAGCGCATGGAAGTGAAGAAGTCCTGTAAGCAATGGAATACATCAATCCATCCGGAGTTCATGAGACAACTATCAGTAGAAAATGAATGTTGAGAGTCATTAACGTAGAGATAGCAACTGAGGCTGTGTGAATGACCAGAAGGGAGATCCAGAATGAAAGAGGAAGTGAGTGACAAAAGAAGGGGATAAGAGGAAGTAGAGGAAGAAGAATCAGCACAGCATACCGAGAAGGGACAGTCATGGGATGAAAACAACTGCGAGGTAAAGAGAATGAGAACCAGCATCATTAGGGAGTGTTATTGGAGGTCAAGGCAGTAGAGGTTTTAACATGAGAGGTGGGTCCAATAATGTCAAACATCACAAGGAAGTTAGGAAAACACTAGGTCTGAAAGTACTGTGTTGGATTTGGCATTCAGTTGGTCACTAGTGTCTTTGCCCATACAGTTTAAATAATGGCTTACATAATGACTCAACACTTGTATTCTGATCTTGTACCATGTTTATACTGTGCTTGGTATGTACTGTCTTTTAAAAAAAAATATTGTTTATTATTTATTTTTGAGAGAGAGAGAGAGAGGGAGACAGATAGAAAGAGTGCAAGCAGGGGAGGGGCAGAGAGAGAGGGAGACACAGAATCTGAAGCAGGCTCCAGGCTCTGAGCTATTAGCACAGACTCCCATGTGGGGCTCGAACTCATGAACCATGAGATCAAGACCTGAGCCGAAGTCAGATGCTTAACCAGCTGAGCCCCCCAGGTTCCTCGTACCGTCTTTTCAAATACTTCTTATAGACTATGAGGCAGATATTCTTATCACTATCCCAATTTTATGGATGTATAAGCTCAAGCTTAGGGAAGTGAAGTATCTTTCCCAAGGTCATACAGCTGAAGATTGAAACACGGGCCTGTAATTCATTTACATTTGAGTCCAAAGTCTGTTCTCTTCATTCTACTACCTCTCCTGTTCAGTGGAAGAAAGGCCAAGCCACTTCACAAGGTCCATAGAATGAATGAGAACTGGGAAGAGGGGGAAAATGAGTACAGATGATTATTTTCAGGGATAGTAACTGGAGGGGAGATGCTTGTTTGAGAGCTATGTTGATATGAGAAACTCGTGCGTGTTTGTGCACTCTTAAGGAAGGAGTGCAGAGAGGAGAGAAGAGAGATACAGAAGATAAAAAAGCAGCCAGAGGAGCAAGGTGTCTGGGGAGTCACAGGAGTGTGAGCCCAAGCAGACCCCTAGAGAGACATACTGGGGAGTGACAAGTGACACCTCTTCCCTTAGACAGGACAGATAGACCCAGAGGTAGAAATAGCAACCTCTAAATGTGGCCTGTGGGTCAGGGGATTGACTGGAAGGAGCTGAGACAAATGAATGCCTTAGGTTGTTCTGCAGGGGGTCAAAGAGGAGAGGCTGTAGGTACAACGAGCAGGAACAGGGGCTCAGGGCACCTCTTCCTTGAGTTCCAGTTCTACCTCTACCCTGCCCCCACTCACTCGAGAGCAGGCAGGCTGTTATTCAGGACTCAGGTTAGTGCCCCCTCTGCAGAAAGACCTATCCTGACCACCTTCTCTGGAGAAGGACTTCCTCTTACTTTTTTAGCTCATGACGTCATGATTTATCAATATTTTATCTGTGTTTTTCTTTTTGCCTTGGCCCTTCTCTCCTACCATAACAAAATCTCCATGAGGATACCTCCATATCTTTCTCACTGCTGTTTTTCTCACACCTAATACAGTGCTTTCTGGCACATAATAGGTCTTCAGCAACTAGGTGTTGATTGAAAGATTGAAATGCCGCTATTAGTCAATAGCTGTGTGAGCTTGGGCAAGATCGTTTCACGATTCAGGCCTCTCTTTTATCATTTGTATATGAGAAATACTTGTCATACCCTATTATGAGGGTCTCATGAGCAGAAAAGAAGATGAACACGAAGGAAAGATGAACATGAAGGGATTACCCTTTTCAGAAACACACTGTGTCCAATAAGTATTAGCTATTATTTGGGGGGGGGGGTGTGGGAGGGCTTAAGGTTTAGGGACTGTTGTTCTAAAAAAAGGTAGTTTAAGATTTTAGAAGGAGCTCTTCAGAATAATAATAGAATCCGAACTGAGATCTTCCTCTCTTCTTGGACTGATGGATTGGTGCCCACTCAGAATGTTGTTTGACAGTGAAGACAAAGGTATGTGCACACAACATGCAAGTAGATCTTAAGAATGTAAACATTTGGTTCCAGGGACAGGAATTAGAAGGGAATTCAATCCAAGTATATTTCCTTTCAGACCCGTGTTGTCCTCTGAACTGGCCTGCTGAAATAGAAAGGTCACTGCCAATATCATATCTCATTACATCCTGGCTTGATGCAGGTTAATACCAAGCAATATGCCCCGTTAATCAAATTTAAGGCACTAAGACTAGAATCTGGGAGTTGTAACCTGAGTCACTTTTCCCCAGGTAAATAGGAATGTGTTTGTCTGTAAATTGCTTTGAGGTACCCTGAGATTTCTTTGATCTCATCACAAGAAATGATGGCCAATACCTTACATGTTGGGGCCACATTGGCATGCCTTTTCTCTTCTTCCATTACTTTTCCCCCCAGACAATAAGATTCCACAGGCTCTGGATTGAAACAAACAAACAAACAAACAAACAAACAAATGTATTACCGCTATCACAAAGGAAGGAGGTAGAGAAAAGGTTACTACCTGTTTGTTTTCTGTGGCTCACCAAGCACCAAAAGTTCTCTGTTGGTTGAACATAGGGTTAGAAGTGTAAAATTCAGCTGTGATTCAGGTTCTTGTAGATTCTGTCAGACTGGACATCTCACGGGTCTTGGATTATTTCGGAACAAGTCTGTATGATACCACTAAACCACACATCGTACCCAGAGGCACTGTGAAATCCACTCAAAATTGTTTACTAATATTTAAACTAGACTCCACTTAGATCTAGAGAGAGCAATAATGCCTTGCATAATGTAATTATCCCAACTTATGCATTTCTTTGTGTATAGAAGATATCTATTCTTCATTCATCTTTGACTAGCACAGAAACATCAAAGCTGTCATCATTCTATTTGTCAAGATTAGTTATTTTTTATTCCCCTTTAGTTATTAATAATGCATAAGCAGAGAGATCTTTGGGCTCCTTCTAGATAGTTTATTTCTTTATTCTTCTTGTTTCCTCAGCATGAAAATTTATCAAAGCTACCTCTCTAATCTATTGTTCTTTGCCTTGAATGCTCTTTGTCAGATGATTATCTCTGAGGTTTTAAGCCTTTAAAAACACCCTTAATCTCCCTTTATCGCATTGCACTGTATCTGGCTACAGGCTCTCCTAATATCACCCTCTCCTGTTTGTTTACAGCCAGGTCTGGGTGCAACGAGAAAAGGTGGATGTGACCCAGTGAACATTTCTCCAGCAGCTCCTGGGAAACACGCATTGGGCATCCACTGGCTTCTCATAGACAATTTTAAGAGGAATGATTTTCCGTTTCTACCCTCAAAGTGGCAAAATCAGATTTTCTGATTCCACATTTATCCCATGCCCTTCCCTATGTTTCATAATCAGGAAAGGCGTGTCTCATTCCCACTGAATCTGCTGATATCCACCCTGCAGCTCGGTGTCTGGCGTCCAAGTTTGGTATGAGGAGAGGGGCACACTGTGCCTTCTCACACCTCTGCATTCCCTCTAAGACTCCTGCCAACCAGCCAAGACAGGTGCACAAACCAAGCCAACATTTTACACCCAGACTTCTGTGGTCTATGCTAACTTGCTAGTTACTGCTCAGTATTGTTTCATATACATCATTGTAAAGTTTATACCAAGATCTTAGCCATTTCAATGTGTTCCATTCTTAATGTCACAAATTTACTCACATATACTTGAACACACCACAACCAGCTCTCCTTAAAAATGGGCACACATTGGAATCACTTAGGGAACTTAAAAAATTTTTTGCGCTGCCTGGTTCCCCATCCCAGACCAATTAAATCTGAATCTCTGGGTGAGGCTCAGACATCAGTATTTTGTATAAAATGTCCCCAGATGATTATAATATGCAGCTAAGTTTTGAAAACCATGGTTAACCCACGGTTACCTAGGTGCTGAGTATTTCTGCCTGGCTTACCATCAGGCAGTGTTTGTAAAAGCCCGTTTACTTTCTCTGAAGTTCAGCTCGGGTCTTTGAGATGCTTTTTCTAAAGGTTGGTGCTGACAGTCTGATTATCTGAGTTAATGCGCCCTCACAGCCAATTCTCCCCGGGATCACGGCACGCGGTCACAATCCTATGGTATTCACTTGCAGCAGCTCAGGGATTGGTCTCAGTAACTTAATAACTTCCTTCTAATTTTATTAAGGAAGGCAAATTGCTAGAAAGGTATGGGAGACAAAAGAGCAGAGAGGCATTTCACCTACCCAAAGACAGGAATGTGGAAAGGTAATATTCCCTTGAGATCATCCATCAAGTCATAGAGTAGCCCAGCTTCTGCATGTTCAGGATAAAACATCTTCTCTTTCCGGTTAATCATTGTGCTTGAACCACACACGGCCCTGCACGGGCGGTGTTGGTACAGTGTCTGTTACCGCGACCCGACTACACGTGTTACAAGGATGCTTACCTGCAGCTACTGTCATGTCGTGGAACCAGATGGCTTCAGGATGCCGTGCTCCTTACACAAATGATATTCACCTAGAGCCTTGCTTGGAATATAAATTAAAGCATCACTTCACAATAAACTATACATGTTTGGCGATCAATACAGAGCTCTAATTTTCTCAAGTTAATGCCTTTTAATGACAGGTTCCCAATGCTAGCTGTAGACAGTTACATGCAAGATTATAAATCACGGTGATGTCTTAGCTCTGAATTATTAATCTTTGCTCCCCCCTGCATTACATAATTGATAATGACTATATTGACAGTTCCAAGAGGGCTCTGGAGATTGATCTGTTCAGTGGAAGGAAAAGCATTACCGGTGTGGAGTGCAACACGCAGTGTCGAAATGACATGCTGTGTATTCTAATGAGTGGATTCTGTAACCTTTGCTCGCATCCTTGAGTTTTCCAGGCTTTTCTTTCTCCTCAAAAGCTTAGTTGTGGTAAGAAAGTGGCCGTATAAATATGTTATCTTCTTACCATGGATATTTGTTCCCTGTGTACCTTTCAATCATTTTTGATGACTTTTACTGACGGAAAAACGCATTTCATCTCCCATTGGGGTCCACAGATCCAATAAAGCTACATGAGAGAGAACTGAAGTGTATTCTTCCCAGCAGATCCGCATTCTTTATGGAGTTACCCTGTTTGGTAGCAAATGAAAGGCAGAAGAAAGGGTAAACAAGACAATTTAGGGCAGAGCAGATACCCAGAGGCCCACCACGTTGACTAAATTTTAAAAATGCATGTCTCCTTTGGAATGAGGATTTTATTCATTTACAAAGGAACTTTTTCCCCTATGAGCTGGGCTGGCTTCCTCTGACAAAGAGGATAAATGCAAATTATTTTACAGTTTTACTTAGGACAAAAAGTCCAGTCTAGAGGGAGCAATCCACTAGTATGTGCCTAGTCTGTGAAGTATAGCCACCATACACTCGCCTCTGTACTGCGGGACCAGTCCCTAAGTGGTAACTGGCTTTTCATAATTTCTCTATAAATACAAGCAAGTTGCCAACACCTCAACTGACCATTTTTGTTTACAGCTTTTCCTTTTATTTTACACTTGCCACTGGAGGACTCTGGACGCACTCCACACACAGGAGGGCACCTGTCTGGGGAAAAAAAAAAACAAACAACCATGCCATTTAACGCAGGTCACTTTCACTAAACCATAAAGGAAAGTCTCTTGGAATAACTGACCTCATGGTCCTTTTCTCTCCTCCCTTCTCTGTAACTCAGTGGAACAAATGACAGATAATTTCTTCAAAGTGATTTTAACTATTACCCCAACAGTCCATCTGACACTTGGATGGTTATAAAATCATTCCCTCTCTTGCCTCCCTCCTTTATCTTTTGCCCACATGGCCACACATCTTGATGGAGTAATGTCAAGGCCACGGGCAGAAATGAGGAGGCTTTACATTTTGCTTTGGGTGGTGTCCAGAAAGTCACGTTATGTTCCCGAGTTCCGTCCCTGCATCTGGGCAGTAAGTGACAATAGTATATGCCCTGACTTTTGGGTCGTATGTGAAACTTCTTCGAAAGGTGTAAAATGTCATGTAAATCTAGGTGCCGTTAATATTGTTGAAAGCTCCATGGTCCCAGATAAATATACCGAGGTTGGTGAGGAGGAAGTCTCCTTGGATTTTCTTAGTAATGTTCGTTAAACCTTGAACAGTGAACCTTTCATTCCTTTGTCTCTCCATTACCTAAATCGTCTCAAATGTTTTCTATTTACTATACAGTTGGCAACTTACCGGGTGCTTTCTTGTTCCCTAATTGTTGACTTGTACTAGTCCACGTGGCATCATCATCTGTTGTCTTACCCTTAAATTGTTTCATGAAGGTTTGAATTATTCTCTCAACCACAGGGCACCTGCCTAAATCGTCTAGAAAAGTGCAATGTAATATAGTCTGTCCTTGATAGATAACAACAGAACTAACAGTCCTGTGTATTACCTTCACATCGTGCAAGGTGGGAAATAAGGTTTATTATCTACTTTTCTACCTAAGCCTCAGAGACAGGCTAGATGTGCTGATGTATAAGAGTTAACCATGTCCCAGATGAGAGTGGTTTGGACAAATCTCATTGATACAATGAGTATCTGCTAAAAATGCACGTTTTATAATTTCTGACAAAGAAAATAAATTGTGTTTTAGTCTGAATTCCTGGTCTGATATCTATGGAAGGAAGGTGTGTTGCATTTTCAGGCATAATTTTCTATTTCAACTAGTCTACATTTGTGCGCAAGAGATTTTTTTTTCCTATTTAAATAAATATTAAGGAATTAATGTTCCTCATTTTAATGAATATATCAATCTTCTAAATGTTCATGCACGTCATATATTGGAATAGATTTCAGCTATGGTGAGATCACTGCTAAATCATTTCCAGTTGTATAATCAACTTATGGAAAGAAGATTGACTTGAGGTTACTTGGGGGAAAATATTCCTTCATTTTATAGATGAATTGGAACACTTAGACTAACCACATAATGGCAAAAACTAATTTGACGCCAACTATTAGGGAAGGATTTGGTTCCATATCTTTTAAATGCCCTTGTTTTATATATATGGGATACTTGGCTTTTCTCTAATATATTGTTTTTCTTTCTACATGTATTTTGATTAATAATATGCGTACCTCAATTTGACAGATACTATGTTTTCCCTATTTCTCAACATTTATCTTAAAATGGAGGGCTTTTTTGGATTTTCCTTCAAACTAAAACTGAATTTAGATGCTAGTTTTTAAAAACAAGTTGAAGGGGCGCCTGGGTGGCTCGGTCGGTTGGGCGTCCGACTTCAGCTCAGGTCATGATCTTGCGGTCCATGAGTTCTAGCCCCGCGTCGGGCTCTGTGCTGACAGCTCAGAGCCTGGAGCCTGCTTCGGACTCTGTGTCTCCCTCTCTCTCTACCCCTCCCCTGTTCATGCTCTGTCTCTCTCCGTCTCAAAAATAAATAAACATTAAAAAAAAAATTTAAAAACAAGTTGAAAGATCGTAATCTAACTTTGTGGTGATAAATCCTACCTTTCTACTACTTTCTGCCACTCATCTTGCTCCATGGCCAGACCCTGCTTGTTACTGATCTTTAAGAAAACTCTTTGTACTCATTACCAGGCCATCCCCATGCTGCTAGTCTCACTGACCTGTACCCATTTTCAACTATTTGATATTTCCTTCATTGATAAGATTTCTGTTATTCCTTTTCTTTCTCCCTCCTTCCTCCTTCCTTTCCTTTCTTCCCTCCTTCTTTCCAGCATTAAGACAAGTGTCTCTTATACTATTTAGCCAGTTGTCTTTATTCTGCAGCTGCAAACTAAGCATCTTTAGCTCATGAGTACTTGCTAAGTTCATCTCCACCTTCGCTGTCTTCGTGAGGAGCAGTCTGTTTGTTAGGGCTTCTCAATTCACTAAGGGAGCAATGCCAATAGCACTCGCTATCTGCAGATTGACACATGTACGTGTGTTGTTTTAGCTTCTCTGGCAGGGAAGTGGTTAAAGAGCGACCAGAAATGTATGCATCTATTTTATATCCAGTTGCAAATTGACTAAAAATATCCTGAATACCATTTTAGAGTTATTCTCTAAAAGGACTTCTGATTTTCTAGTGAAGTGATCTGGAAAGGGACATCAAAATAGCAAAGGATGAATTGATATAGTTTGGTAAAGGGTGAATTGCCACATGTCTTAGTCCATTTGGGCTGTGATAACAAAATGCCATAGACTGGGTGGGTTATAAACAACAAGCACTTATCACACACAGTTCTGCAGGTTGGGAAGTGCAAGGTCAAGGTGCAGGCAGATTTGGTGTCTGGCCATAGTCTGCTTCCTGGCTCATATATGATCATCTTTTTTGCTGTCTTCACATGTTGAAATGGGCAAGGAAGTTCTCTGGGCTCTCCTTTATAAGGGGACTAATTCCATTCATGAATGTTCCCTTCTCATGACAGAATCACCTCCCAAAGGTCTCACCTCCAAATATCACACTGGGCACTGGCTTACAATGTATGACTTCTGGGGAGACACAAACATTCAGTCTATAGCATCAGGTTACTGGTATAATTGTTAAATAAATTTGCTAATATATCTTTCTCTCCTCACTCCCTGATCTTTCATTCATTGGATTATTTTCTATGTTCTATTTTTAAGGATGTGACAATTATTACTACAGGGTTATTAGTATCTCATAACACTCTGATTTAATCTGTTTCTTCAGCCAATATTTATTGAATAACTATATTCAGTTTGTAAAAATTAGCTATTAATTGGGCCACAGTTGGGTGCAAAGTGTTACGAGAAATACATAATTATACTCTTTATTTCCAGAAACTTTTCTTGAAAAGTAGTATATTTTAGTCATGGGGTTGTGTGTCCTATATGAAAAGTACAGGTGGGATCTTAATGAATAAGGCATGCAGCCTGCTCTCGAGGATGTGACAATTGAATAGAAAAGCTAAAGCATTTACACAAAAAATTATTTCACCTCCTTTTTATTTCTTCCCAAAGTGCATTTTATTATTTATTTTTAGAGAGAGACAGAGACAGAGAGAAAGAGAGAACAAGTAGGGGAGGCGCAGAGAGAGAAGGAAGGAGAGAATCCCAGGCAGGCTCCGTGCTGCCAGAGCAGAGCCCCCATGGGACTCAATCTCACAAACCTTGAGATCATGACCTGAGCTGAAATCAAGAGTCAAATATTTAACCAACTGAGCCACCAGGCGCCTCTGCCCCTCCTTTATGACACTGATCACTTCACTTAAGAAATGTTGTAGAATTTTTGTCAGTGAAATATATTGGAAGATTTTAATAATCAAATTAGCAAGACTAATTACAAAAAAAAACACACAAAAAAACAATTTTCCTCTGACTCACCCTTCTTTATTTGTGATATTCTTCCACAGACTCTTTCTTTCCCAGTTCTCATCTGTTTTCCCTTTATGGTTACATAATAATGCTGGTTCAATTTATATTCAGGTTTTTTTGTTTGTTTGTTTGTTTGTTGTTGTTGTTGTTTTTAAGTAAACTCTATGCCCAACCTGGGGCCCATACTCCCAACCTGAAGATCAAGAATGAAGAGTCACATACTGTCTACTAAGCCTGCCAGGTGTCCCAATTTGTATTCAAATTTTATCTTAGTGCAACTGGTTGATGTATTTTTCCTTGAATTACATTTCCTTTTCGTATTTCCCCATGGAATCATAACCCCTCTATTATGGGTTGAACTGTGTTCCCTAAAATTTATATATTGAAATCCCAAACCCCACCACCTCAGAACATAACTGTAGTTGGAGATGAGGTTTTTAACGAGGTGAATGAGTTAAAATCAGGCCATTATAATGGACCCTTAATCTAATATGACTGGTGTCTTTATCAGATGAGAGAGAGACATTAGGGCACCTGTGCACAAAGGGACAACCATGTGGAGAACCGGTTAGAGGGTGGCCATCTGCTGTCCAAGGACAGAGCCTCAGGAGACACTAATCCTGATGACAGTTTGATCTTGGACTTCTAGCTTCCAAAACTGTAGGAAAATAATGCCTGTTGTTCAAATCACGTAATCTGTGGTGAAATAAATGACAGCCTGAACAAACCAATACAACCTCTCTGAACATGAAAACATTTCAGGTATTGTGAGTTCTACGATTTTCAGAAAACCTGCTCCCTTGGACTTAGGCTGGAACCTGATGCACACTCCTTGTCCTGGGACTTCACCCCTGCTCTTGGTTGGATCCCCAATGCCCGATTTACTGAAGTCAGAGTCTTCCTTTTTCTTCTTTTACTATCTCTCTCTCTTTCTTTCTCTCTCTCTCTCTCTTTTTTTTTTTTTTTTTTTTTGCCAGCACACACATCTACCAGTAGCTTCTTGACAAAAGTAGAAAGGGAGATATTTTTTTCAAACTCATATAGATGAAAATGTTTTATTTTGCTGTCAGGTTTAATTGACAGTTTGGCAGCATTTCTAATTATAGTTTGGAAGCCATTTACACCCAGAATTTTGAAGAAATTGTTCTATCAGCCTCTAGATTTGAGTGTTTTTGCGGAGAAGTCCAATGCCTTTATGTTTTCGGATCCTTTTTATGTTATCTGATTTCTTTGTTTCCTGGAAGTTTATTTTTTCTTGCTCTCTGAATTTGCATGTTGATATGCCTTGGGTAATTTATCATTCAGTATGTGGGGATCTCAGCAAGTCCTTTGACCTGAAAATAATGTCGTTATCTTTTAGAAAATTGTCTTGAATCATTGTACCCCAGATTTAGGTTTAAAAGACTAGTGGGCTCACAAGAGGAATGGTGGGGACCCAGCTGTTTCCTTAAGGGACCACCAAAGGTCAGTATTTATAAGACTTTTTTGGGTGCTGTTGTGGTTTCACCGAGAAGACAACTCTAAACTCCTGCCTTGGAATATTGGCCAAATAGAGAACATTCTGGCAGTGGAGTGAGATTCAGAAGGTTTGAGCATGTCATCAGTGTCTTTCCAGAGTGGTGCCTCTCCCTCATCTTTCCTCTTTGCCAGGTGTGCCCAAATCTGGGCATTCCTGATTCCATTTTTCCACAAAATGAACCACCAGATTCTGGGAAGGGGCGAAGTATTTAAACACTTCCCATGTGGACTTTCCGATAGACTTTCGGGTTTTAGTTCCATGCGCCACCTGAGTCTTCCTTGATAGACTCAGTATCTCAGAATCTCAGTATCTGAGCCTTTCAGAGCTCCTGCTGCATGATGCATTTGTTGACATCTCTTTATCCCTCATAGTGCCCCTCCCTTTCTCTTTGTGTTGTGGATTTATCTTTCCTCTCATTTGAATGGGATTACCTAAGGAGCAGAGAAAAATCTCTCATGTAGTCAATGCTCCATGTTTAACCAGAAGTTTTCACTTTGTATTTGAAATGTAAAATTCTAAAGAGGCCAGAGGAGGAGGAGATTATTTTTGTCCGAGGGGCTTGAATAGGTCAAGAGGCTTTATGCAATAATAAAGATACTTCTTTTCAGAGTACATAAAAGACAGGACATATGGCTTTTTATTATCAATACAGTCTGTCTAATCTGTAACAGTACTGAAAATGTTGGACTTCTGGCAAGATTGATTATTGATTTTTTTTTTTTTTTTTTTGGTCCTCTCTGGAAAAGGCTATTTTTTGCTGCTGATTCTTTCTCATTGACTTGGGAAAAAAAAGAGAGAGAAAGAAAATATGTAGTGGCTAGGGTTAGATTAAGCTTTCTTTTCATCTCCATTTTCCCTATCCCAAACAGAATTAAAGTATTAAGGGGGAAAGGTGCTTAACAAATAGTAGTTGTTCTTGCCATTGCTATCATTAATCTAATAGAGCTGCTCAAAGTTCTGTGACTGTTCCATTTAGTAATGTCAACATAACCTTGTTAGAGAAAAATGCTTAACTTGACCTTCAAAATGCTTGTCCTTTATATATATATATATTATTAAATTTGTCTTTTAAGATAAAGTAAATAAAAATTCTCTTTAAAAAACTCTACTCTGTTTATTTACTTCTATTTTTTTTGGAGAAACTCTTCAAGGTGGCAACTTCACTGGCATGAAGTGTCAGAATGTATGATTACTTTATGTCTTTGATTACACATTATTGCATAAATTTAGAAGTTTTATTTTGGTGACATTTCATTTGGAGGAATGTGCCACTTCGTCTGATTGTGTTCTAAATGCTTTTGGTTGTGTTATTTTTTTTTTTTTTTAAGCGGAATCTGGAATTTAATGATTATGAATATAGCCCAGTTATTTATTTTCAGGTTTTATGGAGAGGATTGACATTATGACTTTTTACCTACTGGTAGATTTTCCTTGAGAGCTCAAGGGAATGAAGGATGAAGGGACCAGAGATGTATGTTAGCTTCCATCACCAGTATTCTACTGAATTTACCCTTCAAAGATCAATGGTGATCTCCTCACTGACAAAGCTGAAGGTAGTTTCTTAGCTTTTATTCTCCATAGAATCTGTATTGCTAAATGATTGAGAGAGCAGTTCTTGAATTTGTATTCTCATTGTCTCAGTTTACCCTGCATTCCCTTTAACCAACTAACCCTTCCCGTTTCTGTGTGTGTGAGCGCATGCATGTGTGTGTGTGTACATGTTGCTGGTTCCCTTTTCATCCTGTCCCCTCTGGGAGACACGCAGGAACTGTGTTTTATTCATCTCACTCTAGGGTCTAGTGTTGGTTCGACCAACATTTGTTGAATTCAACTGGGCTCAATCATTTTTAAAAACCGTGATAATGGATAACACATCTATAAGGATGAAAGAAATGAAGAGAGATGAGATAATGACTTCTTTGAACAAAACTATGCACTTTGGCTCTACTGCTCACCTTAGCTCTGTGTTTCTGCTACTTTTTAGGGACAATTCTCTCTGACCATCACAGAGTTTCCATGACAGTATACATCACAAATATATACGCATGTTTTAGATGTGTGCACATACAAAATGGATCTCCATATCTTTTCTTCTATCTTTCAAAACAAGTCCCCGTCCCCCTTGGTGTTGTCCTATTAGTGCATACTTGCCATTGAGGCCTAACACCTCACTTCTCTTTGACACCTGTCACTTTAACATAGTGCAATGGCTTTCTCTCTCATATTTTCTCAACTCCGAATTTTACATCGTAATTTTCACTGCTATTGGCCATCATCCTTCCCTTCTTTTCTTCCCTAAAAACTTATTTAGCATTTAGTTTTCCAGGTTGTGTGCAATAAATAAACCAACCAACCAACTAACCCATGAGTCACTTAGTCAGTGAATATCTACCCAAGTACACCATCCCCCAGAGCCCCAAGAAGCGGTCATTGGAATGGGATTAGTTTAACCATGGTCAAATAATTCATTTCTCCATCTCATATACAAATCAATAACTATTTTTTATACAGAAAAATCTATGACATTTTAAGAAGATTCTGAGGTTGAATGCACTCTACAATCAGGTTCAGTTTAGCTCTTCACCCTATCGTCTCCTCTTCTGTATATACCATCTAATCCAGACACATAGGTATGTTAAGACCCATTCAGCATACCTTGTGCCTTGAGTCTCCCACCTGTGATCCTCTGCATTTGTTGCAACTCCTTTGCCTGCAGCGACCGTTCTTTTTCTCTCAGCTGATCTAAACATCATGCTGAAGCCCACCTCCTCCAGGAAGTGTCTTTGAATCATGCTAGCAGGGCTTGATGGCTTTCCTTTTGAATTATTTTGCCTTACATGTGGATCACATGGCTGACTGGCTTCTGGGAGTCATTTGGGTTTCAGTCCAAATAAGTTCTCCTTCGGAGGCCTCCCCTGACTGACCTAAGACAAGTGGTCTCCCAACCTATTTGCTATCCCATATCCTGCTTTTATCATAGCGCTTACCATTCTGACACTCGCTTGCTCATGTATATTTACTGAGTCTGTCTCTCTCTAGAATGTAAGTTCCATGAGGGAGGGGAACTTGTCTTAGTTCTGTGTATCCAGCACAAACTGACACTCAACACCTATTTACTGAATAAATAAATGAACAATAACATTTAGTGGGTACATATCTGTAGGTACCATTCTCATTACTTTATATAATATATATTTTTACTAATTTAATACCCATAAAAACCCTGTGATGTGTATGGTGCTACTAATACCATTGATAACTATAGTAACTAAGGCACAAGGCCATTGTCACCCAGCTACTAGAGTGGGGAGTCTGGCTTCAGAGCACATAAGCTACATTTGCTTTTCGTCATTTTTTTTATGCCAAAGCCCCCAAGTAAGTGGCAAAATAATGACATATACCTTCTCTTCAACTCTAGAGTAAGTTGCTCGAGGATAGGCAACTGAATCTCATAATCCTTTCTGTCTCCTATAGTGTCTAGAATTATCTTAGTTGAAGTGAGCAAGATTTAACAATAAGTGTGAGGTCACGCATTAAACCTACCAACACCCTTCTGAGCTGCCTAAATGGGATATAACTGCCTTAAGAAAGGGGGAAAAAATCCCCTTTCAAATCACAGAATGAATAGCCAGAGAGAAATGGATCCAGACACTGCCTTTTTTCCTGATGGGCTCTTCCCCTCTTTCCAAACTACACAGGCGTCACTAGGAATTAGAACAAAAGAAACAATAATGTTTTATATCTTTTTGTAAAACTAGAACCTGTTTATATATCACTAACCTGGAAGTACTTAGGGCCTGGGAAGCGGAGAGTAAATGACAGTTTATGCCAGTGTTATGACATCTTTCCCAGGGATATCAGAAGATCAGCTTTCTTAAACAATTTAGATGTTTCCGTTTACATCCCCAACGAGGAAGCAATGTAACTCTGATGAACGACTTTCTTTACCAGACCAGACATCTCATTTCCTGCCTTGAAAAATTTGGATTAGCATCCAAACTGTCCCTAGAGGAAAAAAAAAAAAAAAACCATATATATAAATGTATATATACAAATACAGTAAGACACCAAATCAGGACTATTCTGAACGGTGATTGTAACATGTTAGAAAAATAGCCTGCATTGATTTACGCAGTTTGACCCGATAGTGCTATATAAAGTTTCCCCATTTTAAAATAATCAAATCAATGTTTTAAGATCTGTGAAGTCGAGGCTTGAAATAAATTAAGCAATTCAACCAGAAATCGGTCTGTGTACTCAAAAAGAGAGTCAATGAATTTTGACGGTAATTTTGGAATTGATTTTTTGGGTTAATATTATTATGAGCTTATTATAAGCAGCATGAATCTAAGTGCAGCATTTGTTTCTGTGAATTTCACCTGTGCAGCTAGATGGATTCCATCTTACTTTTTTCTGTTATTATCAGACCATCTCTGTAAAGTCACCCTTAGCGTTCAACATCCATCAATGAGTCAAATGGGAAAATGAGGAGTCCAAGCTGTGGTGTGTGTGTGAGAGCTATTCTATTGCTAAAAATAAAGTTGAGGTATGGCGCTCCAAGGCATGGTGATTGCCCCAGGATCCTTCCCCACTGCAGGAGCATCTCCATTTGTCCTCTTGCATTGTGTTATTGGTAGCCCACTTTGTTCTGTCAAAGCCCTAACTTATGCTGCAAACATCTTCTGCCAGATATCTGTGCTGCTTCTTCTTTTCCTATCCATGTTCAGGAAGCCTATATCCATAAGATGTTGTTATATAGTTGTCATTTCTGTCCTACAACAAATCTCACTGTAGCAGAGTGTCCTGTGGCTGCAGATGCTATTACCGTTTTCTCTGCTGTCTCAATTGATTTCAAGGCTGGCCTCCCTTTGCAGTCGTGTGCTCTTTCAAAAGGTGTGCAAGCCAGACTGAAGGAAAGGATCGTAAAAGTGTCTGACACTCTCACATCATCTTCACGCAACCTGTCATTCCTGGATAGATTCTTCCCATGTGGATCTTTTGAAAAGAAAATTTTTGTTGTTTTTTTTTTTTCAGAGAGAGAGAGTGCGAGAGCATGAGGGGGGAGAGGCAGAGAGAGAAGGGGAGAGAGAATCCCAAGCAGTCTCTGTGATGTCAGTGCAGAGCCCAACATGGGGCTCGATTTCACAAACCATGAGATCATGACCTGAGCCGAAATCAAGACGTGGGCACTGAGCCATCCAGGCACCCCTTTCCCATGTAGATCATTTTGGAACACTTTCCCCAACTCTCCAGTTAGCTTTTCTCTCTCCCACTGTGTGAAGCTTTTTAAGCGAACTGAGGAAACCATCTGGATATTTTGCGGCCACCATGGGTGTCATGTTTGTTTTCAAAGTAAAAATAAAATGACAGAGCAGATGTTATCTCTCTTTTAACTCTTAAGATTGGTCATTACTGATATAAAAATGGATCCCATCGACACTTGAATTTTAATATAGGGAAAGTGCCCATGACTTTCATCAATGCTTGGCAATTCCCCAGGTGCTTGCCTCTTTACCCCTTACCCACCATTCAAGCCCAGACTCTGGTTATGTCCCCAGTATGTAACACTTGCCCACTGTTCCAGCTCACAGAAAGTGGCTGTGTAATAGTGATTACAGAGAAGCCATAAGAATGGATGACATTACTGAAAGAAAGTGAGCTGAGCGGGAAGAAAATAAAGAGTATATTAACCTGTAAGTGGTGAGCCTAATGTACTCATACTTCCCTTCCAGACCACTCTAATTCTCTAAAATGGGATCATTTGTTTTTCTGATACCTGGTACTTGCTCACCTTCTGCGACTCCTCTCTTTCCCCCTCCCAGACAGTTTTCTGGCACTGAACCTTCCTCATCAGCTCAGTCCCAGGGTTTGTGTGACATTCAAGGAGGTGGAGAACGATTCTGCCTGTGTTCTTTCAGCTGGAATGCAGATGTTTCCATTAAGGGCTCAAACAGGCCACACTCATGACAATATCTCCCAGGACACACACAACTCCTTTACCTCTAACGATCTTCTTGTGTCCTTTGGATAATGTAAAAATTATGCGGCATGGACTATGAAAAGCTTTGAGATATAACTTCAACATGTCTTGTGACACCTCTTTTGTTCCTTCGTGTGCATCTACTCTTGCAATATTTGATTCGGCTGTTACTTTTCCTGGACATCCTACGTCTTTTCATACCCTGAATTGCAATTCACACTCTTCCCGGGCTTTAGGTAGCATCCATACCCATTATGATGAGCTAGTTATCCTTTGTTTGTTTCTTTACCTAAAATCCCCCAGTGCACTTAACTGATCACACACTGCATTGATTTTTGCATATTTCTGCTTTGCTATCCTATGGGGTCCTCCAAATTGAGGACAATCTTTATACCCACAATGTAGGTACATCATGCTTGGCAGTGTGCATGTCAGGTAAAAAGACTAACACACCAAAACTCAAGGAAGAAAAGAAAATACTTCTCATTTGAAGTGTTTGTAGGAGGAGGCTGCCTGTCCCTTTCTGCACCTCCTCGTGTTCATAGCATCCTGGGAAAAGGTAAATTTTAGAGTTTCCTTATTTATATGAAAATAGTTTTCCTTTAGTGAGAAAGAACAGAATATGAAGTAAACTAACAGTGGAGGCCCCAATGTAGGGATATAGCTGATATGTAGAAATCAACAAGGCACATTGACCAAGGCAAATTCATGCTCAAGTTTCAGTTCTGGTGTATATAGCAGGTGGCCAATGTTCCTGTTCCCCTGGGGCTAAATGTACCACATATCCTGTTTCAATCAACATTTCTGTTTTTACCCTGAGCTTTTCATGCAAACAACAACAAAAATTCATCTCTCTTGGCAAGCACCAATGGCAAATTTCTTTGGGGGAAAATGAAATTTTATAAGTGATACCGGGTGGCTCTAGATGTCACTGACAATGCTGTCATCACTGTCTGCTTTATTTCACAGTGTTGGTTCCTCTCATGTCCTGACTGCAGTTGGGCACAGTGTAGACCCTTGAAGAGGGGGTGGGAAAGTGACGTGTGGGGAAGGGTAAACTCAGGAGATTACTCCTGTACCAAGTCCATGAGTAGGAGGGAAGGGGGAGGGCAGCACACGTGAGTGGCAGGGGTTGGGTAGAAACCTCTGCATCACATCTCTCCTCACGGTGATCCTGCTGTCACTCAGGCAGCTCTACAGCAGGGGCAGACGGAGCTCTCAAGTGAGAAATACAACACAGATCCAAACGGAAAGCGGTGTGCCACGCATCCAGTATAAATGAAACGAGGCATCTATGATACTTTGTTCATTGGGGTTGTGATGAACCTCAAAAGGAGAGGAGCCCTGTCTCATTGGCAGTCATTTGAAATACCCAAGCTCACTGGGCACACTGAAGCGAAATGAGCAAGATCTCATGAAGGGCATGGGGAGAGATGGGGATTAGAATAAAACCACGGATGTGCCAACAGGTGGAAAATACAGCTCTCTTATCTCCTTCCCTCTTCTTTTATGTGCTTGTGAGATAATAGCACATGTTCTCATTCAAACTAAACTATTGACTATGACTTAATGCAGCCACTCAGCCTCTTTTTACTAATTCTAGTGGGATTCGTAATGTTATCTCCCTGCTGCTCAACCCTTCTGAACCTGTCAAATAAGCGCTCTCACAATGCATATTAATCTGAGACATGTGGTTGAAAGAAAGAGCTGATAAGTCCATCTTCAAGATGTGATAAGTATAAAGCATTCCTAAAGAACGAGTATTGTGTTAAACATTTGCAGTATCACCAGGACCCAGGGATATTTAATTAAACACACACACACACACACACACACACACACACACACACACGGTAATGAGAGGGGAAGGGAGACTCCACCTGTATGTGGCTTTCTTGTTTCTAAAAGTCAGCCATCTTTTGCTGTACTACTGTTAATTAAATATCGCATCAAAAGTCATGCACTGATCTTGAAAGGAGGGTGTAGTTAAACACCTTCTTTAATTTACATATGACTTCTGTGTGTGTGATAAACAAAGATTGTAGGCATTAAGGCAGTCGTAAATACAACATTGGAGGTGTTTCAGTTCCTGGGAAAGTGATGTTGTCCTGTGGAGACAAATTTGTTTTGGGATAAGAAGAAAGAACATGGAAAATAAATAGCTTTCCTCAACACTGCACCATGAGGCTAAGCTGGAAAGCTTAAATAATCATTCCTGAACAAAGGGGACTACATCGCCAGAAGCCTGCCAGGAGTCGAGCACGCATTTAAAGGGAATTCTGGAAGGCTACTTCTGCCAAGGAAAGTTAGGTTGAAAAATGACAAGTTTCCCTTCCCCCTTGGTAGGCTATAATTTACACTTTGAGAACTATTTTCCTTCCTCCCCTCTGCTGCAGATTTACTAGCTCTAGTTATCTAAGAAGCACAGTGATTTGGCAAACAGAGAGGGGGGCTGAACCTTGAGAAATTGTAGTATCCCTGGGCTCCATGGAGACTGTCAAGCCTTTCATCTCCTCTCCATTAGGTCTGACTAAAAACTCCTTGTGCCCTTTTCAAAGGTCAGGGTCTATAGGTATTTTTGTAAGGGGCACGTTTGGACTGAAGAAATGAGCAAGTGTGCTGACAGCAAGAAGCATCTGCAAAAGAAAGAAAGGAAAGGTCACTGGCCTGGAATCCTTCCTCAGGGTGGAGGTTCAGGGCAAAGGGACAAGGACCCAGAAGGAGGACGAGATAACAGAATAGGGGGATTTGACATGGGTTTAATCCTGAGCTTATCTGATCACTGGGAAGCACTGGAAAGGCTATTGCCAAAGGAGAAGGGATGTGATGAAACCCAATATGGAAGCCAGGGCAAATGGTCCCTTCTCTCTCCTTTTTCAGGGGAGGCTTACTTTTTGTTTATTTGTTCTTAGGGCATCTGAGTGCCCCACTCAAAGATGATATCAAATATGGGCGTTGGAAGAAATGTGATAATGCCCCCAGTTTATTCAAGAAACATTAAATACTGAAATGATGCCTAAAAAGTTTTGATGCCTTCTGTGGCATTCACCGCTACCAGTGCCTTTTCAGTCTCATACCTATTAAATAACAGCCTTTATTCTTCTCCTGGTTACTGTATGTGAAATAAAGCTACAGTGGTACCACATAAACAAAGTCCTGGTTTTACCATCACGACATTCCAATCTTCCATATTTAGTGTTACGTATATCAATAGAGAACATACGCTTTTCTTACTTTCATTTGTTTTTAAATAAAGAAAAAGTCCCAGAGATATCTCATATTCTGGAAGAATGTGTAAAACAAATAAGTAGATTAAAAAAAAGAGTATTTTCAAAAATTGCATAAAAGCATATTGACTGTATCTACCGTCTTTTTTAAATGCAATTCAGAACAAGAGGTAAAGGAATATGTTTCCCTCAGCATATAGGTATCTCAATGTTGAAATGTCTTGAATCACTTTTTCACTGTCTCCTTCTTGATCAGTTGGCCATAATTTTCTAACTTGTTTTGAGCCCCTTGTCCATGCATTTCAAGAGTGCCCACTTCTTTGACTCACTATTCAAAATTTTTTTTTTCCTTCCCTGTTAGGCTTTTAGTTACTTAACCTCAACCCTAACAAGACAGGTCTGACATATGCTAAAGTGGAAGGGAACCCTCTGACTTTTCATATTTTTTGCTCGTTAGCATCTTTTATATTCCACTGAAGAAATAAAAGAAGAATAAAGTAACTGTTGGGGAAAACTGTGATTGGACTCTTAGGAGTCTTTGATTTAGGTTTTTTACTCATTTTTTCTCATCAAAGTACTTTCAAACTTCTTCCCATGAAGGTGCTTGTTCTGCATTTGTACATAATTTATCTTTGTACTAAAACCTGCATTTACCTCCCAGAATTTATGGCCTGGAACCAATTGCTTAGTCTACAACAGAATTTCATAATTTTGAACTTCTATCCATTCTAGGTCTCTTAAAAGTAAGTTGTCTCTGTTTCACTTGCACATGTCAGTTTATCAAATAAAATATACACTAGTTGCTTCAAAGAGCCTAACAGTGAGTTCTAGAGATGACAAATAATATAATGAAATTAAAATAATAACTGAGAAATCTGGATATCTTAACAATTATTGATGAAACCAAGAGAGTTTGGATGAAGGGCAGCTATTAATTGATAATAAAGTAATGCAAATTTATAGGAATTGGTTAACTTTAAGAATCAATTTGTTCCTTTCCAGGAAGACTGGGAAAAAAGTGGTTAGATTTCATGTGTAAAGGGTTTATACATTTCTTAATGTTTTTCTTTCACATAGAATAGATTAATTTAGTCACTGCTTCTCTGTCACATGGTTATGGTGATTTCATTTTTATTTTTATTTTGTCAAGTGAATAAATGATTCACAAGAAACTCATCACTTTATCTCCCTTCCTCTCATTGATATTTCACTTGGTGTGTTTTTACTTTTATAAATTACCTTCTCTTTCCCCGTAAACAAAATTGTGTCCCAAGCTTGCTTAAAACAAAGAAACAAGGGGCGCCTGGGTGGCTTGGTCGGTTAAGCGTCCGACTTCGGCTCAGGTCATGATCTCACGGTCCGTGAGTTCGAGCCCTGCGTCGGGCTCTGTGCTGACAGCTCAGAGCCTGGAGCCTGTTTCAGATTCTGTGTCTCCCTGTATCTCTGCCCCTCCCCTGTTCATTCTCTGTCTCTCTCTGTCTCAAAAATAAATAAACATTAAAAAAAAATAAAAAAAAAAAACAAAGAAACAAAACAAACCAAAAATCCCACCAAAAACAAAAGCCAAAAAACTGAACAAAACCCAAACGTGTCCTTTATTTTCTATTTTCCTAAGATCTACAACCTTAGTTTACAGAAAGCATAAGAGATCCATTAATAAGAAAGCCTCTAAGAAGAAAGTTTCTTTTTAGAGCGCTCTTAATCCAATCCTTAGGTACATTTTCTTCTATCTACTCTTTTTTAAAAAGAAAACTTGTTAATTAGACACTTATCCGCTGTTAAATATTGGTAAGCATTTGGTTGACATAGAGCCTATGTCAAGTTTGTAATTTCTGGGTTTGCATTTTAAGTGGTTGCCATGAACATTTACTTATATTTGCTATAAATCCTTTCTTATTAACTACGTCATGTTAGCCATATAGGGGTAATTAATTTCTATCACTCTAAGCCCTGAATCCAGATCCCTGAATTACCATTTTACTCCTTCAGCATTGATGAAGTTCACTTGTTTCCATGTCATTTAAGCATCAAGATGATAAAGTCTATTTGTAAGCATTGAATCCAAGAATGAATATAAGTGCGCAGAATCATTATTTTATTCCAAACTAAGGAGCATCCCAGATCAATGCTATGATATATTGTTGAATATATTGTTCTAGTCCTAATGACACACACATTATATTGTCAATTTCAAGTTACTGGGCAACTTGTTCCAAAATGCTTCCATTCATCATATTGACGGTGATGTTAATCAAATTGACTCTCCTTAACAAAAAGCGCTGCTTCATTTGCGTTATATTGCTTTTCTGCCTACGGGGAACATTTACACAATTAAAAAAGCAGATCGAATGCTAATAAAGAAAACAAATGAAGATTTATTCATAATCCTCAAAAGAATTGTAATAATTTAATTAAGGTGTATGGTAATTTTGGAAGGAAAGTGATGAAATGGAAAAAAAAATCCTTTGTGAGGTGAAGGGAGGGGCAAAGAAGCTTGTTAAAGAATTCTTTGGCTTTTGTAATATTCATTGATTTAATCTCAAAGAACAATAGACAGGAGTCCATTGAAGATAGAAGTTAGCACTTGAGGAGGAGAAAAAAAGGGAGGATCAATCAAAATCTGAAGCTTGCCAAATACTTGAAAGATATAGAGACAGCCAGGAGGGAGAACAGCAGTCTGGGGTGGTCCAAGGGAATAAAGAAATACTTAATGGGATGAAACTAAGGAGCAAAGAGAATTCAGACTGATAATCAAGTAATGTTTTCTGGCAGCCACAGATTATTCATTCCTAAGCAATGCTAGACTTCCCGTGGAGATGTTTTCCTTTAAAGTTTTATTCTCAGCCATTAAGAGAGAAACAGAGCTTCCTGAATTGTGATGTGAATGAAACGTCAGTGTTTGTGAAGTCTGTTGGCTCAGCTAAATGTAGAAAGGTCTTTTGGGGGCAGGAATACTAATGAAGTGATAGCGTCCAAACCCAGAGTAGACTTTGAGGCACATCCACCCAATTAATAAACCAGGTACAGGAGTATTTGAGAGTAATTTGGGAAGTCAGAACTTCTCTTTAAAGTCATCAAAAATACTAATTCAATCCTTCAAATTTGTATATAATTGAGAAGAAGTTATGCCAAACATGGCACCAGACTCATTCCCTCCCAGGCGAATGTTAAATACAGTCTAGTTGAGAGCCACAGCCCTGACAGGTGCAATACGAGTGTATCATGTAGGGCAAATACATATAGGATTGAGTATAAGAGGAGGTCCGTGAAGTCTGGATTCTTCAGGGAAGTCTTTATGGAGTTAGGAGAGGAATAACTGACAAATTTGAATGTGTGAAAGAGGTATGAAAGTATATGGGAAGGGGAAATCTATGAGAAGTCACTAAGATAACCACGAACAGTGTTATTTCACAAAACTGAAATGTCTGAAGTCTGTGTGTTTAACTTCCCCAGACAGCTTGCTTGTAGGGAGAGATTCCTATACAAAAAGACCCTAGAATATTATGTTTCTTATTAAAAATAAAACAAACAAACAAAGCTATGGTATATTCATGGAGATGTCTGCCTAATAAAAGGAGTAGGATGTACAATAGAACAAGTACTGCATTAAAACATTTAAGCCATGGATGCTAAACACAGTTCTGCCATGAAATAGCATCAGACTTTTGGTAAGGAACTTCACCTCTCTGGACCATCTGTAATGAAGAGTGAATTGAATAAGACAAGTAAATAAATAAGTAAAATTTCCTACCTGCTTCAACACTCCTCTCTGACTCTACATTTCTAAAATTCTCTTTGGACTGAACAGAAAAAATGGTAGAGTTATACATGTTATAATGATTTTGAATGTGCAAAATATCATCACAATCTGAGTTTGACCTGGGAACCTATAAAAAATACCCAGTTCTAAGGAGTAGTGAGAGGAACTACCAAGGAGCCAAGAGATTTTTTTTTGTTTGTTTGTGTTTTTAAACATAACTTTATTTTTTTTTACAGTGGTATGTTAGTCTGGTGTACAGTAGAGTGATTCAACAATTCTGTACATCACTTGGTGCTCATCACAACGCGTGCACTCCTCAATCCCCGTTACCTATTTCACCCATCACCTCACCCACTTCCTTTCTGGTAACCACCAGTTTGTTCTCTATAGTTAAGAGTCTGTTTCTTGGTTTGTCTCTCTCTGTCTCTCTTTTTCCCTTTGTTCATTTGTTTCGTTCCTTAAATTCCACATGTGAATGAAATCAGATGGTATTTGTCTTTCTCTGATTTATTTTGCTTAGCATTACAGTCTTGAGCTCCATTCATTGCAAATGGCAAGATTTTATTCTTTTTAATGGCTGAATAATATTATGATATTAATAGTCATAATTTTTTATGGCTGAATAATAATACCACCTATGCATTCATCAATTGACGGACACTTGGGCTGCTTCCATATTTTGGCTATCGTAAATAATGTTGCTATAAACACTCATGGTGCATATATCCCTTTGAATTCGTGTTTTTGTATTCTTTGGGTAAATACCCAGTAATGTGATTGCTGGATCATAGGGTAGTTCTATTTTTAACTTCTTGAGGAATTTCCATACTGTTTTCCACAGTGGCTGCACCATTTTGCTTTTCCACCAACAGTGTACGAGTGTTCCTTTTTCTCCACATCTTTGCCAACACCTGTTGCTTCTTGTGTTGTTGACTTTAGCCATTCTGACAGGTGTGAGGTGATACCTCATGGTAGTTATGATTTCCATTTCCCTGATTGTAAGTGATGATGAACATATTTTCATGTGTCTGTTGGCCATCTGGATGTCTTCTTTGGAGAAATGTCTGTCTGAGGAGATAAAAGATTGATATTCTTGTCTTGTTACTTCTTCCTCCCTTTGTCAGTCTTCCTTCTGTTGGCATGTAAGTTGGGTCCCAGCTTTGAATCCCGTGAAGAGATATCATACTAATGGCAGACAGATGAGGGAACATTTAGTTATACCCTATTTGGTTAGAAGAAAGAAAGTGATGAGGAATTTCGGTGTCATGTTTGGAAAGAGAAGGTTTGATCCCTGAGCTAGGCAGCTCTTCCTTCTGTTTGCAACATCATCATTTCTGTAGGACATACCGTAAAGATCTCAGATGGCCAGTGTGTTTCCTTTCACACACACCCAGAGGGATTCAATCCCAGGAGGATAAATTGGAATTGGAGAATCCTAGTTGATAAGGAACATGTAGAAAATGGGCAAAATGAGGGGCACCTGTGGTGGCTCAGTCAATGGAGCATCCGATTTTGGCTCAGGTCATGATCTCACAGTTTGAGTTCAAGCCCCACATCCGGGCTCTCTACTGTCAGCACAGAGCCTGCTTCAGATCCTCTTTCCCCCTCTGTCTCTCTCGATATCTATAAAAAATAAATAAATATTAAAAAATAAGAAACAATATAAAATGGATAGAATGAGGGAATGGATTAAGTGTAACACAAATATGTCCTGCTTTTCAAAATATACACTTTTTATAGTGCTTATTGTTATTAATCTAAGTTCTGCTTTGATGTAAGGAAAGAAAATACATGCTTACACTTACCTATGTCCTTTTCTTACTTTTTTGTTTAGAAATATGAAAAACTATTGTGTTGCTCAATGCCAATGTTTATAACTGTTAAGAAGCAAGGTGGGGTTAAAGATGGCATGAAATGAAATTCCTTATATTTTAAGCAATTTGCTGTTTCCGTTTGAAAACATAAATTAAATACAAGCTGTTTGAAAGGCCAGGACTTACCACAAACCCATGTCAAGGAAGACTTAAGAGATAAAGCCCTGGGTATTGGCATGTTTAACTTGTTTTACATAATGCTTTTGAATATCCAGGTTCATTGCTCTAGACTGTGGCACTGATTAATGATTACACAGATGGAGATACCTTGTAAAAATTGTTTAAATAATGAAATAAAGTCTGGACATATTTCATGTCAAAACAGGAAATCTGACTAGTAAACATAAGCAACTAGTTGGATGAAACCCCATCAGCCTGAATATCTCTTATAACTCAAAGATGACAGATTCAGTCTAGAACTAATATTCCAAATATTTAGTTTGTCTTGATAAGGGAATTGATAACAGATAGTGGAAAAGGAACTGGAACAGGTGTAAGAAGTGTTGAGTCTTCTCAACTTGATGCTACCATTTATGGGCTATGTGGTCTTGGGGCAAGATATCTTAACACGTCATACACAAATAACTCTCCTACGCAAAAAGTGAAGAGGATAATACCTACTTTTTCTTACACAGGATTGTGAGGATTGTTTGCAATGAGTTTATGATGTAACAGTAATTACATAATAACTCAGTGCTTGAGTCTCAAGTTCTTAGCTTTATCCTAAACACTATCATCAAATCATCTTTAATGTTTACAAATGACCTAAGAAATCAGTGCTACTTTTTCCATCTTAAAGATGAGAAAACTGTTGCTCAGAATGGTGAAGGGACTTATGTAAACACACATGATAAGTAAGATTCAGAACAAAGCTGCAAACCAGTTCTTCCTAGTCCTAAAGTCTATACTTTTCCCATTGTACCATAGTAATCGGGAAACAGTGGAGTGCCTAACAAGTGGCTCTAAGTATAAAAACGCTTCTCAACTTGTAAGTTTCACTGCTGTAAGCAGAATTATGTTGTAAAGAGTCCCTATTGCAGCACTGGTTATTTCTATTCTGATTTTACAAGCAAGTTTAGAAAACCTACCAAAGTCTACCCATGGCTTAAGACCCATTTCAAATGCCACTCAGTTCATGAAGTCTTCAGTTAAACTCCCAGATAGTACTATTTGCTTCTTGGTTTTATGAATATGACTTTTGTCAATCTGAAACAGGCTCCAGGCTCTGAGCTGTCAGCACAGAGCCTGACTCAGGGCTCGAACCCATGAACTGTGAGATCATGACACGAGCTGAAGTCAGATGCTTAACTGACTGAGCCACCCAAGCACTCCTTAAAATTTTTTTTAATGTTAATTTATTTTTGAGAGAGAGAGCGAGAGAGTGAGCAGGGGATGGGCAGAGAGAGAGAGAGAGAGGAAGACAGAGAATCCAAAGAAGGCTCCAAGTCATCAGCTCAAAGCCTGATGTGGGGCTCAGACTCATAAGCCATGAGATCATGACCTGAGCTGAAGCCAGACGCTTAATGGACTGAGCCACCCAGGAGCCCCTACCTTTGTCATTTTTAATATAGTCTTTGTATTTTTCTATGCCTAGTTTTTCCTTTAGATCAGGGCTGTTCAATGCAGTTAACAACGAGTGTCACTGGCCACATTTCACGTGTTCAATAGCCACATGTGGCTATCAGCCCCTATATTATATTCTTTATTATCTTATATATTATGTTGTATTGCAGTAGACCATGCAAATGTAGAAAGCTCCCACCATGACAGAAAGCTCTATTGGATAATGATGCTCTAGATCAGGTGTGAAAGCTACAGTACATGGGTGAAATCTGGACTGATGCCTGTTTTTGTATATGAACTTTTGTGGAAGACAGTAATACTCATTCATTTTATATTGTCTTTGGCTGCTTTTGTGCTAAAATGGCAGAGTTGAGTAGTTCCAACAGAGATCAAAATGGCCCACTAAGTCGAAAATATTTATTATCTGATCCTTAATAGAAAAATTTTGCCAGCTCCTGAATTAGACTACAAGCTGCTTGAGGCTTAAAGCTCCACGTATGTTTCTTTTATTTTGGGTCCTGGTATAGTAGATTACCTATAATTGAGTTGACATCACATTAAGAAATGAACCTGTGGTAACACATCCAGTAAATGATGAAGTCAGAATTTAAAACGGTGAATCTAACACAAAACTCTCTGCTCATTTCATGCCATTGTGGTGCCTCTTGATCTTCTGGGGTCATTAAAGCACCAATCAGAATGATGACAACCATGAGCCAAGGTTATCAGTAAGTTCTCCTTGCATAGGCTGTATTGTCAAACATGCCTTCTACTTATGGGGCCTTCACCAAAACAAACAAACAAAAAAACCCACAAAAAACAAACAACAACAACAACAAAACAATCACCATGGGTATTAAAGGGAAACAGACTCATTTGGACTCCTATTCCTTTTCTCATCGAATTTCTCTTTATTATCCCTTTTTCTCTCTCTGGGCTAGCTCCAGTGATCTCTTTTCCTCATGAACCTGCAAGGCATGCTTCTGCCCAGCACTTCGCAGTTGCCACTGACTCTGCCTGGCAGAAATACTGGGTAGGGCTATTTAGGTTGTGCACTACAACACGGACAGCTGACCATGGCCACCATGCTGCCTACAATTCTCTTTCTGCAGATATCCAATGCCTTCCTCTTTGTCTTCTTTCAAGACTGCTCATTGTCATTTTCTCATGAGGCAGCCCTTGACACTCCCAATCCCCTTTACACGGTTCTGTTTTCCTTAACAGTTAGATTCGAACATACTATAATGTTTAACTCATTTATTTTGTTTATTGTTTATTTTGTCTTCTCTCACTAGAAAACAAAACTCCATGAGGGCAGATATTTTTGTTGTTTATTGGTGTTCTCAGGGCTAAAAGGATTTGGATCAAAATCCTCCAATCTCTTCTTCTGAATTTCTGTGCTGGCTGGCAGTCTGGATTAATGGCTCTCATAACCTAAAGGGACAAGAATGAAGTACACAACTAAAGTAATAATACTAACAATAAACACTTTTGCCGATGTTTCTTGGTGGTTTCTCCTTTCTTTTTTAATCATAGAGGGCCTTATTTCTGTGTATTTATATATACTTAAGTAGATCAGGGAATGAGAGTTGTGGCCAAATATGAAGAATAAGGAATTGTATGTGTGAGTGTGTGTGTGAAAGAGAAAGGGAGAGAGGTTGAGAAGGTGGTATTGACTAGAAAGAATGGGAGAGCTCGGATTTGGTCAAAGGCTAATAAAATGTGAAGTATATTTATTGGGCACACGTATGTATGTTATGGCAAACATGATGTGAGTCACTGAATGTCCGATGCACTTACCAGATGGTGTTCTCACTATTGGTGCTGTATTATTTTGAGGAATTTCTTGGAAGCTGAAAGAGATTCTGTTTGTTTTTTCCCACCAAAGTTGTTCATTCCCCACCCCCCCATGCCCCCGTCAACCAGGAAAACCTAGAGATTGTCTATAAATCAAGTAGAAAGGCAGTAAGAAGCATAATTCAGGATTCTGTTATCCCTCTGGATCCTCCTCACATTTTACTCTAAATATAGTGAAACATCAGTTCTATTCCCTTGAATCATTCTTCTTAACTGAAGGAAACAATATCTTACTGCTATTTCAAAGAATTGATTAATTTTGCATAATCTGGCAGATAAGAAAATCAGGTTCAGTTCTGAGGATCATAAAAAGAGTTTAGTGCAAAGTGTCCTTGCTGTATAATTTAGTGTTGATGCCAATCTTTTAACTGCCTTTGAAGTGGGACTGAAGAGCCTTATAATAAAGATAATAAGGCTATGAAATTTAGACCTCGTATTGGCTGAAATTGGATAATTAGTTTAGAACTTCTTAAATTACATATTTAGGAGTAGGAAAGAAAAAAAAGCAAGAACCTGATTCCCAGCCACACAAGCTAATAATTTAATCTGTACAAATTGATGACTATTCTCTGGATCCCCACGAAATACTAATCACCTTTGTGCAGGGACTGACTGGATCTAAGTTAGCAGAGAAAGAGAGGCTCTAAAGCAGGGAAGTTTCACCAGCCTAGAACAATCTAACCTCTAGAAGACAGGAGGACAATAAAAAGTCAGGGGAAAAAAACCCATTTACCATTGTAAACTGTTTTTAAGTGTATTCATCCATCTTTCCCCTTATTTTATTCTTCCAGTAACCTTGTGGAGAGGAGACTTATGCTTAAAGGAGATTGGACAGATTTAAAACAAAACAAAACAAAACAAAACAACAAAACATTGTACCCAGGCGTGTCCTCCTTTTTGGTTCTTTTCTTTGTTTTTGGTGTTTCTGTCTAATTTTCTAATAACTGACCATAATAATGTTGCCCACTTCAAGTTTACATTGTGGGTGAAAAACTGATGAGGGTTTCCATCTGATTCCTGGACCACCCCCATCCCTATAGCCTCACCATCACCTCTAGCTCTCCCTTTACTCGCCTCAGCTTTACTCTCTCTCTCAGGCACATTACAGATGCAGACATCCCACTAGAGAAGAGTCTTTTTTGTTTTCATTGCTAGTTTTATTTATTTTTTTTATTTTTTAAATGCTTATTTATTTATTTTGAGAGAGAGAGAGAGAGAGAGAGAGCAGGGGAGGGACAGAGAGGGAGAGAGAGAGAACCCCAAGCAGGCTCCACGCTGTCAGAGCAGAGCCCATTGTGGGGTTTGATCCCACCAACCACAAGATCATGACCTGAGTCAAAACCAAGAGTCACCCACTTAAACGACTGAGCCACCCAGGTGCCCCCATTGCTAGTTTTAAAGAGTACAGAAAGCATCCTGGCACCCCAAATAAATCAACCCAGATCTTTTTTTTAAATATAGAAAAATCAAATACCGTTGAGTTGCATTTTCCATGTAATGAACTAACTTTGTTTTTAAAACTCCAGATGAATATTCACTGGGTGCCCATGAAATCTGAATGACACAGTCTTCATGAACTGAACTGAAGTCAATGATCCTTTACTTGGCCTTCAACCCTGTATATGGAGCCAGTTGTATGAAACAAGTCTTCAGATCTCCGAGGTAAAACAGGGAATCCTGTATGATGGCCAGGATATGCAAACTGTAGATTATTAGCTGGAGGGGTAAATTTATATAGGTTTCTGAGAAGAGACAATATCATTAGAGTAAGTGTATATAAAACTTCCCCAAATTATTTAGATTCTCTTTATAAAACCACCGAAATATAAGCATATCTAAGTACTTCCGTGTTGTCATTTTGCTTTTGAGATCCTCTTTTGGAATTATTCTGAGAGCACCAAGCACACTTTTCTTTTAATTATTTCTGCCTAATCATAGCAACCTGCAACTTCTGACTGAGGGGGTTGATTTTCAGAAATGGCCAAAACCAATTTCATCAAGTGTAAATAATAGGATGGGTGGTCAGGCTAGCTAATACTGTTTCTTAAAAATAATTGGTGAATATTTAGTATTGAATTGGATTTTTTTAAAGCAGTATAAATACTGTCTACAAAGGCAATTCTAGACTTTGAATTATGATCAGATCAAAGAATATTTGTCACATGCAACATAGATCTATCTTACTCTCTCGTCTTTGAAAGTCTTTCGTTACTGAGAGAGAAGATTATAGAATGAAGAAGAAAGTGTTGTGGGGTTCACCTTCTTTGTTACATTGCTTTAGCGAGTCACCTTGATGAGTCCACATGACATGATGACACTGTAGCAACAGGTTTATAGAATAGCTCTGAAAATTCATAGATTATTTTTTCTCTGAGATTTTATCATGTTTGAAATGAGGTTCTTTCCAATAAGAAAGGTTATTTTATATTAGGCCTTTAAATCGGGTACAAATAAAAACAATAAATGATAAAGAAATTAAATTTTGCTTTTTGTCAATAGAAAGGCCTCTCTCCTTGGCAGAAAAACAAATTAAGGCTCTGAGTTAATTTCTCTCCTACAGGGAGAAAAGGAAGGGATTGTCTATTATCTAGTATCTATAACTCCCGGTTTTAATATTAATTTATAGCAGTGAATCAAGTGATTTTTTTTTTCTTTAAAATGATGCCTTCCCGTATAGGTTTGGTTGGAAGTTAACATAACATTATTAGTGATAAATTTGGTTCTAGATGTGGTTTTTTGGGTGGGAAGAAGGATTTTTATTTAGCATATTAAGCTAATTGTGTATGCATAGGTGTGTGTATATGTGGGGAGTGAGAGAGTAAAAGGAGGGAAGGAAGGAGAGAAAGAGAGAGAGAGGAAAATATCAGAAAAAATTTAACCTCTCATTTTGGAGGTTACACAAAATCCAATTGACCTTTTTAAAAACATCTAATTGTCATGCACCCAGGTACTCTCCTGGCTCGAACTGGCAGTCAAATATCACAAGAAAGGTTATTCTTGTTATTTCAAAACCTGTTTGAACCAAGAAGTATTGAGTGTCCTTGGGGAGATTCCAATTAAGCTCATCATGGTCTTCTCTTTAATTAATTAATTACTTAATGTTTGTCAAGTGGTTTGAAGATGCTAAATGAAATGTATGTGCTAATTAGTATTATTTGTGAAAAGCAAGTAAGATATAAATGGTTTCTATTTCCTCATAAGTGTATCACTTTAGCTGGCTAAGTTATGAACCCAAAAAATAGTTGCATGTCTATGCTTTCATAACATGCACAGTCCAAAAAAATGTTTAAACTCAGAGATGAGGCTGGTAAGACCCAGATAATATTTTTTTCTCTATCTCTCTATCTAGCCTGTGCACTCTGGTTTTATCAGTGATAAGTTGTCTCTGTAGAGTAAAATAAAAGTGGTGTGTAAATATCTAGCGGTGTTTTACAGTGTTCTTTGCATTATTTAAGTAAACTTTAGGATTGTATGAGAACCTTGAATTTCTATGTTAATTTAAAAAGAGGGTTTAAGGTTGATAGGAATAGGAGATTGTTTTCCCATGATACTCTTCACTAAAAATTCTTAATAGCGGTTTCACTGTATCTTCTGTTTTACACTATTTGTGATAAAAGGAAAGTTCATTCTAGTTGAGCTCAATTAAATTTTGACCTCACTGTTATAGTGCTCCTGAATATATAATAACTACAGGAAAATACTGGTTGGGGCTTGAAACACACACACACACACGCGCGCGCGCACACACACACACACACACACACACACACACACAATAGTGTAGAAAATGAAGGGTGACTGGGATAGCTAACAACTTAGATTCTCCCCAATCCATGTCTCCCATTTGTCACTATATGCCAAGAGGAATCCAACACCAGAAGAACAGCTCAAGTAGCAATTTTTGAGACTCTGAAACATGCAATCTTTGTTATTGAACCTAGTGTAGCTGCAAATCATGTTTTTAAATATAAAATTGCACAAGGTTTTGCAACCTTTAAATCTTTTCTTGTCATTTTATGATTCTGGTGTTAAATTTTGCTGTGTTAATGTCATCTTCACTTGGTACTATTTACAGCACCTAAATCAATGTTGAGGACACACAGAATATTGAAGGATCAACTCTACTTATTCCAAATACACTTTAATATTTTGACTGCTAGACCAGAGTTCGAGAAATAACGGCGGTAGAATGATAATGAGAAGTTTAACAGTTTTATGATGGTTGAAGCTGACTTTATGAAAGTTGATAAATTTCATCTTGTAGGTTTCAATTTCTCATTCCCTACCGAGAGACGGGGAGAATACATTGATACTGCATTTCAAATTGGCTAGATCAGAAGGAACAGCAGCTAAAATCCATTACAACCCAATTACATCCATCAGCTGAAGCTGTGTGCATTCACTCGTGAACATCAGCATTTAATCCATAAAGAGGAACTAATGAGAAATTTGAAAATGGAATCCACGCATCAGTAAGTTTGGAGAGATTTTTCTGGGATTAATGATCTGCCAGAGCATCTTCAACATGCTGGAAAGCTATTCTCTCTGGGTTTGTTTACTGACCAAGAGAAAAAAATAAGGGGGTTTCCTTCTGTCTACTCATCAAATATTTGAAAGACTTGACTCATCTTAGTCCTTGAAAACGGGATGCCGTGTGCTTTGGAAATAAGGTACGTGTTGATGGACACAGCTGTCTTTGAATAAGAAAAATTAAATTATTAGATGGGGAGTTCCCGCCTAGATATTAGCAGCAAGTATCCTATGCAAATTCTTCCACTTCTATAGATACTCAGGAAGCAGTGCCTTTTTCACCTGAGTCCTAGGAGCATGTTTAGAGCTGCACATAATGGCAAAAATTCTGAACAGGAGAAATTTACAAAATAGTTTTCTTTTGTTGTTTGAGTTTTGGTGACTGCATAGATAGAAAATAAATATTCTACTTACTGAAATGCAAGGACTTAAAGAAGAACGAGGCAGTTTATAGATGGTGTGATATAAACTTGTCTACGATTGTGTAACTTTATATGTATAATTTCTGACTGTAATAGCCATATCGTTTGTAAAAACTAAACAATGGATGAAGCTTGAAAATTTGAGGGGATTTATGAGGGGATTTATTCTTATCTGGTCGTATTGGTTTCTGTCAGCCTACAGTTCAAGGATGTTACTGTACCTGAGGTCTGTAGTGTAGTCATTCAGATGAAAGAAATATGTATTTAAAGTGGACAGGATCTGATACCTAATGATGTTTGGAAGTGGATATAGTTTATATTTTTTAATCACATAGCACAGTATGATTTGTTCCTCTATCTTTGGAGTGCCTGGAGTATATTTATCTAAGTAGCTGTGAATGTAGAACCTCATGATGTCAGTGGGTTTTTTAACAGAGGTTGAAAAGGTATGAAATTAAGAGTCCTTGTTTTTTTCTCTCTCCTTATTTTTTTCTAAGTTCCAGGGAGAGGTTTGACCTCTTTTCAAATTCAGACAAATAAATTGCAAAAGGTATATAAAAGAGTTAGGACTGTACATTTGGCAAAAGGAAGCCTGGGAGGAGTTTTTGAGGGGATAAGGTAGATGTGTTGTTAGCGTCACTCTACAGAAGATGGGGTTGAGGTGAGGTAGTGAATGGAACGTGTGGAGATCACAATGGGCCTGTATTTTAAGTAAGAGAGTATTGGCAGTGGAAATAGTATTGGGAGAAGAAACAGTGATACATCAGAAGTAGAATTGGTAAAAATCAGTTATTGAGAAACCAGGATTTTTGTCTAGGGCTACCAGGTTGTGGCGGTGTCATTATTGAGATAGGGGCCAGAGGCGAGGGGAGATTAGTTGATCTTGTCATTCCTCTTAATCTTTTTGAGACTCTTTTTAGAATATATCCACTGAGAAGAGGTGCCTGGAGTGGGCACTTCGGTGGTTACACTTCAAAGGGCTGGCTGCATCCTTGCATCAGCTGACCAGAATTTACACCCTGGTCCCACCTTTCTTACATGTGAAAAAAGAAATCTAGTGAGAGACTTTTAAATAAGAAATTAAATAGTTTCTCTGTGAATATCAAAACACATCCTCAGGCACGTTGAATAAAAGTTGAGATTTTTCTTACAAGTATTTCTGTTCGTACGTGTCCAAGAGACCAGCTCCATCTAAGAAAGGAGTTGGAGAATTCAGGCCATTCCAAAGCGGGGTGAAGTCACCCTGAGATTGAGAGAAATTCCTGATTGGTAATTTCCTCTTCTCTGGGCATGCCTGTGGTTTCAGAATTAGGGTGTAGAAATATTTATTTTTTTAACCTTTAGTTGCAGTAAGTTTTGACCCCATTGACTCAAGAAGGACTTTTCTTAATGAAGGCCATGTTTCTGTGATGGGGAAGGGGCAGAGACAGGGAAATAATATAAAAATTAATGAAAATAAGTGAAGATGGAAAAAAACGACCTGAACTGTACAGATGGATCAATTAGCTGTGTTTTTTAAGTGTAGTTACAGTTTTCAATGAAGTAAAAGTCAGTAATATAAAATCTCAGGATTTATAGTATTTAAAAGGGGTAATAGAATTTTCAGATGCCATTTGAGACTCTAGTGTAATACATTCCTGAAGAGTCCTGAAATTTGTAACTCAATAAAAGTAATGCAATAGTAAAATATATGAACGGTGTGCTAATGCTTACTTAGTCCTTCCAGAATTAAGATGTTGCTGTATTTTCTGCTTTCTTTATATCATTTTCTTGTTCCTAAGTTTTCTCTTCCTCTCTCCCTCCATTTTATTTATTTAGCAAGGTGTAAAGAAAAGAGGCAGTAGACATTTCATTTAGCCACAAATATTGGTATATCTTCACTGGCAGTTAAACAAGAGAAGCTCTTCTGAAGTTACTTCTTCTTCTTACCCCCTTCCTACCCTGCAGCACCTCATTTTACACTTACTGACGAAACAGTGATAAAAGACACAGGTAGTACGTTGTCATAAGTCTAGTTAAGGTCTAGGCTGCTAAACACAGTAAGCTTGGATTTTCTTCTCATTTCTTCTTTAGCTTTTGAGATTATTATAGATTTACAGGAAGTTGAAATGGTCGTACAGAGGGGTTCCAATGATCTTCTCCCAAGTTTCCCCTAATGGTTACATCTTATCTTGGTACAATGTCAAAGCCAGGAACGTGTGTGATAGTTATGCGATTTTAATACATGTGTAGATTTTTCTAACCACATCACAACCAGGATACAGTACTATTCCATCACCATAGGTATCTCCTGGTGCCATCATTGTACCAGCTTGAGTGAAGTACAGAAGCCTTACCATTTTTTAAATTCTTTTCCCTTCTCTTATGTGTAATTGTCTTAAATATTTACATGTATCAAGATCCACATCAGATATCATTATGTTTGTTGCTTTTACTGTCAACATAAATTAGAAAACTGAAAACAAGAAGGAAACTATTGTATTTACTCATATTTTGGCCCTTTCTATTTTTCTTCCTTCTTGATGTTCTAAGGATATTTATATCATTTTTTCCCTCTTTCAAGAACTTCCTTTTGACAATTCTTTTAGGGTAGGTCTACCCGAAAACAAATTATTTTAGTGTTTATTCATTTGAGAAAAATCTTGATTTCCGCTTCATGCCTAAAGGATATTTTCACTGGGTATAGGATTCTGGATTGACAGTTCTTGTTTTTCGGCACTTGGAAAATATTGTGCCACTCCCTTCTGGCCTCTGTGGAGCCCACCATTATTTAAATTGCTTCTTCACTACAGGTAAGGTGTGATTTCTTTCCTTCTACTTTCAAGATTTTTTTTCTTCTTCTTAGTTTTTTGAAGTTTATGATGTGTACTGGCATGGGTTTCTTCAGATTATCATCTGTTTAGCAAGTTTAGCAAGTCTTTTCCTATTTAGGTTGAGATTATCCTGGTTCCTGGAAGGATGTGTGGTTTAGGCTATATCCTGGACATTTTTGGCTATTGTAAGACTGTGGACATTGTTTAAATCTTCTGTTATAACAGGTTTTTTCTGACACCACACTGGTGGGGCAAGGAGAGGTGCCACCTTATTAGAGCCAGGTGGGTGGTGGAAGTCCAAGTTACCCCCTTGACCTGTTTGCTGCCTCAGAAGACAGATTTCCTTGCTCCTGATGGACAGATGGAGGGGAGCAGGCTCTCCACTAGACTAATACATTCTGGCTAGGATGAGGAGGGGTACCTCATTACTGTTCCCCATTTCTCTCAATTGACACTGTAAGCTGAGGGGAGGCCTATTGTTTCTGGGTAATGTTGAAAGTTCCAGCTTTCCTCTTGGTCCTCTCAGTGACATTACCACAATGAGAGGTTGGATACTGCCTTGTTACTGCTGGGTTGGGATGGATGTTTGTAATTCCCATGGGGCTACATTATTTCTGAGCAGGTATGAATGTCAGGGCTCCCCATTCAGCCTTTTTTGACACCACCCCAGTGTGTGTGTGTGGGGAGGGCGGTGGTGGGAACACCTCATTACAGCCTGGAGAAGATGAAGTCTGGGGTCACCACATGGCCTTTACTGGTGGGAATGGAGATGGGGCTTTTGGTTGATGTAGTTTGGCTATTATCTAAAAGTTATACGCCTTGCTAAGTTTCCTCTTTCCTGTACTTTAGCTACAAAGAGATGACTTTTGATGGGATTTTTATTGTGTGCTTTTGTTGATATTTCCAGGTTGCTGGCTTCTCTAGCAAATAATCTGAGATATATAGGGCAAAAAATAAAATCATGAAATTCACAATGTGTCATTCCTTGTGTCTTAAGGTCCTCAATAGTATGCTTCTTCTTTCCATCTTTTGGTCTTCTTATGACTGTTTTATATATAATGTGCAGGGTTTTTAGTTGAATGAAGACAGAAGAAAAGACCATCTGCTCTATTTTAGTCTGGAACTGCAAAGTGATTTAGAATTTCTTAAGCTAGAAATGATTCTAATGGAAAAATACCAAGGGAGAGAAGACTAATACGAAAAATAAAGTTCTAGTACTGCTTGAAGTTGTGAGTCTCAAAATTTAGACCTAAGCTTATGGAATCTTTATTTAAAACTCACATTTTCAGATTTCTTTGCATTATGAGGAATACTGACAGATTCTACTTCAAAAATAAAGTGAAGAAAGGCCTCACACCATGTGTTACAAGTGAATTCCATTAATCTCATTTAAGATTAGAAATGCTGTTATTTAAGATTAGGAAAAAAATTATTGAGATGTAATTGACATATAGCATTACATTACTTTCAAATATACAACATAATAATTCAATATTTCTATATATTATAAAATCATCACCACAATAAGTCTAGTTAACATTCATTGCATTGCATAGTTTCAAAGCTTTTTCTTTTTTTAAATTTTGATAACATCTAAATATGACTGGTTTTTTATTGGAAAGTCAAACAAAGTAAAGGGAAATTTAATATAAATTCAGTATAAAATAGAAGAGATGAACAAGCATGGAAAGTACACATACAAAAGAAAGCTGAATTCATTTGCATAAATCCAAACTGTAGCATAAAGCCATTGCTGAAAAACTGATTAAATATAATTTGCTAATTGAAGAGCAGTTCTATAATTATTTGTATAAACTTTTATTATCAAATACTCATATATAGTCATCTGCAGTATAAGTTGCTGTCAGAGAGAACAGCAGTGAAAGGAAGAGAAAGAGAAAATTAGTGATCAATCAGGAAGACAAATGATTTTTTCCTTGTCGAGGAAAAAGGTGGATATTCCAGAATGGGTGGATGGATAAGTTCCTCAGTTTTAAGCATCTAGGCTTCTTCACTTCTAAAGTGGTTCCCTTCTTCTGCAAGATCAAGGCTAGCTTACTGGCACCAAGTGCTATAGCCTATAGAAAGGGGAAAAGAGAACATGAATGGCACACATATACCTTTCAAGGAACCCATACAGAGTTGCAAACATAATTTCCATACACATTTCATTTGGTGACACCCCTTTCTCTCATACCCTTGCCGACTACTTTCCAAGGATACTATCCCAAATCTCATTCAGTTACAGTATACAACTTGAAATCTGGGATCTCTGTGTAAGGTCCAGTCCTTTCCATATCGTCCAGACAGGGCCTCTGGCATCTGATGCACCCCGAAATAGGAAATTTATCCTCTGCAATTCTCCACACAACAGGATAGTTGCATTGAAATCCTACACTGAGTGAAGGGAAGGACCAGAGGCACACGGCAGTTCTAATTCTATAGCAACAAAGAACCGCTGCTGGCTAGGGATGGTAGAGAGTCTCTATGTTGGCAGTAGTTTAAATTTCCTGGTCAACCTCTGGTTCTGATTTCTGGGAGGAATCCTTTTGTCCAGTAACTCCCATTGCTTCTGACTTTGCCCTCTGAGAAATTCTTCCTTGTCCATTATTACCTGTGCACCTATCTGAAATAGAAAACAACAACAACAACAAACCAAAAACCAAAAACCAAAACCAAAATAAAACCAGAAAAACAGAAAAACACTCTTCTTCAGGACTGTGCAGACATCACAGCCTAATTCCTGTGGGCGCCATTTTGGAGATCTTCACATTGCTTTATCAGTGGAACAATCACAGGCTTTTCTAGGCCAGGTATATAGTTCCACTGACAAAGTAATTGCCTCAAAACTTAGTAGGATTCTGGGTTATTTACCTCTAGAAACTTCCATGTGAAAGTTAAAATAGTAATTAGCTTGTCAGATCATGGTTTTTTTTGTCAGCACGTTTATTAACTATAAATGTTATTGTGAGGCAGTCTGAAACAGCAGGCTTAGGAGGTTGTTCAGTCTGTAAATGCCAGCAATCATAAAATCTCAGTGCTATACAACACCAGGCATTCATTTCACTCATGTCTGCCATTGGTTGCAGTTCAGCTAATCTAGGCTTTTCATTTAGATAACTCTAAGCTATAGGTTGATTCCAGGTATCTCTCATTCTATTTGGATGAGCACGTCAGCTGGTAATTGCAGAGGCAAAAGAGTGTCTTGGCAATCACGGAAATTTGCTATGCGTCTCAAGGCCCATGCTCAGATGTGGCCACTATCACTTTTGCCCACCTTTCTTTGGCTAATGTTAACTACGGAGCCACGCCCAAAGGCAAGAGGTGGGGGAATATAACCACCTTTAGCATGGATGCCAAGTCACATGAGAAAAGGTGTGGACACAGGTAGAGTGAAACATTAGGGTCAATAGATGAATCTACCACAGAAATTATCACCATTTATCTAAACTTTGTCCCTGATGGGAAACACTCAATGGGAGGCTCTCCTAAGTATGGTTTGGCTCTTCCAAACTTCTAAGTCCTGAAATTCCTAACCTCTGAATCAATTTATATTGCAGATTATAAGAAAAGAGTTTCTTTTAGGCGGTTATATTTCTTCCATTACTGCTTATACAGTTACACTTCCCTGACATTACCTTTCTCTCATATGTTTTTTTTTTAATTTTCTTTTTAACGTTTATTTATTTTTTGAGACAGAGAGAGACAGAGCATGAACGGGGGAGGGTCAGAGAGAGGGAGACACAGAATCCGAAACAGGCTCCAGGCTCTGAGCTGTCAGCACAGAGCCCGACGCGGGTTGCGAGATCATGACCTGAGCCGAAGTCGGCCGCTTAACTGACTGAGCCACCCAGGCGCCCCTCATATGTTTTGTTAAAAGCAGCAAAGAGAAGCTGATACACACCAATGTTCTAATCAGTTATTAAGCCAGTGCCACCTATTTCGTGCTTTATTTCCATCCAGGGCTACTCCCCCACCATGTCTAATACCGAATACTCTAGATGTTAATGTTCAGTGATGGAAAGAAATCTCCTTCTAGGTACTTTTTTAAAAAATTCTTAAGTTTATTTATTTTTGAAACAGTACAAGTGGGAGAGGAGCAGAGGGAGAGCGAGAGTGAGAGCGAGAGAGAGAGAGAGAGAGAGAGCGAGAGAGAGAGAGGGAGAATCCCAAGGAGGCTCCACATGGTCAGTGCCGAGCCTGACATGGGGCTTGAACTCAAGAACTGAGACTATGACCTGAGCCGAAGTCTGTTGCTTAAGGGACTGAGCCACCCAGGTGCCCCTAGGTACTTAAAAAAAAAAAATGTGTTCATTTATTTATTTTTGAGACAGAGAGGGAGTGGGAGAGAGCACGCGCACAGGCAGGGGAGGGGCAGAGAGAAAGGGAGACAGAGAATCCCAAGCGGGCTGTCAGCACAGAGCCCAACTCAGGACTCGAAACTCACAAACTGTGAGATCATGACCTGAGCAGAAATCAAGAGTCAGACCCGTAACCAACTGGGCCATCCAGGCACCCCTCCTTCACGGTGTCTTTAAGAAAAGGAATTTCCTTTACTACAGGAAATTTGATGCTTACAAAAAACATAGAAGAATGGAGTCAGGGGTTGCCACAGCGTTAAAGAATCCAAGGACAATGGTCACAGCTGCAATCCAGACGCCAAAAAGCTGCAGCTGCTGCTACTTCGGCTGTGCATGTAACTGCCTCTCAATAGTTTGAGCAGAACTGGTGACGAGACAAAAATGGGAAGTATGCCACAAGTAAGCACGCACATCATCTTTATCTTGCTCACAGGGGAAAACAAAACAAAACAAAACAAAACAAAAAACAAAAAAGCAGGAAACTGCCCTTGCCTTTATGACCCTACATGGTATCCATACTAGCACATCAGCTAAAACCCATCCACCTCCCAATCCCAGCTGTGGGTGAGTCTTCCAAATGTACTTGTCTCTATAGTCCAGAAGAAGCAGGGATATGAGGGTGGGAATGGTGGTCAGAATGCCAATTGGCAATGTCTGGCACACAGGCCAAAGGAGCAACCTTATCCCTCAAATCTCAAAAATGTTTGCTCTTGAGAAAAATAAATTTGAAAAACAAATGACAAAAAATAGCTAATTGTATTACACAAAGAATGAGAAAATAAAGAAAATATCAGTGAAATCTTACCAAATGGCTGTGTATTATACCAGAAGTTAAGAATACAATTTTCAGGAATTAAATAAATAAACTATGAAAAATGCTTAGGAAGATAGTTCTGAGACTGTTCTCATGTGTACATCACAGAAGAGAATACTAAAATCTGTAAATATAATGGGAATTATAATGTCATCAAACCTATAAATAATGAAAATGATGTAAATTCAGAGTTAAGTTTTTTGAAATTTATTTTCTTTTTTTTTTTAATTTTTTTTTTTTTTAACGTTTATTTATTTTTGAGACAGAGAGAGACAGAGCATGAACAGGGGAGGGGCAGAGAGAGAGGGAGACACAGAATCTGAAACAGGCTCCAGGCTCTGAGCTGTCAGCACAGAGCCCGACGCGGGGCTCGAACTCACGGACCGTGAGATCATGACCTGAGCCGAAGTCGGACGCTTAACCGACCAAGCCACCCAGGCACCCCTGAAATTTATTTTCTTTAAACAATTTTATCTAAAATGTTGATGTGCTATCATAATGAATATATTAATTTTAAGAAGGAATATTATTCATCTTTAAAAGATGGACGATAAGCATGGCATTACAGGAGTTGGCACTGATTTGAATTATGATTTGACATGTTAACTCTAATTTTTTTCAGTATAAAAATGCAAAAACCTATAAAGAGCTCATCACTACCACCATTTCAGAGAACATTGCTGTTATTATTGACAGTTTATCCTTCCATTTATTTTTCTACATGTTTGACAGATATATTATACATAGCCTGCTTCTTTTTCATTTCAGTTCACCATTTATGTCTTGATTAATACTTAATGACCTTTTTATCCTTTTCTAAGCAATATTGTACTTAATACACACATATGCCTCCTTAAACTGCATAACTACACCAGAAATACTGGAAAAAATGGTGCGCACAACTTAAATTTTCGTCATTCCACCAAATAACTCTTAAGAAAATTAACAATGTATATTTGAAAGAAAGAGAAAAATGTTTTCTTTTCCATGTAGTGGTAATAGTGAATTACCGAACTTCCCAAACTGTTGGAGAAGGTCATAGAAAGGATATGACCTCTGGTGGACCTGCCAGCTGGACCCCGGCAGTCAGAGGCTTCTCCCCCTTCCGCTGCCGTTGGAGTGTATGTTCTCTCCACCATCCCCACCGCCAAAGACATGATCAAGGACAGCCTTGAGAGAGTAATGTGTTATTGAAATCATCTGGGCAGTATTCCGTGCCTGACCCTTGTTAAGACCTCTATATAAACTCTTAAGATTCACCATCAGGTGTTGAGATTTGTCTTGTGGAAGCCCAGGACCAGCTTAGTTGATAAGTTCTCTCACTTATACCCACCATCTACCTATCTGGAATGCTCTGCCGTTTTCTTCGTTGTCTCCCTTCCCTCTCTGTCCTGGGGACTAGTTTCAGATTTCACCCACTCCTGAAGCTCCCAAGGTTGTGAACCAACACCAGCTTTGCCAATCTCATAATATATAAAGTTACCATTAAGATTTAAATGTGAATTACCCCTATTATCAGTGAGTTTGAGTATCTTTTCATATTTCATCACTTTTTGTTCATTTCTTTTTCTGAAAACTGCCTGTGTATTATAATTTACCATTGGATGTGGTAAGTTTAATTTTTTTAGTTTCCTAGAACTAGAATATATGTGTTTGTATATGTCTAATATATATTCTATATATAAAAAGTTTCTTGTCACATTTTCCTTTTTCACTTTATTTGCTGCTCAGAGATGTAAAATATTTCCATACTCTATTCTTTGCAATATATTAATCTTTTTATTTATGATTATGTTATGCTTTAAGACACTATCTGCACCACAATTATCAATAACTCTTCTTTAAGTATTTGAGAGAGATGTATTTTTTATTTTTAAATTTTAGAATTTTATTAAGTTTTAAATTTTAATTCCAATCTAGTTAACCTACAGGTTTATGTTAGTTTCAGGTGTCAATGTAGTGATTTAACAATTTTGTACATTTCTCAGTGCTCATCATAAGTGTATTTTTTAATCCCCATTACCTATTGAGCAGTGTGTATTTTTTAACTGACTCTCTTTAGATATAATTTGCATACAATAAAAGGCTCATTTTGTTTGTATTTTGAGAGAGAGCGCTTGTGCGCACACACAAGCAAGCGCATGCCCTCAAGCGGGGGAGGGGGAGAGAGAGAGAGAGAGAGAGAGAGAGAGAGAGAGAGAATCCCAAACAGGTGCTGTGCTGTCAGCACAGAGCCAGACATGGAGTTCGAACTCATCAACTTCGAGATCATGACCTATGCTGAAATCATGAGTTGTATGCTTAACTGACTGAGCCTCCCAGACCCTCTTACAACGCACATTTTAAATGTATAGTTCAATGAGTTTTGACATACATATGCTTATTTAATGAACTTCCTAATCAAGATAGAGATTATTTCCATCCTCACAGGTGCCTGCTGGCCATCTTCCCCACCCTCTGCCCCAGGCAACCACTGAACAGATTTCTGCTAGGATAGATTAATTGTACCTACTCTGGATTTTTACATAAATAAAATCATGTAGTGTGTACTATTTTATGTCTAACTTCTTTCCCTGAGGATACGACTTTTAAAATTTATCCATCCATGTTACTATATGTATCAGTAGTTAACTTCTTTTTATTTCTGATATCGTTCTATCGCATGAATGCAGCAATTTATGTTTTTACCTGTTCACGTTTGAGTTGTTGTGAGTTTTTTGACTATTATGAGTAAAGCTGCTATGAACACTTATGCACAAGCATTTCTCTGAACTTACGTTTTCGTTTCCTTTAGGTACATACCTAGGAGTGGGGTTCCCAAGTTTTTGGTAAGGATATTTCAATTTTATACGAAATTGACAGATTTTTCTAAAGTGGGTGTCCTATTTAACACTTCCATCGCCAGTAAGTGGATACTAGTTGCTTCATATCCTTGTCAGAAAATTGGTAGGTTGTGTTTTGTTTTCTGTCATTCTCATAGTTGTGAAATTATTTTAATTTGCACTTCCTTGGTGACTAGTACAACTAAACACATTTTCCTGAGCTAATTGACAATTCATAGATCTACACTTATGAAGTATCTGTTGAATTCTTTGACTATTTCTTTTTTGAAATTTTGTCTTCTTACTATTGAGTTGTGAGGGTTTATCATATATTCTGCATATATGTCCTTTGTTGGATGTCACAAATAGTTTGGGCACCCATCATATTCACAATGTAGTGCAACTGTCACCGCATCTATTTCCAAAACTTCTCATTATACCAATCAGATACTCTATAACTATTAAATAATAATTCCTGATTCTTCTCTTCTCCCAGCCCCTGGTAGCCTCTAATCTACTTTCTGACTCTGTAAATTTGCCTATACTGGATATTTCAGAGAAGTGGAATCATATAATATTTGTCCTTTTGTGTCTGGCTTCTTTCACTTAGTACGTTTTCAAGGTCCATCCATGTTGTAGCATGTATTGGAACTTTGTTCCTTTTTATTGATGAGTAGTGTCCTGCTGTATATATACCACTCTTTTTAATCCATTCACCTACTGATAGACATTGGAGTTACTTCTACCTTTTGGCTATTGGGATTAATGCTGCAATGAGCATGGGTATAGACGTATCTTTTCGAGTCCCTGTTTCCATTCCTTTCAAGTGTGTACATAGAAGTGAAGTTGCTGCATTATGTGATAATCCTAGGTTTAGTTTCAGAAGATCCATTATACTGTTTTCCATAGAAGCTGCACCATTTTTATATCCCCATCCACAATGTACGAGGGTTCTTATTTCTCCACATCCTTACCAACACTTGTTTTTTTTTTTTTTTTAATAATAATTCTAGTGGGTGTGGAGTGGTATCTCATTGTAATTTTGATTTGCATTTTCCCTAATGACGAGGGTTTTGTCAGGTGCTTATTGGCCATTAGTATAGCTTCAATGTAGCAATTTCTATTTAAGTCCTTTGCCCATTTTTTAGGTAGTTTTTGTTGTATTTAGGAATTCCATGTATATTCTGGATATTAAACCCTTACTAGATAGGATTTGCAAATATTTTCTCTCATGCTTCAGGTTGTCTTTTCACTTTCTTGATAACGTATTTTTATGACTGAAAGTTTTAATTTTAACGAAGTCTAGGTTATCTATTTTTTCTTTGTTGCTTGTGCCTTTTCTATTCTAAGAGTCTATTGCCAAATCTAATATTAAAGCTTTGTCTCTGTGTTCTCTTTAATGAGTTTTATGATTTTAGCTCTTATATTTAGGTCATTGATTCATTTTGAGTTAATTTATGTAGATGATGTGAGATAGAAGTTTTCTCTCTCTCTTTTTTTTTTTTTTTTTTGCATGTGGAAATCCAGTTGTTCCAGCACTTTCTATTGAAAACACTATTCTTTCTCCATTGAATGAAATTGGCACCCTTGTCACAAATCAAGTACACATAAATGTATGGGTTTAACTGTGTAGAAGAAGAGAATATTTTAATATTGTGAATTCCAATATATTAATATTAATTTTTCAAAGCCAGTTTAAAAAATCTTTCCCTACACAGAGATTACAAAGGTTTTTTTCTTTTTTTTCTTGGTAATTAATGTTTATGATGTGAAGTTGGCATCAAAGTTCATTTTCTTCCATATCGCTATCCCTTCCTTCCATCATTTGTTGAAAAGATTCTTTGAAGATTATTGAGAAATTTATTCAATTATGGTGATACATATATGATATATGTATGTATATTCTGGGTCATCTTTTTTTTTTCCCACTGATTTAGAAGTCTATCTTTACATCAATACCATATTGTTAGATTATAAAAGTTTTACTTTTAAAACTTTAAATCACAATTAAAAACAAACCCTATAACATCCTTTTCAAATTGTTATTCTCTAATCTTACTGGTTTGTCAATATTTAACAAAGTTTTTTTTCTGGGATTTGAATTATGGTTAATTTATAAATCAGTTTTGGGAAAATGAACATCTTAACACTGTTGTTAGTGATATTTTGTAGTTTTCAGTATAAGAATGCTGTGTACCTTTATCCAATTTATTCATAAGCATTTTGATTTTTTTTTTTTTTTTTACTTTTTGAGTAGTCTTACAAATGCTATTTGAAAGTTTCATTTCCAGCTATTGCTAATATAGAAATATGCTGTGCACGTTCATGTATGCATGTGTGTGTGTATTGGTGACATTGCTAAATTCATCTATACCTTCTAGTAGATTTTTTGGTACATTTTTAGATTTTCCACATAGGCAATCATGGCAAGTAGAAGTAAAACCATTTTCTTTTCCTTTATCTCTTTCCTTTCCTTTCTGCCTTCAAACTTTGTGAATTTGCTTTGCTTGCCTTATTGCACTGAATATTACCTTTAATACAACACTGGATAAAAGTCGTAAGAGTAGTAGCCTTACCCTGCTCCCAATCTTAGAGATTCAGTTGTTTTCAACATTAAGTATAGTTAGCTGTAGATTTTTTGTACAGGCTACTTATCATGTTGAAGGAAATTCCGTCTCTTCCTAGTTGATGTGTGTGTTCATTTTGAAGACATGTTGAAATTTGCCAAATATTTTATAGCTAATTCATCTCTTAGTTTTTCAAGAGATAAGAAAAATGTGTTAAGCTCTCCTAATTCAATTGTATTTCCATTAACCATCCCTTATATTGATGATGTTTTGACATGTGTTTAAATGATGTGCTACATGGTACACAGATAGTTCTAAAATTTATATCTTTATTGTGAAATATATTTTTCCTTAATAAAATAATACTTTTTAAGCTCTGTTTATATTTTTAAATTTAATTCTAATATGTTTGGTATTAATATTGAATATTCTACTTTCTCTCATGTTCTCTTTCTGGTATATCTTTCCCACTTCCTTTTAATTCAACATTTCTTTTTTTTTTTTTTTTTAATTTTTTTTTTCAACGTTTTTTATTTATTTTTGGGACAGAGAGACACAGAGCATGAACGGGGGAGGGGCAGAGAGAGAGGGAGACACAGAATCGGAAACAGGCTCCAGGCTCCAAGCCATCAGCCCAGAGCCTGACGCGGGGCTCGAACTCACGGACCGCGAGATCGTGACCTGGCTGAAGTCGGACGCTTAACCGACTGCGCCACCCAGGCGCCCCTAATTCAACATTTCTTATAAGCAGTATGGGTGTTTGAAAAGTTTTTATTTTATATAGGAGAGATTTTTTTCTCTTAATGCTTTAGTTTAATGTTAGAATTTATGTAACAATATGTATGATATAATAGATACAATAAAAGAAAGGAATTTGGCATTGAAGAAAAAGAGAATACATAGCCTTTTTGAAAACAAATAGGACATATTAAATAGGTCAAGAATTAAGGCCTTAACAGAAATTCCAATTAATTCCTAAAGCAGAAATAATGGTCTATATTTCCCAAATATAATTCATTAAAAACAGAAGCCTAACATTTCTACACAGGTAAAAGTCCTGTTCCTTTAAATAAATTGTGAAATAAAGCGAAGTCTAAACGTAAATTAACAACTATTTTGATGCTAAAAAGCATTAAGGGTGGCATACATCAAAAGCTGTAGCATCTGTCCCTAGTCCTACTGAGCTGAAAAATGAGAGCTTTAACACCTATATTTTAAAATAAAAATTCAAAACAAACTATGTATACAAAACTAAGAAGCAAGGGGGCAGCTGGGTGGCTCAGTCAGTTAAGCCTCTGACTTCGGCTCAGGTCCTGATCTCGCAGGTGGTGAATTCAAGCCCCGCGTTGGGGTCTGTGCTGACAGCTCCGAGCCTGGAGCCTTCTTCAGATTCTGTGTCTCCCTCTCTCTCCACCCCTTTCCCACTTGTACTCTGTCTCTCTCTGTCTCAAAAATAAATAAAGATTAAAGGACAGAAAAACTAAAAAACTAGGAGCAAAGCAAAGTGAAGGGAAATAAAAAAATAATAGAGATAAAACTAGAAAGAAATGAAAAATAGGAATAGAAAGAAGAGGTGATCAAAAAAAAAAAACTCTTTAAAATTACCAATAAAATGCATGAACTTGGGTAACATTCACAAAAAAAACAAATAATAGGAATGAGAAAACAAATGATATTCTAAATCTAGTACCAATTTAAATGTAGTTTATGTTAAAAATTGAGCACTTTAGTAAAAATCATTTTTATTGGTACAAATTACCAAATTGCACCTATGGAATGGTAGAAAATGTTGATAGCATATGGAGGAAATTTTGGAAGTTTATCTGCCATGACAAGGTGCAAACAGGGTCAGAGTATTCTATGGGTGAGGTTAACTGTACCTGTAAGGAAAAAATAATTTCCTTGTAATAGTGTTTTTTGTTGTTTGTTGTTGTTGTTGTTTTATAGGATTGAATCTTTCTCAAAGCATTCTTTGGGTGTAATGTAACTCTGATATCAAAAATGAACAAAAATAGTACATGAAACTCATGAACACAGATATGAAAATCATAAATGAACTACTGCCAAATTAATTTCAGGGATGTATTAGAAGACTACTAATTATGCTCAGAAGGTGTAGGTTGAGAATGCAAAAGCATTTCAGATTATGAAACCTATGCATTAATGTAATTAGTACAATAACAAAGGAGAAAAGTGAATAAATATCAATATAGATGACTAAAACATTTGATTCATTATAATATTACTGACTCAAAAAGGAAGCTTTCAGTAAGCTAGTTATAGAAATATATTTTTAAATAAAAACATTTTTTTAGTGTTTCTTTATTTTTAAGAGACAGAACCCAAGTGGGAGAGGGGTAGAGAGACTGAGAGACAGAATCTGAAACAGGTTCCTGGCTCCTAACTGTCATCCCAGAGCCTGATGTGGGACTCAAACTCACGAGCCACCATGAGATCATGACCTGAGCTGAAGTCGGACTGTTAACCGACTGAGCCACCCAGGCGCCACTCGAAATACATTTTTAAAAGTTGGTTTTAAAAATCTGCCAGAATCCTTAAGAAAACATCATAAAAGTGAAATATCTTAAGAGTGGTAGGTTGAATAATATATACCTCCCTCCGAGAAAAGTCCTAAATCCTGCAACCTGTGCATATGTTACCTTACACGGTAAAAGTGTCTTTGCAGATGTGATCAAGTTAAGGATGTCAAGATGGGAAGGTGATCCTGGATTATGTGGGTGATTGGAGGTTAGACAGAGGGAAAGGCAATGTGGTGATGTAATCAAGTGACCCAAAGGAGCCTTATGCCATGGAATGTAGGAGGCCTGTGGAGGCAAGGAACCTCTTGGAGGCTGCAGAGGAGACCAGCTCTGGCAGTAATTTATAGCCCTGTGAAACTCATTTGGAATCTGACCTCCAGAACTGCAAAAGAATACATTTATGTTTCAAGTCAGGGTTCCTGGTAATCTGTGACAGTAGTACCAAGAAAATAGATACTGGAAGAATTGTAGCAATCAGAAATCGAAAAAAGGATCCCAGTTACTACGTTAACACTGATATATATTAAAGAGATTAGACCATGCAATAAATTAAAAGTAAAAGAATGTCTGTGTATACACACACACACACATATGCACACACACACACACGCAGTATGACAAACTGCCACACACACACACACACACACACACACACACACACACAAAGAATAAAAGATAAAAAAAATCAACGAGAATCAATGGGAAAACTATCAGAACTAGTAAGAGTCCAGGAAAGTAGCCAGATAAAAATCAATATTGAAAAATCAATAGCTTTCTTATACAGTAGCAATGACCAATTTAAAATGTAATAGAAAAATGGGTCTCATTTAGAATAGCCACAAAGGTCATTAAATACTTATGATTAGGTATGACAAGAAACTTGTAAAACCTATTAGAAAAACTATACAAGGTTACTGAAGGTCATAAAGCAAGCCGCGAGAAAAGGGAAAAGTTGAGTTACGTTCCTACTTAAAGATGGTTTAGTATTTGAAAGAGATAAAGTATCCCCCAAATTATTCTTCATATTAAAATTAAAATCTATGATGATTTTAGATGTACTATGGAGCAATATGCACAAAATTTGAGATTGCATTTGAGAGGAACTTACTAGAAGCAAGTCCTACCTAATATCAAAACATAGTATAGAATTACAGCAATTTAAACAGTTTGGTTATTGCTGGACATAAGAAAATTGGTACAGAATGTAAAGTTCAGAAATGTCCAGGTTTTTATGAGAATTCAACTTATCAAAAGTTGGACATATGAAACAGGGGGCAAAAGACGGATACATTACACTCATACTTTCACAATCAGTTATCCATTTGGAAAATGTTATTTAGCTCTCTCCACAACCTCATTAAAACATAGATGGGTTCAAGAGCCAAATAGAAAATGGGTTTCTAAGGCTTTTAGAAAAACATACAGGAAAACATTAAAAATATTGGAATTGCAATGACTTTCTCATTATAATGACAAGGGAGATAATCTCTGTAGTTGACTGCACATGAATTATACATTACCTATTGTTAAACAGATGAAAATATGTGTACCATCTATGAAAAACAAAGCATTAATCATTAAATACATTAGAAATCCTACAAATCAACAAGACAAGACAAACAGTTCAGTAGAAAATTGAGCAAAAAACTTGAAGAAACAGTTGACACATCCACACACACTCATATGCGCTCGTATGCACAAATATAGATGTCAACGTCACTAGTGTTCACATTTGGCAAAAAAACTAAATGAATGATAATCAAAAGTTGGCAGAGTGTTATAGTTAGAAGGTATTATGTAACAAGTTACCCTAAAACTTAGCAATTGGACAACAACATTTATTACCCTATAGTTTGTGTGGTTGCAATCTGGGAAGCTTGACTGCATGTTTCTGGCTCAAGGTCTCTCCTGAGGTTGCAGGCAAGCCATTGGCTGGAGCTGAAGAATCCACTTCTAAGTTCACTCATATGGTTATGGTTCTTCAGTTCCTTGTGAGTTGTTGGACTGAGGGTCTTTGTCCTTGCTATGGCACATGGGTCTTTCCAAAGGGCAACGTGGCATCTTGAGTCCCACAGCAAGAAAAGGAAAGAGAGACCAATATGGAAGCCCCAGTCTTTTTATAACCTCTCATCGCTAAGATACTCTGTTTGTTAAAACTGAGTCCTGCCTATGATCAAGGGAAAAGAATTATGTTAGTGTGTGAATATCAGAATAGAGAGACGATAAAGGGCCATCTTAGAAACTCTCATAATCTTAGTTGGAAAATAGGTAGTGGAATTAATTTCAGAGAGTAGTATTGTCTACTGAAGCTTGAAAGGCACAAACCTGAACCCCAAATCCTGAAATCCCTCTTTATAAATCTGTTCTATAGACCTATTTGCACAAGTGTTTGAAGATAACATGCATAAGAATGTTCAGTGAAAAAAATGCATTAGTGGAAATTAGAAGCAGCCTAAATTTTCAATTATGGGAAAACAAATTATGGTACAGGGTATCTATGAGTTTGGTGTGGTAGCTAGAATAAGGTAAAGTTATATACTGGCAAGGAAAGTATTTAAGCCATATTGTTAAATGACAAAAAACAAGTTGCAGAACAATGCATTGACTCCAGTGAAATCTCCTTATGTGAATTATAAATAAAGGCAAAATTAAAAATAAATTTAGAAATAAAAATGAGTTCTTGAGTTCATGTATTTAGAAATGGGATATCCTGCTTTATAAACTCATGAGTTTAAAATTCTTTTAGAGAAGACATGTATCACTTAAATAACTTATTAAAATAAAAGAATACTTATAGGAGTAGATAATTTTTAAAACAATGGTATTACTGATAGCACTTTTACTTTAATTGGATTCTAAACTTGGCATGCCTTAGGTTTAGATAAACATTACTCCAGACATAGATATTGTTCTTTTATTGACTAGATATAAGTTACAAATCATAGAATCTGAGATTATGTCTCACATCTACAGTAAGCTCAAATTCAAGTACTGGAAAATATGTTACAGGCAGATGTAGATATTATCAGGTCAAGTTATATTTTTATGACAATCTCTGTAGAAAGATAACCTGATGGAAGATTAAATGTGGGAGGACAGCTCAATGGATTTTTTCTTCTGATTAAAAAAAACAACAACAAAACAAAACATAAAGAAGTAAGGCAGCCAAGTCGAAGTTTTTAGTATGGCAACAGTTATATACTGCCTCTTCTCTTGACTGTTGCATTTACTATTTGGGTTTCTGCTTTGTAATAATAAAAAAATTCCAAATTAAAAAAATTTATTCTAATATAAACCCAAATCTGACAAATTGTAGGTATACAGCTTGATGCAGTTTCACACAGGTGGACACCTACTGTGACTTTCAATCAAAAGAGATTAAATATTTACAATATTGAGGAGAGCCCTTCATGTATCCTACCAGAAACTACTTACCTTCTCACCCCACTGGAAAATACAATCTTGATTTCTACCATAAAACATTTAAAATGTAGATGGATGGGATCATTCTAAATGCATTATATTGTCTGACTTCTTTTTCTCAATATTAGGTTTGTAAGATTCACTTGTGTTATATGTAGCAACAATTTATCCATGCTATTACAATGAGTGAAAAATTTTGATGTTTTTTCAATTTTTTGGCATTTGTGAATGATGATGCCATGATCACTTTTGATCTTGTCTTTTGGTCTCATATGTATACATTTCTGTTGAGTATATACCTAGATAAATAGGGCACGCATACGTTGTGCTGGTAGATACTTCCAAACAGTTTCTAAAGTGATTTACTAAATTACATTCATGTCAGTATAATTGCTGAGGTTTCAAGTACTTTGTATCCTCCCAACACTTTTTACTGGATGTTCGTTTTTGTTTTGTTTTAAGCTTTTCTGCTGAGTACTTGATGGAATTGTAACTGGTTTTCATTTATATTTCCTTGATCATCAATGAGATTGAACATCTTTTAACAGTTATTGACCATTTTGATGTTTTGGAGGGGCTTGATCAAGGCTTTTGCCATTTTTTCTATTTTGTTATGTACCTTCCTCATATTCATTTGTAGGAATTCTTTATGTATACAGACTATGAATCCTTTTTCAGATAAATAATTACAAATGCCTTATGTCTGCTATATTGGCAGGTCAGGGTTAGAAGGTGATTATTTGCTATTTTCAGGGCTAACCCTATACTTTGGTTTGCATGTCTTTGCCCTCTTGTAATAAATGTTAAATAATCCCAACCCATATGTACTCAAGAGAAATTTATTTTTGTTTCCCCACTATATACTTAAATCCACGAAGTAAGGCTGCTTTATTCCTAGCCTTAGTCTCTGAAAGAATATAGAGTAATTCCCCGTGACTTTTCTGATCCCTCTTGGTTAAAATCTTAAAGTCACACATTCACAAACAGCTATAATTGGTGAATACGTTTTCCAGTTCTAAAGTCAATTTAGACTCTGACCTTCATTTCATGTTCTGTATTCTTCCCTCTTTATTTGGGTCCTGTTGTGAGTTGTACCATTGCCTCAAGTGTGTCTGTGTGTTTTTACCCACTCTTTCTCCCTACGATGTTGCTCCTTCTTCATCTTGCTGACTATGGTTTAGTACTCTATCAGGGTCAGAGTCTGGGAAAGAAGAGAGGTAAGTAGGATAAGGATTTCCTTTTGTGACTTGTATTATGGTTGGGTGCTTTGGCATTCTGAGTCTGTCAGGTATTTAGCATTGAGTCTCGCATGGATGCTTCCATAAGCTGGCTGGCTAGCTGGTTGGCTGGTTTGCTTGCTTTCTTTCTTTCTGTCTGTCTTTCTGTCTTTCATGTTTATTTATTTTTGAGGAAGAGAGAGAGAGTGCACAAGCACATGAGTTGGGAAGGGGCAGAGAAAGAGAGAGAAAGAGAGGAGGACAGAGGATCCAAAGTGGGCTCCATACTGACATCAAGGAGCCTGATGCAGAACACGAAATCACAAACCATGAGATCATGACCTGAGCCGAAATCAAAAGTTGAATGCTCAGTAGACTGAGCCACCCAGGCGTGCCTAGGTTTTCAGAGGCTCCTATTGGATAAAACTCTCTGTCCTTAGACTTGGCACTGCACTTTTCCCAGCTGGCTGCTACTGTCTCAGCTCTGTTTGTTTTTGATAATTCCCTCTATGCAGATGCTCTTAGAGTACCATGCCTTAGATAAATAGCTAACAATCTCTTGTCTTTACATTTGCCAGTGATCATCAGTTCACTGTAACCTACTCCCAGACCTAGAGGATGCATAGCAGCCTCTGTGAGTGGTCCTGGGAGTAGTTCTTCCCTTTTGACTTCAGGTGAAAGTGGAAGCATATTCCCTCCTGCTACTTCCCCATGGGATTGAGGAGACTGTATTCTCGACATAGTTTTGCCCCAAATCCTTCTTATGAATTCCTGACATTTCTAACACTTCCTATTCTCTTGATGTTCATGAGTCACCCTATTGATTCTGAGAATCTACTTTGCAATTTTTGCTTTATAGACTCTTTTACACTGTGCTTTGGTATCAATCATCATTTATATCATGACTCCTAAGTTGAAACTGCCAAGTAATATCTTATTCATTCACTCATTTATTTATTCAGTTATTCATTCATTCATGTATGCATACATTCAACAAATAGTATTTACTGTGTGCTAAGCACTTCTTTTGGCACTGTGGCTAGAGTAAAGAAAAGAGAAATATCAGAATTCTTGCCCCCTTTCGAGGGAGAGGAGACACAACAAGATTACATACAAGTTACATTGTACATTTGAACGTGGCAAACAAATGCAGAAAAATAAAGCAGGGAAGAAAAATAAGAGGTTAATGGGGATATGGAAACAATTATACATACAGTGATTAAGGAAGGTCTCACTGAAGCATATAATCTGAGAGAAGACTTCTATGAAGACTGTTCCAGACCAATGAACTGAGGTGGGAGCACGTGTGGCCTATTCGAGGGACATATGGTGGCCAGTGGCTGGAACAACATGATGGAAAGCACACAGTCACTGGAGGGATAGAGTGCAAGAGAATTGACCACAGTACTTCCCCCTCCTGCCCCCACCCTGAGTAACAAAGGAAAGTTTTAATTTTTTTTTAAATTTTTAAAGTTTATTTATTTTAGAAAGAGAGAGACAGAGTGCAAGCTGGGGAGGGGCAGAGAGAGAGGGAGACACAGAATCCGAAGCAGGCCCCAGGCTCCGAGCTGTCAGCACAGAGCTCGACGCGGGGCTCGAACCCACGAACCAGGATATCATGACCTGAGCCAAAGTCGGACGCTTAACCGACTCAGACACCCAGGCGCCCGATGGAAAGCTTTTAAAGGATTAGAATAGAGTGGCTACTGACTCAAATTTTCTAAATGATCATTCTGCTTTCTTATAGACATAGACTGTAAGGAAGATAAATATAGAAACAAGGAAACTAGCTAGAAAGCTACTGAAATATTCTAGGCAAGAGATGGTAGATTGGATTAGTGAAGTAGAAGCTGAAGTAGTAAAATAGAAAGGTCAGGTTATGGATATATTTTGAAAGTAGATATAAGAGGATTTGCTGACAGATTTTATGTGGGATATGAGAGAAAGAGAGGAGGTAAAGGCAATGTCAAGATTTTTGGTCCAAGCAACTGGAAGAGTTAATTATAATTAATGGATGTAAGGGGAGGAGTAGATTGGCAGGGGCTGGGAGAAGCTAGTGAGCAAGGCCAGGGGTTCATTTTCATTCCCTCATATGTTTAAATTAATTTACATAGATATCTTATTGAAGGTGTTGAGCAGGCTGTTAGATGCATGAATCTGGAGTTCAGAAGTTTAGTAGAAAGGTCTACACTCAAGACATTAATTAGAGAGTCATCAGAGTATGCATGACAGAATTGGATCATCCAGAGAGGGAATATAAATAGACAAGAGAGGAGGTTTCGAGATGGAGTCAAAGTCACACAAAAGGCTAGAACCATGAGAAGGAGCCAGCAAACTGACTATAGGAGTGGCTAACGAGATAAAGAGGAAAACAAGAAGAATGTAGTTCCAGAAGCCAACAGAACATGTTTAAGGATGAATGAATGAGCACTTGGGTCAAATGTGCTAGTAAGTGTAATAAGATCAGAACTGAATTTTGATCATTGAATTTAATAGCATGGAGGTCACTGATGACCTTGACAAGGGCACTTTTAGTAAAGTGATGGAAAGCCTCTTTGGATTAAATAAAAAAGAAAGTGGGGGAAACTAAAAATTTCAGTTATAGACTACTCAACACAAGTTTTGCTATAAATTATAAAAATGGAGTAACAGATAGAAAGGAACCAGAGTCAAGAGTGGATTTTTAGAAAGTGGATTTTTTGAGTTTGTAACTTAATCCACTTATCTTATAAAGAAAGAGATACAGATCCAGGCAAGCATGAGGGTGAATTTGGCTGGATCCATGTCTTTATGCAGAAAATATAGGATGTTAAGTTAGTGACTAAAAGGCAAAATTGCCTGAAGAACCATGGGAGAAGAGCAGTTAGAGAAACTGTGAGGTGAGGTTATGGGAAGAGTCATCTACATGGACCCTGAAATTTCCTGGATATGATATAGGAGCAGTGTTGGAGAGGGTTATACCTAGCCTGAACTAAAACAATGAGGGTGGGTTGACCCAAGGGTTGGCAGATGGTTAAAACAAGGAAAGAACATGAGTAATATAACTGATGGATGAAGGATTGGATCTGGGGTTTCACTAACTCAGAGGGCTTTGAAGCAGGATTTTAGAGCAAGAAGATGAAAGGGATATTCAGAGAAGAATTTGAGAATGCAGTTTTTCCTGTTGAGGAATCATGAGTTCTAGAGAGCACAGTTGGATGACTTTTCAGAGTGGGGAGGGATTGGAGACCAGAGGAGAGAGTAGGCTGTCTTTGGAGGATAAGAATAAGGAGACGAATGGGGACCTATGATTCTTAGGCTTCCCATGGTCCCTGGCCTAAATTGTAACAAGGAACATAATGAGATTAGTCATAGTGACTCAAGGCCAATAGGTAAGCTGTGATTTTGGGTGTTGGGTGTGAAAGTGGGGATCCCTCCCTCTTCCTAAAGTACGCTTAAGGGCTCATGGGTAAGTCTCACTCTGAGCTCAGAACCAGTCACCTTCTGGTTCTCTTTCTCATGCAGAATATGCCCCAGATTTTTTTAAATGTTATATTGACTTGCCGTTTGTAGAGTGTATGTGCTAGAAGCAAGCACAAGTCATTTTGACTTTGGTTCAATATCATTGTTTTGGTCATTTGATCAGTTTAAGAATATGACCATATAATCTCTTTTTGCTTAAATAGTAGAGAATGATTAGATGAAGTTTAATATAAGACACAGACTTAGTTTATAGTTTGGGTGCTGCAAAATATGGGGGAAGGACTTTTTTTTTTATTAATTGTGTCATTCTGGTTACCATTAACTGATTAATGTAGGAATTGAAAAAGGAAAGTGTATGGTTTTGACCCAAGGCAAGGGAAGCAACAAAGGAGAGGTGTAAAGGAGAGATAATCCAGAGATTATATGTGTTCTAGAAAGTCTTCTAATAACATTTCTTAAGATCTTTACCAATTAGAGTCCAATTTTTTACTTCAAAGATAATTTCTATTCTATAGCATTGATTTAGATTTGACACTGTGGAAAACTCAGTCTTATCTTGCACATTATGTTGGCATTTTCCTTCAGCATCTGCCTTCAGACTTTGGAACTGATGCCCAAATGGACAGTTCTGACAGGTGGTTCCTCAGAGAGCCCTATTCCCAGCGCTTCTCATTCAGTAGAAGTGATAGCCAGAGATGGGATAGAAGAACCTGGCAAACAAGAGATAGATTAAACTCACTAAGTGTCAATAATGGACAATGTCAGAGTCATGAAGAGAGTTGGGGGAAATAATTTGGAAAGATTACTAGGGATGAATGTGAGCAACCAGTTTTGTTGGTCTGTTTCTTCAGTGTGAAATTTAACAACATCAGGAGTCAGAGAATATTCTTAGCATATTCTTAGACCTATTAGACATAGACATTCTTAGACATATTAGTAATTCTCAGTTATTAAGGAATTAAATTCTGATAGGGTAATAAGGTCTGATTGACACTTGTCTTCTTTGATTTCTTCCTCGGTGTGTTCAGATCATACACACACACACACACACACACACACACACACACACACCCCTATCTTTCTGAGTCTTTATTTCCTGGATTTCAATCACTGCCAACAGCAGTACAATCTGATTTATATGTGCTGTAACTGCCTGCTTCTTATTAATTTATTCAAGAAATATTTATGGAGTATCTTTCATGCCCAGGTACTATTCTAGGCACTGGTGATTTAGCAGTTAAACGGGATGGTTAAAGTCCCTGATCTTCCAGAGGCATCTATTCTAGTGTGTGTGTTGACCGGAGGGGAGTAGAAACAATAAATATGTAAGTAAATAATATGCAGACTTGGCATATTAACAACAGGAAATCCAAATTTTAATATTTCTATCCATGAATCACATAGAATCATGCACCTGTGCTTGGAATATATGGGATCACATGGCTAGGAAGAACCTTAAAGACATGTGACATAAAATATTGCTCTGACTTCATTAGAAGAAAATTTGAGACGGAGGTGGTGATCATAAATTGTATAAAGTCAAACTGAAATAGGGAACTTAGCAATTACTATTAAACCAAATCAATATTTAATTTCAATTTAAAGAGTATTTTACTCCCCACTAACAGCTGAAAACTTGGGCAAACCCTTCCAATTACTCAACTACCCAAACTACATAAAAACTCTAATCATATGAATCAACATTCTTTCTTTTTAGCCTAATTGTTGGTAATCCTTTGTTTACCATATTCCTGCCTTCATGTTTTTAAAGACCTCACTCTCTCTCTGTTCCACTTTTTAATTATATTGATGGGACATGGATCAAATATAAATTCCGTGACTGCTGTCTTTAACAATTATTTTTTTTAAATGTTTATTTATTTTTGAGAAAGACATAGAGACAGCACAAGCAGGGTAGGGGCAGAAAGAGAGAGAGGGAGAGAGAGAATACCAAGCAGGCTCCATGCCGTCAGCACAGAGCCCAAGGTGGGGCTTGAACTCACAAATGGTGAGATCATGACCTGAGCTGAGGTCAAGAGTTGGCCACTTAACCAACTGAGCCACCCAGGCACCCTGACAATTTTTTTTTTTAATGTTTATTTATTTTTGAGAGGGAGAGAGAGTGTAAGCATGGGAGGGGCAGTGAGAGTGAGGGGAGAGGGGGACAGAGGATCTGAATCAGGCTCTGCGCTAACAGCCGTGAGCCCAGTGTGGGGCTCAAACTCACAAATGGCGAGATCATGACTTGAGTCAAAGTTGGACCCTCAACTGACTGAGCCTCCCAGGTGCCCACTATGACTGCTATCTTTTACAGACAAAAGAGGGGGAGAAATCTGAAGATTCCTCAGACTAGGAATAGGTTTGGGGTACATTGACTTCTAGCCAGAGCCTCTTGTGACGTGGAAAGATGTTTTAGCATCAGACCACTGAGCTTAAACCAGGAGCCACTGTTCACTGTACTCTTTTTTTCAGCAAAGTTACCTCTACACTACTCTCATATGAGATTTTAGAGGTGGACAGCCATTCAAAAAAAATCACTTCTGCTCTCAACTAATTCTATCTTCACCCTAACCCACTGAGGAGGCATGCACTATGGCTGGCTACTCCCCCCCCCCCCCCACCCAACAAGCTTACTTTCAAGTTCTCTCCGCTCTTTCAGCTGCTTTATTCAAGCATTTGCCAGACAAAAGAATTTCCTTCTTGGAATTGTATCTTTTCTCTGCTCAAAGTGTCAAGGCAAAATTAGAACAGTAGACCATTCTCTGCAGCACTGACCCTCCACTAATTCCTAGATTTATAGTTTCTCAAATTGATTTTTTGTTTGTTTGCTTAAAGTGGCTGGAAGTTTAGGGGCGCCTGGGTGGCTTGGTCGGTTAAGCGTCCGACTTCGGCTCAGGTCGTGATCTCACGGTCCGTGAGTTCAAGCCCCACGTCGGGCTCTGTGCTGACAGCTCAGAGCCTGAAGCCTGTTTCAGATTCTGTGTCTCCCTCTCTCTCTGCCCCTCCCCTGTTTATGCTCTGTCTCTCTCTGTCTCAAAAATTAAAAAAAAAATTTAAAAAAAATTAAAAAAAAAAGTGGCTGGAAGTTCACTCATAGTAGCTAAGCTTTTCTTGCAATATCATATGTGTGTATTCAGATGGATCCACATTAAAAAAGGAGGAGGTCAGGTTCAGAGATCTTATACTATTTATGTGTAGACATGCACCATATTCCCAGACAAATTTCTATTTCCTTTAACATTTTTAGAATTGGTTCACTTCTCTGGCTATAGCCTTTAATAGTTGTAATTCATTTTTGCATATCCAAAGTAAAGGTACAAAATATCAAAAAAAAAAAAAAAAAAAAGAAAAAAAAGAAAAAAAAGAAAAGAAATAAAGAAAAAAGAAAAGAAAGAAAAAAAAAGAACTAAAGAGGATCACAACACCTGAACACATGTAGAAAAAAGAGAACACACATATACATCCCCACTGGTCTGGTTAAAATCTCTGAAGATCATTCCTAGTATCCTTTACCTAGTATCCTTTACCTAGTAGTATGATTTATTAAAAATAAATCATAAGAAATATTGGACCAAATGTTACTGAGTTAATGCTGGATGAAGATTTCTCATGTATTCCTAAAAAGACACCATTTCTGTTTTCAGATGAAATCTCAAATCTCCTTTGTTTTCTTAAGAAAAAAAATATACCGTTGGGGTACCTTCATGGCTCAGTCGGTTAAGACTCCGACTTTGGCTCAGGTCATGATCTCATGGTTTGTGGGTTCGAGCCCCATGTCAGGCTCTGTGCTGTCAGTGCAGAGCCTGGAGACTGCTTCAGATTGTGTCTCCATCTCTCTCTGCCCCTCCCTGACTCATGCTCTGTCTTTCTTCATTTCCCAAAAATAAACAAAATGTTTAAAAAATATAAAAAAAGAGAAAATATATGACATTTGCCAAATTCCAATATACACACATTTACACAGGCTTATTTACCTGTTAGTTCCACCAAATATCTAAGATTTCACATAAGGGATACTAAAATAAAAAGGTATGACAGAAAGTAGAAGGTGAAGAAGGGGAACAAACTAACAAATAAGTCCAGGGACATGAAGTAGAGGTAGGGATTGCGCTGAAATATCCATCAGCATCCTCTTTGTCAAGGATGGAACACAAGTTTGGTTCCACGCTTTCTTACAGTCCTGCACAAAGAGAACCCTTCTCTTATAATATGGCATTACAGTAGTTAACCAAAAGCAAAGCCAGAAAATAAAAATTATTAATACTTAAAATATATATTTTTTTGAGAGTCCTCCTAAGTGAGATGATGTATGATTTTGCAAAGAACTCCCTCTTAGCATCTTTACAGTAGATGCAGAGATGGACCAGCTAGCTATTTCTGCTGAAGGGCAGCAATGCAGGTCAAGGATGTAATTTTCCTGTACAGCTCTGCTAGGGACCCAGAACTGGGGTTCCGGGAAGGACCGTCCTCAATGTTGATGGACATTAGAAACAACTGAACAACTCTTTATGTGCAGATATCAAAGTCCACCTGCCTACCATAGTCTTACTTAACGAGTCTGGAATGGAACCCTGGAATGTTCATTTTAACAAGAATTTCAGGTGATTCTGGTTAGGCACATATTTAAGAGCCCTTAAGTAACAGTTTTAATTTTTTTTAATACTTGACAGATGATGCTTTTATGACTAAGTCATATATGTAAGGCAGGCTTCAGAAATCTCCACTAAAAAAATAAAATAATGATAATAATAAAATTCAGAATGCAAATTAGCCACAATGATGTTGGAAGAATAACCCTACATCTGTTTTAATTATTTGTTTTTAAATAAATCATTCGTAAATTTTACCCTTTGAACTCTCATTACTAATAAATAGCTTCCCGTATATTCCACAACTGACAGGAACACTGCACTGTGTCACCCACATACAAATTACCTGGAGGAACGTGTGGACGACGTATCCTTCAGACAATGCTTGACAAATATAATTTCTTTCAGCTTTTAAAAATAGATATTGAGTGAAGGTAAGAGTGAACCCCCTGACAGATACCTAGAATGTAGCTGTTGTACCTTGCCAATTAAATCTAAACAACATGTTTAAAGAGCAGCGAAGTGTAAGATTTTTATGTTGTGAAAATCGAGGGATCTGATAACCATGTGCACCAGGAGAGAAGGCTTTCTATTTCCACTTGCCACATCCAGTGTTCTCCTTAGAATGTGTTTTTCTTTTTTTTCTTTTTACGTTTATTTATTAGAGAGAGAGAGAGAGAGCATGTGCATGCATGTGTGTGCAAGCAGGGGAGAAGCAGAGAGAGAGGGAGAGAGGGAATCCCAAGCAGTCTTCATGCTGACAGCACAGAGCCTGATGGGGGGCTAGATCCCATGACCATGAGGCCGTGATCTGAGCCGAAATCAAGAGTCAGACATTCGACCAACCAAGCCACCCAGGTACCCGTAGAACATGTTTTTCAATTTTCATACATAAATAGGTGTAACCAAAGTGGTGCCTTAACCAAAAAAATAGCAGTATCTAAGTCATCCAAAGAACACTTAGATTTGAGAAATGTTCACTACGGTCCCTTACAAGGCAAATTATAGTTCCAGTCCTGCCCGATGTGGCTTCCTCTAGAGTATTGCTTGTGAAAGCATAATCTCCAGATAAAAAGCATCAGTATCCATTGGGAACTTGTTACAAATACAAATTCTGGAGCCCCATCCTAGATCTAATGAATCAGAAGCTGTGGGGGTGGGATTGAACAGTCTGTGTTTTAATAGGCTCTCTGGGTGATTCTGGCGCATGCGAAGGTTTGGATACCACTGCTCTCCAGCATACTAAAAATTTGGGAACTGGGAAAATGTATGGAAAATAATAACTTTAGTTTTGGAAAATTAGTTTGTTGTTTCTCTTCCTGGTAACAGAAATATACATGTATTAATTCTAATTATACTGAATGTTCTTATTTGCTTTGTTTCATATTGTGCTCATTTTTATCTATTTTATTCTCTTTTGAAAGTTGCAAAAGGGTGACTATCAGGAAGACCTATATTTTGCGGGGTCAGGTTAGCATTTTAAAAAATAGATTTCGGGGTGCCTGGGTGGCTCAGCTGGTTAAACATCTGACGCTTGGTTTAGGCTCAGGTCATGATCCTGTGGTCATGGGATATAGCCCCAGCCCCACCTTAGTCTCTGGACTGTCAGTGCAGAGTCTGCTTGGGATTCTCTCTCTCCCTCTCTCTCTGCTCCTCCCCTGCTCAAGCTCCCGAGCTCCTCCGACGCCCCCGCGTCTCTCTCTCAAAAAACAAAACAAAACAAAACAAAAACACTTAAAAAAACATTTTAACAACAAAATGAATAGATTCAACAGTATAATTTGAAAACGCCCTGTCCAATTCCTTACAGGCTATTTTGTTTTACTTTTGCTTTATTCAGATTTGTGTCCCTACCTGGTCCCTGAATGCCTTCTGCTATAGTGATTCAAGTCAGAAGGACATTAATTTAAATGCTACTGTGTTTTCAGCCTTATCTCCTGCTATGCTTTCTTCTACTCCCTTAGTCCACTGGCTGTTCTTTTACTTTACCAAATGCATCTTATATTTTTCCCCTTTTTTGTCTTTGTTTATTATTTCTCCTATTCTAGAATACACTTTTCCTTCCTCTTCCATATTCTTCAGGGGGCAGCTGAAATCCCATTTCTGTCCTGAAGTCCTATCTGACAAACTGAGCTCAACATAATCTCTACTGCTTTTTTTTTTTTTTTTTTTTTTTTGGACTTGTGCCAGGAAATGCCATCTGGACAGATGAAACCTGTCTAGCGAGAATTTGACGCTCCTTCAAATACAGAGGTTGCATCTTCTGTTTGAATACACAGCATTCAGTTAAGTGTCTTGTACACAAATTGTACCTCATAAGTTTTTTTTAATTTCATTTTCGTATTGACACAATCCATTGAATAGATTTAAAACTTCAGTGCATATCAGATACCAGCTGTCTTTTAAAGAAAGGTCATCCAGCCAAGACTTTGTGCCCAATAGACCCAGTTCTGTTCGTATTCAGAAATGAGCTTGGCTGAAGAAATAGAATCCATGAACAACTGTGCTGTGTAACAGAAGAGATGCAGGATTTCTTGAGCAGAAATGTAAACATACATGTTCTGTCAGAGAGGACAGAGCCACCTCTGTGAACTGGCTAGAACTTTGCACAGAACAGGAACTCTGCTCAAGGTGGTCCCAAGCTAATCCAAACAAAGGAAGGATGAACACAATGTGGGTTGCCCAGCTCTGGTTTCCATCTGGAGCACCGTTGAGCTGACTTATTGAAGTCTGGGTTCACTTCAAAGATTTAGAAAATGGAGATTCAATCTGACTTATGGGATGATTTCAATCCACTTTATTTTACTCTGGCAATTAACACACATCTATTCAAACCATACTACAGATAAGAATTTCTTCAAGATATTGGGAGAGATGGTGAACAAAATAGACTGAGTCTTACCCTTATGAAACTTACAGTCCAGTTTATCTGTGTATCCATACAAATATCAACTCCGTAAGCATTTCTTTGATTTGTAATACTGAATCGTCTGACCAGTTGGACCACTATGCTATACCTGTTATGAGTAGATCACATACCTTTTACTAGAGGGATTTCTAGTAGTCTCATTTTCCAGTGAGTAATGACATACTTTTTGGTGGGTAAGGACATGCATTTTAACCTGGGTGGCCCATATTAAATGTTCTCTTTCGGTCTATAATTGACCCGATTGTAATAAAATATATGATCTCATTACTCAGTACTTCAATGCATTATTTAACTGCTAGCAGTACATGTACTGGCCATGGGGGAATGTGTATGGCTCTGTGTATATGAAAATATCTTGTTTGTACAATACTTTGTCTTTGACATAGCGCTTTCTTTTATGTTCATCTCATTTTATTAGAACTGCAATATGGGGTACATACTATTATTTCCATTGCACAGTTGAGAAAATGCTCAGCAACTGTGAGTGCCTTGCTCTCCTGTGACTCTCAAGGCCATTCTCTTTCAGTTCCACAAGCTGCTTCTGACTTTACTGAGCTAAATGGGTTGTCCTGAGCTCACCATTAGAGGCTGCTAGCAAGCAAAACTTCGGTTCATAAAGCTCAAATACCATTTTATTAAATTAAAGAGTTTGCTCTTTAATTCCTTGGAATGATTGATTTAAAAACCATAAATCAGACCCATTACTCTATTTGGCAGAAAGGTTAAAAAAAAAACAACTTAGGAAATGTGTGAACTTTGTCAGTAACTATCATACAGAAAGTCAATGGAAACCCCAAGACATCTTTAATTTTTTCACTGTAGAAAAGGTCACCTGATTAAAATGAGCCTTTGATGATAACTTAGCTATGGTATGGAAGGCAGAAAAGTAGTGATTTATAGAGTTCACAAAGAATGCTCTGGGAAGCGTTAACCATCCCAACATGCAGACATCAGCCACCCTGAGCCCTCCCGCACAAGGGATTACTAAACTCGTTTTCATGTTTGTAACCTAATTAGGTCTTCAGAGATAGTCTCCTGAGGCCAAAGACTAACAATATGCCAAACCCCAGTGCTGCTTTATTCACATTAAAAAAAGAGCTTTCAGTCCTTTGGGAATAACGGTTTCATTAAAGCAAGAAAATTCCAGGGAAAACCAATCGGGTTGTAAAGAATTTACATCCTTCCTTTTATAAATGATTCTCTCAGCTCTCTCTTTTTTAATCTTCCTAAAAGTTGGCTGGTTTTTTAATCTTCTTTAAACTGTCACTTCCCTTCCTTTCTCCCATTTTGCCCAAGTATAGTCATTTTGATATATTTGCGGCAGCCAGGAACCCATTGCTGAAGACGTATGTTCTAAATATTTTCATCGGATTCCATGTAGCTACATAACGTGTAGAGACATTTTTCAGTGGTGCTGGGTACTGTCTCGGGGATTCAAAAGTACCCCTTGAGGCACAAAATCCTCTGTGTTAAACCTAAAATAGTAATGTTCATTTCAATCATCTAGATTATAGCTGTAGAAATGTCCTACGGGTTAGATTTTTATCACCAACGACACTTCTATATCCATGCTTGCTTGAGGTTTAAGCCTTCTTAATGTGTTTTTCTTTAGCAAGCAACCAGTCTAACTCACCTGCTGTTTCTATGAAATAGAGCAAAAATGCAGCTTGATGAAACTTAATAGCTGATCCTTGTTTAGATATAATCTTCTCAATCAAGTTATTCCAGCGGGTGCACCTGGTTTATGCTGTAACTGTTTCTCTGGAGTGGAAGGTAGCAGTGAATAATATGGGAGAACCGGGGAATGGTTGAAGAAGCCATGGGCTGGGGTAGGGTAGTTCCCAATGGCTATGAAGTGCCATGTTGATGGGGAAGAGTGATGAGTAAGCCCCTTGCCACAACACCCCATCCTCAAATTGGTTCAAGGTGGCTGATTACCCAAAAGGCTCTCAGAAACAAAACAAAACAGAGCTCAAGTCAAATATATTTGAAAATGAAAGCATGAAGTAGTTGTCAACAATTACCACCAGAATCAAATGCTGTGCAAATTATATATTTGTGTATATATTTCCTCCATCGTGGCACTGGTTCATTGTCATGTGAAATATATTCTAGCAAGAATCCTGTAGGACTAAGCTTTTTTAAATGACTGAATAATTCTTATGATCATCGTAGTGAACTATAACTCTAAACCCTTTCTTTTTCTTGTGCCTTCATATATTAAATACAGTTTTATGAGACTTTTTTATCTTTAATATATCAATTATTTTACAGGCACACTTAATAAAAAATTGGTACTTTCTACAAGGCATGGCTGGAGGCTGATAAATTGATACCTTTGTAAAATATAAATGAAGGGTCACCTGTGGTTCAGATGACATATAAAATGGGGGACACACAAAGTTTAGTCTATGAGAGTGGACCTCAGGGCTACCTCTATATCACTCTGGTGATTCCCTTTGACTATTTATTCTCACAGATGCTTTAGGTATGAATAGCATCTACTGGTCGAAAGCAACTTGTTTATCAAAACACCCATGTAGTTGGGTTTCATGAAACGTGTACTGTTTTTTCATCAAAACCATGGTCTTGTCATGAAAACCTTCATAAATCACACTCCAAGAACAGCTCCTTAACTGCTTACTGTTTTCTTTTCAAATACCTATAGTTCATCTTCCCGACAGTTCTGACAGTCGTGTGCCTGCAGCTTTGAATTCCACATGTTGTAAGTAGCTTAAAACTTCAAGCCAAAGGAAAAAAAAAAAAGATATATATATATATATCCGTGGTAGAGACCCTAGATTCTCATGTGCTACATCGTCATATGCAGGCAGAGCTCAAAGATGAGATTCTACTAAGGGTTGAGAGTTTCTATTTTATCTGCAGGAAGATAGAGCACTAATAATTTTCATTACTGATGATCATAGCAGAATCTGCTGTATTTTTAGGGTCATATAATTTATATGCATTTATTGTGATACTTAAAATAGTTATATTAAGGTGAATATTATTGTCTAAGGAGTAAGAGATGACGGACCTGATGTCCAAGATGTTGTAACACCCTCACGATACAGCCAGGGAGTGGAAGAGCCAGGAGTCAGGCCTAGCTGTTATTGAAAGTCTGCCTTATTTCCGTCTTGCCATGCTGACCTTCATTCCATTTATCCCATCTAACTTGGAAGGAATGATTATCCTAGTTTGCTCTCATTATTAAAAGGAGTCGGTTGAAATTGCAGTGTCAATCAAGAACATTCCAGAAAGGTTCTGCCAAAGGTCATGGTTGACAAGGGGATTTCTCACAAAGGTAGCTGCCATATGTGTCTATAGTCTGTGTTCTGACTTTTTCTCTAAGAATATCACTGGAGGTGTTCTGAGCTCTGTGTGGCAGGTGAAATTTTCTTCTTCAAACCCAAGGCTTGGGATGAGCCCATAAGCTTCTCTTTCTGTCCTCACTCACCTATGACTAGATAAATACATAAAAGGAGGGGACAGAGTCCAAGCCTCCACTTCCAGCCACAGTGGGCAGGCCCTTGAAGGACACCGTGGATTGGAGGTCACTGCCTGAGTCCCATCTAGGCTGGGCCATGCTAGAAGAAGTTACATTTAACCTTATATTTAGGATAAGATATTAGAGTTTGAAGGGAAATACAGCACTCTCATATTCTTTGCTTGACTGGGAGACCTTCCTCCCCGTAAAACATCCAAGCTTTCCAAGAAGGATTATAAAACAGGGCTATCATGGGGTAAGGCTCGGATTGCCACGGAGCTTACATGTAGGGCATGTGAGTTGTTAGAACTATAAGGGGACCCTGTGGATTTATCACTTGCTCATCTGATGAGGGAACTGAGTCCCAGAAAAATTGACAAAACGTTGGGTTAAAGTCCTTGACTGGTCTTCCAGGCCCTGTTGAGTCTGGGCCAACCTTGCTCCTCCTCTCCCTCACTGACTCTGCTTCACATTCACTGTATTTCCTGAACATACACTCACATATTCCTGGCTGCCCATAGCACCTCCCCCCACACCCAGGGACTTGCTGGCCCCAGTTCATCCAGCTCTTAAACACTCTTCTTTTGAGACTCCATTTTCACCTTTCTCTATCCCTGTGATACTGTGATTTATAACGAGTATATATTTGGTCTTCATCCATAGCTCTCGACTCCTATCTCCTAAACCTTTGACATGTCCTGAGCAGTAAGAGCAACAGAAGCATCTTTTGTTATGATATTTAATCTCTGTCCTCAGTTCCTGAAGTAATTTCAGAGCCATAAGGGTGAAATGGGTGTCTTGTTATAACAAGCTGACTTTTGGAAATCCGTTAAAGAAGAGTGAGGCTGGTTGCCAGGGGAACCAATTACAAAAAGAGGGTTGGTAACTTTCAGTCCCAACTGAAACCAAGGGAAAAGAGAGGGCTGGAGGTTGAATCAATCACCAGTGGCCAATGATTTAATCCGTCATTCCTATGTAATGAAGCTTCCATAAAAACCCAACAGTACAGGGTTCAGAGAGCTTCCACGCTTGTAAACCAGAATACATCTATGTGCTATCGAGCTGGGCCCCAAACTCCACAGGGACAGAAGGCCCTTTGTTTTGGACCTCGCCCCAGGTATCTCTTCATCTGGTTGTTGATTTGTATCCTTTAATATCCTGTGTAATACACCTATAATTTGGGGAATAAATTCGTTTGTTTTTTTTTTTTTTTGAGTTTTGTGAGCTGCTTTAAGAAATTAATCAAACCCCAGGAGGGGGTTGTGGGAACCTCTGATTTATAGCTAGGGGATCAGGAGCACAGGTGACATCCTGGACTTACAAGTGGCATCTAGAGTGGAGGATAGTCTCATGGGACTGAGGCCTTACTCTGTGGACTCTGATACCCCCTCTGGGTAGAAGTGAGTGGGATGGTAGGACACATGGTGTCTGAGAATTGTCTGCTGTGTGGGGAAACCTCCTTCAGGTTGGAATGGGGTCAAAACTGTAGTCTCCTTACCATGCTTTCATTTTCTTTATAGCACTTGTTCCGCTTCTCACTTTATGCAGATTTTTGACCCTCTGTGCATCTTTTCCAGGGCCATTGTTTGTTATAATGCCATATCCCCAGCAACTGTGTTATCCAGGGAATAATCATGAAAGAATATTGAACAAGTGAATGCCTGTATTTCACATTTTGCTCTGTTTTTCTCATTTTGTTGTACTTGAAGGAAATATCAAGAACTGTATTTATCCTCTGGGGATCACCTCGCCCAGAAGTCTTCCTTTACTCCCACCTATGTTGATTTGCTGAGTATCTCTGACTCCGTGTTCCCACATCATCCCCTTTCTTAGCACTTAGAAAAATCTATTGTGTTACCCCTAGCCTACATGTTGACTTGGATTTCCTTGAGAGCAATCCTTGAGACAAAGGTGTTCCCAGGGATCAGGAATGAGGGGCTGGAGGATAGCAGAAGAGCAAAGAAAGAAATGCCAATATAAGTATGTGATTTGAAGGTTGCTTTTGTGGACACTGGGGGGCCTGGTTACTCAGGGGCCTCTTGAGGGGCCTACAGAATGTCTCTCAAAATTGTCTATTTGTCCACTAGGTTCTGTCTTCTAGCTATTGAGGGGTGTCTTCCTGGTTGGTAACTGCCACACTTTTCAATATCACCTAAACAAGGAAGTGCCAGCTCCTGATGGCACCCAGTTTCAGACAGGGCACAGGCTTGAGGGGAAGAGCTGTCAGTACATAGTGAATCAGGAGTTGGAGACCACCTGGAACTCTCTACCAGACATGGCTGCATCAAAGGTGAGGCCATGCGCATGTAGACAGGGGCTCCACAGATGTTTGAGCTGTCATACCATAATCATCTTCTTGTCTAGAATGTAGACAGGCAGTGGAACTTCAATTAATGGCTATGGAGTCGACTTAACTGAAAGAGGAGCGTGAGATCAATGCGGGTTGTAGACAGAGGCTTGGTTTAAATCCCAGTTCTGATCCCAAACATTGAAAAAGTTGTATATGTCTTTAGGCCTTTGTTCTGTTCTCTGAAAAATGGGGGTAATAATAGTAATTACTTTGCATGAGAAAACCAGTGTAGCATTCACAGCGGACATGGACGGCAAATAGTATGAGCTAAATAAATGTTAACTACATTAAAGACAGTAGTAAACATGTTGGCTCACTCTACTTGCCAAGCACTGTGAATGCTGTGGTTATCCGTGTGGTAATGGGTCTGGCCCCAGCTCTACAAGTCCTAGTTCATTGCTTTTTCTACCACTCCACGTCTACTCCGACAGAGCTGAGGCAACCTTGTCCTGGTGAAAGTGAGCTCATCTCTCCCCAGGTTCTTATGCATAGAAAGGATTTCCATAAAGAGAAAGCCAGCACATTTCTGTGGGAGGTAGTGGACTGACCACAATGCTTATCTCCTCTCCTTGCTCAGAATCCCTTGAAATCATATTGGCCTGTGAAACCAGTGATACCTGCAAAGATGAGCCAAAGTTCATCAATCGATAAGAGGTTATAGGTCAAATGGATGTGAGTTTTTAAGCACTTCTTAATGTATGTTTCAAGAGAAATATTGGCACACAATAAGCACATATTCCTACAATTAATGATTGAGTGAATGAAAAGAGCAATCTTGATCTATTATTTAGATACATGTAGGTAAGGACCAGGAAATAAAAAAAAAAAGCATAAACATAAAAATCGTTCCCTAGGGAGTAGGACACAGAACGGGGAAAAGTAGTGACAATGGATTATTGATTTTCATTATGTTAACCCTGATTTTATTTTTCAAACAGTGTTTATATGTTGCTTTGAACAAAAGCACAAAAATAATTCGAAAGAAATTTCAGGAAGTTTGAGTGGTGACACATCTATGAGTTCCTTCCATTTTTACCGAGGGAAACTTGTTATATATACTGACCTCGGTGGCAAGTCCTGAGCCTCGTAGATAATGATTATCTAATAGATCTCAATATGTCTGGTGACTGTCAATGTAGGAGCAGAGAGGAGATTACCTGTGAATAAAACTGCAGAAGATCAAAGAGCTATGTATAGATCTGGTTGCTATGTTTTGGGAAATAGACTATGTTCAAGCAGCTGTGAATAATTACAACTAAGGAGGGGGAAAAATGATCATTCACCTGGGTGGTACCTGCACATTTAATAAATATATATAAAATTAAAGAATCAATGAACCAAACTAACTTTTATAAACATTTTCCTTTTGTTAAGTCAGAAAAATCTCACTTTATGTATGTCAAAGAATTTTCTAGAAGTGACTATATGTCTTTTTGATCAAACTGGATCAACAGATTGACTGGTATAATGGGAGGTTTATTTTCTCAAATCAATGTAGAGTAATTACTATATCTACCTCATTTTGAAGGCTACCTGAAGTTTATTGACTAGTAAAACCCTATTCTTTGACTAGGTGGTGAGAACTGGAAAAAGAGGGTATAACAGCACACCTATCATGTGTCCAAGCTGTGGTCAGGGGCAGAATGATGGAGAGGTCAGTGAGGGCACAGAGTGTTCATGAACAGCAGCAGAGAGCCCTGCTGTGTTCCCTGACTAGAATCCCAACCTTGTCATTCCCTACCTAGAATTTGCAAATCCACAGTCTCTCCCTACCCTACTCGCCTGATCATCTGGAAGCCTCTGCCTCTGTGGGTGGGGGGAGGGTCAAAACATGCATATTCACAAATTTCCGTTTTTATTGAATCTTCACTGATTTGTATCTCTCAGAACCCTATTATTATCATCATTCGCTTACAAAATGCAAATACACTCCATCTTCCCCCCCAACAAACATTTTGGGATAAACACAACCAAACTGCCAGAAAGCTTTATTCCCAGAGCAGCCTTTGCATGAAAAATCTGGCTCCTTCCCAGCTCCATTTGTTCAGGGCTCCCTCAGTGTCTAACCTATAATCTGCCTTCACCGGAAGTAGGAACCTGACCAGTCTCATGGGTTCAACAACTGGAATAGCTTTTCTTCATTGTTACATCCCTGTCTCAGCTCATGAAACGCCCACTGACATAAGGTGACAGTAAAAATTAAAAATCCTTTTCAATATTTCATTCATTGTTGTACAGATGCAGTCAGTGGCATTTTGCATGTTAATATCTGACACTGGTTTTTAAATTGTTCTAAACTGCCAGTTTATTTGCATCATCTCTCTGTGCTCTCCCACCTGTGCAGCAATGTGGGGGGGAAGCCTAACCATGTATTTACCTACTAGAACTTGACTCACCATCAAAACCTGATCTGAGGACAGCTCATTTTTTTTTTCTGAACATTCTTTACTTAGGCTTTGAATTTGGTTCTTAATACTCGATTTATTGTGAGGCTTTAAAATGCTCACCCTCCTGGACTAGGCTGAGTGGCTTTATGGCACCCACATTGCTGGGTCCACACTGTGTCAGTGCCCAAGCCACTCTGCTATCTGTGGTAAGTCTGTTGCTTGAATAGTGAGGAGAGGAGACAAAGCTCTAAGTGTTGGGTTTATCATAGTCAGGAAAGAGGAGAAAGGAAAATGGATGTCATAAGTACAGAGACTCCGAAACAAGCGTATTTCAACAGTCTTCACTAGGATGAGCCTCTGCTATTAAAAACAACAACAACAACGCATGCACACACACACACACACACACACACACACACACACAAAAAAAAAACACAAAACCCCCCAAACTGTTCATTAGTTCTTATTATCTAAGAACTCACAATCTAGGAAGGAAAATAGTATCCTATTTTATATTCTGCATTATAAAATAAACATTTGAAGAATTGAGCTTTACCTTATCCCTCCCCCAAAACATTAATAGAGCCTAGAAAACAGAATCTGGCATAGCAACAATATGAACTGAAATCAAGTATAATAACCTCTTCTTTAAGACCTATGTACCTACGATATAAAACCCATTTATTTATTATATTTGTTGTTTATTATCTATCTCTTCCCAATAAAGAAGATAAGCTCCATGACAACAGGTATTTTTATCTGACTTTTTTTTTTTTTTAAGAGAGAGAGACAGAGTGCAAGCAGGGGAGGGGCAGAGAGAGAGGGAGGCACAGAGTCTGAAGCAGGTTCCAGGCTCTAAGCTGTCAGCACAGATCCAGATGTGGAGCTCAAACCCACAAACCGTGAGATCATGACCTGAGCCGAAGTCAGGCGCTTAACTGACTGAGACACCCACGTACCCTTATCTGACATTTTGATAACTGATGGATCTCCAATGTCTAGAACAGTGCCTGGCACACAGTAGATACTCATAAACACTTGTTGAATGAATGCATAAATGAAAATCTCTGCCCCCCTTTGTGAGTCTGTCACCAGAGAAATCTTCCTGCAAAGTGGCTTCTAGTCATTGAAATTTCACAGACCAAATGCATTGAAAGAAAAAAAAGGGGGGGCGGTGAGAATTAGTGCTGCATTTTGGAATGATTCAATGCGGACTTGTGAAAAATAACAATGAATACCCTCGTACTCTACCAAATAATATTTTAGATAAAAGGATGGGCTTATAAATGCAAAAATAAGAAATAAGGAAATAATCTAAAATAATTTATTAGCCTTCTCAAAACAGACTGATGCTAACTTAAGTCACAGACCAATACCCATCCACTGGCAAACTTCTGAGAACTCTGAGCTTAGAGAATTAGAGCTGTAAGCTCTGCTGAGTTTACATCAGTTTCTTCAAAGATGGGCCAGGCCTAAAGACATGCTGGATTCCAGACTAGACAAGGTCAGTGACTAGAGGAGCAGAGCCTTACAGGGAATTTGAGAGATCATCTGGTCCAGGAACTGCAGGCAAGTGAAATTCTGAATCATGCAGTTTTGTTGGGTGGCTTCCAGTTGATTCAGTCCCTCTTGAGTGCCCTGATGTTTTCAGCCTTAGAGGAAGCACTCACCAGCCAGCTGGCCTGGTGGAAACTTCCCATCTCCATCCCATTTCCCCACAGAAGCCTGAACAGGGAAGAACAAAAGTGAGAAGACAGCTCCTGATTGTCTCTTTCTCACTGTTGACTTCTTTTCAACAACTTCAACTTGTGTACATAATAATGGATATAATCCAGTGGTAATTTATGAGCCAAATGAGGAGGATTTGCATCTGCATCTGTAAATTGTCCATCCATCCATCCATCCATCCATCAATCCATCTATCTATGTATATGCTAAAATTTCAGGATGGGCTAGGGACCCTTTCCAACCTTGAGGGTTCCTAGCTTCTGCACCCTTCCTCCACCTACCAGAGGTATGCATAGTCCTCAAATCTCCACTTGCCAAGACCATCCTGCTCATGAGAGCATCCAAACCTGAGCTGGTTCAGAAATCATGGCTCCTGCCTTGCTGTTGAGCTCATTTCCTTCCTTGCTGGCTTCATCTCCACCAAGTGCTTCAAGAAATAGGTAACCAGCACCAGACCAGTTTGAAAGAATTGAGTTTCTCTTCTGGTATAATTTGACTGTTTCCCTAGTATTTTTTTCTTCCAGAGAGTGAGAAAGAGAGTGGGGGAAGGACAGAGAGAAGGGGAGAGAGAGAGAGAGAGAGAGAGAGAGAGAGAGAGAGAGAGAGACTGACCCAAGCAGGCCCCACACTGTCAGCATGGAGTCCAATGCAGGGCTCAAACTCATGAACTGTGAGATCATGACCTGAGCCAAAACCAAGAGTCGGATGCTTAACCGACTGAGCCACCCAGATACCCCTGTCCCCAGTTCTTCAAGTTCCTCTGGGGAGGGTTCACACCATGGATATGAGGCCTCTTCTGATCTTGTGCCTGGTTGGTGGCTGTGAAGGCAGTGACAGGAAAGTCTAAGATTTCCTTTCAACTTGATGATAATGATGATGATTTTGCATTTTTTTCCATAACAGTGTTCAAATTATGTCTCGGCATAAGGCACTTTTTAGGGCTGACTTCTTTTTCTGGATTCTCCTGCATAAGTAAGAGCAGACAGTGACAGAACAGTGAGAAGCTAGCCTGAAGAATCTTTTTTAGCATGGGCAAGGAATATCATAAGTGGTAGGTTGTTAAACTTTCTAGAATAAGAATGTAATTTTTAAAGATTTTGTTTCTTGGGTCTGTGGATTTCTCTGTAGTGACTTTATACAAAGAAAAAAAAAAGCCGTGTCCTTTGTGTAATCCATCTTGTTATTTCCCCTCCCAAGTATGAGGTGGTTTTTTTTAAAAAAGTTTTTTGGTGAGTGTTTTCAAAATGATTATTTTTTTTCCCTAATACAGAATATAAAGAACAAAGAGGCAAGTTTACTGGTAGACACATGTGGGAAGAACCCTCAGCTTTTCCTAGAAGACTTTTTTAAATTTTTTTAATGTTTCTTTATTTCTGAGAGAAAGAGAAAGAGAGAGAGCATGAGTGGGGGAGGAGCAGAGAGATGGAGACACAGAATCTAAGGCAGGCTCCAGGCTCTGAGCTGTCAGCACAGAGCCGAATGCGGGGCTCGAACACATGAACTGCGAGATCATGACCTGAGCCGAAGTTGGACGCTTAGCTGACTGAGCCACCCAGGCGCCCCTAGAAGACTTCTATTGTCAATACAGAACATGACCACGTTCAGTCTTGGAGACATTGCTTGTTATAAAGAATTATTTCCCATAACTAGATCACCAAACATTTTCTTTACTAATGTAGGTGAGTCATAAGACATGGAAATAGCTTCATTGAAACATATGTGACAGTTATAATTCCGGCATGGATAAGGTTATTTTATGGTTTTTTATTTCTATTTAAATCCTTATTAGTATGATGTTTTAAAATAAGTCTAAGAAGCGGCTTGACATATATAAGACAGTTGCTTTAAAATATACATATAATAGTATTACTTTTCATCTGGCTCCACTGTTGATATCCAGATGGTGGATGTGCAAGTGGAAGTTCACTTATTCATTGTATAACCTCAGAATGGAGCAAAAAGAAATCAAGGCCACAGCGTATTTGCCAGCCTGATCTTACATGAAATGTAAAATCATTCAAACATTCTTATGGATTAATGCAGCTTACTGCTGCCTGCTGTTTGAGATTTCTTTGAAGAAAGTGATAGAAAGTGGACTTTATCAACATCTTATAATGAAGGCACACCTAGCCAGTTAACTCTCCTTCTGCCTCTAACTTTTTTCCCTCTCATGCAGTATCCAAACACCGTGTAAGCCATCACTGAGTTCTAAAAACAAAACGTCTAAACATATTTTTTTGCTTTCCCACAATTATTTAATTGTCTTCCTAATTAATTCCACGGTCTGAAATAAATTATTGACTTACCAGACTTGCCTATTTTCTGTGACAACTTCAGCAGTAAACAGGCCATTAACAATTCATAATGAGCAGGACAAGTTTGTTTCTTCCATGTGCTAATTTGGTACCCCATTAGAGACTTCCTTTGACTCTTCTCTTTCCTGTTGACGCATTTTGGAAAAGGGTGACAGACTGCTATATGTTTGAATAGAGAGACATTTACAAGGAAAAATAAAACTCTATTTTGTTAAGTCCAACTACATACGCAAAGATGGTGCATGGAACTCTTGTCCTTTTCTTGTCCACTTATTTCTTTACTTTGTAGAGTAACAGTGGTGTTCCACACGTGGACCGAAATGTTCTTGACCTGGGCTATTCATCAATAATCAGTGAGTGCTTCCAGACTAGGTTCAAACTGATCTTCTATGAGAAAAGGCTCATATATACCATAAAAATAGATCAGAAGATTCCCTCATAAAATATGCCTTGAAAGACGGGTAGGAATTTGCTAGAGGACAATATCCTTACAGGAGAAAGATTATGGGCAAAGAGAAACTGAAGAAAAATCCTGATAGGATGGTAGGTGGTATGGAGTCAAATAAAATTTGAATGGGTATTGTTTAGTTTGGAACATAGGGATGGGAGACATTGGTACAGAAGATACTTTATTTTGCGAGGGAATCAAAATGCCTTGTTGGAGAAAATCAAGAGGACCTGACGGCTAGTTGTCCTGCTAGGTGTTGACCTGAGCAGTAGATCTGGGTAGTCGGAGGCTCCTTCCCCTCTCTCCGTCCTTGGAATGTACGTTCTGCCTACTATTCCCATACTAGCAGCTGTTTCAAGGATGTAGGCTTGAGAGAGGAAGGTGTTGTTGAGACCATCTGGACTGAATACATTACTGAACCTAGTTAAATCCTCTATATAAATTTTAAGATTCCAGTGGGCGGGTGTGGAGATCTATTCATCTTGTGGATGCCCAAGACAAGCCTTGTATGTGAGTTCCTTCCCTTATTAAAACTGTCACCAACCAACCTGGAGGAATCTGCCTCTTCTTTTGATCTCTCTTTGCCCTACATGTAGGGGGTCAGTTTCAGATTCCATCCTGGAAATTCCTGAGGTCAGTAAGAGTGGTTGTTAAATTTAGAACTGAGCATGGCAGATAGGGAAGCATCTTGGACAAATGCGGGAGACTAATCAGAAATAACTCTTGTCTCAGGTGGGAGTCATCACCTGGGTTGGCTTAGAAGAGGAAAAGGTAAGGCAAAAATGAAGAGAAACAGGATGGCATTGTCTACACTTTAATGTACACTTTAATGTAACTTTGAGGGAGTCAAGAGTAGAAACAAAGGACATTGACTAGAGAGGGTACTTTGGAATTAGACATAGGTTCACACTTAGCTCTGGACCTCAGTTTCTTTAACTGTAAAATTGGGGTAATGATGTATACCTCACCAAATGAGAACTTAATGCAGAGGTTGGCATCTAGTAATGATTTAATAAATTGGAATAAATTGTTTAGTAGATAATTGTATTATTGCTATTTATATTATACATTAGGTTTGTCTGTGTTTATATTATTTATTTATAAGTACGTTATTCAGTGAGATACATGGTATTTAAAGAATCTCAAAAGTTTGGTTGCTGAAGCTTTGCTTTAACTTTTTGGGTAAGAGGGGCATCTGGGTGGCTCAGTCAGTTAAGCGTCCGACTCTTGGTTTCAGCTCAGGTCATGATCTCGTGGTTAATGGGATTGAGCTACACGTGGGGTTCTGCACTGACAGCATGGAGCCTGCTTGGGATTCTCTCTCTCCCTTGCTCTCTGCCCCTCCCCCTCTCACTCTCAGTCCCCATTCAAAATAAACAAATACACTTAAAAGAAGTATAAAATAATCCTTCTTGGATACAAGAGAGAATGATGGCTCTGTGATAATAAATCAAGTTTGTAGGAATCTCAAGAAATTGAACAGCAGAATGACAGAGTACACTGTATTCCTTGAAGCTTCTTTTCAATCTGCTCTTTTTGAGCACAAAAAAAGATTGTTTCCTCAGTTAAACCAGGACATGAAATCTAGGAAATGTGTGCCCTTTTTAATCAGAAGTTCATGTGTGCGGCCCCAACATTAGATGGATTGTTTTAATGTCTCCAAGTCTTCGTTCCTTTTTGCATCCATGCCCTTGCTATGTGACTTCTATTGAGAGGAAGGAGCTTTTCCTTACGCCTTGAGCCCGAGTTTGGTCATGTGACTTGCTTTGACCAATAGGATGTGTACATTTGCAGTGCAACTAGAGGCTTGAAAAAGGTCTTGCTGTTTCCCCTTCTGCTCTTGTTCCCCTGCCTTAGGCAGGAGAACATAGTAGGTCAGCTTGTTAGAAGATGAGTCACAAGGAACAGAGCCAAGTCAACCCCAACATCCTGACAAAGGTCATCTTGGGCTAGCTGACTCTCAGCAAACTTCCAAACATGTGCGGAGCCCAGTCAAGCCCAGCCTAAATTGCTGGCATGCAGAGGTTTCATGTAAGTAACTTTTGATCATGTTAAGTCTCTAAGTTTTGGGAGAGGTTTGTGCAATAGATAAGCCATACGTTTCCACAAGAGCAAAAGTATGAGATGAATGAGTACAGAGCTAAAGGGAAAAAAATGGAAAGGTAAGTATTTTTTCCTTGTGAAACTAATGATCTTGAACTAATTAAAAATAAACACTAGAAGCCAGGGTTGTTTCAAGTTTATACCTCATTCCCCAAGCTTTATTCTCCTCTCCTCATTCTGATCCTGCCACCTAGCCCTAATCAGAATCAACTTAACTGGAAAAGCTTCAGCAAATAACCAGAAGGCATATGATGATGTCAGGGAAGAAAGAATGGAGAAAAGTAATCATATGCCATTTAAACTGGGCAACAGCACAAAATCATGGAGATAGCAGTGGTGTTAAGAGTCCCATATCTTCACATTTGGATCCCATTTCTGGCATTATTAGATGTGCAGTGTTAGAAAATTTACTTTTGTTCTCATGCGATGTGTGTGTGTATGTGTATACATACATATATATACGTGTGCATACACATACATACACATATGTACATACATATACATATATATGTATATATGTGCATACATACATATATTTGAAGAAAAAGAAAAATATAGGAAGAACAATTGGAATGGAATAGTGGAATGTTGACTGCCTTTGCTCCATGGTCACACTGCATTGCTTGCTCGTGCACACTTCTTGTCTTAACCTTGATCACAGATCATGTCTTCTTTCCAAGATCCCTTTATGAGAAAGAACTCAGTATCTTTTATGTCCCTGTCTCTAGGATTTAGCATAAAATCTAGTAAGATAATCTTAATGTCTACTAAATGAATAAATGAATGAATGAACCAAATCTCAATTAGAAACAGTAAAACAGGTGTTTGCCATTGATGTGTTGGCGTCCGGGTTTCCATTGCTGTTTTGAAAAGGAAAGTCTGAAAAACGCTTTCTTATTTAGGATTCAGTGGTCTTAGTCATGTTTCTTGTCTATTGCACAGGCCTGGGGCAGAGGTTTATGGAAGAAATGTTGGTCATATGGAGAACCCGGAAGTAAAAATGAAGGGGCAAGAAAAAGCCTGGGTCTGTTTCTACCCATGTCTTATCTCCACACTGAGGTGAAGACCCTCAGTGAGAGACTTAACTGTGGCAAGAGAATGATTAAGGATTTAACTCCCCGGGATGTCTCCATATAGATCCATTGGAAACAGGAGCTCCGAGAAGATGAAAAGTTTTAATTGTAAGGGCTCATGTTATTAGCGCAGTCAAGTGGAGGAACAGTGAGGGGCTGCATAAAATAAGTGGAATATCATGTAAATTGATCTGAAAATTGCTGGTAGTTACACTATCTCCAATGAAATGAGTCATGCTAATTCAAGGAAATGTTTCTATCCCCTGTTAACAGCCTTACTGCTCTGAGTGCAGGAAAGTCATAGAAGCTAAAGAAGCAGGCTCTTTTCATCACCTACTCCTGGGAAGGGCAAGCCTGTTGCACAGCTCTCTAAAAGCTTTACTTTGCCACAGGGAAATGAATTCTGCAGGCCCGGGACCAGGTCTTCTGTCTTCTCCCTCCTCTCCTTGGCGTCTAGCATGGCATCTGTGTCTGGAACGTAGCATTCGTGTCCTAGAGATAAATGCATGGCTTTACATCCATTTATTTTCTTAAATGAAATCAGTAGCTAGTTGGAAGGCTGTATTTATTGGCTGATAAATCTTAACTACCCTGTTTTTGTTTTAATGAGTTTGGGTATGAGTGTGTGCTTGTATTTGTGTGTGTGTGTGTGTATGCGTGCGCGCGCGCATGTAGTGATAATGTGACAAATAATTTGTTTTTCACTTCTCTGAAGTAGTGACTACTCACTCAGCGTATTCTGTTCCTTCTGAAACTGGCTCGGTATAGGCCACTCGGTTAAGAGAAAACTGCAGAACCCAGATGTGTAACTGTCATTTCTTTTTTTTTAACGTTTATTTATTTTTGAGAGAGAGCGGATAAGCAGGGGAGGTGCCGAGAGAGAGGGGGACAGAGCATCCAAAGTGGGCTCCATGATGACAGCAGAGAGCCCAATGTGGCGCTTGAACTCACAAACCCTGAGATCATGACCTGAGCTGAAGTTGTAAGCTCAACTGACTGAGTCACCCAGGCGTCCCATCTGCCATTTCTCTTTTAAAAAATCTGCTTCACGTTTATAAAAGGCAGAATGGCAGTGTTTCCCCCTGCTTCATTACTCATCTTGAACAAATCACCTCTTTCTGTACCTTAATCTTGCCACCTGTATATGGGGGATCACATTTACAGATGTATAGGATTAGGTAGAGGTCTGCAAAGGGAAGGCAACTATATGAAAACATCAGGCAGAATCTGCAACCTTATTTTTATTCTTATCGCTGTATTTGATTTATTCTAGGAATTTTGATAATCACACTCTTAAACCATTTCTTAAAACTTTCAGTAATTTGCATCATGGTTGGGCCAGGAGAGCGCAAAATTGAATATTCATACAAGTGCAAATCATTTCATTTCTGCTTCTCTCTAGACCTGGAGCAAATGAATTTTAGCTTAAATTTTCATCATCACAGATACTAGGTAGCTGCCCTTGCTCATTTGCAGAAAAGCCACCTACTACACTGCGTTCCAATTTATAGTCTGAAACATTTTTAACACCTATTAGAAACTATTTCCTAATGTTCTCCTAAAGATCCCTATTTCTGATTTACAGTAATTTGCATAGAAGATCATATAGTAAGTTAATGTGCATTTATTACATTCTTGTTCTTTACTCTGTACTGGGTTTGGTGCTTGAGACACTGCTAAAGAAACATAGGAGAATTTCTGCTGACCAAGTGCTCAAAATTCATGTAGGCTAGTTTTGCTATCCCAACCTGAGTGTATCTTATTGTATCTGTATCAATTGATCCCTTGGAAGAAAAGAGTAATATGCATTGGAGTAGTTGGAGAAAACTCTATGAAAGTGATGGGCTAAGTGGCTAAAGGATAATGGAAAGAAACATCCAGAGGAATCATGTAGGTACACCTAAGATTGAGCAGGCTGTGTGTGCCCAACTTTGGGGAGTATCATACACATAGACAGCAAAGCCAAGAGTGCTCCCTAGAGTTGGGCAGTGTACAACCTGCCCAACTCTACATTGTGGCTCTGATAAAGAGCATAACTTGATGGGAGTGGGAGGCAATTAGGGCAGTGGTAAAGAGTCTAAGCTCTGGGTTCATATGAATCACATTTATGACATTTAGAAGCTAGGGGACCTTGTGAAAATTAATTAACTTCTCTAAATCTTCATGTTTCGCCAGTAAAATCAGATTTATAAAATTTATCACTCATATAATTGATGTGAGATTTGATGAAGATTAGAGTAATATACTATGGGTCACAGTAGTAAAGTTTAGTTTTTAGCTATTACTTTTTTGTTGTTGTAATTAGAAGCTTGAGAGAGCCTCTACAGACTTAGTCATTCAATTCATCAAGTTGGTCAGAAAACTTTGGATGAAATGTGTGTGTGTGCATATATGTGTGTGCATGCAATTTGAGGATGATATAGACAGAATTTTATGGATTTGTTATGAGGATCTATGACCCTCATTCCAGCCTCCTGCTGAGTTAAAAGCAACTTAACATGTTAAAGAATATGCCTTATTAGTTATAAATACTTTTAGTAAAAAAAGTACTTAGCATATTATTTATTTTATTACTTAAAATTATTTTTAGTATTTTATTATCATTTATTTATTATTTATTATTATTTAATTCCTCTTGGTCTATTTCCCAAGTATTATTTCCCAAGCACTATTTCTTCTTTCTTTCTTTCTTTCTTTCTTTCTTTCTTTCTTTCTTTCTTTCTTGCAGTGCTTTAACCGTGGTGTATATACTAAGTTGTATATTCCTCTCTCACTAATGATGTAAATATTTTTCATGTTGCTAAATATTTTTCATTACCACTCATTTTAATCTCTATATAGCACTGTAAGACTGAATATAAACATTTTATGAAATTATCGTTTTATCATTGAAAAGTCTCATGGTTTTCAGGGTGTTATTATAAAGCCTGATGGTCATCTTAATGCTTAATACCTTTCCTACATCTTGGTTTTCTTGTCTTTGAAGGGAATTTACTGAATAGAATTACTGGTTAAAAGGATTTGAATATTTACATGGTTAAATACATTTTATGGGGACCTATTTCTTGAGAAGACATAGATATTTACGTTTTACCAATCATCCTTCTGAATTCCCCCTTTCCAGTCCCCAGGCCCTATCACCAGTCATCTTTCCAAAAGATACAGACCATCGCTGCTGATGTAGAAGTTGACAGATCCCATAGCCAGCATAATTGCTGTCATCCCTATAGCTAGTATAATTCCAACAGAGGTTCTGAATCATTTCACTTCTTAAAGAGGCAAAGCCTAAATTACATCAAAAGCCAAATATGTCCTGAACTTAATTTCCCCTGTTTCCAGACGTAGAGAGTGAAACATTTACCTGCTGGATGAGACTAGCAGTGGCTTAGTAACTCAGCATGGATTTGGTGTTGTGAGGAGGGTGGGAATTGTAAGCAGCTCACCTATTTCTAGAACAGCATGGAGAAGGCCCTGAAATGAACCAAAGGGATGCAGGAAAAATGGCTTAAATATCGAGCAGCTACCACCTGTCACTCTGGTCTGAGTGGGTGAAATAAATTCATAAATTAAATGAAAGAAAAGAGCTAAAAATAAAATCATACGAAGTGAATGAAGCTGCAACTTTGAATACAAATACAATTCTATGTCTTTGGGTGAAATCCATAACCAGTTTTCGGCAATACCCACCTGACTTGCTCATTGAATTGCAAAATGAGAGAATATAAATCAGAGTTGACGACGAGGTCTTATTTCCCTCTTTAGAGATTTTAACTGAATAATAAATCATACAGATCCAGCATCATGGACCTCTTAGGATTCAGTTCCGTTCTCTTTGTTGGTGCCTACAAACAATAATTCCTACTATGTGATACATGGAGAGAGCAAACCTCCCATCTTCTTGCTGGCACCTTCCGTCCTAATTAAGCAGCTCAGTAAAGGCAGAGAAGATGTGCTTGCTCTAGCCAGCAAGAGCAGAATTGGCGACTCATCTGAGAAATACCCAGGTTTCAGTTTTCTCTGCATGTCGCTATCAGGTTATTTTTTTAATGTAATTTTATTAACTATTACGTGTAATACATAGGCATTGGTCTGTTAAAAACTCAACCACTCTGATATATAGAGAACAATAAATTCTAGTTGGGCTCATCCCCCCTCTTTAGTCATCCCAAATGCCCTGGAATTAACTTCATCAACATAATTAACCATATAAGCAGCCAATATCTCTCTCTGCATGCTTCTCCTATATATTTACATTCTTTTTATATTTGTATGTATTGTGTTATATACAAACACATTCATATATAGTTTAGGATTTTTAAAAATAATATTGTATTATACACATTGTTTTATAATTTATTTTAGTAATATGTTTTAGGATATTTCTCTGTATATGTATGTGTGTGTGTGTGTGTGTGTGTGTGTGTATATATATATATATATATATATATATATATACCTCATTCATATATATATACCTCATTCATATATATATATACCTCATTCATATATACATATATACCTCATTCATATATCTATATATCTATATATAGATATAGATATATACCTCATTCTATTTAAATGCATTCAACTTGCAGCAATGGCGTAAATATAGTCATTTACTTCATACTTTGTTATTATTGAAGAACACTTAAATGGTTTCCAGATTTTAACTTTGAGATGCAATGCTGCAGTAAAATGTATGTGTGTGTGTGTATTTGTAAATGCATCAGGATAGACTTCAAGAAATAAAATAGCTATGTTGGTTAAGACTCAGAGATTTAAACCTTTGATAAACCTTGACAAACCGTTTTTCACAGTATAAAAGAATACTGTCACCCCCCCAACACTTGGTAATACTGGATAATATAAATGTATTTGCCAAATTATAACTGAAAAATGTTGCCTCTTATCATTTTTGTTAATCCCTAATTACTACTGAGATTGAATATATTTTTTGAGTGTTTCTTGTCCAAATTGTATTTCTTTTACCATGAATTTTCTATCCATATCCTTTCCTATTTTTTTTAACTTGATTTTTTGTCTTTTTTACTGATATGTGTGTGTGTATAAAGTTTTTTTCTCTTTGGCCAAAAGTCTTTACTTTTACTTTTTGATTATTTTACTTTTAAGGAAAGTAAAAGATATTTTGTTGATGGTTATATACTAGGAAGAATGTGGTAGATATGGGGGTTGAGGAGAAAAGTGCATTTTATATTGTTCTCTTATTACTAGCGTTGGCCTATAGAGAGAGCCTGCCATACACTTTAGAAAAATAGATAGCATTTTGTAAGATTGGAGAAACATTATGAAATATAACTTTTAAAGATGAAATTGGTATGTACGTAAAATGGCTGACATCTGGCAGGTGCTCGACTCACTTCTATGTTTTAGTTTATATTTTCGTCCAGCATCTAAATCAGGTTTCCAACTAAATCCAGTGGATATCTTTTGTACTAGACAACTTCTAGGTATTACATTTTAAAGTTTAGCTCTTAGCATCGTTACTCATCACCATGTTTGTCTTACTTGAAGGACAGAGCTCTCTTCCTCATCAATAACAGATAGGTATCAATGGTGAAACCTACAATTTCCTAGATTTAAACAACCGGTATAACCCATGTCCAGTTTCAGAATAAATGTTATTGATTCGATTTCTGTCAATATCCAGATGCTTGAGATAATATCAAATGCCTTCTTCACTTGCATTTTTCACTCATTTTGTTTTCCATGAATGTGAAATGTGTTATGTCATGCTAATGCCACTCTCATTTCTCTTTCTTCGTGGTTCTTTAGGTCACTTTGCTGCTACTAAGAGAATGCCACTTCTTTATGATGATAAACTAACGTAGACATTAATTGATCCCACCTCTTGGTAGCCGTGCCTTTGTATAATCCAGTTTTCTTGTGCCTTTGTATAACCCATGGCTTGCTTCTATTAATAGAATACAGCAGAGATAATGGGATATTGCTTCTGTGATCATGTTACATTATAGTGTAACTTCCTGTCTTGTTACCAGACTTTCTACTGACTCCTTCCTTGCTGGCTTTGGTGAAGTAAGTCAGTATATGGAGGGGCCTATTCTGCAAGGGACTGAGGGCAACCTGTGGCTCACAGCCACCAAGGAACTGAGTCCCCAATCCAAAAACTGAAAGGAACTGCATCCTTCTCCAAACCTGTATGACCTAGGAAACAGATACTCTGTCAGCTGAACTCCAGATGGAGTCCTAGCCATGATGGATCCCTTCACTGCAGATGACCCAGCTAAACTATTCATGGATTCCTAACCCATAGAACTTGTGAAATAAGAAATATGTCTTGTTTTAAGCTGTTCAGTTTGTGGTAATTTGTTATGCAGCAATAGAAACTCCAGGAAGTCTGACAAAAAAGCTAATACCATTGCCTCTCCGACTAAATCTTGCAGGGAAACACAAATCTGTGACACAGATGAACGAGTGTGTTGTTGGATTACTTTGACATACAAGTCTGGTGCAGGGTTTACAAGAATAGGTCCCTGAGGATTCTGGGGTGAAGAAAAAAACCCAACAACAACAACAAAAAAAAACAAATCACAAGACTACTGTGCTTCAGGACATGGTGTATTGATTCTCTATCTCTTCCCTTCACCTGGAGGGTGCAGTCAGCCTCAACGGAACCCTCCTCTGAGGGTCCTCAATGCTGTATGGCTTTCAGTTCAATGGCTGTTTTAAACGTTTTTTGAGGACCTCAAGCTCTGACTCTGCATTTTATTTGATTCCCTGGCAGTCCCTCTTGACTCTTATGTGACCACAAATCAAGGATTCTTGATGTGCATTCCTTTAACCCTCTTCTCCACATCACAATCTTTCACTATCTTCACATAATCTTACTTGTTTTCCTCCTGTCTTCTCTCTTTAAACGTTCTACACCTTTCCCCTATGCCTCTAATCTCATTCCCTCCGGCTTGCTGTCCTGCTGGCCTCGATACACCAATTATCCACTCTCTTTGATAACCAGCAGTCCAGTCTTCAACGGCTTTCCCATCCCACCAACAAATATCACTTCCTCCTAGCATTCAAACACAAAGAAATAATTCCCCTTCAAACAACAAAACAAATGAGAAAGCAAACAACACCAAACAAGACACTATTCTTTAATTTGCAACCCATTTGAACCACCCAGAGAAAAATCGAGGGTTAGTCCACCAGAGTTATTCACCAGGGAGCCAAAATTTGGAGGGCACAAAAATTTAGGAAGAGATTTCAAAAGGAAATGGAAATACAAAGTATCTCTTCTCTAGCAAAACTCCCCAACTACTTCTCTTGCCATTTCTGGCTTCCATATGACTCTAGGTTCAGACCCCTGTCAGGGGACTTAGGTGGAATAAAGGCCAGGTCACAGATAGGTACTTTTCCTCCGCTAATAGCCAGTAGTACGACAGGAAGTCTTTTTGTTTTGTTTTTGTTTGTTTGTTTTTCCTCTTGTCCTGAATCTCTTGAGAGAGCTACTCAGTATGCAGAGTTTGGGGCTATTTTTCTGTCAATCTTTTATTTCACTAAAGAAGTAGAAGTTGTTTTTTTACCTACTACTTCCTCTTTTACCCCTTGCAATCTTGCTCCTGTGGTTCTGGTGAAACTACCTTCAGTAAATTGAATTACCTCTTTACTCAAGTCTTGTATTTCTGATTTCTCCATAACATTTTCAAAAAGTTGGTCATCCATTGCTTGAAACTCACCTGCTTTTTCTTAGAAAATGCTGGACTCCTATGGCCCTCATTTCTCTCACTTGCATCTATTCTTTCTTTGGTTTTTGTCCTTAGCTTATTCTCTGCAAGATCTCCCTGGATGAATACCATTCTCCCTTTATCGCTTTAACTGTGATACGCAAATAGCTTTCTCCACTTTTAACTTCCCTCCTAATCTTGGCATCATCTAGGGATGCCTGGGTGGCTCAGTTGCTTAAGCAGCTGACTTCAACTGAGGACAGGATCTCGGTTTGTGAGTTAGAGCCCCACATGGGGTTCTCCGCTGTCAGACCAGAACTGCCTTTGGATTCTCTGCCCCTTCCCTGCTTGTACTCTGTCTCACAAAAACAAACAAACAAACAACCATAAATAAATAAATAAATAAATAAATAAATAAATAAATAAATAAATTTGGCATTATCATTTCCAAATGTCCAAGGGAAATCCCTGTGAGAAATTCCTTCCTCAAGCTTAACAATCTCCAGTGAATATTTATATTGTAAATATAAATTGTAATTTATATTGTAAATTGTGATTTACAATTGTAAATATTTATATATAGGTGAATTATAAATATTTATACATATGTCTGTGTACCATTTTATTAACATCTTGATGGCAAGGATCCAGTTTTTCCTTTTCTTTGTTTTTATGTCATTAATGCCTACAATAATTTCTGAAATATAGTGGGTTACCCAATAAGGATTGGCATTGTATGTTTGTGGATGGAATAGCCCTCCTTTGCTCACTAAATGGAATTAAATAGTCATGACCTGTCTTTCTAGCCTCACAGTTAGCTCTCCAACCCTCCAAATACCCTATGTGTTAGAAATTGCCATGCCTTTGATAATTCAGTTTCTTTCATCAGAAATGACCTAATTCCCTTCTACTTCCTGGCCCCATGTCTTCATTGTCCTAAAAGGCTATTATGACTGTTTTGACTATATTCCTTCTGTAGCAGAAAAGAATGAAAATAGGCTCCTTTGTTCTTATAAGCCTCATAAGTTTAATTGTGATAAGTGTTAATTATTTTGGAGGAAGAATTTCAAAAGCAACAGGACAGTCTTTTGCTTCTCATGGAAAGCTGAATGATAATTCTGATGAGCTTTCAAACCACTGTTTTGATTCTGTCTTTTTTTTTTTTTTTTTTTCAAGCCAGGATAGGAGTGGCTTACTTATGTTAAGAACTTTAGTCTTAAGGGGCGCCTGGGTGGCTCAGTCCATTGGGCGTCTGACTTCGGCTCAGGTCATGATCTCAACGGTTTGTGAGTTCTAGCCTGGCGTCAGGGTCTGTGCTGACAGCTCGGAGCCTGGAGACTGTTTCGGATTCTGTGTCTCCCTCTCTCTCTGCCCCTCCCCTGCTCATGCTCTGTCTCTATCTCTCAATAATGAATAAACGTTAAAAAGAAATTAAAAAAAAAAACTTTAGTCTTGTGTTGTTTGTGTTAGAAAGAAATATATATATATTTGAGCTCCTGGAAATTTTGGAACTGGAGAGAATTTCTATTGATTTACATAAAAGTAGGGACTGGTTTTCTCAGGATCATATGACTGTTGCCTCCTGGATGTTATCCTGCAGGATGGCAGGTCCTCATGTCTCAGTCATCCGTTCATTCACTCCCAGAATTCTGTCATTTGCCTCCTTAATGGTTATCTGCATAAAACAATAGCTTGTACAGCTCAGATAGCTGGATAGATAGCTGGAGCTCTTGCCTTATATAGGTCTTCCTAAGGTCCTTCATGGCTCCATTTTACCCTTTGAATTTACCTCTAAAATGAATAGCCCTACCACCATGTAATATATAGCCATATGGATATAATTGTGAAAGATGCAAATCCAAAGTTGTGCAATTATAATATGAATGAGGTCTTACTTTCATGAACATAATATGAAATTATGCAGATGCCATGAATTTATTATTTTTTTTTCAAGAATCACAGAATTCCAGAGTTGGCAGGCTGAATGAGCTGTGTTGACATTGTGACTGCCACATGGCGGTGCCACTTTAACTGGTAAACAGAAATATCTGCCATCATTTGACAGGATTAGTTTTACAAATGCATATTTCAAACTAAGTGCGGTCTTTAGGATTCCATCTCTCAAATACAATGCAACCATTTTGCATGCAAATGATAAAAAATTGCTACACAGAAATTCTGCATAATTGCTAATCTGTAATAAGCAAGAAATTTATATGGATGGATAAGAAGAAAGGGCAGAAGAAAAGTCAGACTCTAGGAATAGATGGTGGGGGGAGTGATGAGAGAAGCTGGAATGAGGCATTTGGAACAGAATGAGCAGGGGATAGATCATGGCAAGCACAACACCAATGAGGACAGTGGGAGGGACGTGGGAGCACAGGGGATAGGGGAGTGGAAGCTCTGGGGATCCCAAGAGGGACTAAGATTCAGGGCAATACTGGCCCCAAAACCATTTCCATTTGGTCCATTTGGCTTCCCAGTGAAGCCACAGAAGACCAGAAAGGGCAGGAACAGAGACTCTGCTCTGAGCTTCAGCTCAGCTGCCGCCCCCTCTCCACCCATCAACCCAGGATATTCAACCAGCTCCTGTCCACACTGCAGTCTTCCTCCTGTCTTAACTGAGACTCTTCCTTGGCTCTGATCTTGGCTTCTATTCCTCCCTTGTTGTGCCCTGGATCTCTTTCATTCCTTCTTGGATAGACCTGTGGGTTTATTCATTCTACAGAGTGATGCTAGCTACTGTTTAGTGAGTACTTTATACCAGTCTTTGCCTCATGTACTGTATTCAACGATACAAAAAACCTATCTCCTCCCTGAAAGGAGTACAGTCCTTATAGATGGGTTTTTTTTATGTTTATTCATATATTTTGAGAGAGAGAGAGAGAGAGAGAGAGAGAGATCAGAGGAGGGGCAGAGAGGGAGGGAGAGAATTCCAAGCAGACTCCACACTGGAGGTAGGGGCTTGATCTCAAGAACCCTGAGATCACTACCTGAGCTGAAATCAAGAGTCGGACGCTTAACTGACTGAGCCCCCCCCAGGCACCCCTAAGTTTTCCTTTTTTAGAGCATAGAGCATAGATACCTAGCTTTGCTATGTGAACATATTTTGGGGGGTGGGGAGTGGCACTTATTAAGAGCTTATGAGCGGGCTGCTATCAGACAATGCCTTCAGCTCTTCTGCTATGCTTTTGTTCTAAATATTTGTTTGGTGTGTCAATCTCTATTTGTTGTGGTTTTAGACCCCACGATCTTGCATGGAAATTTAGTGTTTCATATAACGATGTACTGAGATTTTATGCAAAAATAGCTTCTCAGCACTTTGTGTAACTCCTTTTACACATTAATTTCTATAATCTTTGAGCAACTGTGATCTGGCAAGAGCTAATGTTGCAGTTGCTCCCGGTTCCTGAATGGTTAAGGAGGTTCATACATTTTATTAATGTAATAATAGATTTTATAGTTAACTGAAATATGTAATTATAAGTGCCCACTATCAATATTGCCAGCTTGATGCTTGGGCTGAGATTCGCATTGATTGAAACACTGCAGCTTTAAAATTAATTATGAAGGGAGTTAATGGTCATTTAAGTTTTCCCACATGAGGGGAAGAAGTGGAAGAAAGTATGCCTGGGTAGCAAGTGATAATATATAATATGATAAATGCTTTAGGAGAAGCGTGATGGGGACGAGATTTATTAGCATGACAGGGATCCCTTAAAGAATTCCTGTCTGCAGTAGAAACAAAAACAAGCACCAGAAAATCTGCAAGGTAATGTATAAGGAAAGATAAAATATGGTGGCCAAAGAGAGAGAAGGAGTCACATGGTGTGGTCTGGGAACTAGGATTTTTTTTTTTTAGACTTGAATGAGTGGTCCTGCTGAAGCTCTAGGGAATGAGAGACTAAGGTGGCTTAGGATGGAGTCTTTGGAGAATTGTGGATTGTTAATTGGATCTGCTTTCCTGTTCTTCACAAGGCAAATTAAAAAAAAAAAAACCCTAGGGGCGCCTGGGTGGCGCAGTCGGTTAAGCGTCCGACTTCAGCCAGGTCACGATCTCACGGTCCGTGAGTTCGAGCCCCGCGTCAGGCTCTGGGCTGATGGCTCAGAGCCTGGAGCCTGTTTCCGATTCTGTGTCTCCCTCTCTCTCTGTCCCTCCCCCGTTCATGCTCTGTCTCTCTCTGTCCCACAAATAAATAAAAAAAACGTTGAAAAAAAGAAAAAAAAAAAAAAACAAAAAACCCAAAAAACAGAATTTGTTTTTAATTACTTTTAGTTGCTGCTGCCCTGCCCTTTTTTTCCCCCCAAATAATCCTCCATGGCAAGACTGAATAATGTGGAGCCCTGGGAAGTGTTCAGGTTACAGATACATAGAGTAGTAGACGGATGTTCATTAGAGGCACCAAGGTCATACTGAAAGTGGGGGGAGGGGAGACAAATTCTGGGGCAAGAAGAAACATTTAAAAGAAGGAACTACGGAGCTGAATCCTGAAAAATGAGCAGGATATTTTCTCTGATGGTCTCTCCCCTAACCTCCTACCTGAAAGCCCATGTAACACAGATTTAAGAACAAGATCTCTGGTCCCAGTCTCCTGGCTCTCATCCAGGATCTACTACCTGCTAGTCATACAGCCTTTGGTAATTTGCTTAATTTCTCTGGGCTCAATTTCCTTCTCTGCAAAATAGGAGTAAATGGAATTACCTATGTTATAGCGTTGTGTCATTTAAAAATGAATGTATTAACAGGTGCCTGGCACATAGCAATGTAATATAAATGTCAGTTATTATTACACCATATGGCAAAACAAGAGAACGTAATATATGCAAGGAAAGGGTAGGAAGTTTTGTATAACTGGAATTTGGAGTGTGGTTGGGAGATGACAGAAAACGATATACCGTGAAATGCCTGGTATTCAGGCTAAGGAGTTTGGCTTTTATCCCAAGTGCAAATGGAGCCATTGAAAAGGTTTGACTAGGGGAGGGGAGGGGAGGTATTGAATTGTGTCTAGCAAAAACTAAAAAGACATGTTGAATTTCTAACTCCCAGTAACTCAGAATGTGACGTTATTTAGAAATATGGTCATTGCAGGGGAGCATGGGTGGCTCAGTCAGTAAAGTGTCTGACTTTGGCTTCCATCATGATTTCATGGTTCATGAGTTCAAGCCCAGGGTTGGGCCCTGTGCTGACCGCTCAGAGTCTGGAGCCTGCTTTGGATTCTGTGTCTCTCTCTCTGTCCCTCCCCCGCTCATGTTTTGTCTTTCTCTGTCTCTCAAAAATGAATAAATGTTAAAATAAATTAAAAAAAAAGAAATATGGTCATGGTCATTACAGATATAATTCTTTATGATGAGGTTATGCTGGAGGTTCGGTCTCTATTCCAGTACGACTGAGTGTCTTTAGGAGAAGACAGCCATGAAGAGACAGAGGGAGAATATTAGGTGAAGACAGAGGTGGGAATTAAAGTGATGTGTCTACAAACAGGGAATGCCAAGGATTGAGGGCAGTGACCTGAAGCTGGGAGAGAGATATGGAACAGACTCTCCCTCTGAGCCCTCAGAAGTAACCAACCCCACTGACATCTTGATTCCAGACTTCCAGTCCCCAAAAAGATGAGAGAATACAATTCTGTTGTTTTAAGCCACTCAGTTTGTTATGGCCGCCCTGGGAAGCTCATCTGGGGGTAAGGGGGCTCCTGCTTTAGCTTTAAAAAAATAAAATTATCAACTGAGGTAATTACGGAGTAATCTTTATGTATCTGGAAATTTTCTAGACAAAGAATTTTAAATTTATAAATAAAGAGAAAGTATAGTACGAACAAGCAAGCAAGCACACTCTGGTTTTCACGTGGGGAAATGGAGTAAAGAGAAACAAGATTGAAAGTAGAGAGCAAATTAGAGCTTCTTCTGTTGTCTTGCTCCTGCCTTTGCTTCTAGGGGTTTCTATCAATGGACCTCAGCTCTAGCTTCCTGTTTCCCAGGGGATTCATCAGTGTGTCAAGTATGGCTCTCCCAAGGGAGCTTCTTCACTGCCTCTCCTGTTCCCACAGGTCATGCTGCCATGTTTAGCCACAGCATGCTGCTGGATTGAATTCTCTGGAACCCAGTACTTCCTCAGTATAGGAAAATTATTAAAAAACTTGAACCTCATGACTAGGAAAAGGATTTAAAAATAAAAAATATAAGTAAGAAGAACTCCAATGTTTTAGGATCTATTAGACTTTAAAAAGCAAATAGCTCCAGCTGGTCTAAGTAGATAATTGACGTGAATTTTAAAAATTAAGGTAGAAGAAAGAATTGTTTCCCTGCAAAGCTGTTTTCCAGGAACTGCAGAAGCAAGCACTGATAACAGTCTAGCCTTGTTTTACCTAATGTTTTTCTTATTGCTGTATACCTACAGTGTATGCCTGTGTGATCAGGTGAAAAATTGCTGGGCAAATATGTGTAAGAACTGACTTATGCTTAATGGAGGTGGCATCACTGGGCAAGAAAAGATGCTGAAGGAGGCTCATTCCACAGGGAACCAGGCGGCTGGGGCATGTCGTCACTAAACTCAGGCTAGGAATGGAGTTATATAAATTTGGTTAAAAGAGGCAGGCAGCTAGTCTTTAGAATAATAAAGATTTGGACTGTTTGACTTTTATTTTTTAATTTGTAATTTTATTTCAGAGAGAGAGCATGAGGGTGAGCAGGGGAGTGGGGCTGAGGAGAGAGAGAGAGAGAGAGAGAGAGAGAATGTGTCCCAAGCAGGCTCCAAAACTCAGTAAGGAGCCAAGGCGGGGCTCAGTTCCACTATCCAGAAATCATGACCTGAGCTGAGATCAAGAGTGAGATACTCAACCAATTGAGCCACCTAAGTGTCCCAAGGTTGCCTTTTTTTTCCATATAGATGATCAATATGATTCCCCAGCAAGAAAGTGGATAAAATTGTACCCCAAACTACAAATTAAAGCAGAACTATCCAAACTGTGCTTCGTGTAACAATGGAGTCCTTTGTAAAGTTAATGGTGTTGGGATGGGGTGTGGGTTTTCTTGTAAATTTCACTGGATTCTACACTATTAATTTTAAAGGGTAGCAAAAATAGATACAATTTCCTAAAAGCTAATCAATTATGGAGAATATCTATCAGCATCCCCCAGTATACCAATATTCTATTGAATATAGCTTGGGATACATGGTATTAAATCATAGTCTTAGAAGGTAACTCAAGCTCATTCCTCTTGAATGAGTATATATAAACAATTTCAGAATTATGGAGATGTTCAATTGTCTAAATTGTCTTTATTTTTTTACGTTTTTGTCTTTTTTTTTTTTAACATGTATTTATTTATTTTTGAGAGACAGAGAGATAGAGCATGAGTGGGGGAAGGACAGAGAGAGAGAGGGAGACAAAGAATCTGAAATAGGCTCCAGGCTTTGAGCTGTCAGCACAGAGCCTGACCCAGGGCTGGAACTCACTGACTGGGCCACGAGATCATGACCTGAGCTGAAGTAGGTGGCTTAACTGACTGAGCCACCCAGGGCCCCAAGTTTTTTTATTTTAAGAGAGAGAGAGAGAGAGAGAGAGGCATGCATGCACATGAACAGGAAAAGGGCAGAGAAAGAAAACCAAGCAGGCTCTGTGCTGTCAGTGCAGAGCCCGATGTGGGGCTTGATCCCACAAACCATGGGATTATGACCTGAGCCAAAACCAAGAGCGCAATCCCACAAACCATGAAATCATGACCTAAACTGAAACCAAGAGTCAGACGTTAACTTGCTGAGCCACCCAGGTGCCCTTGTCTAAATTGTTTTCAGAGGAGACAATTCCTTATCAACCTTATTATTTGGGGTTCTTTACAGTTAGAATGCCTTATGTCATGTGAACTCCCTCATGCGAAGGCAGTTGTTTTCTTAATCCGTGTAATTAACAAAAGCCAAATGCCCACCCTGTATTAGAATCTCTTTCTCAAAGGCCAACCATGGGGCCTGAACTTCCAAATATTTGTTTTATGTTTGTTTTGGGGATCATTTCTAGAAGGCTCAGTTAAAATGGAGCCCAAACTTGCAAAGAACAGTCATAAATCCCAGGGATTGGATATATCAGAGATGCTTAGAAATTAGATGGTAGAGAAGGAATCCTAAGAAAAATGACAAAGACATGGAACATGGCACAATTCCCAGGAGAGCTGAGTTAGTGAAGTTCCTAACCAAGTTTCTAACATTTCCGGAAGGCTTCTTTCAGGCAGTTGGTCTTTGTGGGAGGGTGTGGGGAGGGGGTCCTCCAAAATGACAAAGTGACAGCAGATGGAGAAGAGAATGAAGGGAGCCCCTAAATAATTTTCTCTGTGAGCAATCCTGCCCTTAACAAACTCTATCAAGACTTTTTGCCTCCCTGAGGATTATAATCCTCTAAAACAGTACCATTGGTGCAATGACTCTGCTACAACTCACCAGCCATGCTCAGGTGGAGAAAAGGTGGCTAAAATAAAATTTGCATCGTGGATTGTATCTTTCTTGATGCCTGGCCAATTTTGCAGCTTCATGTAATTTACACATGATTTCATGAAGCTCAGGATTTAACATCTTTCTATACTAGATGTTTGACAGGTCTTCTTTGTCGTTCTCCTTCACGTTTCCCTTTGTATTTTCAGCTCCAACAGATGCAGATTTGCCAAAACGAATGTTAATTGCCTATTTACTGTCTCCCTGCCTGTTCAATTTACTCACAGATCATTTCCTATTCAGAGCCCGGCAGCAGGTTTGTCTCTCATTTACTCCCCTAATCGGCTCAGGTTCTAAGAAAACCACATTTAAAAAAATCTAGCCTTCCCAAACCTCACCTTCATCCACAAAAGGCCTCGCCGCGCTCAGAACTGAGCTAGTCCTGCTGGAAGACAGACAGCAAGAAACCAAAGGAAGAAAAAGATCCCCGAGCTGAATTTCTCTTAGAGCAAGTCATTAAGAAACAAGGAAGCACTGTCTCTACAGATGCATCTTTCAATAAGCTGAATTTGACCTTCTTAATTTCTTATCCATTCAAGGGTTTTCCCAAAGTTCATCCCTTCTACTTAGCCACTTAGTAGTACATTTTAGTTTCATCTCACTGATTTCAGCACCCCAAATCTTTTATTCCATTTGTTCTGGTGGTTAAGCAAAGGAAGAAAGACAAGTGGAAAGCAGATACTGTGACTCATCATGAGAGACGGTTGAAAAGTCTCATCAGCTAGAGCTGAGAGATGAGGAAAAATATGGTCTTGGGAGTATGAGTGTACTTAGAATATATGTTTCCTGGTCACCAGACTATTTGTTTGCAGGTAACAATTCAGATCTGATTTAAGGCTTCAATTTCCCTTGTCAGATGTAAAATTCCCTTGTCAGATGATATATCTATATCATTAGCTATATTGAATAATAAAGGTTAGAGACCAAATAGTTTGTCAGTATCTGCAGAACTAGTGAACATATGTCCAACCTAGGAAATGGAATATAGTCTTGAGAATTTTTATTTTCAAACATAAAAGCTCTATGCACAGAGTCGATGCATGCCTGGATTTTGGCATGATGATGCCTATCTATGTCCAGCACAGCCATTATGCTCTTTGCACATGCAAGCCTCACTCATCAGGGGCAGAAGTGGGTCAGATTAGATTGAGGCCATTATGATGGAATTTGATTTGATTGGAACAGTATATCTGGAATGACTTTGATTTAGATCAAGGAAAGCCACAGCTGAAGTGATAAACACAAAGGCACTGCTTATAGTTGTGTTGTCCAAACCCGTGGTTACTTAAATTTAATTTTCAGATCATTAAATAAATTAAAAATTCAGTTCCTGAATCACAATTGCCTCATGTAAAGTGGCTAGTGGCTATTCTAGTGGACAGTACAGGTTTAGACTAATCCCTTCCTTGCAGAAAATTAATTACTCAGCACTGATGAAGTGTTACTCTTTTATGGACATTCAGAACAGTCAAGGTAGCTCTGCTCCCAGATAGAATATTCCAGTCTTCATGTGCTTGAAGCAGCCATATTAAAAGAAATAACTGACCTATCTAGATGGGAACTTCCCTTTTTACCATCTGAAGAAGCACCTTGTCTTTATAGAGAATTGAGTTTTTTGTGGGTGGAAGTGGGGTGGCAAAACTTTATTCCTAAATATGGAAGGACAAGGTCACAAAGGAATTTTCTAGTGTAAGAATAGATCTCCTCATTGTCTAAGGCTATATTTTTTATCATGGGAAGGCTAAAACCAGTACATACTGATGGCCTATTACCTGTTTATAAGAGATCATCTCACCTCTCTCGTTTAGTGAGACACTCCTCCCCGCCATAGTGTATTTGGCACTTGGATTTACAGACAGAAATAGGATCATGTTCCTTCTCGTCACCTTATTTCTTAACAGGGTCAGATGAGCCTAGACAGCACCATAAACACTAGGGTTTATTCCACCGCCTCTCTTTCTAAGAGTTGTTTTCAGGGACGCTTTCTAAAATTTTTTATTTTCTCCCTGGCTATTTGTTCTTGATTGTTTTACCTACATGTGTGGCAGGGCTAGAAATTGGCCATTCTGACAGAAAACAAAGCACAAAACAAAACAAATTAAACCTCTTTAAAGAGGCTATCTCTATTCCCATGAACGAGATCTTTGTTCCCAATCCTTCATTTCTTCTGAGAGCTTTGATTTGTCTTGCTTTCTTCCTTTGGGTGCAACCAATCACTTAGGTTTAGACTATGTGCATTAGTCATAAATGGTAAAAACAAAACAAAACAAAAAAAAAACCAAAAAAACTTTAAAGTGAAAATGTGGGGAAAAATAGGGTAAAAAAAAGTATAGGTGTAATGATCTCAATAATGTTAAAAAAAAGAAAAGTGGGGGGCGGGCATAGAAAAGTTTGAAAAGAATAAACCACAACAGTAACCACAGTTATCCCTGGGTGGAAGAAATATGGATTAGGTACGTTTTCTTTCTTATACCATTTTGCATTTAAATAAAACCACTTTTCTTATAAAAAATCTTTTGAAATAGTATCTGTAATGCTCTGGTTGTATTACAAGAATTCTTTGTTCTCTTTTAACCTATTTCAACATATCTAATTTTAAATAATTATATTTGTGTATAATTCTATCTGCATGCAATTTTGGTTTCTATTTTTCTTGAAGAAACAGATAAATACATTTTAGATAAGAAAACATGAATTGTATGTCAAAGAAGAGACGTAAATCTAGCTCTGGAGACCTTGAAATCTAGAGAAGGAAACAATAAACAGGCTGCATCTTGATGTTGGAATAGAGGGACAAAGTTCTATTAAAAAAAAAAAAAAGTAGAACAAAACTGAACAGAACAGAAAAGGCTTTATAAAAAAATGACAATCAGGTTGGCTCAGGAGTCTACATCATTACACTGATTAATTTTTAACAGCTTCATTATATTCTAATCGATTGATATGTCAGATTTTACTTAACCTAATTGTCTAATTATAACAATGTCTATGTCTTAGTTACTTTCATGCTCTCACTGCCTTTGGAAGTGCTACTATGATCAACTTTAATTCAAGAATCCTACCCCTAGGAATTCAGCTAAAAGAAATTGTTTAAATGAGAAAAAAAACTTTAATATATACATGGTTATAAACATTTTCATGCCTGTTGATGTATGTTACCAAATTATTGTTATTATGATTAACTTAATTATTATTTTATACATTTGTGATATCTAATTTCATTTTGATTTGCTTCATCTTTTAATGTGGGGAAATAGGTTCTACTCACATAAATGAAGTAGAAAAAAGCTTAGGGCAAAAGCCACCACCCCAGGGTGAAAGCACTGGAGGTTAGCTAGCCAGATATTGTAATGGGATCACTAGTAACTTGTTATATCACCTGCAGGAAATTACTTTCCATCTGATGCCAATATATTGTTGTGCATTGATCACAAATTCCACTTGCCCACCCAGGCCCTTTGCTTTTTACACACACAAGTTAATGATTACTGTCTGATTGTTTTCTCCACGTTCACATGTCTAAGGTCTTGTTTTCTTCACATTTGCTATGTGGGTAATATCTTGTGAGCTCAACAAATAAGGAGGTGAAACCCCCTCTTTGGTGCTCTTGTCTCCTCCCAGACATTACTCTCTCTTGTATTCAATTCTGTGCCCACTCTCTTGCTGGACAAGAGAGAACTCTAGACTCATAGTCTGCCACATTTTAACATTTTTGGCATTTGGTCTTTTTTGTCCTTGGTCTTCTTTCCCATTTTTCTGATCTATCATATGTTTGTTCTGAACATTCTTGGTGGGCAGCTGGCCTCAGAATCAGATATTGAGTTGACAGTTCTCACCTAGACTTATAAGTGAGCCGTTCTGGATAGTCCATGATCTCTGTAGTGACTAGACTTGAATTATATTTCAATTCAAAGGAAACTAGCTTACATATATTATCTATTTCTGTGTGGTGAGGATTATCATAAAGTAAAGAATCAAATGAATCATCAAAAATGTAGACAGACAAATCAAACAGTAATATCCATAATATATAAGCACTCTAGAAAATTTGTATGAAAATGATTAATAATTCTAGATTAAAATGGACAATGGCCATGCATACATTTTGTAAAAGAAGAAATACAATGAAATAATGAATATATGAAAGAAACATGTGTGGAATCAGAAAAACACAGCTTAACATAGTGAGATACCATTTTTTTTTTCCCCTGTGAGAAAGACATAAGTTGGAAGTGATTGCTGTATGTAGTGTGGGCAAGAGAGTGGAAAAAAAGATAGTTTAGCCAGTGTTAGTGTACCTGTGTAGTTCTTTAGAAGGCGATTTGGTGGTAAATATGAACATTTTAAATACACATACTGCATTAGCCAGTTTAGTCTAAGTTATTTTTTTTTAAATTAATTTTTTGAGAGAGAGAGCACAAGCAGAGAAGGGGCAGAGAGAGGGGGACAGAAGATCTGAAGCTGGCTCCGTGCTGACAGCAGCCAGCCCGATGCAGGGCTTAAACTCATGAACTGAGAGATCATGACCTGACCTGAAGTGAGCCACCCAGGCTCCCCAGTTTAGTCTAAATTACACTCTCATGTCCACAAACCCCCAAACTGTGGTCATTTATAACCACGAAGGCTTACTGTTTTTGTTTCTCCACATACCCATTGTGGGTTGGCTGGCATTCGGGCTGATGAAACACCATTTGTAGGGGTCATCTTATGGAAGGATGAGGAAGAACATATACATCCTAGCTTCTGAAGAGTCCATTTATAGTCTATTTGCTGGCTGGCACACTTGGTGGACCGTGTGAATCTTGATCTTGGGGTTATAAGTAAGTTCGAGCCCGTGTTGGGTGTAGAGATTACCTAAAAATTAAATCTATTTTTAAAAAAAGGTCTGGATGAATATGTAACAAATTACTGACATAATTATCCCTGGGGAACGGGGGTAGAAGGCAGGGAAGGAGAGGGAGAGAATTGTACTTTTTAGTTTTTATATTTCTGTGCTATTTTGTATTATGAAATATCTTACAGAAAATTAATGAAATTACACATGTAGTTAACATGTAATTAAATATGTTAAAATATGGTTACTAAATCCGATCTCAGTAGAGCAATTGAACACTTCTATGAATTCCATTTTACATATTTTTATTGAAAACCCACTTATATTTTAGTGTTAGACATAACTGCTTAGTTATATGACCTAATACAATAGCCCAGGCACCTCTGTCTTCTGAACAATAGTTTGGGGCATTTTATTTTATTTTTATTTTTATTTAATTTTTTTTATTAAAAATTGTTTAATTTTTATTTATTTATGTTTTAGTATGAAATGTATTGTCAAATTGGTTTCCATACAACACCCAGTGCTCATCCCAACAGGTGCCCTCCTCAATGCCCACCACCCACCCTCCCTTCTCTCCCACCCCCCATCAACCCTCAGTTTATTCTCAGTTTTTAAGAGTCTCTTATGGTTTGGACCTCGCCCTCTCTAACTTTTTTTTTCTTCCCCTCCCCCATGGTCTTCTGTTGCAGCCACTCTGGAAAACAGAGTGGAGGTTCCTCAAAAAATTAAAAATATATCTACCCTATGACCCAGCAATAGCACTTCTAGGAATTTACCCAAGGGATACAGGAGTGCTGACGCATAGGGACACTTGTACCCCAATGTTTATAGCAGCACTTTCAACAATAGCCAAATTGTGGAAAGAACCTAAATGTCCATCAACTGATGAATGGATAATGTTTATTTATTTTGGAGAGAGAGAGAGAGAGAGAGAGAGAGAAGGGAGGGAAGGGTCAGAGAGAGAGAGGGAGACAGAGAATCTGAAGCAGGCTCCAGGCTCTGAGCTGTCAGCACAGAGCCTGATGCGGGGCTTGAACTCAACAGACCACGAGATCATGAGCTGAGCCAAAGTCAGACACTTAACCGACTGCGTACCCAGGTGCCCCAGTTTGGGCATTTTAAACAGAGAAAACTTTAGAAACTTAAAGATCTATTCTTGTCTGTTTGTTTGTTTATATATTTATTTATTTATTTAATTTTTTATTTATTCATTTATTATTTGTTATTTCAGTGAGACATAGTCCTCTTTCTAAATCCAATGTTACATGTGAATCCCCTCCCCAGAAAAATATACTTCAATGTTAACATAATTTTTATATAATTTTATGTGTTTAGGAGCCTATTGATTCCAGTTTAAGAATCTTCCACCCTTAAAATGTTTGTAGAAAAAAAAGGGGGCCTGGATGGCTTAGTTGGTTAAGCATCCAACTTCAGCTCAGGTCATGATCTCACTGCTTGTGAGTTCAAGCCCCGCATTGGCCTCTGTACTGACAGCTCGGAGCCTGGACCCTGCATCAGATTCTGTGTCTCCCTCTCTATCTGCCCCTCCTTTGCCCATGCTCTCTCTCTGTCTTTCAAAAATAAATAAACATTAAAAAATTTTTTTTAATGTTTGCAGAAAAAATATTGTCTTTCTTAGAAACTTATGACTGAAAAAATACTTCTCTATAATGAGACTGCCATGTTGGTGTCACATTCTATTCTGGAGCTGTGCCGTGCTATATAGTAGCTATTAACTATGTGTGTCTGTTTGAATTTGAATTAATTAAAACTAAGCAGCTAAAAATTTAGTTCTTAAGTCACACTGACCACATTTCACACGCTCCATTGCCGTGTGCAGCTAGTGCCTACAATATCACAGAGCACAAATAAAGAATATTTTCATCTCTGTAGAAAGCTCTATTGGGCAGTACTGCTCCAGATCAGGTGCTCCAGGCTTCAAAGTGAATAAAGATACAATTTAGATTAAATAATTCTAAATAATAAATTATTTATAGCAAAGTAATATTTCTTCACCTATAGGCACTGTCATATAGGTTATCTTATTTATTCCCCGTAACAATTGCGTGAGGGGGGTTAATTATCTTCATTTTACAGATGAAGATACCAAAGCCCAGGCAGTTTGAGTTCAGATGACAAACTTTAGCATAATCTGTGCTTTCAAACCCAGACCTTGACCATGCTGGTGAGTGCTCTTTAGTATTCTGAGCTGCCTTTCCTATTCTAAGGCTTCAGGTTCACACCCCTCTGGAAAAAGTAATATTAAAGCTCTGCTCTATCAAAGGTTTCTTATTCATTGTTATGCAGAGAATAACTATTATCTGACTATTTTCTCATATGTTTGTACCGACAGTAATGGGACATCTTGCCTAAAGGCTTGCCTGAAGATAGCACAGTGCTCAACAGTTGGAAAGCTCATTCCTATAATGCATAGTTAGAAATACATAGAAAGGTACTTCTCTTGTTCTGCTTGCCAATGGTGCCCCATTGCTTCAGCATCTGGACCAAGCCATTGTTTAGGCTGTTTGAAACAATCCTACTGAGGATATTTCAGGGGGAAAATTAATATACAAGAAAACCCTTATTGTAATCATCGTATGGCATGAAAATGGCTTTAAAATAATGCCTACACCTGGAATTCTCTAAAAGGTGAGGTTTTAAACAGGACCTAGACTACACTTGAACTCATTTTTGTTTCAAAATATCTCTTGGTCAGTTAAAGCTGGGGCTAAAAATAATCTATAAATAGCCTATAATTAGGGCTTTCAGGAATCACGTATAGAGTTTGCTACACCAAGGCCAGGTGAGGCTGAAACCTAGCCATTGCTCAGCCCACAAAGTCATGCAGAACTCAGGTCTGGGTTACTCGGAGTAAGGGCTGGCTTTTTCTAATCTACGTGAGGATGCCATTGGCTTGCCAAGCCGTATTCTCATGGGAGGTTTTCCATGTGGAAAATGCCACCCAGAGGGAAAAACTTTTCTGATTTGCTTGATAATACCATGCGTAGATATGTAGCAAAAATTTTTTGAATGACACTTAATTGCCGACATAAAGAACTTCAAGTAGGAGGGGTTGAAAGTACTCACCATTGGATTTGTGCACGTTTTAAAGCAAGAAGACAGTTTGAATGCTGATGCCCAAAGCACTGATAAAAAGTGAAATGAATTCTAGAGAAGAGAACTCTGGATAAAGATCAATTCATCTGTTTATTCAATAATTCATTTTGAAGAAAGGCAGCTGTATGTCAGTGTAGTACTTTTCAAGTTGTGATCTGCAGAGCTCTTTAGGGCTTATGTGAGTGGAAGCGAGGCTGGGAGAAAGAACCAGTCGGGCTTCCGATGCCCACTCCTGCTTCAAACAGAGCAGCTGAGAGTTAATCCATTTTACATAAGAGACTTCTAACATTTGAAGAAACTCTCATGGCTAAAATATATGTGAAAACAACTACCCTAGAAACTTCACTATAGCTCTACTCTTTGAGTAGTCACCACATAGCAGATAGTCACAGGTATTACCAATTTAATCTTCACGAAAGCCTTCTGTGGTCTTATTATCATCCATTTGTGAAACAGAAAAGTTAGTATCTTACAACTTGTTCATTAATATCTAGTAACTTGTTAATTTCACCTAGCTAGTAAATGGCAAGGCTGAAATTTCAACAAGCTATAACTTCCTTCCTTGATAGTGTGCTATCAAGTAATCCTAAACACAGTGTTAGCTCGACTGCAATAAAAACAATGCAAATAAAATGTCTATTTTTGGAAAAATAAAATTCATATTAAAAATGAAATTATTAAGACACAGTTTGAGATAAATACAATCCCAATTAATTTTCCTAGAAGGAGCTGTATTTAGAGTATTATGTGGTGACTATTGATTTACATCATTTGTCTGGCTATGTCTTTGGCCGCATAGCTTCTAAACCTGACCCTCTGATCCCAGAGAAAACTCAATAATCGTGAAATAATCATTTCTTTCACAGTGTGCATTGAGTCTATTCCCTCTTTTTATCATTATCTCTCCATTGCCTCTCATCTGTAGAATTTTTACCCATTTTTGAGGGTCTAACTTTCTTCTCCTCCCTGATTTCCTCACCCAGTTTTAACCAATTTCCTCCTCTGAGTTTCTGGAGCACTTTGAATAAAAAATTTCATTATGTGGTTACATATAAAAACATAAATGTGTTGCAATTATCTCTTTATATGTCTTGTACGACAAGGATTCTACGATTTACCTTTATTACTCCAACATGTATTAGATCTGCAATAAAAGTTAGTTGAATGAGTAAATATAAGAATTAATGACAACCACTGAAACTCCCCACGTCTTGAAAGTGTGAACTGTTTAATGTGGTTTCCAAACAGTCTCTCCACCTCGCCTATTCTTCTGCTCCCAGACCCCAGAGGACACTTTACCAACAAGTAAAGGAGGTGATTGAAGACCAGCTCTAATGCTCTTTTCTGGTCCTTTCTGAGGCACGTTCATCTCTCCAGCCTTCAGAACGCAACCTTAGGAAGATTTTACTCCTCAAAGCTGGGAATGGCTTTTAGTTGTGGAGTGACATTTGATATCACCTCTCCCCACAACAGCTCCAATTAGAAATGAGGACAATGGAAGTTTTAGAAGTTACTAGAAAGATTCTGTATTCTTTCCTTCCCTAATGCTATTCAGTCCCCTGCACTGTTTATATTTTATTTGCATGATTTCTGGTTTCTGATGCTTCTTTTGGGATGAGGACAAATATCGTGACTTATTCCTTATTTTTTTATATCACCCTTCTTCACCACAGTCTTCATGCAGGACTCGGCAGTGTTCTTTATAGGTCATTCCTGAGTCATGAAATAAAATGGCTGTCTCTGGTCAATCTCTATACAAAATGCAGTCTAGCATGCCAGTGCATTGCAGTCATGCCGGTGTATTGCACTCTTCATGGTACCTCACACACGTCATTGCTGTGTAAGCAGTAGTTTCAGCCTCCATTCTTAAGAAGTTTGTATTTCAGTTAGCAAGAAGTTTTTTTTCTTCTTTACCAGGCACTTGATTGTATGAAGTGCTCCACGTGATCTCATTTGAGATAAGTCATCATGGTCCATCATGGTCCCTGCACCTCAGGTCTCGTGTGTCACGTGCCTGTCACTCTAACCGGAAGCCTGCATCAGTTATCCATGAGTGGACGTGGCATGAGAATCTTGGGCAATAGTATTCCTTCCTTACTGGATGGAACAGTGACTTCAATACAATAGTCCCTTTTTTTAAAAAAATTTTTTAAGGTTTACTCATTTTTCAGAGACAGACAAAGCATGAGTGGGGGAGGGGCAGAAAGAGAGAGAAAGACATAGAATCTGAAGCAGGTTCCAGGCTGTGAGCTGTCACCACAGAGCCAGACATGGGGCTCCAACTCACGGACCGTGAGATCATGGTCTGAGTTGATCTCACTTAACCAGACACTTAACTGACTGAGCCACCCAGGCACCCCAAAAGAATATTCATTTTTATGGAACTTTGGGTATAAAAGACAGAGAGAAGCAGTAGAAAGTATTGAAAGAGGTCATAATACCACTGGAGAGGTGGAGAGAAAATTAGATCAAAGAGAGGAAGAGATGAGGAGACACTGAACGAGAGGCCCCTTCAGTAAGAAAAATGGAAGCCAGTATTTGAATGGACAAAGTAGTCAAGCAGAGCTACTCTAGGCCATTAGTGGTACTGTGGCACCTGGAGAGTAATCCAGCTCCCATGAGCAGTTCAATTTCACTCCCCCCCACCCCCCATTTTTGTAGCTCACGAGGTTACCTAATGCCTCAGGCTCTTTCAGATTTCTTTGTGAAACATTCTTCTGTCAACACTTTGTGTTAAAGAAAAGATTAAAGGTTAATAACATTTGGGTCAATTAGGACCTTCTAGTTCAAGATTTTGCATATAGACCAATTTCGATTTTAAGCAGTCAATATACATATGTTCGGTTGGTGTTTATAAATTAGTACAGCTCAACTGAAGGTGTACATAGAGCTCCCTATTCAATTTCTCCTCTTTCTGTGTCTCATTTTTTGCCATTTCTCTTAAGTACAAGTAACAGAATCTGCCTTTAGGGACCAAAGAATGTCCAAAGAGAATAAACTCAGTCATAATATTAATGGTAAGAAAGAGTTAAGGCAGTTGAGAAAGTTCTGTGTTGTTTCTCAAAAAAACAAATTCTGTTATGTGGCTTCAGTAGGATAAAGAAGGTATGAAATATTTTCCCAATCCTCACAAGGGAATGGGCATATTCCTACACATAGGTATGTGTATTTGCTCTAGCTTGCCCAACTTATAGCAATATTTAATGACTGAATGGTGATCAAGTACTGAACCAGTCAATTTAAGGTATGAAGACTACATGCCTTGTGACTTTAAATGGGAATTACAACCATATGCCTTTGGTGGTTTGGGTATTTAACTGTTTAAGTCAGTGGACTGGATAAATTACTTTTTGGACATCTTCAAAAGTATGATTTTGTGTTCATTTATGCAGTTTGCATAGCAGATTTTAAAATGGGTAAGTGCAGCTTGAACAAAAAGATCAGAAATACTTTATCAATGGCTCTGTAGGTTTGTGTTTTAATAGCTTTGTAACATGTAGTAAACACTCTGGGGTATTTCAGTACAAATGATACAGTATTATTAGGAGTTGTAGTAATCATAGATGTGATTAAGAAAGCCCCATGTCATGGTTCATAATGATGATCTTAATAAATTGTTATTGCTATAAATGTTCTTTTCTGCTCAGTTATCCTACTGTTTTCATTGCCTCTGCAGCTGGTTCAGATAATCTAAAACAAGAAGGACAAAGGTTATTTGAATGAAGGGTGCTACAAGTACAAACACTTTGTAAAGATAAACCCAGAATCACATTGCCTAATTCGTAATGGTATTTCCCATGGGTAAAAACTGTTCTCCCAAACCTACTCGGGTGTCCACACACTTTGAAAAAACCATTAGCTGTGGACTTTATTTCTTCTGATTTTGGGGGGAATGCAACAAAGTTCTCAAGGAGGTTTTTATTCTCTTCCTGGGTTTTCTGTTACAAAGCTCAAGGGGAACATATACAAATGGTCAAAATAGTCTGATAACTTTTGGACTGCTAAGTTGAGGTCCCTTGGGGATGTTTACTCTTTCTGACTTACTTCCCTTTCATCTGCGGGGAGGGAATCTCTCCATGAATGAGTTGTTGATGACCACAACTGTATCTTCCCCTTGTTGTCCATTTGGTGGTTCACTCATTCTGTGGATCCTTTTTAAAAAAATTTTAAAGTTTATTTATTTTTGAGAAAGAGAGTGGTGGGCGGGGGGGCGGGGTGGTGGGCAGAGCAAAAGAATCCCAAGCAGGCTTTGCATTGCCAGTGTGGAACATGATGCGGGGCTTGACCTTGACGCAGAGCTTGACCTTGACGCAGAGCTTGACCTTGACGCAGAGCTTGAACTTGACGCAGAGCTTGAACTTGATGCGGGGCTTGAACTCACAAACCTCCAGATCATGACCTAAGCCAAAGTCAAGAGTCAGACGCTTAACCGACTGAGCCACCCAGAGCCCCAGGCATTGGGCAACACAGAACTACAGAAATCCTGTAAAAGAAGTGTGGATGACCTTTTGTAGATAAGCGTTAAGAACGATCTTTGAAAATAACCATTCAAAGCTAAAAACCTATGAGACACCTTTTTACAACTTTCTTAAAAAAAAAAATGTCCTAGTGTTAAAGAACTGAATGGAATCTTTCAAAAGAAATTTTGTGAAATATGTAGACCAGCAGAATATTTTTATTGAATGAAGGACAAATGATATTCTGAGAAAATGCAGTCTGGGACTCTATGATCTGAAAATAGAAGGCCAACACAATCCGGACTCTGATAGAGATGCACAGTTTCTAGGTTCCCATAGCATACTGACCATGTTTAACTTTAGAATGAAATTTTCAGAGGTTCTCCCCCACCTTGTTCCTCTGCTATGTGATCCCATGTGACAAATATACATTATTAATGGTCCGTCTTTGCTACTGACTGGATTCATATTATGGATCACTGGTGCCCATACCACTAAAAGCCACTTCCTCTACATTTGTACTCCGTTAATAGTTCCCTAGTTTGTAGTTGTAATTCTATGCCACAGGCTCTAACCACCATCTCTGAATCAGGAGCTGACAGATATGAAAAAGGTTTGAACAAAACCTAAACCCTCATCTAGAGGAAAAACAGGCTTCCCAGAGTCATTATAACAAAGTAATAGTCTCCACCAACAATAAATAACATTTATTAAAAACAAAATCCATATAAGACTCTTTGTTGGACATTTTTCATACATGATTTCACTGAATGCTTTCTCTCACCCTACAAGGCAGAAATTATTTCTCCTGTTTTGTAGATAAGGAAACAGGCTCAAATTGGGTCATTTGTTTTTAGCCACACCACTGGTAATTGGATTCAAATGAAGACTTGTCTGACCCCAAACCTGTATTCTTACCGACTCACCTAATGTTAAATTTCTGCTGGTGGCTGAGCCCTTATAGGTTAGGGGACAGAGAACACAAAATGATAGAAGGAAGGACAAGGTCTAGATTTGTGTGGACTTAATTCCAGTCTCAGCCATAGCACGTACCAGCCATGTTACCTTTCACAGACCTCTGAGCTGTGGTTTCCTCATTTGTAAACTGGGGCCCACAATTGTAGGCATCTTCTAGGTTTCTTGTCAAGTTTAGATGAGGTAGGGCCTGTTGCATAAGTGCCTTATTGGTTCTGTAACAAATCACCACAAACTTAGTGGCTTAAAATAAGACAAACTGATCATCTTAACATTTCTGCAGTGCTGAAGTCGGAAGTGGGTCCTGCTGGCTAAAATCAAGGTATTAACCAGGCTATGTTTCTTCTAGAACCCCTATCAGAGAATCTGTTTCCTTCCCTTTTCCAGCTTCTAGAGAACATCCATGTTCCCTGGCTCATGGCCTCTTCCACCATTTTCAATCCCAGCAATGGCTGGTGAGTCTTTTTTCATGTTGAGTGAGTTTAGTGTTGACCCTTCTGCTTCCTGTGTCTGCTTTCAAGGACTCTCATGATTACATTGGACCCACCCAGATAATTGTACAAATCTTCAGATTTTATTTTATTTTTTATTTTTTTTAAGTTTTCAAATCTACTGATTTTATTTTTTTTTAATTTATTATTTCTTTTGAGAGAGACTGCATGCGCAGGGTGAGGGCAGAGAGAGAAGGGCAGAGAGAGAATCTTAAGCAGGTTCTGCCCCAGCATGGAGCCCCATGCGGGGTTCAGTCCCATAAACCATGAGATGATGACCTGAGGCAAAACCAACAGTGGGACACTCAACCACCTGAGCCACCCAGGTGCCCCCTCACATCTACTGTTTATAGTCAGCTGCTTAGCAATCTAATTCTCCTTTGCCAGGTAACATATTCACAGATTCCAGTCATTAGGGCGGGGACATCTTGGGAGAGGGGCATTATTTTGCCTATCACAAATATAAAATATCTTGTGCTTTTAAAGAACTTACTATATAATTTCTGATGCCATTATTATGATTATTTTAATATGCAGATAATATATGAATCTGTTTTCCTTACGAAAAACAACTCAGAGATACATACACCTACATTCATTTATTTACCTGGGTGTGTATGTGTGTGTGTGTGTGTTCCTAAATCCCACTCCCTGCCAGTAGTAACTACTGTGAAGAGTTTAGCATGAATCCTAGTAGCATTTTTGAAATTCATTTCCAAATCTATAAATATGCGTTCATATGTATATACATATACACATATGTATTGAACATAAAATGGAATTATACTATTCATATCACTTTATAATTTGGACATTTCAAATAGTTATTCTCCCTCAGTAAGTGTATCTCTACCTTACTCCTTATTCTGTGCTGTTTCATAGTGGGAATTACTATAATATATAAACCCAACTCCTGCACCGTGAATTTTAAGGTTGATATGACTTCTGTTTTTACAAACAATGCTATAGTGAGCATCTTCATGCACCCTTGCGAATGTATCTCTGGAAGGGATTTCTTAGAGGACAAACTGATGTTGTAGTTTTAAAACATCACTTAAATTCTTTAAATAGACATGCATATGTCTCCCATATATGCGTAAGTACAATTAAATCATCTGTGCCCCATCCTCTCTCTCTTCTGCCCATAGCCACCCCCCAACAATCAGGGTAGCTTTCTGGTATTCATACTGGTAATAGATCCCACCTCCAGTCTGCTGCCAGGTTTACGGGTATAGAGTCTAATATAATTCACTGTCACTTTAACTTATGCTTCCTTGCTCATCAGAGATATTAAACAACTTTCCTTATGATTATTGGTCATTTAAATTTGCTTTTTCATAAATTATTCATATTGCTTCTATTGGATTGGTTATCTTTTCATTATCAATGTGTAAGTCTTCTTTATTATAGAGACTAATCCTGTGTCATCTGTGTTACAGACATATTTTCCCAACCTATCAATTTTTTATTGATCTAGTTTCTGATGTGTCCTGAAGTTTTTTTTTTTTCACTTTTATGCAGTTGAGGATGCCTATTCTTGCAGAGCTCCTGAGTTTCTAGTCTTCATAAAGGAGATCTCATATGCACTTAAGTGGCTCGTATAGCTTTCTAATGCTCATCAAATTTTAGTTTGTTATTTCATAATCCTTTCTGAAATTTATTTTTATATGTGATGCAAAATAAAATTCTTAATATATTTTCTTTGATTGTGTACAACTAAGGGCAGCACCAATTCTTAAATAATATATTCTTAAACCTCTAAATTAAGCTACAACATTTGTCATATATTAAATTTAAAAATATAGCAGGATCTACTCTTGGGTTTTCTATTCTCTTCTACTGATATGCTTGTCTATGGTTCTATTAAAACTGTAGTCCTATTGTTTTAATGGCTTTATGCTATGTTCTGATTTCTGATAACTTCCTCCTTGTTCTCCTTGCTAATCTCGGGCATGCATCTTTCCATAAAATCTTTAAGATCATTTTTAAATCTACTTCAAAACAAATAAGAACAAAAGTAAATGAATAATACACCAACATCCTGTTGGGAGTCCAAAGTAATTGTATTTGTATTAAATGTAATTATATTAAATGTAATTGTGTTAAATGTAACTATGTTAAATTAACATATTTATTTTAGGAAAGATATTTATTGTCTCCCTCTTTTTTAGCAACACAACCTTCAAATTTTAGCTGGGAGTATGGGTACCTGGAATAAAGCCTGTATTTAATAAACTTTGCAAATGTGTGAGCTATGTACTTAAGTTCTGGTAATATTCCCATTACCTTCTGCTAGCATCTTGCCTGGACAGACTAAAATGTGTGGTGGAAAAAAGTAGCTATGATAATCAACTTAGACCTTGAGACTGGCTCAAGAAATAGGGACCTTTATGGTTATGTTTTATTGTTCATTAATTGTTTCTTTTTCCCCCTTTCTTCTACTAATTTATTTAAGAACACAGCAGTGGGATTGTATCTAAATGTATTATCACCCTGTGGTGACAGAGAAACTATTAGGACTTTGTCTAGCCCTATATAAGAGACACAAATTAGTCACCTGGGCAAGGGGCAAAGATGCTAAGAAGCCATGTTTTGGACTTTCCCATGTATGTTCTGTCTAGCCCTCTATATTCCATTTCACCTTTCCCCCCCTCCCCCAACAACTGACATGTGTGTGACACATCAATAAGCATCTTCACTTCCAGCTTCCTGTTTGGTTCACTCTGTGGCAGACACTAGTGGGAGATGAGAGAGAATGAATTCTGATCTTATGTTCTTTCTGTGCTGGCTTATCTCAAGCTGGCTGCTTCAGTGGCTCCACTGAAGACCCCAACTCTGGCAGACAGCCCTTTCTGTACAGCTACTCTCAGAGTTCTAGTATCTACTCCCTCCCTTCACTGCTAAGAGTGGTCATGGCCCCCTGCTGTTATGAGCCCCATCTTTTGTCCATTTCTCTCATGTCCACACATTTTATTAAAATCTCCATCATTGCCCAGCTTGCTGAGTATGCTACTTTTTTAATCACCAGTTTCCCGACAATGCACTAAATTTGCCATCTAGAACACTCAACCTCAGCTGACTTTGGTGTCTCCAAATAGTGTCCCTGTGAGTATCTCATCTTCTCCTGAGAGTCTTGCTTTTTCATAAATTCACATGCCATGTAACAGATTAACACAATCGCAGGAGTTTAAAAGTCACCCATTTATTATCTTCTGTTTCTGTAAGTTAGAAATATGGGCTCAGCAGAACTGCGTCCTCTGCTCAGGTGCTCATAAGATTGAAATCAAGGTGCCAGCTGACTGTGTGTGTGTATGTGTGTGTGTGTGTGTGTGTGTGTGTGTGTGTGTTTTAAGTTTATTTATTTTGAGGGAGAGAAAGAGACAAGCAGGACAAGCAGGGGAGGGGCAGAGAAAGAGGAAGACACAGAATCCAAAACAGGCTCCAGGCTCCAAGCTCCAGGCTCCAAGGCTCTAAGCACAGAGCCCGATACGGGTCCCAAACCCACAAACTGTGAGTTTGTGACCTGAGCCAAAGTCAGATGCTTAATCGACCAAGCCCTCCAGGTGCCCCAAGCTGACTGTGTTCATCTGAAAGTTGGAATTCTCTCCCAATGTTGTTGGCAGAATTTAACTCCATGTGGTTATAGACCTGAGGTCTTCTCTTTCTGGCTGTCTGTTGGGTAGTGGTCACTCTCAGCAACTAGAGGCTGTCCTCAGATACCAGACACATGGCCCTCATAACATGACGGGTGCTTCTTCAAAGCCAACAGAGGATCTCTCTAGAGTGAGCTATCACAGAGTCTAAAATAATATAACATAATTATATGAGTAGCTATCCCATTACCCTTGCCAAATAAAGTGACCTAGCCAAGGGAAAGATATCCCATTATATCCACAAGTACTTCCAAACTCAAGAGGAGGGGTTTATGTAGGACGTATCCCTGAGGGAATGAGAATCTGGGGGACCCCTATAGAATTCTATTTACCACAATGGCAAAGGAGGATTTGGGGGTATTTAACTGCTTCAAGTACCCTCAATTAACTTTGCTCTTTTCTTCATTATTATACCCTCACTATCTGAGACACCCATGCCTCAATTTTTCAACCTTACCAAGATTCTTTTGTAAAAAAAAAATGACCTGTTGATAGGCTTTCCCAACTATTGGCTTTAGGTTCAACTGTCTTGGGTCTCATAAGATTCAGTGATTTAGTTTCTCCTTATGAATTCTCTAATCTCCTGCCTGGGGGGGGCAGGGTGGGTGGGGGAGGGGAAGTTTAAACTAGGCTATGGTTACCCTGGAGCTTGTTGGAGAAAGAAGTTTGATGACCTTACCATCACATATAGACATATAGACTTTCACTTAATCATTCTGTCTTCAGGCCAGCATCTTACCTCTTACCTGTACTGTCTCCTGCCTGTAATTCCCAGCCTGGGGTTTCTTTGGTTTAATTTTTTCTGGTCTCCTATGAAGGGCATGCAGGAGTGGTTGCCTGTCTGCTCCAGCAGTGTTGGGAAGCTGAACTTTCAACTGCTCTCCTGTAGTCTTTAAACCAATCCCATCTTGTTAACGCCCCACCATGCCTGCCACCTGTAATGCTCTCAGTGTCTCTAGCATCTCGGTTTTGGGGGGGATTTTGTGAGGAAAACCTACTTGTTCATCTTCACATTTATATGTTTGGCAATTATCTGCCCTGATGACTCATTTGCTGTTCCTGACTAACAGCTTTCCATTCCCACCATCATGCTTTGGAGTTCTAGAGATCTCCTTGCACACTGGGTATATTCACTGAAGACGAAAGTTTTAGTTTCCGTGTGCATTCTGATTGTTGTTTGAGGGTGAGTGATTCTCAAGGGAAAAAGGGGACACACCTGTTTTTCTTCTATTTAGAAAACCAAATGGCAATGTTCTGATGATGATGATTACTGTCATTATTGTGTAATAAAGTTTACAGGTCATGGTATCTGCTTGGGGAGTTTGGGTTCTTTTTACACAAAGAAAGTTTCAGCTTGTCTGTGAAGGGATAAAAGAGATAACAGTGTGACCAGGACAAGTGAAACTGACAACGTGCATGAATTACCTGTGTTGGCATAATCGTCTACTTGCCCTGTGCACTGAAGAAAATCCCCTTATTAAGTCGGTCAAGTCCCTTGCAGTTGAGAGAGTGAAGATGAGATCTCTTCTCTCTCCGGATAATTCATGTCAGCAACGGATCTACTGGTGACCTTGGTGTGCTTCAAGCCACCTTTTTTTTTCTTTTTCTTTTTTTTAGATGCAAATAGTAAACACAATGGAAAACATGAATGACAGAGTAATATTTGAGGAAGAATTCCCATTAAAAATCCCATCTGGACTAGTCTTTTCTGTCTAATATAAATCTATTATTAGAGAGCTCATTCGGCCTGTTGAAAGAATCATGAAATATTTGTATCTCTTGAAGAGATCGTGTAACTTCTGGCTAAGACATCGTAGAGGACATTTGGATGAAGAAGACACAGGAGACTTCAAGGAACTCATGGGTGGTAATACTAACCAAGACATACATTGTCTCTTAGTTTTAGTGGAGAGGTGGATAAAACAGTAGTAAAGGGCTGGAACTAAGCTCATAGGACCTTAAATTCGGCTTCATATTAAAAAAAAAACCATGAAGATTCTGTATATACATGTGTGTGTGCACATGTGCAAACACACACACTGGTACCTTGCCCCAGGGTAATGGAACCAGAACCTCTGGGGATGGAGCTGGGGCTCTAGAATTTGCAAATGCTTCTTAGATAATTCTAATGTGTAGCTAGGTGCACCTGGGTGCCTAGTTGGTTAAGCGTTGGACTCTTGATTTTGGCTCAGGTCAGGATCTCAAAGTCATGGAGCCTGCTTGGGATCCTCTTGTTCCCTCTCTCTCTGCCCCTCCCCCACTTATACGTACACTTGCTCTCTCAAAAAATAAACTTTAAATTTTTTTTAACGTTTATTTATTATTGAGAGAAGAGCGAGGCAGAGCACGAGCATGGGAGGAGCAGGGAGAAAGGGAGACACAGAATCCGAAGCAGGCTTCAGGCTCTGAGCAGTCAGCACAGAGCCTGATGTGGGGCTTGAACCCACGAACCGTGAGATCATGACCTGAGCCAAAGTTGGATGCTTAACCGACTGAGCCACCCAAGTGCCCCCAAAATAAATAAACTTAAAAGTGTAGATAGGGGTGCCTGGGTGGTTCAGTTAGTTAAGCGTCTGACTTCAGCTCCAGTCATGATTTCACAGTTCATGAGTTCAAGCCCCATCAGGTTCTGCGCTGACAGCTCAGAGCCTGGAGCCTGCTTCGGATTCTGTGTCTCCCATTCTCTCTGCCCCTCCCATGCTCACACTCTGTCTTTCTCCCTCCATCTCAAAAATAAATATAAACATTGAAAAATTTTTAAAAATAAGTTAACAACAACCACAAAAAAATCTATCCCCCAAAAAGTAGAGCTAGATTTGAGAGTTACTAAACTGAGGTTATAGATAACTTTGGTGGAATCTGAAGACAGGAGGAGAGGTAGTCCCTTTTTTCTTTTTGTATTGACATCTCATTTTATAATTTCTGTGAAAGCCATTGAGAAACCTTTAAACATTCTCTGCTCCCTGTATGCTTCCTTTATGGGCAGGAGAGATAGGTGATTGGTTCTCCATCACTGAATCGCTGTCTCTTCACATAGAGAAAAAAGAGTGAAAAGGCCCTGATTTTGAGCAAAGAGCAAAGGCCAGGCCAATTAGCATTGGAGAGTTTTGCTCTGTTTCCAAAGGTAGAGTTCCCCCTCTCTCCACTTGCCCTGCAAACCCATCCTCCCCCTTTAATCAAACCACCAATTGCCATGTCATCAGTTTAATCACGGGCTTCCTTTGGAAAGGTTTGCTGCTGAGGAATTAGTTTCCAGGGTCCCTGAACCCCTGTGAGCAGCCTCACCTCTGAAGCCAAAGAGGGAGCTCATTTGGAATTCAAAGGCTTACCTGCTTAGATCTCTGCTGCAAACCCCAGCGTGTCCTGCTAAGAAAACATTGCTCAGAAATAAAGTTCTGAGGGCTTGCCTGGCCCTGGTTAAGGTATTGAGTTCAGGTCTTATTTTTTAATCATGTTTAAAGAGAGAATCTCTTTTCATTCCTTGTAATAAGACTGGTCTTTCATTTTGAGAGGCAAACCAAGGCAAGAACAAAACAGACTGTCATCAGTTTTATGGGAAGTTCATGGCTCACATGGACATATTTCAGAATTACAGCTATGAGAATGAGCATTTTTCTATTAGTGTGAATTAATTCCCAGGAAAATTTTCCCCTTCCATACTCAAGGAGGAGGGAGTTAATCAAAATGATTTCATCTTGCTCCAAAGTAGTTTCTATCTGCATTATCATTGTTTTCTGGTTGTTTTGTTTGTTTGTTTGTTTTTAACCAGCATGAGCAGGTTTTAATACATTTGTTGTAGCCTCTGAAGACCTAGGTATCTGGGCATAAACTGATCTGGATTCCATTCTGTTTTGCAAATCCATACCCAAGGTGGTCCTCCTGAAAAGTGGTTGCAGACTTTTCATTTCAAATGACAATGAAGGAAACTAGAAGAATATAGATGAAGTTCTTAAAAAAAATTTTTTAATGTTTATTTTCTGAGAGAGAGAGCAAGTGGGGGAGGAGCAGAGAGAGAGGGAAACATAGAATCTCAATCAGGCTCCATACTCTGAGCTGTCAGCACAGAGCCTGATGTGGAGTTCGAACCCATGAACCGTGAGATAATGACCTGAGCCAAAGTCTGGTGCTTAACCTACTAAGCCACCCAAGCGCCCCAAACATAGATGGAGTTCTTTTCTTTTTTTTAATTTTTCTTTTCTTTTCTTTTTTTTTTTAATATGAAATTTATTGTCAAATGGTTTCCATACAATACCCAGTGCTCATCCCAACAGGTGCCCTCCTCAGGGAGTTCTTAATCCCAAGTGGATTTTTCAGCATTGGAGTAGGCAGGGGTTAAAAAAAAATCAACTCTGTTTGACTTATACATTTGTTATAAGATAAATATTGAATGCTTCAATGCTAGTTTTATCAGCCCATTTTCTCTGAAATAATATTGCAAGTATATTTCACTTCTTTCCTCCTTGACTCTCAAACATTCTGTAGGTTATGGATAGAAATGGTCCCCAGAGAAAGAGAGAAAGGGACAGTGAACATTGCCAATTCTTCAGTGATGTTGGAAACTATTTGAATTTAGGATAGTGACATATGTATCCCTTCAACATATCTATTAGGCAATTTCCCAGGTTTTAAGTTGAATATGTGGCATTGGAATAGTGAGTTACCATATAATAGTGCCTCTATTTTGAATTTCTTTATACAAAGGGAGAGAAACAGAGCCTTAAAAAGCACGTATTTATATTATCACAGAAAAGGAAACAATGTCTATAAAACTGACTACTCACAAAATTTCTAAGTTGAAAAAGTTTTTGAAACATTTTGGTGAACTTTAATATTTTCATAGAGCTGGAGAAGACATCCTTCAAGGAGCGAGCACATGCATTTTAGATTCTCCCCCAAGAAAAAGACTTGCCGCTTTGCTTTGTTCTCTTGTTCTTGAACGAGAATCTAAGGGAACAACACATCTTTTTTTCTTCAAATCTCAATTGATCCAAGTTCACATTCAGTCTGTGGAATCCAGGAATGGATTTGCCTTCTTCCCCTGATCTGAAGGCATTGCTATGGGTTCTTGGATCATTCTTGTCTCCTGTTGGCCTCAAATGCTCTACATATGATTTTGGTGACTCCATCAACCACAGTAGCCTGTGACAGCATGGAGTTAATGGAGTTTGGGTGTTCTTTCAGTAATAATTTATCCACTTTTACAATTTGGAGACATAATAATGAGAAAGACACGCCCTGACCTCCGTGTGTTTACATACTACCAGGCAACAATCTAATAAATCATTTTAACAAAATCATCTGAAAGAAGATCTGTAAGATTGCCATAAACAAAATGGCACAAGGATTCAAAAGGAAACCAATGTAATCAAGCGAATTAAGAATTAACACTTCAACTAGACATCATCTCATGGCAATTCTCAACGGAGATGCAATGGGCAAGATATTTCTGGAAATAGTGTAACTGTGAAGGGCTTGTTTCTTGGGGGAGATTATGGAGTTCCCATATATAAATTTCCTTCCCTGAAGTCATGAGAGACTACAACAAAGTCTTTCTACACAGAGCATCCTATTTTTTTTTTCCTTTTGAGCTTTAGTAACCATAAGTCAGGCAACAATCAAGTCTGAAGAAATAAGCAAGTAAAAAACCCTGTAGAATGGAACCAGGCTACTACACAACATAACTCCGAATGAGCAAGATGACCTTGGCTATGCCTTCACCTGTTCACCTCAAGGCTTAATTCTGAGAAGACACTGTGGGGCAGGACAGACCCACATCTGCCTTTTCACCCTTGCTGATCCACAAACTGAAACGATGCTTATACCTTCCAGAATGTTCCCAGATTTTGCTGCAACCCTAGAATAAATATTCCAAGACAGCTTCGATACTCTTGTAAATGTAGGTCTAATACATTTTTCCCCTGTAAGATGTGATTTATGGAACGTGAAACTGTATATTCCAAATTGTCCTTTTCTAACCATCTCCCTTATGTCTGAAATTAGACACCTAAAGAAATAACCCTTTAACTTAGAGAAATTCATTACTGTTCGATGTACATATGTCTTAAAACACATGCTCTATTAAGTCTTATCAGTCATTTACACCTCAATGTGAATTAGTTTAATTGCATTTTTTACTCAAAGTAGTATTTAATGAGAAGGAAAAGGAGGCAAGAAATAACATTTGTTAGGTTTAGGCAAGTAAGTACATTATTTCGAGTAATCTAATAACTTAGTGAAAGACACATGATTACTGACAAGGACTCTGGAGTTCAAACAGGCTAAATTACTATCTCAGGTTAGCCCAACTAGAAAAAGTAGTATATATCCAGTTCTGTGTGAATATAAATTAAACACATTTGGAGGAGAGAAAAGTGGAGGAGGAAGAAAAAGGCAAGGAGAAGAGGAAGAAGAAGGAGCAGTGATTGGTGTTGCCAAATTTTTCTGCATATTCTGTATGTGTGCAAAGCACCCTGTTGTTAAGAGTGGTCTTATTGGACAAAATGACCTGGTTGAAATGATATTTCTGCACAGTTGTACTGATGAACAACAGGGACGATCTCTGTATTGATAATAAATGATGTGATCCATACATCTGTATTGCATCTCTATGAGGGGATAAACTTGAGTAGCAAAGGGCAAACCAAACAGAGTAGCAGGTAGCAAACAGCAACTACACAACTCATTTTATCTTACCATATTGGTCTCTCCTCTCTGGTGTATGAAGGAAAAGGAACACTCATAGGTTAGCACTTCAGGGAGGGTGAAGATGTGAGGATTGGTTGGATTCTGTTACTGAGAGGAGCTACAGGTGGGCAGTGGCTTGTGTTTAGCACGCATCTACACTTGGTATGCACTGCTTGGAAATGAAACTGTTGAAAAATAGTTCTTAAAGGTAAACTTTGGGGAATATGTTTATAAACATTGTTTTACCGCTCACGGTCGTGTAGTGGAAAGACTACATCAATATCATTGCAACCACTTAAACTGGCTTTTCCCAGAGTGTTGAGTGCGTCTGGTGGTATGGGAGATGATTTGGCTTTGGTAGTTATATACATATAATAATATATATTTTAACATACATAATATATACTAATGAAGAATTTTATTATTTTAATAAATAATACAACATGACTTTGATTTGAAAGGAATATTAGATAAGGTGAGGCCAAGTTCATTTATGTATTGAATGTGTGAGCTGATTAAAATATATTAAGCTAGAAAAAAATATTAAGTTAATACTCGTGTGGGTAGTATCCAGATGTAACAAAAATTATGATAGTGGTACATTAATGAAATTTGGAAAACACACACATTTGCACACGCCCACCAGGCAATAAACTATAGGAGACCAAGTCAGCAAACTTAGAGGCCTTGGTCTTGTGCATATCTTCAGTCCCTTGTGAAAAGTGTAGCACATAGTAGGGGTTCACTAAATATGGAATAAATCAATAATAAATGAAATTTATTAAAAAATATTAAGTTTATTTACTTTGAGAGAGAGAGCGTGCACATACGTGTGAGTGTGCAGGGGAGGGACAGAGACAGAGGCAGAGAGAGAATACCAAGTAGGCTCTGTGTGCTGTCAGTGCAGAACCTGATGTGGGGCTCAAAGCCACGAACTGTGAATCACGACCTGAGACGAAATCAAGAGTCCAATGCTTAAGCGACTGAGCCACCTCGATGCCCCCTAATATGAAATTTTAAAAGCTATATTTACCTATACTGTGAGTTTGGGGAAATTATTCCTTCTGAACCGCCAAGTACTCATCTAATAAAAAGAAAATGATAATAGTTATCATCCTCCAATCCCACAAGGCTATTGTAAAATGTAAATACAATGATATAAACATAAGGGCTTTGTAAACCGCTTAATATCACACAAATTCAAGGTAATTTTACATTAAGTTCCTAATCCTCGTGTCATAGATTGGTAACATAGGTGAATGAATTACCATTTTCCTTAGTGTTAGAAACCATGCACGTATCATGAAAGAGTTTAGTGCTCTTAGGGCATATTGAACATTTTCTTCCAAGTGCTGCAAGAAATAGAAATATGTGATACAGTTGTGCTTCTCATACTCTGATCTGGTGACCAGTGCTTGTGCTTAGTGTTTTATCAAACCCATAAATAGTTGGACAGTTTTAGAGGAAAGAGAACGTAAATAACTTTATGTACACGTATGCATATGTGTATGTACAGATATGAAATACATGATTTAGCTTTGAACATTAGAAGTCTTTCAGGACTCTTAATAATTGTCATCATGAAAATCTGCCCATATACCACCAGGATTGTCTTGAACAGTTGGCCTTGGTGCAATACATGAAAAATGGCCACTAATATATTTTGCCATTCTTCCCAGCAAGAAGTAGATTCTAGGGTGCCCGAGTGGCTCAGTTGGTTAAGCCTCTGACTCTTGTCTGGCTCAGGTCATGATCTCATGGTTCATAAGACTGAGCCCCGCGTCAGACCCTGCACTGACAGCACTGAGCCTGCTTGGGATTCTGTTTCTCCCTCTCTCTCTCTCTCTCTTTCTGCCTCTCCCCTGCTCACACACTCTCTTTCTCAAAATAAATCAATAAAGAGTAAAAAAAAAAAAAATGGATTCTAATTCGTCTTCCCTTGAAACAGAAAGGGAGATAGTGAATACTTCTGACCAACAGAATAGGAAGGAGGTGACACTTAGCCAGTTTCTGGGTTCAGGCCTTAGGGGACCTGTTTCCACAGCCTGTTCCCAAGAGCACACTTTCTCTGGGAGCCCCGAACCACCAGGTCAGAGGTCTGATTCCCTTGAGACCGTCATTCTAGAGAGACCACTTGCAAATCTTCTGGTACGGAGTTGAGTTGGGCCCAGAATCCCTGACAAAGCCCCAGATGCAAGGGGGGAAATTGTCTTGGCCTTTCCAGACTGCACTATCTGCCAGCCGAATATTGAGGACGTTCTTCAACAACACAGGGAACTGAGAGGTGTCCAGCCCTTCTTGATTCCTGACCCATGAAACTGTGAAAGATAATTGAGAGGTGGTTTTATGAAGTACTGGGTGTAGTCTGCTTTACCGTAATAGATAACCAGAACACTTTCTTTCACCTCAGCCATAATAGCTCCACATAATTTGTGTGTTCTGTATAGTTGCTGAAGTTTTCTGTTTCATGTTTCTTAAATCTTCAATTCACACATACAAAATAATGGCTCCCTGAAAAATAAAACCAGTAAAATAGTTCTTTTAATGGAAATCTTATAACTTCAAAAATAGCAATGTGAATATTGATGAAAATTTCAGTACCGGCATGGGATACATTTTTTTTAATGTATGGGATGAAATGAGGCAGTGGGCTTTATTTTTTATTTTATTATTACTTTTTATTAAGTAGGCTTTCATGCCCAGCATGGAGTCCAGCATGGGGCTTGAACTCACAGCCCTGAGATCAAGACCTGAGCTGAGGTGAAGAGTTGGATGCTTCACTGACTGAGCCACCCAGGTGCCCCGAGGCTGTGTGACTTTTAACTGAAAAAAAAAAAAGTACAATTGAAAAAATATACACATAAATATTGAAAACTTCAGACAAGTTTATCTGCTGTTAAGAAATTCGGTCAAAAGTTAGCATAAGATTTAGGGAGTCCTTCGTGTCATTTTCACGCAAAGGAAAGTAACCTCTAGGAATCCAAATTACTTTAAAAAATTTTTTTTAATGTTTATTTATTTTTGAGAGAGAGACAGAGCACAAGCAGGGGAGGGGCAGAGAGAGATGGAGACACAGAATCAGAAGCAGGATCCAGGCTCTGAGCTGTCAGCACAGAGCCTGACATGGGGCTCGAGCTCACAGACCGCGAGATCTTGACCTGAGCCAAAGTCAGATGCTCAACCGACTGAGCCACCCAGGCGCCCCTCCAAATGACTTTTTTCTCACAAGTACAAAACAGTTTTCAAGTAAAACTTGATGTCAACAAGGCACCATTCAAAGTTGTTCTTTCCTAGCAAAAATGAGGTATAACTCACATTAAAAGAAGCTTGTAAAATCAGCTGACAAAACTAACAAATATTATGCTCTGACACTTATCCCTAAAATTCCTTTGCAAGTGACACTAATGAATATTGCATGTCATATGGAGAAGAAATCCAGTTACTAATGTGTGCATTTCTGCCAATAGAGATTTGTCGTGAAGTTTGGATAAAGTCAGAAGGTGAATCAGTTAGTGTGTCATGAGAGGTTCACACATAAGAGATATGCTCCGCAGCTTTCTGTTCTTTTTATCACTGAAAGCACAACCTATGGAGGAAAATACTTTTGGTTTGCTTTATAATTATCTGATAAGCCATGATGTAGACTACTACTACCGGTCCATCAGGCTTGGCACGGATCATGTGAGTTGTTTACCCACTCTGTGTGTAGGGAGAAGGGTACTCCTACAAGAGTAAACCTCAGGAAATGTGGTGGCCAGCGATTTGCTTTATTCAGCGTGCAGACGAACCCTGAACATTGGGAAGAGCGTCAGTTCTTAACTGTTGGGAGTTAATGCTTTCACCATGTTTCTTGAAGCAGCATATCAATTTTGCCACGCTGACCATCTAGAGAATGGCAATCACACATGAGTTTAAAATCTAAGAGGAGATTCAAAATATTGATCATTAGTTCTGAAATTCCAAGACTGTTTTTATTATTCCAAGTGGCTTGGTCAAGGGGCGATACATTCACATCTTGACTTATCTGAATGTATCACTTCACAAGCACCACAAAACACATTTTTTCAGTTGTTTAAAAAACATTTTTTTGAGAATAGTTGACATACATGTTACTCTGCCTCCCCTCTGGCAACTATTTGTTTGTACTCTGTATTTATAGGTCTCATTCTGCTTTTTGTTTGTTTACTTATTCGTTTGTTTTTTTTAGATTCCACATATAAGTGAAATTATATGGTATTTGTCTTTCTCAGCCTGAGTCGTTTCACTTAGCATAATACCCTTTAGGTCCATCTATATTGTCTCAAGTGGCACAATCTCATCCTTTTTTATGGTTAAGTTATATTCCATTGTGTGTATGTGTGTGTATATATATATGTATATGTATATATATATATGTATATATATATATGTATATATATATATATATAATATTCTTATTCATTCATCTATTGATGGATACTTAGGTTACTTCCATATTTTGCTCTAATAATAAATACTGCAATCAACATAGGGGTGCATATATCTTTGCATATATCTTTTCAAATTAGTGTTTTCGTTTCCTTGGGTAAATACCCAGTAGTGGAATTATTGGATCATAATATATCTGTTTTTAATTTTTTTGAGGAACCTCCATACTGTCTTTCACAATGGCTGTACCAATTTGCATTCCCACCAACAGTGCATGAGTGTTCCTTTTTCTCCATATCCTCTCCAACACTTGTTATTTCTTATCTTTTTGATTTTAGCCATTCTGACATGTGTGAGATGATATCTCATTGTGGTTTTGATTTGCATTTTCCTGATGATGAGTGATGTTGAGAATCTATTCATGTGTCTTTTGGCCATCTGTATGTATGTCTTCTTTGGAAGAATATCTAGCCTGGTCCTCTGCTTACTTTTTAATTGGATTAGTTTGGTTATTTGTTTTTGTTTTTGTTTTGTTTTGTTTTGGCGTTGAGTTGTATAAGTTGTTTTAATATATTTTGTATTTTAACCCTTTATCAGATATATCGTTTGCAAATATCTTCTCCCATTCAGTAGGTTGCTTCTTTGTTTTGTTCATTGTTTCCTTTGTTGTGCAAAAGCTTTTCATTTTGATGTAGTCACAGTAGTTGGTTTTTCCTTTTTTTCTCTTGCCTTAGGAGACTTATCTAGAAAAATGTTGCTATGGCCCATGTCAGAGAAATTACTGCCTGTACTCTCTTCTAGGATATTTAAGGTTCCAGGTATCCCATTTAGGTCTTTATTTGGTTTTGAACTTATTTTGGTGAATGGTATAAGAAAGTGGTCAAGTTCCTTTCTCTCGCATGTAGCTGTCCAGTCTTCTTAGCACCATTTATTGAAGAGACTGTCTTTTCCCCATTGTATATTTTTACCTTCTCTGTTGTGGGTTAATTGACCATATAAGCATGAGTTTATTTGAGGCCTCTGTTCTGTTGATCTATGTGTCAATTTTTGTGCCATTACCGCACTGTTCTGATGACTACAGCTTTGTGGTATACCCTGAAATTTGGAATTTTGATATTTCCAGCTTTGTTTTTCTTTTACAAGATTGCTTTGGCCATATGACGTCTTTTATGATACTATATAAATTTGAGTATTATTTGTTCTAGTTTTGTGGAAAATGCTGTTGGTATTTTGATAGGGATGACATTCAATCTATACATTACATTGGTTAGTATGGACAATTTAATAATATTATCTCTTCCAGTCTATGAACATGGAGTATCTTTCCATTTGTTTGTGTCATCTTCTGCTTCTTTCATTCATGAGCAAAATGTTTAATTTTAAGGGAATGTGCATGGATTTAAGAAGACTTAATTTGAATCATTTTAAAAATAACTGAGAGTTGAGACTTATCCCCAAATTGATGATTTTATATAGGCATTAGAGAAAAAATATATATATATCAGTAATAAAGTAGAGATATCACCTTACAGTTTCCTTCTAACCTGAAACATTCAAAATTCTTTCTTTTGAACATAAATGCTTGTGGTTTTGCCCTCTAATAAGGGCACTGAAAATAGACTTTGGGGAGAAATTGCTTTGAAATTCAAAGTCCATTTAAAAACCAAATATTCAGAATTATCCATCAGAGTTACCCAAGCTGGTTTCCATTCCAATATCCTATAATTATAGGTTTTTAAATAGGAGTTAACAAACTAGATTTTTATCTGACCAATGTATTCTATTCATTATTGAACCATATGCATAGTAGATTCTTTGGTGAAAGTTTATAAACTGTATCACCCTTTTAGTAAAACAAAAGTATTTTTATTAAAAGTAAGTCCATGATAATTGGGAAAGTCCACTGATTATTCTCTTTTCCTAAGAGAAAAGAGAACATATGAGTGATTGCCAAAGGTTAAGTCTTGGGGGAAGTCTCTAAATACCAAGGGCAGCACGAGGAGGTCTTAGGGGTATTGAAAATGCTCTGTACACTGTTGTAATGATTACCAAAATCTACACGTGTCTAAAAACTCATGGCTGGGGCGCCTGGGTGGCGCAGTCGGTTAAGCGTCCGACTTCAGCCAGGTCACGATCTCGCGGTCCGTGAGTTCGAGCCCCGCGTCAGGCTCTGGGCTGATGGCTCGGAGCCTGGAGCCTGTTTCCGATTCTGTGTCTCCCTCTCTCTCTGCCCCTCCCCCGTTCATGCTCTGTCTCTCTCTGTCCCAAAAATGAATAAAAAAACGTTGAAAAAAAATTAAAAAAAAAAAAAAAACAACTCATGGAATTATATGTCAAGACAGGGTGAATTTCATTATTTTTAAATTAAAAAAAATAAAATGAGGGGCACCTGGGAGGGGCACCTGGGTGGCTCATTCAGTTAAGCATCTGACTTTGGCTCAGGTCACGATCTCACTGTCCGTGAGTTCGAGCCCCGTGTCAAGCTCTGTGCTGACAGCTTGGAGGCTGGAGCCTGCTTCAGATTCTGTGTCTCCCTCTCTCTCTGCCTCTCCCTTGCTCATACTCCAACTCTCTCTTTCTCTCTCTCTCTCAAAAATGAGTAAATCTTAAAAAATTTAAAATTAAAAAATGGTTAAAATGCTAAATCTTAAGTGTATTCTACCACAATACAATACAGAAGACATGAGAACAGTATAAGCAAAGAACACACCTAAATAGGACTCTCAGGCATAATGGGAATTTCTATTCTTTACGAGAATTTACTCAGGGTGTACCCACTATCATGCCCTGTTTGGCAGGAGGAATCTGCCATACCTGAAAAACCTTCCAAAAAATCATCTTTATTTTTATCCTCCCCTCTGCAGAAGAGACCTCTCAATGCCCAGACAACAATAAATTTGCCACCAAGTCGGGCATGTCCCCCAGGCCTAGTGTCCTGGTAGCAAGGTCTGAAATGTCTTGCTCTGCCAGTGTTGTGCAAAATCTTTTTTCCAGATCTTTGCTGCACATTCAGAAACCTCACTGTGCTGTGTCTGTGTTGCACGACCTAGGAATTTTCCTTTTTTATTTTTATTTTTTTAAATGGAAGTTTGTCCATAGTCAGGCCTGGTTATATCTACAGTAAAATAAAACAACCACAGCAGAATTAGTTTCTTCTCCTTCCTGGAATTTTCTTCTATGTGAAGGGAGCTTCATATTATAATGTTCAAGTTTCCTCATTGTCTCCTCACTCCTCTCCAAGAGAAGTAACTTAATCAGTTTATTGTGTTTGGAAAGTAGTGAGGAATGCATAGCCAACCTCTTCCTACTTCCTTCCTCTGAGAAGCAGCCTTGCTCACACAGATTATGCACTATCTTCGGTTCCTCCTTATTGTACATTCTCTAGGGACCTGCCTCAATGCGGGGAGATGCCTGAGATTGAGTGAATGTGCCTAGTTTCAGGTTTAACATTAGGCAGCATGGTATGTATGACCAACATTCTCGCATTTCAGCTTTTTCAGTAAATAAGGGCAAGATTTTGTCCTCGCCCTAACCCCCTTTGCTCACTCTATTTGTTTCATTTTCCCAGCTAGTTTCAAACATAGGTAGACAAGCAGGATGCTTTCACGAACTCACTGAAAAATCCCGACATTTGCCGCATAGATTGATGAGTTTGAAAAAGAGGGAATGAGGAAAAGGTGGGAGACTATAATATGTGAGGAGTAATTGAGGTTTTTTTGCAGACCCAGATTAGGTAGGTTGAGGTTTGGAAATGCTTTATTAAAATGTATTGGGGGGGCACCTGTGTGGCTCAGTCAGTTGAGCGTCCAATGTTGGCTCAGGTCACGATCTCATGACTTAGGAGTTTGAGTCAGTGCAGAACCTACTGTCAGTGCAGAACCTGCTTCAGATCCTCTGTCTCCCTCTCTCTCTCTGCACCTCCCCCACTCATGCTCTCTCTCTCTCTCTCTCTCTCTCTCTCAAAAATAAATAAATAAATAAATAAACAAATAAATAAATAAATTTTAAAAAGACAATACATTGGATATTCAGTAGGTGATGTGCAGGACTTGCCCTTTGTGTATAAAGACACACAGACATCAGGGAAAGTACAGGCCTCAGTAAGAGCGACAGTGTTAGCAAAGGTTTAGGTCCTACTGAACAGTGAGCCAGCCTCAGCAAAGGGCTGAGTGTCAGCAAAGATTGAAGAGTGATTATCTCAGCCCAAATCCAGGCAACAGGCCTTGGGAGACTTACCCAAACCAGCTGGCCCCTGACTGTACCAGCAAAGACTCAGCCATGTGCTGAGGCAGTCTGGCTGCTGTGGGTGGGCAGCCTAGCCTCACAAGGTTTTGCAGGAAATGGGATCCCCACTTTCTTGTCCACCATTCACAGAGGTCTCTGTAGGCAGGCTCAGACACACAAGTTTTCAATCACACAGAAAAGAGTTTTGCTGGTTTCTTTTCACTGTGGCGGATGGGCAATTTTTGCTGCTTTTAAACAGTAAAGCAGGTGATTTCTACGGAACTCTAGTGAGGCTCTAGCTGTAAATTGCTAATGCCAAATAAAGTGTCAATGAGTGAAATGACAAGATGCTTTGGTGTTTTGCATTTTCAAATAAGCAACAAGAGTAGTGAGCGGTAGCAGCAGAAGTGGGTGGTGGGGAATTGGTGAAAAAAAAGTGTTGATAGTTGTTGAAGCAAGGAGTTGGATGGATGGGAGGTTACTGCAAGACTCTCTCAACTTTTGTGCATTTTAAAGTCAGGCCTAAGTAGGCGGTACTAGGTCTTGTGTCTAAAGGGCCAAAGAGAACATTGTGGACAGTCCACTTGAATTCGAATGGTTTGTCTACAGAGTCTCAAGTTTGATGCCTGTAGGTTAAGTTCCTGAGACTTACAGTGAGGAAATGACTATTTACTAATAATATATAAATCTGTCACTAGGCAGAGTCCACCCTCAATATGTCACTCGATTGACAAAACCATGGTGCTCAGAGAAGAAATTGAAATTTGTGAATATGCTGAATGGAAAAATAAAGACACCTGAAATAATTGTCTCATCTTGGATGGGCTTCATTGGTCAATGCAACTGGACATAATTGGGAATATTAAGATATGAATTAAGTTTTTAGGTTTGAATCTGGTGTTAATCTAACAAATACATTTTTGTGGCCTATTTTTGAGTCTTTGGGGGAAAAAAATGACCCTGCACACCAGTGGCATCAGGAAAGTACCCAAAGGATCTGTACTTGCTTTGTGGTGGGACTGGGTGGGGGGCAGAGGGGGCATAGGGGACACCTTCATAAAACCAGGAGCAGGCCCGTTCTCATAGACAGACCCCCTCTCTTCCCAAAGAGGAAGAGCCACATCTTAGTTGATCATGAACTTCTTGGTTAAAATGAATGGGTTAAAAGAACAAATAGTGAATTATTTAGAGGGAGTGGGGGAATGTTACTTCTTTCCCGGGTTTGGGGCCTGCTTTCATATAGAAAGTGCTCCATTAGGACAGCACTATCCACTAGGACACCTCTATCCATCTCTTTGTTCATCATTCCTTCCTTCACATGGAGGAGAGAGATAATCCCTTCAACAGGTTAGAAGAAGAACCTGGACACGAGTAGCTATGAAGTCATTAAGGCCATTCTTACCTATCAGATACATGATAGAGTTGCATCTCTCTTCACAAATGATCTTTGGCTATTATTGACTCCTTTCTTCTTCCACAAGGACTAGATAGAGCCTGTTCCAGCAGCCAGGAGGATGATGTTGGGTAGAGCTCCCAAATAACCCTTGATGGTCATGTTGCCAGAGCGTCTGTAACTTGGAAAGGTTTGCTGTTAGGCTACCACGCAGCCTATTTTAATTGAAGTGGAAATTGGTTCCTAGAAATGTTCCCATCAAAAATTAAACTACGTAGCATTGCCTTATTAAAGCCCAGGTAATGAAGAGTGGGGCACCTAATACTGAAGTTTGGAAATATTGTGAACCATTTTATTCAGTGGCAGAGTATTTGGTAAAAAGCATTGCCTGCAATAACTCAAAAGGCAGATAATGTATCCAATGAGCTTATAGGTCATAGGGAGGAGGTTAGAAAAAAGAATATTAGTACTACGTGCTGCTTACTGTTTATTGCATTTGAAAAGGTACTACAATCTCAGAACAGAGGGGCTAGTTTGCAAGAAACCGTGAAAATACAGAAGGGCCATGTAGGATTAGAAAGGGCCATTACTTCTTTCTTCAAAAGGCAAACTATAAGTCATAGGAACTCCTTGAGTAGCAAAGCTGAAAGACTGAGAAAACTCAGCCCCGTTGGTCAGGAAAAAATCAAGGATTTTAGTCATCACAACTTGTTAAAACTTGAAAATAAATAGATTAATGTAGCATCCAGTAAATCCTTTCAGCTAGACAATGTGGTTCAGGGAATTGAGGTTGAAGATGTGGTTCTGACCATAGAGCTTGATAAGCTCCAAGTACTTATTGGTAAGTCCAGACAGAGAGGCATGCCTTTGGGAAAAAAAACAAAACAAAACAAAACTGCAATCTTGACTATTGGCGTGTGGATCTGCCTAGAATCAAATAGAAAAAAATATCTTTGTTTGAGAATTGTACAGTCTGGTAAACTATGAAACAATACTAAAATAATTTCTGACTCTTTGAGACTTATAAAAATATATCCTTGAAACCCTAGCCTCCCGTGAGCACGAAGTAAGCTGAAAAAGAAGCTCTGCATCTCAAGAGGGAATGTTCTCCAATGTTCTTTTCAGATGTGGTCAAGGAGAATGATAAAGAAGATCTTTCCAAAAGGTAGAGCCAATTGTCATGGAAATTTCTGGATCCTGAGGTCTTTTCCAGGAATCAGAATTAAAGTGTAATCAAGGAACATTACCTCCATCAGGAAAATGGGCCCATCTAGCATCTGCTTAGAATCACTGTGAACTAGTGATACAGAAGGTCTTCTATCCTTGAGTTTACCCTTTTCTGAATGGCAATGCTAGGCTGTCCTGTTATGTTTCATGGTTGTATGGTGTATATACAGGTGGAGGAAGTGAGGCTGTGGGGAAATAACTTATCTTTGTACTTCATAGGTGTCTGGAGCAAGAAGAGTCCTATTGGACCGATACAAATGTTTCTCACCTCATCCTTTGATGCAGAAACTTCCATTCCACCCACAGATCCTAGACTTGACTGACTCTTTGACGAACAGGGACTTTGGGTTGCCTCCCTAGGGAAAGAAGTGAGTCTACTTTTGTGTATAAAGGATAGTGAACCAAATATTTGGTGGCAGGAGCAAACTACAAGTTTTGGGGGGCTGTTCACAAATATGCTGCTGCTCTTTTCATTCCCTGAACGTAGCAGGACTGAATTTCCCTACTTACATAGGTTTCATTTGACCACATGGCTTGTTTTTCTGAATCTAATGTGGGAAGTTAGTCACTTCCACTAACAAGTTTAACAGCCAGTGGGCTTCACCAAGCCCTCCTCACCATCGCCACAGATATTACCAGTGGTCCAGATATTGGCTACTCCATCAGCTTGGGTCTGGGAGTGAGTTGCACCTGAAGCATACCCCTAAGGCTGCCTAAACTAGAAATGTGTGTGGGCTGGAAATAAACTTGGCCTAGCCTGCGGATACAATATCCCTGGCCATTTCTCTTCCCTTCTTTTTGGGAGCAAACCTGCCCACAGAGTGTACACGTTGTGCTCCTGATTAACACACGTCTTACAGATTCAGTGATGCCTGGAGCTCATGTATTCGAAAGCTCACTGCTGGGGCTCCTGGGTGGCTCAGTCTGCTGAGCGTCCTACTTTGGCTCAGGTCATGATCTGACAGTTCTTGTGTTCTAGCCCTGTGTCGGGCTCTGTGCTGACAGCTCAGAGCCTGGAGCCTGCTTTGGATTCTGTGTCTCCCTCTTTCCCTGCCCTTCTCCTGCTCTAGATCTCTCTCTGTCTCCCAAAAATAAATAAACATTAAATTTTTTTTTTAAAAAAGCTCACTGCCTACAGATGTAAGTTAAATCTTCCAACTTCGCCTTTATAAGTAATACAAATGATTTGGCCCTAATCCATGAATTCTTTGTCTTATTCTCCATTGTTTCAAAATTCAGGTATAAAAGAGGAGGGTTGAATTGGGACACATCAAATGCAATGTTTCCTAAGCAACATTTGCTTTGCCAGGCACTATTCTAAGGGCTTTATGTATAGTATCTTACTTAATCTTCACAACTATGTTATGAAGGAAGTTTTATTCCTCCCATACCCATACAGCCCTTACCAATATTCTTAATATTAACAATCCTTACAGAGAAGGAAATGGAAATACAGAGAAGTTAATTACCTTGTCCAATAAATTTATTTCATTTCTTTTATCTTTATGATTACCTATTTTATTAAATAAGAGGGGATACTATCAAAAGTGAAAGACACATTATTCTTTTTATTTGTACAACCCTGTGAGGTTTTTTTGGTTGCAGAATTTTAAAATTCTGCATTATGCTTTCAGGAGAAAAGGATTTAGGATCTTTGGGAATAAGTCAGCATTGTTTCCCAAATACATAATTTACTAAAAAAGAATTCCAAGGAAGTAAAGAAATCTGAGAATTTATTTTAAAAAATGTACTCATTAAGAGGCCATCAGAACAGAAAAATGAGAAACTCTGGAACACTTCATATTGTCTATTATAGTCAGTATGCAGTGAAAATTTGATTTCACTTTGTAAGATACCGAGTCTTTCGATTACACTTTGAAAAATCTTTGAATCTCCTTGTTGATATGCATAGATACAGATATCGGATATATAGTTGATTAAGAATTTAAGACCACTTAAGCCCTCAAAACAATCATGCATTATCACATTTTCATATAAAAGAGTTTTAGCCACCAGCCTGTTCTCTAAGCATATACATTTACAACCTTATTTGTAACCTTCTTTCCTAGTATAAATTTACCTTGAATTGGTCTGGAGCCAGAATTTCTGACAGGTGGAGTCAAGCAACTAATGAAGTTAGTGCTTCAGCTGCTTTTGCTCCTCGGGATATAACCCCATTAAGTTATGTTAGATGGAGGGAGAGTCTTTAGCATAAAAGGGTTATGAAAAGAAATGCAATTAAGTAGGTGGGTGGAAGCTCAATATACTGGAAGTTCTTAATGTTGGAAATTTCCATTGTTTATACAATTTTGTCCTAGAACTTTCTAAATAATAAATCTTTAAGTACCTTCTTAAATTGTTAATCAGAATAATACCCTTGATCCTGACCCCTTTTCCATCAAAATCTGTTTGATGAATCAGACATGAAGATAGACCAAATAGTTTTATAATAGACCATTATATATTTGATACCGTCTCATTAGCATTATTATAAATCTTTTAAAGGTCAAGAGGTCTCATGTATTTTAGCTCTAAAATGTTATATGATATATGTCAGTCATTTAATTTTTCAGGAATGAAGGTATAAATATTAAAGGACCCCACCATTAAATAGCATATTCAAGGAATTTTTTTTTCTGATAATTCAGAAATAATTCACCTAGGCATATTTATAATTCTATTTCAGTTTATTTCCAGTATTTAAAGGTCATATAGATTAGTGATCTGAGGGTAGGTCAAGAAAGAAGCCATTGGTAATCTCTCCTGTTTGTATGGTGTCTTCATTTTTCCAAAGATATTTTATGTACATTAGTTCGTTGATCCTTCATATAATAATCTGAGTTAGGTATTTGCTGTCTTCATTTTTTTTTAAGAGACAGAGAGGGTGCAAGTGAGTGAGGGGGCAGGGGGGGGGGGAAGAGAAGCAGGGCTCACCTGGGGCTCATGTTTTTACCCAAAGTGGGGCACGAGCTCATCCATTATGGGGCTTGAACTCATCAACTGTGAGACCATGACCTGAGCTGACATCAGACGCTTACCAACTGAACCACCCAGGTGCCCTGTCTCCACTTTTAATACGAGAATATCCAGGCCCAAAATTGTGTCCAAATCACACAGGGCTCAGTCTCAAAATGAAGTCTTCGGCTTCCAAGTCCAGGGTTTGGGTCAGAAGATCACTGTTCCGTGTTTAGTTGTAATATGTGTTTAGAAAACTCAACGTGTATTTATGTTTGTTTGACTTTAACTAGAGGCCTGATGTTTGTTTTTTCTGTGTTCACAGAGAAGAATCACTACCACAACTTAATTTAAAACTGCACATTTTAGCTATGCATAGTTCATGTGGAGTGATTGCTAGGATACATTGAAATCAATATACTTTCAACCACATAACACAGAAGACTCCATGCTAAGGTTAAAAAAATAATAATCATTGTCCTTTCTTATTTATTCATCCAGGTGAATGTCTCCATGTTTCATGACTGCAGCTCACAGAATGGGCATTATTGTGTTCAAACACCAATGGTACAAGCCCCCGACAAAATTCTGCACACTTGTGCTTCATTGCTGGCATGCTCAACTCTTTGCCTTGACCTATGCCAAACTCAGTAACTTTTTACCTTATACAAATAGAGAACTATTGGTTGCAGTGAGCTGTTTTAATCCTCACTTAAAAGTGAGGCCAGATTTCCAACTCAGCTCATATTAAATATGATGTTCATCTCTGGCCCTTTGACAGAGCAGTAGCTATGCAGCATTCCGTTTCAGAGATGCCTGTCAATGCAGCAATGGGTGGACTCACACTTTCTGTGCATTTATCACTTTAAGATGGAGATGAAAATGCTCTGGGTAAATGTAAGTTATTATCAACCATTTACAGGATTAAGGACTTCCCCAATACAGGGTGATGCCAGATACGTTATTAGCTCTGAAGAAGCCATTACAGTTTATGGTGTCAATGATCTGATGAGAGCATATAATAGGGACATCATCTCTGTGACCCAGCAAATATCATTCATACCTTCGATGAGATGGAATAAAAGACATTAAACTTACGGGGTATCTTAAGTTACAAAAAGAATGGTAGGAGAATGTTGGGTGACCTTGTGAATCAAGTCTGTCATTGTTTCCAGGAACAGTAATAAAGGCTAAAATGGCAGATATATCCATTTATGTGTGAAGCCTTTCCAAAATATCTGGGGAACTGCACAGATAATTAAAATAATCGTAAACCATTGTATGGTAGAAACCAACCACAGCATTAATAATCACAGAAAACAGAATTCCCGCAAATCCCTGGGCTAACTATCCAGCCATCGTTTCTTTTTGTTTTGAGTCATACTATAAAATATAGCCCTTTACTTCTCCAGTTCCCCGTTGCAGAAGATTAAATATACAAACAGCCATTTTGCATAATGTAAGTTTGAAGTTTATTTGTATATGAGTTTATGTATGTTTATTAAACACCCTCTCCATACTTCTATTCCCATGCATCTATCCACGCACCAAACAGAATTCACCGAGGCAGGGCTGATTGGGGAGGATTCATTGTATCTTTGCCTCAGCCATGTTTATTTTCTCTCCTTTTCTCCCACCAGCTTTCTTTTCACTGCTATGAATGTCACGCTGATTTCACTTTTGGGAATCAGTTTTGCATTTCTCTTGATCTGTTTGAGCTGTATCTCAGTAGACACCAGAAGGGAGTCAGAATCAATATACTTTAGCAGTGGGGCACCTGGGAGGCTCAGTTGGTTAAGTGTCAGACTCTTGATTTCAGCTCAGGTCATATCTCACTGTTCCTGAGTTCAAGCCTCACGTCCGGCTCTGCACTGATTGCACGGAGCCTGCTTGGGATTCTGTCTCTCGTTCTTTCTGCCCCTCCCCTGCTCACATGCTTATGCTCTCTCTCTCTCAAAATGAATAAACATTTAAAAAACATATACTTAAGTAGCAACACCGATAGGGAAATTAGGTCTTAGTGTAAGTGAGAAGCAATTTGGAAGAAATGTAGTGGGGGGAAATCCCTTCTATAGCTACATGTTTCCTACTTCATTTGTATTTATTTCAATAGGAGAAGGAACTATATAGTATGAAATGCCCTTTCAGAGTAAATATGCTGTCGAAATGGGGCAGGGTCATATGCATTCTAAATAGTAAGCTGGGACAAGAATCATTATATTATCTGTCAAATGGCAATGGTAATGCTCTGCCCAATCAGATGGTATTTATTATTATCATCACAATATTTGTGCCCCCTGGACTACCAAAACTTTACATTTTTGTAGATTATAAATACTTTTTTATGTATAAGTTCAGAATTTCAAAACATCTATGTCAGGTAGGTAGAAGTTATTTTCTGTGTCTTACGCATACAAATATCAGGACACAGAGATATCATGTTATTTGTCCATGGTCACATAGTTTGTAAGTGGTGGAGAAGAGATTGGAACCCTCATTTTTCCGAGAGCCCAAACTTGTCACTACTCTCTGACACTGCCTCCAAAGACAGTGCATGGTAAGGACCTGGTTAAAGAGTCAAATGTTACTTGAAAATGCTGTCTCTCATGCAGGGCATCTGAATGAGCCGTTCAGGCCTTCACCTAGGATCCTGAGTGCTACAGAAGCTAACACCTCGATCATTAAGAATATTCTGGAAATAGAGAGTTTTGATTATTTTAAGGGAAAAGGTAAGTTATGGGAGGAGCTAAGAGGTTATGAATGACAAAAGGGTAAAACCAAGTAATAGTCCATTGAAAAAAGTTTGGATGCTCATTATATGATCACATTCTACTAGTTCCATACCCTCATAAGTTTCTGTCACTCCATAAAGCACCCATGACCGCTAAGAGGTGGGAAAATTGCCGTGTTCCCAAGTACATTTTCCTATTAGGGAATGCTGGTAGTGGTGGGGCGGGAATCTTGGCACCTGGGAGAATATTTGTAACCTTGATATATCAGTGCTATAGAATGTTCTTCCATCAGTACCTGTCCTGTACAGGTTTGTGTGTATGTGCACATACATACACAGGCATATCGGTGGTAGGATAGAGTTCCTCTACACTCCCTTCCACACTCCTTCCAGCAACTTGATTTGAAAACTCAGTACTGCTTCCGTGTATGGGGCAGAGTTGGCTAATAAGAGTTATGATCCTTGGTTAGGCAGAGAGGAGTCCAGGAAGTGGCTGAAAGTGGAAACTTATTGAAGCAAAAAGGAGATGATCCTGCTAATTGATAGAAAGCAAACCAAATTCCAAATCTACGTGCCCGTTAAGTCCCATTTTATCCATAATCTCTTAATCACCAGGGCCAAGGAGTTCTTCTCTTACCCACATCTCCTATAATTAGTATCAGGGCAAGAAGCAGGTCTCTACTCTCTCTGTCTCTCTCTCTCTCTCTCTCTCTCTGTCTGTTTAAAAAGTTTTTAATTTTAGGGGTTCTGGGGTGGCCCAGTCAACTGAGCATCTGGTTCTTGGTTTTGGCTTAGGTCATGATCTCATGGTTTATGGGGTCGAGCCCTGCATCTATCAGTGCAGAGTCTGCCTGGGATTCTCTGTCTTTGTCTCTCCCTCAAAATAAATAAACAAGAAATTTTAATGTAGAATAAGTTTATATCTACAGAAACATTGCAAACATAGTGCTGCGAAGGTTAGTATACTTGCCACCTAGTTTCCCCTATTGCTAACTTACTATGATAAATTTGTCACGAAAAAGCAATCAACACTGGTATGCTACTATTAACTGAATTTTATACTGCATTCTGGTTCCACTAGTTTTTCCCTAGTCATTTTTCTGCCCTAAGATCCCATCCAGGTTATGACTTTGCACTTAGCCATCATGTCTTCTTAATTTTGTCTGGTCTATGACAGTTTTGAGGAGTAATGATGGGCTGTTTTATGGAATGTTTGTTAATTTGGATTTAGTGGATGTTTCCTTATATTTATATTGGGGTTATGGGGTTTTGGAAGGAAGACTACAGAGGTGAAGTGCCACAGCCATCACATCATATTAGGTCTACATGTTACCAGGGTGACTCCTCCCTGATGATGTGAACTTTCACCTGGCCCAGATAGTGTTTGCCTGTTTTCTCCCTGTAAAGATACTTTCCCCCCTTTACTCTTTGAAGGGAAGTCACTTGGCATAGCTCAAGCTTGGGAAAGAATAGTAAAGCTCCACTTCCTGGATATTAGAGTATCTATATAAATTATTTGCAATTCTTTCAGTTTGAAAAAAGTTTCTTTACATTCCACAGTTCTTGTATCGCAACTCTACTGGTGACAAATTGTCTCAGTTTTTGTTAATTGATAAATGTCTTTGTTTTGCCTTCATTTTTGAAGGATGTCTTTCTGATGAATATAGTATTCTAGATAGACAAATATTTATTTGCCATAAAATTCTTAATAGTTCCTTCCATTTTATTCTGGCTTACTTTATTTCTGATGAGAAGTTAGTAGTTATTATTATTCCATTGTAGGTAGTGACTGCTTTCAACATTTTCTCTTTAAATTTGGATTTTAGCAATTTGACTATGATGCTCTTAGGCTTTCTTTGTCTTTATCTAGATTGTTTTTCTTGAGTTTATTGGATTTATCCGTTGATAATCATCATCAGATTTGAGAAATTTTTTGGCTATTATTTCTTCAAATGCTTTTTTAAAAAGCCCTTATTCATGGAGACGGGCACTTGTAGGGATGAGCACAGGGTGTTGTATGGAAACTGATTTGACAATAACTTATATTTTTAACAAAATAAAAATAAAAAAGCCCTTATTTTCTTTCTTTTCTCCTTCTGGGATTACAAATATCACTGGACCACTCATTACTGTTTCACTGGCAAGTGACATTTTGTTTTTATTGTATGTGTTTATATGTTTGTTTTATCCCTACGTATTTTAATTTAAATAGTTTTATCTGACCTATATTTAAACTTAGTGATATTTTCTTTTTTTTTTTTTTTCAATGTTTTTTATTTATTTTTGGGACAGAGAGAGACAGAGCATGAACGGGGGAGGGGCAGAGAGAGAGGGAGACACAGAATCGGAAACAGGCTCCAGGCTCCGAGCCATCAGCCCAGAGCCCGACGCGGGGCTCGAACTCACGGACCGCGAGATCGTGACCTGGCTGAAGTCGGAGGCTTAACCGACCGCGCCACCCAGGCGCCCCGATATTTTCTATATCTAATGTCTAATTTGCTGTTACACTCATTTCACTACAGGTATTGAACTTTCACCTTTAGAATTTCCTTTTTTTAATATAGTTTCCATTTCTCTCTTATAATTCCTTATTTGTTAACTCATTATGTCCACCTTTTCCTTTAAGTCATTCGGGATATTTGTGATGGCTCTTTTAAAGTCTTGATATGACCATATCAACATTTGTGTAATATCTATGTAATTGTCTATGTTAACTTTCTTTCCCCCTGATTCAGAGTCATATCATCTTGTTCCTTCTTATATCTAATAGATTTTTACCTGGGGGTAGACATTGAGAATGTTACATTGTTGAGAATCTGATTGTCAACCTCAGCCCCTTCTGGTCGGAGTTTGGTTTTAGGTTTTGCTGGAGTAGGTCTGGAGTAGCCTACCTCCTCCAATGGCTTTTCTAGAGGCCAGGATCTCAACCAATGGGTGAGTGTGTTCAGTGAGGCCTTTCCACTGTGGCTAGTCACAACTCCAATGTCTGCCAGTATTATTCAACTCCTAGGATCTCTGTTTGGTTCACAGGTCCCCACTAGCTGTTCCCCAGAGATCTTGCAGAACATTTATTGCATATGTACAACTTTGTACTTGGCCAAAAGCATAAGGGAAGTTATTTCTAGATTTATAGGGCTCCTTATCTATGCAGCTCCCTCATCTCTGGTGCCCTGAGACCCAGATAACAATTTTCTCAGAAATTCTGGACTTTCATGTCTCTCTCCTGACTGTCAAGACTGCTGCTCTCTCTTGTATTCCACTTCCTTGTATTATGATTTGGATGTTGGCTCCAGGCAGAAAGTCTGGTGAATTTAGAGCTCATTTTATATATTTTCCTATCTCAAGTATTACATTCCTCCACTGTCTGTTTTCCATTGTCTGAAAGGAATTGCCTTACATATTGTCTCCAAATGTATTGTTCCTTGTGGTGAAGTAAGAAGTATGATATTGGTTATTTCCTAATTACTTAAACTGGAAGACTTGTTTTGAAATTTATTTAGTCATTCTACCAATTTGGCCAGTGTTTCTCAGTATTCCAGAGCTACTGTTTCCTAAGATATTACTCTAAATCTTTGTCTTTATTTCCAATGCACAGCATCTACCAGTAGATATATAAGGTTATGCAGACTCTGTATTACAAAATGTGGGGAACCCAGAACACTATCGGGATATTTTACATGAGTGACATTAAAAATAGTACAGGTTTTTTAAAAAAAGAAAATAGTACAGGCTATTCTATGTCATAAAAGCCTTATCAGGCAACAGAGAAATGTTATATGTAAATGTGGAGACATGCAAAGATACTCAGCTTTTTGAGGGACAATGTCTGATCCTAAATAAGGCAGAGAGGAAGAATCAGACAAGAAATTAGAACCCTCCTATTTTGAGGCACAATTCACTACAGTTTTGTTTAAATTTCAGATTTTTATGTGATGATATCAGACCTCCAAAACATGAGCTTTACAGGATAGATGAATATGATGCTTTAACTTTACACCTTGTCTGTAATTAGCCCCTAAGAATGAATTGACTGGTGCTTTTTTAAAAAAAAATTAATGTTTTTATTTATTTTTGAGACAGAGAGAGACAGAGCATGAACAGGGGAGGGGAATAGAGAGAGGGAGACACAGAATCTGAAGCAGGCTCCAGGCTCTGAGCTGTCAGCACAGAGCCCGATGCAGGGCTCGAACTCATGGACTGTGAGATCATGACCTGAGCCGAAGTCAGACGCCCAACCTACTGAGCCACCCAGGCGCCCCAATTGACTGGTGTTTTTAAAAATTATCTTATTACCATAACCTGGATATACCTAGTACCTTTTTGGCAGAGAGGCAGGAATATTGGTGTTAATCACATGGGACCAGGATGAAACAGAACCAGAATATAAGTCTTTTTATTCTAAGTACTTGTAAGAACATGGGGAAGTCATAATCTTCTGAAGCCTCCTTTTTATTCTCTTAGCGATAAGTACATATTAGGAAATAACTCATTTGTTTACCTAACACACATATATGTGAAAGCACTTTTAAATAGTAAAATGCTATACATAATGTAAAGTTGCAGTTACATGGGGTGTTTTGTGGTATGTTTTAAGGGACATCAAAAAACATCAACACATATCCTTCATTAGCCATTAATGCCTAAAAACCCCATTATTTGACTCTTCCTCTTTGTTTAACACATTGACTTCAGAAGGGCCCCAACTGAAATGTAGGAGGAATTAGTTTATGTACTGGTTTTGTTCATTGAACACTGAACTGAGAATGGAAAGTAGAAAAGTTAACTTTTTTAGAAGACAGGGTTGGGAAGTTTTTAAAACTTGCGTGGTATACCACTGGCATGAGCAGGCCTAGAACAGTGAAGTCGCCTGAGAAGTAGGGAATGGATTATAGCAAAATGGGGTGCTGACAGAGAAAGGGATCTTGAAATAGGAGCTGATCTCTGCACTCTAATTTAAGCCCCACCTTAGCCCAAAAATTTTATAGCACTCAACACACTAATTTTCGCAATACCCTACCTGTAAGAGGCAGCAATTGCACAAAAGGGAAGCTTTAGAGAATATTAGCGATAATCTAATTTTAGTTTGAAGATTAATATGCCAAATTTTCTCTTAATTCTATGACCCAAGCATGTAAAATGACTTGCTCTTAACACAGAGTTTGTCGGTATTAGATTTCGGACTGAGCTGAAGGCCTGTGGCTCTCGGTCCTTGGTCCTTTCCACCCCTCCAGGACACCTCTTATGTTTCCCATTATGGGAACTGTAAGTGAGGACATAACCTGCCTGCAGTCATAGCACAAACCAGAGGCGTGATTAAATCTCTGCCATGATTTCTGAACGTATGTTCCTACTCTCAGGTGGCTCCAGACCTCTTTAAGCATGCTCTAGTAAAGTTTTGGACAGAAATATAGATGTGTGTTTCTATCCACAGACAGTGATCTATCCTTATAGTATATATCATTGTTTTCTGTAATCCTGTGCTGGCATTGTTACTACCCAAGAGGTTAAAAAGATTGATGTATAACCCGGAGTGCTTTCCATTTCAAGAAGAAATACATGTTGCAAAACTGTCTTCTGGTTTTAGTCATTGCCAAAGTGTTATGCCCGAGATTGTGTAGACACATCAATAAGCACCCTTAGTAGGTCTTGCATGCAAAATTCTGTGGAATGAGTAATTGTATGTGTTATTAAGAAACCTGAGACATGGCGTGAGGTACCAATGAGTTAGGGTCGTCTTCTCCATGTCTAAAAAATAGCTGTCCAAGAATTACTCCCAATTAATTATAGTTCAGTTCACAGACAGAATAATGAGATTCTACAAACCTAACTCTTTTTATATATTAAAAAATATAGATGATACTAAATGTTAAATGGCTCACTTGAGGCCACACAGAGTTTGTAGCAAAGCTACGATGAATTTCAGGCCCAGGGACTTAGTCCCGCGGTCAGGGCTCCTATGAGAATTCATACTATTCAAGTGGAAAAAACAAAAATAAAAACAAAACCCTAAGTCAGGAAAATATCTTGAATAACTGAGTTTTTCACATAAAAAAGAGAAACAATAGAATATTTCATGATAGACTGTCAAAACATATGTCTTTTATTGGGTCTGACACAATCAGACATATAAACACAGACATACACACACTCAGAAACCCATTCCAGATAAAAATTGGGTGAAATTCCCCAAGTTGCTGCTTTGTCAGCCACTGGTATCATCAAATATTTTTAATCTCTTTTCTGAGCACAACTCAGATATTCAACAGCTGGGAATAAATAAGCAATATAAATCTCTATTTCTTGAAAAGAGAAATGAAGTCTATACCTTTCAGATAACTTAATAACCTCTAGCATCAGTAATAAATATCCAGCTTTCTGTGTAAATTACACTGGGTCTTGGAATATTGTACCCAGCCCTGAGTTATTTGTTTCATATATCGTATCTCTGTGTATACAAATTAGAAAGAACTGCTTTGGAATGTGATTAAATTACAGTTACAGGGAGGTGCGTGATGATATTATAACTCAGACACATTTCCCTCTATGGGTTCCCTGGTTCTTTGTTATAATTGCATTTAATTAAATAACTACTCCAGAATTTCATGATAAGGCAGGCATTCTCAAGGGAGACCACCTAGTCATTCTGACATCCCACCAGTCTAATCTTGCCCTAGACAGTGAAGGCTCATCATCTGATGATCACAAGCCTTTCCAGCTGTTCCTTCCAAACCCTACAAGCTGCTCTATCTTGTAGAAAGCCAGGGTCAGAGAGAAGCTTGGCAAAGTTTTAACAGTTTTATGGTTCAGGTTGAGTTGTGGTGCTCTGCTCATGTTTGACCAGTGACCAGGCCTATTGCATGGCCAATCTGATCTTTGCACCTGTCATCAAAGCTTGATACTGACCTGCACAATCACGCTGATTCAGGATGGATCTTCATCAGGGTCCATTCTTCCACGGTTCACTAGTTGCACTGAGCAACATGTCATTACAGAGCTGAAGATGGTGGGTGAGCCTTCTCAGAGAGGCTTTGAAAAATTGAAATGGATCTTTATTATGATGTCAATAAGCTTAGGCACTGAGTAAACAGAACTCTTAAGTTCTAAGAGAAACCAGTGAAGATTATTTGGGTAGCTCATTCACTGTCAGTTCAACATTTCATTTTAATCAGAATGCATTCTGCAAGAAACTCCTATCTGATATGCAGAACAATGAACTTGTATCTGCTTGTACATAGACCCATGCATAAAAGGAAAAAAACCCACAGCACAAGATGTATCATACCCTATCTCTGCAAATCACTGTCTCCCAGACTCACAGATTTCATTATGTAAAAATTTCATTATAAATTTTGCTTGGATCACTGAGTTCTTGACCTTTTTTGTTGCTTAACAAAACAAAATTCAGTTCAACATATTAATATTTTACACAATAAATAAAATGTACCTGAGAGGAAATTTTATATATATATGATACATATATATATATATATGTATCATATATATATACCACATATATATGACTCTATGATATCCATATCTATATATGTATATATACATATATAACTGAACATAAGTTTGTGTTGTGCTTCTTCCTTAGATTTTTATAAGGGTCATAAAAACTTAGAAGGGTGTAAGTCAAATGTTAGAACTTTTAGTTTTGTAAATAATTGGCAAAACAGACAGATAAGTAGCCTTTGCATGGCGCCCAGCACATATTCATCTTTTAGACTTAAAGATGACAGTAGCAATATCAACTCTGATAATCAGCATGTCTGGGCATGGTGGGAACACTGAAGGAGCAGACCAGCAGAAGCTCCTTCCGATGAGGCCCTCAAAGCCTCTTGGACAAATTTATCTGAGGGAAGAGAGAAATCATCCATTGCTTGCCCTGTCCCCTAAATATATCATGGTATTAGAGATAGACACAGGTTAAGGACAAATTAAATGGCCTTTTTTTTCCTAATCTTTGTTATCACACTGGGGCAAAATTGTGCTATCCTGAAACCCTTCTAACATTGTATCATAAAAGGGGATACTCTTTTTTCCTAGCGTATGTATAGATCACCTTTCAGCTCTGATAACCTTGAAGCTTTAAGGGACAAGCTGGAATGTCCAGTGGCAGAGGTCATAACATTGTTTCACTAGATCAAATTTCCTTTCTTAAGGGAGGAATACTGGGGTAACAGAAACGTGTTAGGAACAGAGGAGACCCATGTTGAGTTCCAGTTTGACCACCAATTTCCCAAGTTATTAACCACTTGGAGCTTGGTTATATATTGTTATTCATTCATATTACCAATGAGAAAACCAAGGTTCTTTTTGCTTCTTTTATTCTAAGGTTTTCATACTCCTTACTAGTGTGACTGATTTCAGATAGCACATATGCAACAGACTGATTAGTAATATCACTATAACAGCTTATAATGACCTTCCAAGATTGCCTTTTGATTCCTATGGCAAAAAGCCTATATTTGTTAAATATTATATAATATTAATGGTTAATAATGTACTCTTTGGAACCAAACAGCCCTGGATTATAATTAAGCTTTATACATTAATTATATGATCTTAGGCAAGTTAAGTAACCCCTCTATGACTCAGTTTCATTAACTGTAAAATGTTTATAAAAATAGTTCCATACTTAGAGTTGCTGTGGGGTTGAATGATTAATACTTGTAAAGCAATTAAAATAGTCCTTGACATACAGAAATATTGCAATAAATATTAACTCTTAATACCATTATGTTTTTACAGAAACAGAACGCATAAAAATAGAACCCTGAACATTATGGTAGCCTAGAAAATTTTATTGATTTCGTGTAGGTTCTGAATGGATCTCAATATGGTCCTTCTTTCGAAGGTCACAGAACCAACTTCAGTTCTTTAATTATAATATGAGCTCAGTGAATATCAGTGTGAACACTTGACATTTTTGCAATCTGTTAGTAGGATTACAAGACTTAATACTGGAGGGAAAGAGTGAGAATTCCCACTAGAAAAAGATATGGCTGTAACCTGAGTAGTGTGTTTGTTTGTTTGTTTGTTTGTTTATTGAGTGGTGTTAAATAGTTCTTGTAATCCCCCAAGACCCATTAAACATGAAGGCATTTCATCCCAGGCTGCCAAATACTGGGAAAGATACAGTAATTACTACAGAAGTTTTCATATCTTAATTGGTTCTAAAACATTAAACAGTAAATAAATTATAAAGTAAAAGTTGACTAATTCATTATGAAGCTCAAATTGAAGAAAGAGGTATATTATTCAATTAAGCTATTTATTTTGAGATTGTTGTAGGTTTATATGCTGTTGTCAGAGATCATACAAAGAGACATTATGTACCCTTTAAGAAGTTTCCCCAATGATAAGTAACATCACAAAACTGTAATAAAATCACAAGCCAGGATATCAATATTGATACAGTCAAGATTCAGAACATTTCTATCATCACAAAGATCCTTCCTGTTGCCTTTTTTTTTTTAATGTTTATTTATTTTTGAGAGAGAGAGAGAGAGAGAGAGAGAGAGAGAGATGCAGGCAGAGAGAGAAGGAGACACAGAATCTGAAGGAGCCTCCAGGCTCTGAGCTGTCAGCACAGAGCCCGATGTGGGGCTTGAACTCACGGACTGCCAGATCATGACCTGAGCTGAAGTCAGATGTTTAACGAACTGAGCTACCCAGGCACCCATTTCCTATTGCATTTTAAAGCCATATCCACTTTCTTCCCATCTCACCACCTTCATAACCCATAGCAACCACTGATCTGTTCTCCATTACTTAAAATTATATACATTGGGGAATGTTACATAATGTAGTCCTATAGTATGGAAACTTTGGGGATTGCTTTTTTTATTAAGCATAAATCTCTGGCGTTTCATCCAGGTGTGTGTACCAATAGCTTGTTCCTTTTCACTTCTGAGTAGTATTCTGTGGCATTAATGTATTACAGTCTCATTAACCATTCACCCTTTTTTTTTTTTTTTTTTTTTTTTTTTTTTTTTTTTTTTTGGCGAGAGAGCACATGCAAGCAGGGGAGGGGGCAGAGAGAGAGAGAGAATCTTAAGCAGGTCCACACTCAGCACAGAGATCCTGTGACCCTGGAATCATGACCTGAGCCAAAATATAGAGTCCGATGCTCAGAGATCCTGTGACCCTGGGATCATGACCTGAGCCAAAATAAAGAGTCCGATGCTCAACCGACTGAGCCACTCAGGTGCCCTAAACATTCACCCTTTAAAAGATATCTGGGTCATTTCCAGGTTAGGGTGATTACAAATAAAGCTGCTATATAGGAAGGTTCATGTACAGATTTTTGTGTGAATGCTAGCTTTTATCTGGGAAAAATGCCTAGGGGTGTAATTTCTAGCTCAAGTTATAACTGCATATTTAATTGTTTAAGAAAAAGCCAAACAGTTTTCTAGACTGGCTGTGCCATATTACATTCCTACTAGCAATGTATCAGAGATTGTGATCTAGTTTCTCCAATTTGCTGTTGTCACCATTTTTTATTTTAGCTATTTTGATAAGTGTGTAATGATAGCTTTTTATGGTTTTAATTTGTATTTATCTCATGGATACTAACAATGAGCATCTTTTCATGTGCTTATTAGCCATTAATTTCTGTATATTCTCTTTAGTGAAATGTCTGTTCATATCTTTCCCACATAGTCTAATTGGATTGTTTGCTTTTTACTGTTGAGTTTTGACAGCTCTTTATATATACTAGATGTTGGTCTTCATTGGAAATGTAGTTGGCAGATATTTTCTTCCAAAGTGCACCTTGGCTTTTCATTCCTTTAACAGTGTTTTTTGCCAAGCAAAAGTTTTTTAATTTTTACGAAATCCAACGTCATTTTTTTTTTGTTTGTGAATTGTGCTTTTGATGTCTACTCTTAGAACTCTTTGCCTTGCCACTGATCCAAATACTTTCTCTTATGTTTTGTTCCCTTATGTTTTGATAGTTTCATATAGTTTATAGGATAACATTTTATATTTGAATCCATGATCCACTTTTACTTTAATCTTTGAATTAGATATGAGACTTGGGTTGAGGTTAATATTTTTGTCTACAGATGTCCAAATACTCCAACACCATGTTTTGAAAAGGCTACTTTTCCTCCATTGAAATTCTTTGCATCATTGCTGATGATCAATGGGATATATATGTGTGAGTCTATTTCTTTGGTCTGTTCTATTCTCTTCTAATCTTTGCGTCTGTGTGTTCACTAATAACACATAGTCTTGATTATTAGATATATATAAAAAAGTCTTGAAACTGGATTGATTCTTCCAACTTGATTCTTCTTTTTCAAAGCTATTCTAGTTCTTTTGCTTTTTCATATAAATTTTAAAATAATCTCCATATTTACAAAAAAATCTGAGATTTTGATAGGAATTTTATTAAACTTCTATATCAATTTGGAGAAAGTTGACATCTTTATTATATTGAGTCTCCTAATCCATAAATAAATTATATATTTGGATATTGTTTGATTTCTCTTATCAGCATTTCATAGTATAGAAGTGGTATATATATTTTTCTAGATTTACGGTTAAGTATTTTTGAGTGATTATAATGATGTTATATTTTTAATTTCAGTGTACAAGTACACATGGTAGTATAAAAAATACAATTGATTTTTGCAAGTTTATCTTGTGTCCTAAAATAGCTTAATAGTGTCCTATTGATGCCTAGGTGGCTCAGTCTATCGAGCATCTAACTCTCGATATGAGGTCAGGTCATGATCTCACCGTCGTGGGATTGAGCCCCATGTCGGATGCCATGCTGTGCAGAATCTGCTTGGGATTTTCTCTTTCCCTCTCTCTCTGCTCCTTCCCTGCTCGTGTTCTCTATCTCTCTCTCTCTCAAAATAAATAAATAAACTTAAAAAAATAGTGTCCTATACTAGCTTTATAAAATGAATTAGGGAATTTTCCCTTCCATTTTTTGGGAAGAGATTGTTTAGAATTGGTATAGTTCTCCTTTAAACATTTGGCACAATTCTCAGTGAAACCATCTGGGCCTGGAGATTACATTTGGAGAATATCTCGAAATTATGAATTCAATTTCCTTCCTAGTTATAGGAGTTGTAGTAGATTTTGAGGAATTGATCTACTTCATCTTTGTTGTCAAATTCAAATGTGTGACGTTATTCCGTATTATCTTTTGGACACCTGCAATGCCTGTAGTGATATCCCCTGATATCTGCAGTGTCTGCAGTAATATGTTCTGTATCATTCCTGATGCTGGTAATTTGTATCTTTAAAAAAAAAAAACCCGTCTTGCTGGCAGTTTGTCAATTGTATCTATCTTTTCAAAAACTCAGTTCTCTTCTTCATTGATTTTCTTCATTGTTTTCCTGTTCAATTACATTGAATTCTGCTCTTATCTATATTATTTCCTTCCTTAAGCTTCTTTTAGTTTATTTTGCTTTTATTTTTCTAAGTTCTTTACATAAGAACTTAGATTTTTGATTTGAGTCTTCCTCTTTTCTAATGTGTGCCTAACCTGCTACAAATTTCCCTCTTGTATGTTTTAACTATGTTCTATAAATTTTGATATATTCTATTTTCATTTTCACTCAATTCAGTGCATTTTTTTATTACTTTTGAGGCCTTCTCTTTGACACATGTATTATTTAGAAGTATATTATTTAGTTTCCAAGTGATTGGAGATTTTCCTGTTATATTTTAATTCTTGACATGCAGTTTGTTGCCATTGTTTTCAAAGAAAACATCTGTATGGTATAAATTCTTTAAAAATTATTGAGGTTTGTTTTATGCCTAAGATATGCTCTATTTTTGCATATATTCTGTGAGCATTTGAAAGAATGTGTATTTTGCTACTGTTGAGGGAGTGGGATAAATGTTGATTAAATTCTGTAGGTGGATGGTATTGTTGAGTTTTTCCACATCCTTGCTGACTTCCAGTCTAGTCATTCTATAATTTATTGAAAAAGAGGTGTTGATTATATCTCTTTGCGTATCTTTTTTAATGCTTTCTGTAGACATTATATACACGTAACATCAGAGTTTACTGGTATCACCATTTTACGAGTTTAAATGGAGTATAGAAAACTTTTACCCTTCCTCGTTCATAATATCATTGTCTTAAATATTTCCTCTACATACATTTAGAACCACATTAAACATTACTGCAAATTTTTGCTTCAGTTGTCAAACATAATCGAGAAAACCCCAGAGAAGAAATAGTTTTGCTTACCATGTTTTTCCTTCCTTCTTGATATTCCAAAATTCTTTTCTTTTTCTTCCTTCCCAGTTTTTTTAGCTATTCTTTTGAAACAGATCTGCTGGTGACAAATTCTTAACATTTCCCTTCATCTGAAAATGCCTTGATTTTCCTTTCATTTCTGAAGGGTATTTTCACTGGATATAGGGTTCAAAGTTGACAGTTCTTTCCTTTCAGTAGTTAAAACATGTCTTGCCACTTCCTTTTGCCCACCATGGATTTACCTAAGAAATTCACTATCATGTATTATTTTTTTTCTCCTATATTGCTTTTGAGATTTTAAATTTATTTTTAGTCCTTGGAGATTGGACTCTAATGTGTCTTGGTGTGGATTTCTTTCGGCTATTCCTGTTTGGGCTGTGCTCACCTTCTCTAATCTGTAGCTCTAATCTTTTGCCATATTTGGAATGCTTTTAGCCGTTGTCTTTGAGTCTTTCTTTTGAACCACACTCTTTTTGTCTCTCCTTCTTGGACTTTGATGACATGAGTTATAATCTTTGTCATAGTTTCACAGGTCCCTGAAGCTCTGTAATTTTGTTATTGTTTTTGTTTTAAATACTCATTGTTGTTCAAATCGTGCAGTTTCTATTGTTCCATCTTTTGGTTCAGTGATTCTTTCTACTGTTTCTCTATTCTGCTGTGGATCTCATTCACTGAATTTTTTTTTCAATATATGAAATTTATTGTCAAATTGGTTTCCATACAACACCCAGGGCTCATCCCAAAAGGTGCCCTCCTCAATACCCATCACCCACCCTCCCCTCCCTCCCACCCCCCATCAACCCTCAGTTTGTTCTCAGTTTTTAAGAGTCTCTTATGCTTTGGCTCTCTCCCACTCTAACCTCCTTTTTTTTTCCCCTTACCCTCCCCCATGGGTTTCTGTTAAGTTTCTCGGATCCACGTAAGAGTGAAAACATATGGTATCTGTCTTTCTCTGTATGGCTTATTTCACTTAGCATCACACTCTCCAGTTCCATCCACGTTGCTACAAAGGGCCATATTTCATTCTTTCTCATTGCCATGTAGTACTCCATTGTGTATATAAACCACAATTTCTTTATCCATTCATCAGTTGATGGACATTTAGGCTCTTTCCATAATTTGGCTGTTGTTGAGAGTGCTGCTATAAACATTGGGGTACAAGTGACCCTATGCATCAGTACTCCTGTATCCCTTGGGTAAAGTCCTAGCAGTGCTATTGCTGGATCATAGGGTAGGTCTGTTTTTAATTTTCTGAGGAACCTCCACACTGTTTTCCAGAGCGGCTGCACCAATTTGCATTCCCACCAACAGTGCAAGAGGGTTCCCGTTTCTCCACATCCTCTCTAGCATCTATAGTCTCCTGATTTGTTCATTTTGGCCACTCTGACTGGCGTGAGGTGATATCTGAGTGTGGTTTTGATTTGTATTTCCCTGATAAGGAGCGACGTTGAGCATCTTTTCATACCATTCACTGAATTTTTAATTTCAGTTTTTATGTTTTTTCAGTTCTAAAATTTGTTTTTCCTCATTATCTTCCATATCTTGGCTGATGTTTTCTGATTTTTCTGTTCCAAGTGTGTTTATAATTGCTCACTAAAGCACTTTTATGGTGGCTCCTTTACATCTTTGTCAAATAATTCTAACGTTTTTGTCATGTCAGAATGGGCATCTATTATGGGCTGAATTGTGTTCTCCCCTTTCCTCAGACTTCATAGGTGGAAGCCATAATTCCCAGTGCCTCAGAATGAAGACAACCCTACTGACACCTTTATTTTTGGATTTTCAGCCTCTAGAATTGAGGAAATAAATCTCTGTTTAGCCACCCAGTCTGTGGTATTTATTATGGCAGCCCTAGCAAACTAACACAGCTCTACTGATTTTCTTTTTAAGTTTGAGATTTTCTTGGGTCTTGATATGATGAGTTATTTTCAATTGAAACTTGGACATTTTTAAAATTCTTATTATGTTCTAAGACTCTGGATCTTATTTAAAGCTTCTGTTTTAGTTAGCTTCCACTGGCACTGCTCTCATGGGGGCAGGGGAGGATGCATATTCATTGCCAGGTAGAAGCAGAAGTCAGTGTTTCCCTATTGGCTTCTACTGATACCTGAGGGGATACTTTTCATTATTGTTAGTTAGGGTCAGGGTGCTAGCTCTCCATTAGCCCTCCATTGGTATTTGTTTGAGGGGAGGATTGCCTCCTTACAGCTCCCTAACATGGCCTCCACTGAGATCATTGGAAGGTGTAGCCTTGTTACTGCTGTATGGTAGGGAGGTCCTTCCTCCTCTAACAATATCTGAGCAAAAAGGTGAAGGTCATCTTGTCACTGTTCTGTGAGGGCAGATGTCCAGGCTCCCCATGTGGTATCCACTGACACTGCAGCAGTGGGGCCCTTGTTACCATCTAGTGGGGATCAAAGTTCCATCTCCATGTTTTGCTTTTCTGACATCGTTTAGGAGAGTATTTGGGATGCCTCATTACAGTTCAGTGAGGGTAGAAGTTTAGACTCTCCATGTGACATTTCTGGTGTGGGTGGGATTAGGGTCACAGCTTTGTTTCCTGTGGTATTTGGCTAGAGCAGAGCAGTTATTATATCAAAGTTTCTTGTCTTGCTTGGCTGCCCAATTCATGGTCCTTTGACTAGACAGATTAGGCCTTGTTTTGTCTGTTTTGGTCTGTGTCTGTTGACATTTCCAGTTGCTGGCTTCTCTAGCTGGGATATATGAGGCAAAACGAAAGCCCAGAAATTCACCATTTATCTTTCTTCAGGTCCTGATTCCCCTTGCTGGTATCCCTCCCCTTCTCTATTTGTTCTACATATGAGCAAGGGTTTTTTTTAGCTGTACTTACTTGGAGAAATAAGGAAAAGTACATCTACTTCATCTTCCTGGAAGTGGAAGTTAGATAAGTTTTTAAGGGTTCTAACTACTTTAATCACTGATGCAAGTAACTAAAATGCCCAACTCAATTTTGGTACCATGGCTTGGCTAGTAAAATACTCATTACCCTTTACGTTTAACAAAAAAATCTGATCTGTGTATGTCGGAGTAAGAGGTAATGTTGCCTCTTGATTTTGTTTTTTAAAGGTAAGTTGATTATTTTATTACATCAAGAATTATTTCATATGTAATTGCCATGAGGGTAATCACATCCTTGATTCACGGAATTCTAAGTAGTCACCAGTCCTCTGAGACCACGATCTGTCATCAAAAGCAAACACAAAGTGTCTTCGGTCTGGAAGTACCAATTAGAAGCCAGAGATTGGCTTAGAGTCATAACCGATAGCTGAACTTCTGTGGAATACTTTAAAGAAGACAGAGCATGGTCTGTTAATGCAAACAGAATTAGGCACTAGAGGACCTGAGAAACTAGCTGATGGTGATAGAGCAGAAACAGAACTAATGGGAGAATGTGAAGAACCGGACTTGAGTCCCAGTTTGACCTCTAATCAACTATGGAATCTTGCTCAAGACAGTTAAATTTTCTAAACTACAGCCACTGTGGGTATTTAGAGAGTTGGCTGAGCTTATTCACTATACAAATGAAAACTGATATTATTTGCTATTATTATTATCATTAGGATGCCTCTTGATACATATCCAATCTACACAATAATTATTATTTTGGAGATTTGTGTTTGCTTAGTTTGAGATGCTACAAGTCATAGATTTGCAGATTAAAAAAGAACATTTAAGGTTATCTAGGTAAGTATCTATAGATCATTGGTTCTCAACTTAGGCTGCACATTAGAATTACCCAGGGAGCTTTTTAAAAGCTTCAATGCCCTGGCCCATCTCCCAGAGATTTTGATTTAACTGATCTGGGGGGGGGAGGGGGGAGGCTTGATCATTAGTACTTTTGAAAAGCTCCCCAGGTGACTCTAATGTGTACAGGGTTGAGACTCACCAATCTAGATAAACATCTCCAGTCCTAACTCAAAATGTCACTCAGCCTGAATAATTCCAAATTACCATTGGTCTAGTAATTTCCAAAACAGGGTTGGAAAAGAGGGCTAGTTTGTCTTCTAAGTCCTGCAAGCTTCTCCCTATCCATCAAGATGAGGCCTTCATATGTATATTTTGAAAATATTCCATAGTGATTCTGTTACCATGTTCTTTTGCACTATCCACCCCACTTCGTATTTCTTATCTCCTTCTACCCTTCCAGTTGGGAGTTGACCTGGTGCAACTATACCTTTAAAGCTTAAGTACTCTCTGCAACATGACTGCCAGCTTCTGTTTGAACACCTTCTATGACAGGAGCCTCACTAGCTCCTGAGGCATGTAATTTTATCTTTGGAGAGTCCTCAACAAGGCAAGATTTAAAGATGATAAGGAGAGAGATTTCAGCTCAATATAAAGAAGATTTGTGTGGTAATTTGAAAGCAAGTCACGACTTAAGTTACAATGTCTCTTGAAAATAGCTGACTTTTTCTTTTAATAAGAAAACCTTGTTATTAAGCCTTTTACTTCACGACAATCCTATGGAGATGTTATGATTATCTTTACTTTCTAAATATAAAAGCTATTTTCCTAATTTTTGCATATGGGAAAGCAAAGGAACATGGAAGTAAGTAAATTCACAGAGCCAGTAAATGGTCAAGTGGGGTTGAAGCACAGCAGTCACTCTGATAGCTACATTCTGACATAAGATTTCCATCTATGGCTAGGTTCATTTGGTTTTTTTGTTTGTTTGTTTGTTTGTCTTTTTAATTTGAAGAGCAGCTCTTTCAATAATGTGTCCAAAATATGTTTTCAAGACCAGTCAGTGTCTATGAAGAAAGGTCTGATAGAGGTGAAGGGATGCTGTTACAACCAATGTTCAAGAATGGACTGGAGACAGAATCCAGGAATCAATCTGAGAGTAGTTTTCTGGAAGATGACATCGGTGAGGGCAAGGCATACTAACTCTGCTGGCTCTTCCCTTGGCTGCTATTTCCAGCAAAGTGTGAACTTAGGTCACCCCTTGCATTTCAAGGCAAAACCTGTCATTCCCAAAAGGAGCTCTCTGTACTGGCCGGCTCACTACTTCACTGCTGACTGGGCTTGTCTGGTAAGGGAACACATTAAATATTTAAACCTTGTCCTTCCTCAGATGCAGAGTAGCAAAGATGATTTTCCACGGAATTTAGCATTAAACTCAGGCAATTTGTACAGCTGTGCATATAAATGGCTTTTCACATAATCTCTAGAGGCCAGGGTCAATATTCCTCGTACATTTTAATACTGTAGATGACATAGCGACATCCTTCCAATTTATGTTCCCTCATAATTGAAAGGGGCTTAATAAAAGTGGGGAAGAGGCAGTATGTACACAGCAACATCGATTTCTGCTGACAGTTGAGCGGAAGTTAATTGTAATTTTAATGTAATTTGTTCCATGGGTGATGTTGAGCCCTGGAACATAACTAAATCCATTTTAAAAGAAATGTGTGTGTGTGTGTGTGTGTGTGTGTGTGTGTGTATTTGTATGTGTATGTGTTTGCATTATAATATTAGAATGACCCAATTATACAGCTGTCGTGAAGATACCAAATATAACTTCCCCCGATGAATACTTTAATTATTTTCCCTACATATATATTTGTTTAAATAAATGGAGACCTGGCCTTTATTATCAGCACAGAATTTTACCCAATCAGATTTGGGGGTGACATAGATGTTATGTTGCTTGAAAGGAGTATACACATTATTTACCAAGGCATGAGTGCAGCACAACCCTAATTGTTAAAGTTAAGCTTATCTGCATGAACTGTAGTTAATATTTATTCTGGTTGAAGCAGTTTTTTATTAAGTCATTTTTTTCATTTCGTAGAGCAAGAACATGCTAATAGTTTTGTTGGTAATTCAAACATTTCCTGCTGTGGGTAAAAACAAATGTAAAACTGAAGAATGATGGTGTTCTCTGGCTCTGAAATTTGCTAATTGCAGAGCTATTCAATTATAGGTAATATCCTTTTATTGCTAATAAGATTACCGTGTGTCAACACAACTGCAATTCTGAAAGGGAATTTGCCCAATTTGCCTTGTACGGAATTTGAAACTGTTTTGTGTAAAAGACTTTAGAAAATTAGCACTGAAATATGAATGACAAGGAGAAGAAATCTGTAAAATGCCTAATCTAAAATCTTTTCCCATCCAGATGCTTTTCTCTGAGGACAGTTTAAAAATGGATTTTGCCACCAGAAAAAAAAATATATATCCAACAAAAATATATGTTTGGATATATCCACAAAAAAGTATATGATTAAATCTATTGTCATCTAGTTTAAAAATGTCTTTAGTTTATAGTCTACTGTTATAAAATTAGGTATTATCCAACCCCCCTCCACCAATCAGTGTCTAGTATCACATTAAGTACGGAATAAGAAGAGAATGAACATAAGATTATAGTTTACATCAGATAATCAAGAAAGTGTCAGAGTTAACCAGTTGGGGGAAGGGGCATGTAAAATATATGTTCTTGGATGTATTAATCAAGGTTCTCTAGAGGAACAGAACAAATACGATATAGATAAATGATTGATGGATAGAGATACACACACACACACACACACACACACATATATGTATATATATATATACACATAGGATTTATTATAATAAATTTCCTCATGTTATTTATTGTGGATTTAATGTGGCTGAGAAGTCCCATAATCTGCCATCTGCAAGCTGGAGACCCAGGAAAGCCAATGGTGTAAATTTCAGCTTGAGTCTAAAGGACTGAGACCTGGGAATGCTGGTGATGTAAGCCCAGTTCAAGGGCAGAAGATTGATGTCTCAGCCCATGCAACCAGTAAAGAGTTCATTCCATTTGCCCTTCCTCTGCATTCTTGTTCTATTCAAGCCCTCAGTGGACTGGATGATGCCAACCTCCATTGGGGAGGGCAACCTACTTTAATTAGGCTACCGATTCAAATACTCATCTCATTCAGAAACACTCTCACAGATACACCCAGCACCCTGGGCCGAGTCAAACTGGCACATAAATGAACCATAACACGAGGTCTTACCTTGGACCAATTAAGTCAGACTCAGAATGACAACACAGGACTGTGCATGCTGTATTCGATCCCCAATGTGCTTCTTATACACATGAGGTTTAAGAACTACTGGCCCAAAGGGATCATTCAGATACCTGATTAATGGCTTTTGTGCATATCCAATATCCCTCAGATGGGATAAAGACCACAGAATACAAAGACCATAGAATGACTCCCATCTTTTCTTAAGGAGAAGGCTACATTTATCCACTTAACTGCCAAACACAGCTCGAACAGAGGCTTCCATGATGTTGATGATTTTTAAATCATTACTAATGATGCCAGCAAATACAGGTGTCCAGGCTCCTCTAGACATAGTAGGATGCTTTAAGAGTATAAAGGATAGATTGCTTGGAAGGCCTAATCTTTTATTCTAAAATACTGTTTCTAAAAACATAACTTATGGACCACATATATCAGACAATTTAAGATTCCAGACCCATTCAATCAAAATCGCACAGAACGGATCCAGAAATCCATTTCTTAACATGCTATATCACAACCTATGTCTGCCTCCCACTCCAGTTTCACCCCCAGTTGAGTCACTGGTGTTTGATGAGCTTGGGAAAGAACTCTCTTCTCCTTTCCCTGGATATTAGACTAAGGTGAGCAATCATCTCTGTTTGCCTGGGACTTTAACACTGAAAGTCCCATGTTCTGGGAAGCTCCTGAGTCCTGAGCAAATTGGAACAGTTGGTACCCTAACTCAGACCTAATTTCAAATCTTGTTTTACCATATATTAACTATAGGGCTTTAAACACAGCACTAAACCATTGTGAGATACAATTTCCTCATCTGTAAAATGGCTATACTATCCCATTTCACAGAGATATTGTGCAGATTAAATGACAGTAGATGTGATTACATATATGAAACACTTACCAAGTAGACATTCTGCAAATGTTATTTCCTCTCTCTACCATTGGCAAAATTGTATTCTCAAGCCCAGGGGGAGGATCCTGTTATACACAACAAGAAGGTGGATGCCATTTAATTTGTTTCACCTGCCAAAAAAAAGTTACTTCTTTGTCAGTAAATAACAGGTTGTCATAAGCTGTTTTCAGGCAGATTTGTTTTTGCATTTTTTTTTCAATTTGTAAATATGCAAATCTAGAGTCATGATTCACTTCACTTCCATGTAAAATTAATTAACTATAAAATTCTGGATATAAACAAAAAAAAAAAGAAAAAGAATGAGTTCAAAGTATGGAGTTGTTAGGTTTAGAATTTAAACAAGACAGATTCCTATAAACCCAAGCAGGTACCACTTCTACAATTAGAAAAGATATGTGGACAATGCCCTAAGGCAGCTTGCATTCCCACTGCTGGCTTTAATAAGCTATAGAGAACTAGATAGATCTCAATTTTTCTAGACCTTAGATTCCACACTTATAAAAAGATGAGGTTGAAATAGTACATTAAATTGATCCCTGAAGTTCTTTCAAGCTTTATGATTCTATTTTTGATAAATTATTGTTTTGCTTCTATTTGAATTCTCTCAGTAAAAGGGAGCTGGCTACTTTAAGACATTTGATGCTAGAGTAGGGAGATTAATTTTAGATTGCTCTCCTTTATTTTGAATCAAATCTTCTTTCTGTGGCTTATTTCTACTAGTCTTAAACCTGTCCTTAGAAAAGCTCAGAATAACTTTTTTCCCCCATGAGCTAGTTCTTCAACTATTTGAAAGGAATAACCACATTAAGCTTGGGCAAATTTTATTTATACTTTTGCCAGAAGTGGTTATGACATGGCCTTGTTTAACTGTGGTAGGTTTGATTGAAGCCCTGACGATTTCTCAGACCAGATGAGACTCTTCTGAGCAATATGTGACCGAACAAGTAAAATCCAGCCTGATGATTAGGGCAGTCATGCATTTCTACTAGTCTTAAACCTGTCCTTAGAAAAGCTCAGAATAACTTTTTTCCCCCATGAGCTAGTTCTTCAACTATTTGAAAGGAATAACCACATTAAGCTTGGGCAAATTTTATTTATACTTTTGCCAGAAGTGGTTATGACATGGCCTTGTTTAACTGTGGTAGGTTTGATTGAAGCCCTGACGATTTCTCAGACCAGATGAGACTCTTCTGAGCAATATGTGACCGAACAAGTAAAATCCAGCCTGATGATTAGGGCAGTCATGCATTGGCATCGAGTTTGGATAATCAAATGAAAGTGCTGACCCTTTCTTACTCAGTTAGGCTAAGAGGGTCAGAAAGAAAGACAAGAGTGGGTTAAGGAAAGGAAAAGTGGGCAGAAGCTCATTCATAGAGACTTCTTTCTAGAATAGGTAGATTTGGCTAAGGAGAAGTCTCTGTAGAGACTGAGAAATGGAGGTGTTTAATTGGTAGTAATATCCCAAGTTGGAGTTGAGAATACAAGGGTTAAATATAGATTAGAGAGAATATTTATTTCTTCAGCCATTAATTTACCAAATGTTTTTTAAGTACCCTCTCTGTGCCAGGTACTATATTAGGCACTGGGATAAACAAAGATAAGCCTCGTTTTTAGCCAATATAGCATAGTATACCCAAACTACCACCTGTCAAGCATCTATTAGCACATTAGTGATCTAATTAAGTCTTCGTATGATTAAATTGGAGGAGAGGTTATGATATACAGTATATTAACACATATAGATTTCTGGATCCATTCTCAGTGATTTTGATTAAATGGGTCTGGTATGAGACCCAAGAACATATACTTTTAATAACCTTGTTAGATTATTCTGAAACACAAGTCTCCATAGATTATATTTCTAGAAAGATCACTTTAGGAGGAGAGATTGAATTTCCCAAGAAATCTACCCTTTATACTCTTAATGGTCCTGTTATATTCAGAGGAGCCTGTATACCTTTATTTGCTGAAACAGTACTTTGTGTTTATTAATATATGTATACATTAATATATGTATATTAATATATTCAATGCCCTGACAACCTCTTTATTATTCAACATGGTCACAATCACTTTGTGTTTTCAATCACACCTTAGAGATCTGGGGATATAAGTTTACTTGCCAACATTATTCTTTAAGGATGAAACCCAGAATTAGCCATGATGCTCTAGATACATTCTGTTTCCAGTGGGTATGTTCACTTTTTCTGGACAATGAATTTGTATTGATGCAGTCAAAGAATACATCTTTTTTTTTTTTTTTTTCTGTTTAGTGAAGTCATGTTTTTAGCTTGTATTGATCTGGTAGTCAGTTATAACTTCCATATTTTTGACCTATTTCTCAAACAAAATTGTATCAACCAATCACCTCTGTGCATGGGGTAAGTCAGCTCCTTCACTCAAGGGACTTGAATTTTCAATCTCTAGTTATTCCACATTTTTCTGAATTGAATCCCCCCTGCCCCCAACCAGGGGCCATCAGCACTGCTTCAAAGTCTTCAATCCCATTTCTGGTTTCCAGAATTAAAGCACTGTACCTACAGCAGATGCAGAAATCCAAGTTTCAGTACTATGTGTCATAGTACAAATGATTATCCCCTTGTAATTGTTTACATTCACTGATCTGATACTAACTCCCAATCCCGCACCTGCTCTAATCCTTCAATATCATTGGAATCACTATCACAAACATACTTCATTCTGTTCTCTCCCCCTTCTTTGAATGGTCCCTTTATCTTCTTGCTTTGCTGAAGTGTAGCCACATGAAAGATACAATATCTCTGTAACTTCTTGAATGAAGACTGTTTTTATTTCTACACTCCACATAATTCAAGTGTCTCCCTATTCCCTATCACTACCTGAAAATCATTCCTTCTCCTTCCTCCTTAAAAATACTAGCTTTGGGGCGCCTGGGTGGCTCAGTTGGTTAAGCCTCCGACTTCGGCTCAGGTCATGATCTCACGGTCCAGTGAGTTCGAGCCCCGCCTCGGGCTCTGTGCTGACAGCTTGGAGCCTGGAGCCTGCTTCCGATTCTGTGTCTCCCTCTCTCTCTGACCCTCCCCTATTCATGCTCTGTCTCTCTCTGTCTCAAAAATAAATAAACATTAAAAAAAAAATTTTTTTAAATACTAGCTTTTTTTCAGGTTCAACTCACTAGATTTTTTTTAGCTTTCACTTCCATATTGTCAACTACTGATACCTTGTTTCTCCCATTATTCATAAGAGTATCCAGTTCTTGTTTCCCTCTCCATAACTATGACATTTTGAGATTTCCTCATGCAAATAAATAATACATCCAACCCCAAAATTCCTAGAACCTTCATCTACTTGCTTCCCACATTTCTTTGAATTCCTCTTGGACTCATGACCATTGCCTACACTATATTACTTCCAGAATGTTAGTTTCAAACCTTTCAATAATCTCTGATTATCAACTTCTCTTCTTCCAGCTTGCTGTAATATTTTTATTCCAACAATTCTCCAAACTCATGAAAACCTGCAATTTTTATTCTAACACTTTTGCACTATCCATCAATCATACCAGTCCTCATTTTCCCTGGAAACCTAGATTCTCTATTTCGGCCCTGGGTTCTCTTTCACACCTTCTAAATTCTCTGTCCTCTATCTACTCATCTGGAATATCCCAACCCTGATTAGGTCAACCATCCTTTTATTTTGCACCTATGAATGAGAAGCTCAATGATCAGAGAAAATTCACTGATTGGACTTACTTTAAATTTATGTCTGCTCTATCAAAAGGAATCTCAATAGTGACAGACAACTCTGCTAAATTTTCCTATTAAATTTACCTACTTTCCAAAGTGACAGTTCCATGACTTCTCAAATGTTCAATGCCCACTCCTTGCATACTGTCTTACCTGATAACCTTGCAATAAATGGACTTTGATGAAAATTATTCATCTTGACTGCAAATTCCACCACCCTACTGTGGTGTTTCCCTTATTCTAGTATCTTTGTAGTTTCCCTTTTTTTAGATAAACAATGCCCTTACATAAGACCAAGTTAAATTGTGCCAGAAATTCCATCCACTATTACCATCTTAAGGATTCAACTTCTGAAATTAAAGTCTTTCTCTCCCAAATCATCAAATTTCCATTCTTTACTGATTCCTTCAAAATATCTTTTTAAAATATCTTTTAAAATATTGTCCCTTACCCTCATATAACCTTGAATTGCTCTGCTTCAATCATGAGTCCCTTAAATTTGTGTTTTCCACATACTCAGCTCACATTTTGTTTCTTACCCATACTCCTTGCAGTTGGAATTTAGGCTTTGTCATTCCTTGTGCACAGTTCTAAACACCATTAATACACATTTTCCCATTAATAATGGTGAGTTTTCCATCATAGTGCTATTGTCCTCTACAGTATTTCATGTGATTGATGATTCCATCCATCCTGAAATGCATTTTTTTTTTTTTTTTTTTTTTTTTTTTTTTGCTTCCAGGACACAGTGCTCTCCTGGTTTTCCTCTTTCTTCACCAACCGCACTTTTCAGTCTTCAGAGCTCCATGTTATCTATGAAATCTCTAATTGTTAGAATTGCCATAGGACTCTGGCCTCGGCTCTCAGCCTTCTGACCCTCTTTATCTATACTCTCTCACTAAATGATTGCAGCCAATCTCATTGTTTCCAGTACTAGATGTATTCTTCAGAACTTTCCATATTTCCATTCAAACATTTCTCAAGGGCTCAAGTCCAATGTGGCCAACTAATGTAGCCGAATACTTGCTACTAGGCTATTTAATAGGCATCTCAAGTTGAATATGACTAAAGCCGAACTATCAATTGCCATCTTGCACCTCAGTCCATACTATCCCATAGCCTCAAGGAATGGTACTACCATCACCACCTCGATGCTCAGGCTATAAATCTAGGAGTTAGTAATGCTTGATTCTTTTCTTCTTTCATGTTCTAGACCCAGTATATTAGTTAAGTTCTACTCGGTCTTCTGCCAAACCATTACTAAATTTCAACCACTTCTCACTATCTCTACTGCTATGTACAGTCCCAGAGACCATCACCTGATGAAACTCAAGCAGAAGCCTGCTTACATATCCCCCTGCTTCTTTTCTCATCTCCCTATAGACCATTCTCCACAAAGCAGCCACAGTGATCTTTTCAAAAGTAAACCCATGCATGTTCGTAGTCTAAAACCCTGCAATGGCTTTTCATTATGCCTGGAATAAAATCTCACTATAGTCTGTAAGGCCCTACATGACCCAGCCTCTGTGTGTCTCCAAACTCATCTGTAGTTATTCTCTCAGTTATTTATGATATGACATCCACACTGGCATACTTTCTGTCCCTTGAACATACCAAAGTTTTCTCCATCTTTGAGCCTCTGCCCCTGCTGTTTCTTTTGCTTGAACCGTACTCTTGCTTCCATATTTTTGTACACCTTCCTGCTGCTTCTTCAGGACTCAAGGCAAACACTACCTCCTCATCAAAGGGCTTCCCCGATTGCTCTTGCTACAGTAGGGGCCCTCTTAGTCACTTGTTACCACATGACCCTATTTTCTCATTTTTATCAGTTGCTGAAATTGGCTTATGTGATTTTTGTTCTATGTGTTACCACATTTTTCACCCCTACACTCTCCACTGAAGCATAAATTCCGGTAAATATTAGGTGCTGTTTTTCTGGAGCGTATAAATGCACCCGGCAAATAATAAACCCTCAGTACTTTTTGGCTGACAAACAGTCATGCTAGCATTTCTTATCTAGCATTTGTGCATCTGCTGTGCAACCACCTAAATGCAGCCTTCTTCCTATGGGTCAGCATTTCACCCTGTTGATTCTGGTCATTGTTCTGGCCCCTTGAGCTGTCTTTATTTATGATTTTCTTGTCCATTATCTATTACCTTCCATATTAGCTCTACTTTTTAGCTTCATACTTTTCCAGTATTTGTTTCAAATGGTTTTTCTAGAAGCATTTATACATTTCAAAAATTAGAACTACAAGGTGGCAACCACTTGAGAAAGGGCTAAGAGGTATATTTAAGGATAAAAAAAAAAATCCCAACTAAATGTGAATTCTATTCTTGTTTTTGCAAAAAGTAACAGGTTTTTAACGTGTGACTCGGTTTCCTCATAAGTTAGTTGAAGATTGAAATAGTTTGAAAGGCCGTTTTGAGGTTTAACAAGATATAATTTATATAAAGCACTTGATGCAAAGTTTGGTTTGGTGAAGTTACACAAGAAAGAGAATGAGTTACTTCTTGGTTTGCATGAGCTTAGAAAAAGAGGAATCCAGTTTAGGCAAGAAACAAAAAAAGGCATTATATCCTCAAACTTATTACTTTATACGTTTTAGTTTTATAATTTCATGTGAATTACTTAAATTAACTTTTAGCATCTTGATTTCCCTTCTTCTAATATGAGACTTGATCAGATGGTCTAAATTCTCCTAGCTCTAGAATCTCTGATCAAATTAAAGTAATTCACTTGGAAGACCCAAAGAAGTGAAATGTTTTGCCTTGGGCCAAAGTCCTGTTTTCTAGTCCTAGTTCCATTAAACACTCAGGGATTTTTACATCCTGTATCTCAGACTTTGATTACTGCCTCTCTGTCCATCCGAAGACACTGATCATAGTTGCCAGACGGATTGATATTAGGGAAAGATGAGGTTGGGCAAGAAAGAACAATATTGAAGAAGAAGGCAGGGTAGTTAAAGCAGGACATTGTAAAGGAATGCTTCAGAGAGTCAGAGGGATCAAGAAATCTGTGTAAGCAATGGAGATACTAGTAGGTAGCAGAGACGCTCCGTTTCAGTGTTATCCAGAACCTTTATCTTGACTGTCAGCCATGTGGCCAGCAGTATAAGAAAACAACTAGAATCTGGTGGAGTAGCAGTTTAAAAAAAATGGCGGGGGGTGGGGTGGGGCGGGGAGCCAGATTATATGTGGTTAAGACCTGGCCCTAATCCCTTTTTAGCTGTGTGAACTTCACCAAGCCTTTACTGTCTCTACATGGCAGTTTTCTCATTTGTTATAATTCAGATGTCTTCTAGCTCCTAACTCTTACCTCAGATAGTTGTTCAGATGAATTTTAAATAAAATGAAACAATCAACATTTCCCAATCTTTCCTGATAATAATTATTATCTGGGGTTTCTGTCACACGTGCGGGTTATGAAGATTCACCCTGCGAAAGTCTGATTCAGTAGGTTCTGTTTGGTGACCAGAATCTGTTTTTTTTTTTGTTTTTTGTTTTTTGTTTTTTTTTTGAGAGAGAAAGAGAGAGAGAGAGAGACAGAGTACAAGCTAGGGACGGGCAGAGAGAGGGAGACACAGAATGTGAAGCAGGCTCCGGGCTCTGAGCTGTCAACACAGAGCCGATGCGGGGCTCAAACTCACAGACCATGAGGTCATAACTTGAGCCAAAGTTGGTTGGTTAACCAACTGAGCCACTCAGGTGCCCCAGAGAATCTATGTTTTTAATGACCAGAATCTGTTTTTAATTCAGGCAGATTTGGAAGATACTGAAATAAAGGTGCTATGTAATGGTAATATTAAATTAGTCCATATTGTGAGGCCCACGGAGTCCTGGCTGAAACAAGCCAGTCCAGGGAAAGAGGCTGCAAAATGGTTTCTCTTTCCCTTTGGTTCTCATCTGTGTAAGGGAGATAGTAGTGTCTTGTCCAAAGGTACTGCATTTGCCAAGTAGAGACGAAGAGACTTGGTTTTGTTTTTGTTTATGTTTTTGTTTTTGTTTTTTTCTGTCTACATACCTCCCTACATATCATCTATTTATTTACTGTATTTTGGTAGCTAATGCAAACTTGGTCTAGAATGATAATTCTCCTAATCATAGATTGGTCTATTATTATAATACTTAAATGTAATAAACCTCAACATAGTAAAGAAAGAGAAACAAAGGGAGAGAGAGAGAGAAGAGACAAGGAGCAAGTATATTATAGTATTATGATGTTACAATGGCAGCTGCATTAACATCATGATTATTTAACTTAAAGGCAGTATACTCTCATATAACTGTGTTTACAAACATTAAACTGCAAAGATACCGATTAATATTGGCATATAAAGCACCTATCTAAAACTTTGGGGCTATTAGCTTGTTGGCTTGTGTTTTAGTTGAAACTTAATTGATAAAATTGAGATGCTATTCTCCTTACAAATTAGAAAATAGTTAACAGATAAACTGCTTTGAATCTCTAAAGCTCCAAGAGCCATCTATTGTCTAATATCAGTTGACTCCAGTTATAAAGTAATGCATATATCATTCATTACCAGCAAGAGACCTGGTAAAATTGAGCAAGCTGCCCAGAAGTATTGAGAATCTTTTACTATTTTCTTTTTGCACTGAACTTGCCTTTGAGTAAGTATGTGAAAAGGACTAAAAAGAATTTTCAAGGGCATTTTCCAATGTTATGATACATATATGGTCCTCAAGTCTACCTCCTTTGTTTGCATTTCTGAACTTAGTTCTAAATCTTCGGTGTATGAATAGGTTTAGTTCCTATAGCAATCATCTGTGAATGAATTGTTACCATGAAATATTAATAGTCACCTTAATATATTAGGTCTAGTACTTTGCACGCCTTGCATATAAAAATGCCTAAATAAACATATACGCAACTAATGGATTGTTTCATTCAGCCATAATTCAATAAGACCCAGATTTTCATCTCAAGGAGTTTAAAGTCTATTAGGGATGATAAAACACAGACATTATATGCAATAGGTATTTATAAGTAATAAGTAATATATAAGGGGTTAAATGAAATGTCATGGGATTTTGAGGCTAGTGAGACCACTTCTGGGTGTGTGTATATAGGCACATACATTTATACGTATGTGTGCAAGTTTGCAACAAAAAAAAAAAATCAAATTTTCTTCCAATCTCCCCTATTTGTAAGGTATTGATTGGCAAGTTTCAAAACTCTTTCTCCTCCTTCTCTTCCTCTCTCTCTATCTCTGAGTACCCAATTTTCAGAATCTAGTCCCTGTTATGAAGAGTGTGGCATTAATAAACACATGATAAAAAAACACATGATAAAATAGATATTTTTGTCCTTTCAGAAGTATTTATGTTTTTCAAAAGTATCACAGAAAGAAGAAACTTTAAGAATTCCTTAACAGAGGAAGAATTTCAGACTCCATTGCATCAGGGTTGAGAATATTTTGAAGTGGGAGGCTGAGCAGCTTTTCTGGCATCTCTTGAAACATGACAGAGGACATTGACAATGGTCCCTTAGTGGATACGACCATGTTCCTTTGAAACAGACTGAGCAAGACACAAGAGGGATATTGAAGCAAGCAGACTATGTTTATAGCATTATTCGTGGAACTGCCCTGGTGCCCTTCTCTATTTGAATTGATTTTGACCACTCCTTCTGTAACCCTCAGTTGATTCTCATCTGCTAGGTCAATATACTCTTTGACAACTCTATGGGGCACTTGGCTCTTGTGTTTTCATTTCTTGGCATGGTCTCTACACATTTTCTCTACCCAGTGGTGACTTCATATTAATGATCTCCCTTTGGCATGGCCCCAGTATAACTCCAAATTTAGTGCTCACTCTTAGATTTTTATATCTTGGCAAAGTCTAGCCCTTGGTCCATCTCCTTTCCTTCACCTGGTTTCTTAATAAAGATTTCATAAGACATTTACAAGCCTCAGTTGTTTGGCATTTGGTTGTGGTGCCTCCTGAAGTCTATCTTTCTTAGCAAATAATGTTTTAAGAGTTTTGAAAGTGTCAGATGTGGAGAATACTGATGATGGGCCCAGGATAGAATGTGGTGGGAAATAGTGGTTCTTCTCTTGAAGTATCTGCTGGAGGTGCTGCCTCCCTCCTTGTTAGATTCAAAATGCTTCAGGACCTCAGGCTTCCCATCCACCCTGTAAGGAACTTAGAAGTTATCACTCTCCTCCTATAACAACAAAAAAGGCTTGAATGAACTGAACATAATCAACTCTTCTTAGAGCCATCAGATAATTGAGATTACAGGGTAAACCACTGCTCTCCAAACTGAAAAGACAAATAGGTGGAAACAGAGAGTCATAGTTTATTGGAGCAAAAAACCCCCACTAAAACAACAGTACTGGGGTAGGAAATTTTAGCTGTAATTGATGAGTTGTTTGAGGTTCACTGTGGATAGGCTCAAGGGTGAAAAAACTCCACAGAGGTCTTTGTTTTTAATGTTTATTTATTTTTGAGAGAGAGGGAAGAATGAGAGCAGGGGAGGGGGCAGAGAGAGAGGGAGACACAGAATCCAAAGCAGGATCCAGGCTCTGAACTATCAGCCCAACATGGGGCTTGAACCCATGAACCATGAGATCATGACCTGAACCAAAGTCAGATGCTTAACCAACTGAGCCACCCAGGCACCCCCGCAGAGGCCCTGTCTTAACAGGACTCCTAGACTTACATGAGTTTGACTTCCAGGAGCTTTTCCAGGTTCTCACAGGGAGTATGGAGAGAAATCCCTCTTGTGCTTCTGGCACATGGAAGGAAAAAGTAACCATTTTGAAATATGCCCTAAACATTCTGTTTCCTTTTGTTTTCTTTTTAAAGAAAAGTTTATTTATTTTAAGAGAGAGAGAGCATAAGGGTAGGGGAAGAGAGAGAGGGAGAGGGAGAATCCCAAGCAGGCTCTGCGCTGTTGCAGAGCCTCATGTGGGGCTCAATCTCACAAACTATGAAATCATGACCTGAGGTGAAATCAAGAGGCTGCTTTGGATTCTGTGTCTCCCTCTCTCTCTCTGCCCCTCTCCTTCTTCTATGTGTGTGCGCTCTCTCTCTCTCTCAAAAATAAATAAATAAACAAAAAAATAAGAATCTGTAGTTTGAAGAGTGTCTGGAATATATGTGAAGGAGACTTATTTATTAATCTCAGAACGTGTGCTGGAGGGGAAGGGATCTTTAGGAAACTTCCCCAAGAACAAAAGGGCATGCAGTCACCATTTCTCTTCCCCCCAACCCTAGATAGATGACCACCTGTGAGAAACAGCAGGAACACTTTCCACCTGCCTGGCTAACACTGCAAACCTCTCCCCTACATTTTCCTGCAGATACGCCCCATCCACAAGAGACAAAAAAACTACATAATGATAAAGAGAACAATCCAACAAGAGGATATAACAGTTATACATATTTATGCACCCAGTGTGAAACACCTAAATACATAAACCAACTCTTAACAAACATGAAGGGAGAAATTGACAGTGATAGAATAATAGGGGACCTTAACACCCCACTTATATCATTGGATAGATCATCCAGGCAGAAAATCAATAAGAAAACAGTGGCTTTGAATGATACATTGGACCAGATGGACCGAACAGATATATCAAGAACATTCTATTCAAAAACAGCAGAATGTACATTATCTTCAATGGCATGTGGAATATTCTCCAGAATAGATTACATGTTAGGCCATAAAACAAGTCTGAGTAAATTCACTAAAACTGACATCATATTATGCATCTTTTCTGACCACAACTGTATGAAACTAGAAATCAATCACAAGAAAACATCTGGAAAGAACATAAATATATGGACTTAAGTAATAAACTACTAACCCATGAATAGGTCAACCATGAAATCAAAGAAGTCAAAAATACCTCGAGATAAATGAAAATGAAAACACAACTGTCCAATATTTTTGAGATGCAGCAAAAGTGGTTCTAGGAAGGAAGATTACAACAATTCAGGCCTACCTCAAGAAGCAAGTTAAATTTCAAATAAATGACTTAAACTTGTACCTAGAAGAGCTAGAAAAAGAAGAATATCCTAAAGCCAGCAGAAGGAAGAAAATAAAGTTTAGAGCAGAAATAGATGAAGTAGAGACTAGAAAAAGAACAGAACAGATCAATGAAACCAGGAGCTGTGTCTTGAGAAAGTTAAACAAAATTGATAAGCCTCTAGCCAGATTCGTCAAGAACAAAAAGAAAGAAAACTCAAATAAATAAAACTGGAAATGAAGAGGGAGGAATAACAAATGACACCATAGAAATATAAAGGTTTGTAAGAGAATAATATGAAAAATTATATGCCAACAAATTGAACAATCTAGAAGAAATGGATAAATTTCTAAAAACATATAATCTTCCAAACTGAATCAGGAAGAAATAGAAAATTTGAACATTATGATCAATGCAATTGAACCAGTAATCAAAAAAACTCCCAACCAACAAAAGTCCAGGACCAGGTGGTTTCAGAGGTGAATTCTTTCAAATACTTAAAGAAGAGTTAATACTTACGCTTCTCAAACTATTCCAAAAAACAAAAGAGGAAGAAATGCTTCTAAATTCATTCTATGAGGCTAGCATTACCCTGATACCAAAACCAGATAAAGACACTTTATAAAAAGAAAACCAAAGGCCAATTTTCTGATAAACATAGATGCAAAAGTCCTCAATGAAATACTAGAAAAATAAATTCAACAATACATTAGAAGACCCATTTACTACAATCAAGTGGGATTTATTCCTGAGTTGCGAGTGTGTTTCAATATTCCCAAGTGAATCAACATGATACATCACATTAACAAGAGAAAGGATAAAAACCACACTATTACCTCAATATATGCAGTAAAAACATTTGAAAAAGGCAAAATTCATTCATGATAAAAACTCTCCAAAAGGTAGGTTTAGAGGGAACATACTTCAACATAATAAAGGCATAAGTGAAAAACCCACAGTTGACATCATACTCAGTGGTGAGAAACTGAGAGATTTTCCATTAAGATCAGGAAAAAGACAAAGATGTCCACTCTCACTACTTCTATTCAACATAATACTGGAAGTTCTAGCCATAGCAGTCAGACAAAAAAAGAAATGAGTCTTCAAATTAGTAAGGAAGAAGTAAAATGTTCACTATTTGCATATGATATTTGCATATGATAAGATACTATATATAGAAACATCTAAAGACTCCACCCAAAAACTACTAGAGCTGATAAATTTAATTCATTAAATTTGCAAGATACAAAATTAATATACAGAAATTTGTTGAATTTCTATGCACTAATAATGAAGTAGCAGAAAGAGAAATTAAGGAAACAATCCTATTTATGATTGCATGAAAATTATTAAAATATCTAGAAATAAACTTAACCAAGAAGGTGAAATGCCTATACTCTGAAAACTATAAAACACTGACAAAAAAAATTGAAGATGATATAACAAATGAAAAGATCAAATTCCCGTCAGTTGATAAATGGATAAAGAAGAGGTGGTATATACATGCAATCGAATATTAGCCATAAAAGAGAATGAAATCTTGCCATTTGCAACAACATGGATGGACCTAGAGGGTATAATGTTAAGTGAAATAAGTCAGTCAGAGAAAGATTAATACCATATGATTTCACTCTTGTGAAATTCAAGAAACAAAACAAACAAACAAGCAAATAGGAAAACAGCCTTTTAAAAATAGTTTTTAAAGTTTATTTATTTTGAGAGAGAGAGAGCACAAGTAGGAGAAGGGCAGAGAGAGTGAGGGAGAGAGAGAGTCCTAAGCAAGCTCCAGGCTCAGCACAGAGCCTGACACAGGGATTGATCCCATGACTGCAAGATTACAATCTGAGCTGATATCAAAAGTCAGGTGATTAACTGATTGGGCCATCCAGGTAACCCAAAATAACAGACTCTTAAATACAGAGAACAAATTGGTGGTTGCAAGAAGGGAGGTAAGGGAGAGGTGTGAAATGGTGAGGGGGATTAAGAGTACACTTATCTTGAGCGCTGAGAAATTGCACAGAATTGTTGAATCATTATATTGTGCAACTGAAACTAATATAACATGTTATGTTAATTATACTTGAAAAAAGTGCAAAAAAAAAAAGAAACCTTTCTCGATTAGGTAAAAATTGAGGAAATTTTTTCAGAAGGAAATCCCCCTTGCAAGAAATGATAAAAGCAGTTCTACAGAAATAAGGAAAATTATATAGGTCAGGTACTTGGATCGACATAAAGAAAGAGCATTTGAGGGGAATAAATAAAAGTAAAATAAAGTTTATTTTTCTTATTCTTAATTGGTCTAAGAGATACGTTTCTTGAAATTAACAATAGCGACAGTATAGTCAGTGATCATACCTTATAAATAAGTGAAATAAATGTAGTAATGTCACATGTCGTAAGAGATGTAAGGGAGGAATTACAGAGAGTCTGTTATGAGGACGTTTTGCTACCAGTAAAGTGGTACAGTGCTATTTGAAGTGAACTTGGATTAGTTGTAAGTGCACATTGCAACTATAGGGCGACTAAAAATTGTAAAAATGAAGTAAAAATCATTATGATGAAAGAGAAAATGGAATCTTTTTAAAAAAATTTTAACATTTATTCATTCTTGAGAGACAGAGACAGAGTGTGAGTTGGGGAGGGGCAGAGAGGGAGATGCAGAATCCGAAGCAGACTCCATGAGCCCCAACGTGGGGCTCAAACTCACAGACCACCAGATCATGACCTGCGCCGAAGTTGGATGCTTAACTGACTGAGCCACCCAGGTGCCCCGAGAAAATGGAATCTTACAAAATGCTCAATTTAAACAAGAGAAGGCAGAAAGAGTGAAGACAAAAACAAAACAAAACAAAACAAAAAAACAAAACAAAACAAAGAACATTGACAATAGGAAAAATAATAAATATGACAGATATTAATCGAAGCATATCATTAATGATTTTAAGGTAAAAACATCAATTAAAGAGATTGTCAGTGCTGATTTAAAAAAAAGACCCAAATATGTTGTCTACAAGAAATCCCCTTTAAATATAAACACACAAGGAGATTAGAAGTAAAAAGATGAAGAAAGATAACCCATGCAAACATTAATTAAAAGGAAACCAGAATAGCTATGTTAATTTCAGAGTAGGCTAACTTCAAAGAAAAGAAAATAAGAAATGAAGAGGGCCATTAGTAATGATAAAAGGGGTAAATTCTTCAAGAAGACAGCAATCCTTATTATGTATCCACCGAATGATACAACATTATTATACATTAGGCAGAAACTGCTAGAATAGCAAGGAGAAATAGATGGATGAATTGTTATGGTTGGAGACTTCAACAAACTTCTGTTGTATCTATTGACTGATCCAGCAAGCAGAAAATCAATAAGGACGGAGTTGAACTGCACAGCACCACCAATCAGGTGACTACTGCTTCCTCTAACAACAGCAGAATATTACATTCTTAAGTTCACATGGAACAATTACCAGGATAGGCCATAAAATACATCTTGACAAATTTCAAATAATAGAAAGTAAGCAAGGCTCACTCATAGGCCACATGATATTAAACTAAACATCAGTAGCAAAAAGAGAGCTGGTGAACCTCAAAATACAAGATTAAGTAACACCCTTCTAACTGACACATGGGTCAATGACAAAATCCTAAGGGAAATTTCAAAGTATTTTGAACTAAACTTTAAAGCACAAGTTACCAAACTTTGTGGACTGCAGGAAAAAAAGCAGTTTTTTGAGGGAAATTTATAGCGTCAAATACCTATATTAGAAAAGAAGATGTATTTGTTTTTTTGTTTTTTTTTAACGTTTATTTATTTTTGAGACAGAGAGAGACACAGCATGAACGGGGGAGGGGCAGAGAGAAAGGGAGACACAGAATTGGAAGCAGGCTCTGGGCTCTGAGCTGTCAGCCCAGAGCCCGACGCGGGGCTCAAACTCGCGGACCGCAAGATCGTGACCTGAGCTGAAGTCAGACGCTTAACCGACTGAGCCACCCAGGCGCTCCTAGAAGATGTATTTGAAACTAATTATATTAGCACTCATCTTAAGAAAGTAGAAAAAGAAGAGACTTTAAATCTAAAGTAAGCAGAAGAAAAGATATAATAAAATTTGAGCAGTCATCAGTGAAACTGGAAACAGGAAATCAATAAAGAAAATGAATATAATCAATCTGTTCTTTTGAAAAAAAAATCAGTAAAATGGATAAAACTCTCACCAAATTAAATAAGAGACAAATAAAGAGGACACAAATTATTAATATCAAAAATGTAGGGGCACCTGGGTGGCTCAATCGGTTGAGTGTCCGACTTCAGCTCAGGTCATGATCTCACAGTTTGTGAGTTTGAGCCCCACATCAGGCTCCGGACTGATAGCTCAGAGCCTGGAGCCTGCTTCAGATTCTGTGTCTCCCTCTCCCTCTGCTCCTCCCCTGTTCACATGCTGTCTCTCTCTCAAAAATAAATGAAGATTAAAAAAAAATTTTTAATAAAAAAATGTAAAAGAAATAGTCATTACTGATTCCATGGCCATTAAAATGATAATAAAAAAATATTATGAACAACACTATGCTCACACATTTGATAACCTTGATGAAATGGACTAATATTAGCCAGGTAGCCAGAACTACCCTAATATTAAATCTTGACAAATACATCATAAGAAAAGAAAACTATGAACTAATATCTCTCATGAATATAGACACAAAATTCCTAAGCATAATTTTAACAAATTGAATTTAAAGTGTATAAAAATGATTATCTACCATAATCAAGTGGGATTTATTTCAGGTATGCAAGTCTGATTCAACACTCAAAAACCAATTAATGTAATCCATCACATCAACAGGCTAAAGAACAAAAATATGATTATATCCTAGATATAGAGAAAGTGTTTGACAAAACCCAAAATTCATTCATAATAAAAACTGCCAGTAAACTTGGAAGAGAGGGAAACTTCCTCACCCTGATAAAGGATATGTACAAAAAGTGCAGCTAACATCATACGTAATTGAAAGAAACTCATAGGTGTCCCACTACAATCAGGAACAAGGCAAAGATTTTCCCTCTCACCACTTCTTTTCAACATTGCACTGGAAGTTGTACCTAATGAACCCACACAAGGAAAGGAAATAAAAAGTATACATATGAGGAATGAGTAAGTAAATCTGTCTTTGTTCACAGATGACATGATCATTTATGTAGAAAATCTGATAGAACTGACAAAAAACAACAACAACAAAAAACACTCCTGAAACTAATTGATTAAGGTTGCAGGATACAAGGTTAATATACAAAAGTCAGTTGCTCTCTTCTATACCAGTGATGACAAATGGAATTTGAAATTAAAAATATTAGCAGACTGCCCTTCTGAGACAGAAACAGGTAAAAAATCTGACAGAATATGTATGAAATCTATTTGAGCAAAACTATAAAACTGGTGAAGGAAAGCAAAGAAATAGGAAAAGAAAGAAATATTGCATGTTCATGGATCAGAAGACTCAGTATTGTCAAGATGTCATTTCTTTGTAACTTGATCAATAGATTCCGTTCCATCCCAATCAAAATTCCAGCAGGTTATTTTGTGGATATTGACAACCTGATTATAAATCTGATATGAAGAGGCAAAAGAACCAGAATAGCTAACACAACACTGAAGGAGAAGAACAAGTTGGAGGACTAACACTACCTGACTTTAAGACTTACTGTAAGATTACTACATTAATCAAAATAATGTGGTATTGGCAAAAGAAGAGACAAATAGATAAATGGGATAGAATAGAGAGCACAGAAATAGACCCACATAAATATAGTCAACTGACAGTTGGCAAAGGAGCAAAGGCAATACAGTACAGTGAAGACAGTGTCATCAATAAATGGTGTTGGAACTGGACACCCACATTGCAAAAAAATAAATAAATAAATCTAGACACAGTCCTCACATCCTTCACAAAAACTAACTCAAACCATATCACAGACCTTAACATAAAATGTAAAACTATAAATCTCCTAGAAGATAACATGTAAGAAAACGTGGATGGTCCCGGGTACGGCGATGATTTTTCGATAAGATACCAAAGACATGATCTATGAAAGAAATAATCGATGAACTGGATTTCACGAAGATGGGAGATTTTCTGCTCTGCAGTAGATAATGTCAAGAGAATGAAATGCAAGTCACATACTGGGAGAAAATGTCTGCAAAAAACCATACCTGATAAAGGACTGTTATTAGAAATATACAAAGAACTCTTAGAATTCAATAAGAAATCAAACAATCCAATTAAAAAATGGGACAAAGACCTTACCAGACACCTCACCAGAGAAGATATACAGATGGGAAATAAGCATACGAAAAGATGATCCACGTCTGTCATCAGGGAAATGCAAATTAAAACAACAGTGTGATATCACTATACACCTATTAGAATGGCCAAAGTAAGGAAGGAACACCAAACGCACCACTCTGGTGCAGGATATTAGTAATGGGAGACGTTATGCATGTTGGGGGGGGGGCAGGAGATATATAGGAAATCTCTGAACCTTCTTTTCAGTCTTGTTGTGAACCTAAAACTGCCCTCAAAAATAGTCTTAACAAAATCTCTTCAGGATGATACTATACAACAGACTGTTACCTGATGCACTTAAACTCATGTGACTTTTCAGATTTCTTGGTTTGTGGGTAAAGAATGAGTATCAATTCTGGTCTTTCACCTGGCAGAGTCATGAGATACGGAAGGGGCTCTGTAAAGGAGGCACAGGCTACCTTCATTCAGTTTTCAGTAACTAGTGTGTCTGGAACCCAGGCAGAGTTTCAGAACCACTGTACATATCCCAAAGGAAGTAACAGGCAATGAGGACTTGTTACATCACCAAGGCACCCGTAAACCTTGGATTATTCTTTGTCAAAAACTATCTCACCAATTCTTTTTTTTTAATGTTTAATGTTTATTTATTTTTGAGAGGGAGACAGAGTGTAAACTTGGGAGGGGCAGAGAGAGAGGGAGACACAGAATCCGAAGCAGGCTCCAGGCTCTGAGCTGTCAGTACAGAGCCCGACGCGGGGCTCGAACTCAAGAACTGCGAGGTCATGACCTGAGCTGAAGTTGGACATTCAACTGACTGAGCCACCTAGGTACCCCACCAAATCTCTGCAGAGCCCATCTTAAGTAGATGATTTTGGCTGGCTGGCTGACATATACTATCACAGGCTCTAACAGGAAGAAATCTTACCATTAGAATTTCTACTTCTCAATGGTTTTCTGGATTCTTTGCTACATTACTCTCACAACTTCAGTTGCTTTCAACCCAACTGTTTTCCTAGTTCTCAATCTTCCTAGTTCCCATCATCTTTTAAATTAGGTAGTTTATTCCTGAAAGGGTATTTCCATGTATTAATACCAAACCCCTTTAATGAAATTGGGACTCAGTCAACTTGAAAACATGGTGATACATAGTTTTGATTGCATTATAATAAGATCCCATGGATCTTATTCATTTCCAGTGTAGCATAAAATGAGGGGTATATTAGTATTTATTCCTGCCTAACAAATTACTGTATATACAGTGATTTAAAATAACAAGTACTGGGGCGCCTGGGTGGCGCAGTCGGTTAAGCGTCCAACTTCAGCCAGGTCACGATCTCGCGGTCTGTGAGTTCGAGCCCCGCGTCGGGCTCTGGGCTGATGGCTCGGAGCCTGGAGCCTGTTTCCGATTCTGTGTCTCCCTCTCTCTCTGCCCCTCCCCCGTTCATGCTCTGTCTCTCTCTGTCCCAAAAATAAATAAAAAACGTTGAAAAAAAAAATTAAAATAACAAGTACTTATTATCTTGCAATTTCTGTGGGTCCTGACATCAGGAGTGGCTTAGCTATGTGATTCTGACCAAGAGTCTTTCATGAAATTTTACTTGAGAATTTGTCCTATGGTGCAGTCATCTGAAGGTTTGACTGGAATTGAAGAATTAATTTCCAAGATGGCTTACTTGCATGGTTGCTGACAAGAGGCCTCAGCAACTTGCCCTATGGGTCTCTCCATACAATGTCTTGAGGGTCCTCACAATATGGTAGTTGGCTTTCTCCAGAGTGATCCAAGGGAGAACAAGGCAGAAGTCATGATGCCTTTCAATATCTAGCCTTGGAAGTCATGCATTATCACTATTATAGTATCTTCGTGTTAAATAGGTTGGCCTCATGCATTATGGAAGTGACTATACAAGGCCGTGAACACCAGGGGGTAAAGATTATCGGGGTAATCTTGGAGCCTGGCTGTCCCAGTAAGCCATTCAGATATGTTTATAACAGTGATAAAATATGAAACTGATACCTACCCACCTTCCCCCCAAAAAGAAACCATATGGATATCAGCTAATATGTGTTGTAAAAGATCCTTTCATTTATGTAAGTAAGTATGTATGTATGTATGTATGTAGTTACTGAGAGAGAGACAGTACATGTGTGGGGGAAAGGAGCAAAGGGAGAGAGAGAGAAAATCTTAAGCAGACTCCACACTCAGTGCAGAGCCCAACTCTGGGCCCAATCCCATGATCCTGGGATCATGAACTGAGCTGAAATCAAGTCAGATGCTAAACCAACTGAGCCACCCAGCTGCCCCTAAAAGATCCTTTCTTATATTAACTTAATGAATCTTCACAACCACTTCTTTGGTAGAAACTCCATTTTATAGATCAAGAAGCTAAGAGTTTTAAAAGCTTTAGTAATTTACTCAACATTACACAACCAGTAAGCTGCAAGACTAGATTTTAAACATAATCATGCAATGCTGATCCTGTTTGAATTTCTATAGAATGACATATGACATTCTTTTCATCCTGACTTTCCTGATGGGACAATGTTTGTAAGGACTTGCATCTTCATTGTAATATTCATTCATTTTGACTTCTGTACTAAGGCTGCAAATTATGTTCACTATTCTGCCAGCTGGATGGTTCACCCTTCTCCCAGTTTCCTTTCCACTGACCCTTCAATAGATAAGGTAACTCTGTGGATGAGAATCACCACTGTGGAATATTTCATTTTCACAGGAAAAATATCTCCTATTTTCCATCAGGAAGACATAGACTTTAGTATCACCATCACAAATGCTTATAGTTCTGTAATTATTTTGATTAGCATACTTCCTGGAAATCTTTGGTGTGATTTTGTCGTATAGATGAAAAAGGACATTTTATCTTTTCCTCGGGGTCTTGATGGCAGTTTCTGCTTTTCCAAATTCACGTTCCCTTCAGGAATAAATGTGTATAATAACTGTAATGTCCATTCCCACTGCACACCGTAGGGCACAGAACCCTGAAGATATGTTCTGTCTTAGCCTTGATTCATGACCACCTTTAATGCCTACAGTTAGCATTTGGGGCACAAGGTTTCAGACCCAGTGAAAACACCGCCACTGTTGCCAGAGAGGTAGAACGGCAGAGCAAACTGCTCAGGCACCAGAGGCTGTGAAACTCATTTTGACCAAAAATCTAAGATTCATATTGTGGTTTATTTAAGCAGCTGAATTATAAAGCTTAGAATTCCCTGTGCAGGAGTCCGTTTCACAGATGTTAAATGTTTAAAAAAATTTTAACGTTTATTTGTTTTTGAGAGAGAGCGAGCGAGCAGGGGAGGGGCAGAGAGGGAGACACAGAATCTGAAGCAGGCTCCAGGCTCTGAGCTGTCAGCATAGAGACTGAGGCAGGGCTTGAACTCACAAACCTGGAGATCATGACCTGAGCTGAAGTTGGACCCTTAACTGACTGAGCCACCCAGGGGCCCCCCAGATGTTAAATGTTTTAGCTTTCTTTTCACTTTATGAGCTTGATCACAACATATGTCTTTGTCCCTGTTTCATCTCTCAGTCTCCTAAACTCCCGTTATGGTCCTGGTTTCTGGTGATTCCTTTCCCCCAAATAAACTGAGGGGCTCTCCTTTAAAACCTACACTGCAGTAGGATGACAAAGAGAAAGGAGGTAGGTGCCCAGGGGTCACAGCTACACTACACTAGAATATTGTTGAGTTTGTAATGGAATGGAGACCATCTCACTCACCAGAATCATCCTGGTAACTGGGAGCACAACTTTGAGAGGCTGGAGTTGACCTCAGAGTTAGAGTGGAAATCCAAAATGCAGGTTTGAGTAATAACAGATGATCCATCTCTAAACCATCATCAAGGGAAGCTGCAGCTGGGTAATTGCAGCCTGTTAGATGACAGTTTAAAATATTTTTAATCATCTGAGGTGTATGAACAATTTTGTGTTTACACAGGAAAATTTCCTTATTTTATGAAGACTTAGGTTGAAATGTGGAGGTCTGAAGTGGCTTCCTGTCTGTAATTTAATTTAAAATACAGCAGCAAAATAAAATAGATTATGCAAATATGGAAACATGTTAACAATTGTTAAAAGTAAATAATGGGCATCTGGACATTTCATTCACCCCGCTTTTCTATAATAAAAAACAAAAGCTGCTTAATAAGGTACAAAAATTGGGGCTTAAGTGAGTAGGTCAGGGCAACAGAAGAAAAGGTCAGCCCCTTTCTCTGTCCTTCCTTAAGGCATCATTCAGCCTGATTTATAAATAAATGTTGAATAAATATTTGAGGAACATATTTTAGAGATATCAAAATATGTACCTACCTAGGAGTTTGGGCTATACAGTAATTCTTCACATATCTGTATGTTGGAGACTTCAGCCACTGGCAGAGGACCAATATCTAATATCTCTCGTTTGGCGAAAGAGAACTTTCCCTATTGTGAAGGTAGATAGAAGATCGTACCTCTATACATCTCAAGTGTGAGAACATCAAAATATAGCAGTCTGCGTAGTTTCAAAAGGTGTTCTTGCCTCACTGCCGTGTTCACAGTGACCACTTAACATTTCAAAAGAAAAGTCATTATTCACAGAATAATTTGTTTAAAGGATAGGAAACTGGAATGCATTTTTCTAAGGATTTCATGCCAGGTGATTGATTTTTCTTAAAGTGCGGTAATCAAGGAGTATTCATCAGTTATCTGAAAAACGTCTATTATCCTATTTCATCAGAGTGCCAAGTAAATTACATAGAGTGATATCACAGATCGAGAGGACCCTATTTTCAGGGCATTGTGGGGGAGCTGGCCAGCTTTTTAAAACTTCTATCTTCCCTTTTAGTGATACAGAGTGCGGGCCTATCCCTGAAGATATTATATTATTTTTCTTCTGTTTTTTTTTTTTTCCTTTTTTTTTTTCCTATGGCCACTGGCCTTTCACTAGTAGGTAAATTAATGTACACCTTCCAAAAACAAGCTAATTGTGGAACTATATGGTGGGTCTGTGCAAATTTCTCTCTGAATGTGCTAGGGAAAGTAACACAACTGAAAGATACTTATTCCTCTACGTTTCCCTTTGGATAATCTGCCAGGTATCCAGTGGTCAGCAACAAGGGTGGCAATAGAAAATGAGCTCATTAACTATAAAGTAAGAGCGAGAAGATTATGCAAAGAGAAGTCAGACCCCTCCTGCCAGCTGGGTAATTTGATACTATCATTAGTGACCATAAACATTTGCTATTTATCAAAATAGTCTTAAATGGGATCAAGGAGAAAGTTCATGATCTTGACTATAAACCTAAAGGTGCTTATTTTTCTTCTATTATGCAGGTACGCAGCAAAACTATCCCAGGTTTTGAAATTTATTGGTAATAAGCATGGGCTATATTAAATGTGTTAGAAAAAGTATTACTTATCTATTCTTTGCCATAATATTTGTTCAGACTAATATTTCCACGAGAAGCTCAAAGTTGGTAGAATTTAAAAAATTAAAAATTGAAACTAGGCATAATCTTTAATTATAGATTATTTAAAAGAGAATATTGAACTTGGATCTTGGTAAGAAAAGCTTAGTAAGTACTTTTCCTTTGTTAATTATAATTTTGAATCTCTTTCTCCCATCCTCCCTTGCCGTTTCAAATGAAAATTAATTTACAAATATTTGACTCTATAAAAAATAAACAAAATAAGTGCATTTCCTCTCGTGTGTGTGTGTGTGTGTAGTGTTGAGAAGAAAACACAAAAAAATCTGGCTAACACAGTTTTCTGATTCAGTATAAATTTCAGCATGGGTCTGATAGCATTTTTTTTTTCTGAATTAATTTTATAACATCTAGCTGAATGATAATTTTTTCCTTTAAGCCATTATAGAATTGGCTCAACACTTGACATAATTTTTTGGTTGAGATACTCATAGATAAAAACATGCTAAGATTTCAGTTCTCACAAGATGAGAAGAAATAAATGAAAATGACATTCTTGAGCTAGTATTCTGAACTTACAGCACTGTATTGGAGTGTCATTAATGAAATTAAGTTAAAAAATTTTTTTTACCACATATAAAAAGCAAAAGAAATAAATAAGAAAGCCAAGCCAATGGTGTTATCTGTCTTTCTATCTATCTGACTGCCTCTGTATCTGTCTTCAGATATAAGAGTAAACACACTTTTTTTTCTAAGAGTGAGATGAAATTAGAAAGATGTGGGAAACTATAAGAAATAATGTACCATATGGCAGGAGCTAAAGAGGAGACAAGTTCTCTCACCTTCAATGGTGAGATTATATGTGTCAACAGACCCCCAACACATATGCTTTTGAAAAATGTAACACCATATATAGACTTTAGAATATAGGAAATAAAATTTCACTGTAATTAAGATGAGAAATAGTCATTACCCATTTGGATTCATTCCAGTTTTCACAAGGGCAAATTCCTAAACTGTCATTTTCTTTTCCCATTATAGAGTCTGGCACCAAGGCAGGATATTAGGATTTTAATGCCTTAATATATTCTATGAAATATACTAGTGTACTTTACTATTTTGACCTTTTGGCACATCATATTTTGATTCGGATGGCCATTTCACTCTTTGCTCTCAAGCTCAGGGAGGCCATAAAAGAGTGAAATGAATGGATTGACTATAGCTAGTCACAATACAGAATACTGAAAAGGTCATTGTATCTCATTGACTGTGCTATTATTCATGGATATACAGGACCTTAAATATTTGATACCATAGTCTTGTGACACAGAAATCCGAGAAAAAAAAAAAAAAAATGGAGCCAAGAATCACTTCTCATGGCAAAATTGCACCATAATTCAAGAAGGGGAAATAGCAGAAGCTTAGTATGGGGAGGAAAAATCATCTTCACTTCTGCTCATCTCCCCCCTTTTGGTAAAATATACCCTGGAACACATATTCTCAAAAGGAAAATAAGTTACAGAGGCAATCTGAAAATGTTAAAGAAACAACTTGAAACTAACAGAACTCAGAAACTGAGACCTCTGGTCGTATTTTCCAAGAGTCTCTAGGTCATGTTTGCTTGTTTTCTGAAGATGAGGTTAGAGGGCTACACTCCAATAGAAACGTAAGAAAATTTAAGGTATTAGAATAGAAAATTTATTCAATTTAAGGTATTAGAATAGAAAGCCCTACAGGGTATTTTCTCTCCTTGAAACAGCAAAATATGTTCCTTTTCACCTCTACGTGATACTAAGTAGCCAGAGGATCCTCACTTCCTGGTAGAAAGTAAATTCCTAGGTGGTCCATTAACCAGCATGGCTTACAGAACTATATTTATTGCTGCCAATATCTTGTTAGTTTACTTAAATACAGTCAGCTAAAAAAAGGTAAAGTTAAAGTGGGTCAAACTGAAAACATGAAGAGGCAATTCATCAAAGAAAAAGCACAAATCAACAATGAAAACTTTTGACTAAAAGTTCAATGTTCCTAGTAATTCTTTAAATGCAACACAAGCAACAATTATATCCATTTTCAACTATCAATTATTCAGAGTAAAGGAAGATAATACCTGGTGTTTGTGGGAATGAGAAAAATGGTATTCAAATTTTTCTTCGGAATGTATGTTGATAGATCCTGTTCCAAATGCATTTTTGTTCAAATACATTTAAAATGTGCATAGCTTCAAACAGCAATGCAATTTCTGGATTTCTTCCTAAGGAATAAACTAGATGTGTGCAAATGACTTATCTTTAAGAATGTTATTCACAGCGATATTAATAATAGTAGAAAATCTGAAGAAAACAGGGGATTAAGTAAATTACATTCTATTTACATCATCTAGCTCAAAGAAACTAGTAAGGGCTTTAGAACATATTCATGATAAAATGTAAGTGGAAAAAAAGTAGCAACTGCATATCTTGAGTATATTTCCAATTTTCTAAAGTGGGTGTGTATGCATGTAGAGTTGTATCAAACATCTATTTGTAGTTTCCACGGTGGTTAAGTCTCAGTAATGACATGGTGTTATAATGGGTGATTGTGTGTGCATTTGTGCATACTCAGGGGGAAAAGTCTGGCACATTAAACACCAAAATGTTAGCAGTGGCTAATTCTGAGAGATGAAATTATAATTATGGATGATTTTTGCATTTAGTGCCCGGGCTTGATTTTCTGAATTTCCTCAATACTTGATAATCAGTAAGTATTGCTTCATTGAAAACTGAAGAAAACACCGCTTTTTAATTTTCTTTAGAAAGAACAGGCAGGAGAAATGTATCCAAATGGTCATAAGAAATCACAAAGGAAGGTCTGAATTACAGTGATCCTTCAGAGAAACAACCGAAGCCTTCCTAAGTGAATGTCCTCCTCCCCCTGAATGTCCTGTCTCCATCCCAGACTAATTTCCTGGGGTTTATGGGAACAGAATAGGGAGATACAGATAGAAACTTTTTTTTTTAGAGTTAAGAAAGAAAATTCACTGGTTGTTGTAAGCTAGGCTTAAGAAAAGTGGTTATCCCTTTAAAATTCTCTGAAGAGGAAGGACTAGGGACCATGGAGTGGCCTGAATGTGCAGGATTTAGTGTTTGGCAAATCAAGTGACTTATGTCTAATGGCATGAATCTCCCTTTCATACAGCTGCATAAACATCACACAGAGCAGACCTTTCTTCTGAAAATAATCCTTCTGTACCTTGCCAAGACTTTCTTGAAACTATCAGAAAACAAGCCTGCATCCCAGAGGCATGGTTTCTGTTCTATCATTGTCAGGAGAAAACCTAGCTACTCATTCCTTGAGATTCCTTGTAGTGCTTTAAAGGACATGTGAGTTTGGCTACATAAAGTCAATTGTGGGGCTCTTATCAATACAACATTTTCATCTATTTCAAAGCCATGAACTAATAGGGGAACCATTCTAGCTCATAGATTCCTCTTCAGATTATCAAAACAACAGTCCCTTGGGATATGTAGTTGTATCTTAGTTTTATTTTGTGGAATGCCATTACGTACTCCAGGTGTCAGAAAGAACTCAGTCCCACTAATCTTGTTTTTAAAAATATAACTGCATTCACATATATTTTTCTCTATATTTTTTCCTTCTGTCATTTTCCCACAACAAGCCCTCACAGAAGCCGCTCACAGTTAACCTCCGATCTATATTTGAAATTATATAGGGTGCTCCAGAAATGAGTGAGTATCTTGTTGTTATTATTATTACTTTTTCTTCTATAGAGAGAGAGGAAGAGAGAGCATGAGCAGGGCAGAGGGAGAGAGAGAGAGACAGAGACAGAGAGAGGCAGAGAGAGAAAGAGTCTCAAGCAGGCTCCACACTCAGTGCAGAGCCCAACACAGGGCTTGATCTCACAACCCAGGGATCATGACCTGAGCTGAAATCAAGAGTTGGATACAAACAGACTGAGTCACCCAAGTGCCCCTTCAGGTGAGTATCTTAAAAGGCAGCAAGAAAGAGGAGAGATATCGTGGGGTAGAGGATTCCATATCCCTAGATTAGAAGAAATATATACCTGCCTTCTGGCAATTCCCTGGCTTCTGAGACCGACATTTTAGGCACTTGGGTTTCCAATCCTGGCAAAGATTTTTCTACTCTAGGAGGCACAGAAACTACAGAGTCATCAGATGTGAGAGAAGTAATATGGGCTTAAAGCTTTTTAGAATACCCAGTATGGCGCAGTATCTCTTGAATATTTGCCCATCTTTGGGGGAGGGGGAAAGGTGTGCATAGGAGTGAGATGACTGAATCTCTAACCAGCCGCACAGAATGGAAGCTTGGAGTCAAATATGATTTGCGTTAAGGGAAAAAAAAGTGATATTTCTCATATATCCAAATTTGTGTTGCAAATTTATACTGGCTATGTAAGGCTGGGTAATATACATAATCCTCTTTATCAAAATTTTGAGTGGAGAGTATTGTTAGTCTTTTCTTTTTTTTCTTTTTTTTTGTTTTGTTTTTGCCTTACTGCATTCTATTTTCCATCCCCCAAACAAAATGCTTTTCCATACCTAATTTTTTTGTATTTGTTGTATTTTTTGGCTTTTCTCTCACTCTCTGATGAACTCACTCTTAAGAGCCATGTGAAATGCACGTTTCCTTTGGAACATTTTCCTGGCCTTCCTGGGTATAAGCAAATGGTCATAGTGTCGAAGCATTTCACTATTAAGCTGTGAGTTTTTTCAGGTCTGAAAAGAGATCATCTTATAACCATCTTTTTCCATGAGCACCTGCTATGCACCAGGCACTATGCTCAACATACTTGATTCGGTTTAAAATGTTACAAAATCAGTTATGTATTAGAATAAGATACATCTGAAATATCATCTAGATAAATACCCTCCTTTTGTAAAACTGAGTCACAGAAAACTTTATTTCTTAAAGCAGTGGTTCTCATACTTTACTAGAACACGAAGTGCTAGACCCCGCCCCTTTCTGCTGCAGTAGGTCAAGGGCCTGAGAATTTGCATTTGTAATGCATTCACAGGTGAGTTGATGCTGCTGACTGGGGACCACACAGTGGGAAACACCAGCCTCATGTCTCATGTCACCCTGGTATTCATTCAATGGCACAGCAAGACTAGGATTCCAGTCTCCTGATGGTGCACACTGAGGTTGTTTTCCATAATTATCCATGTCAGTATTAGTTATTCATGACAATGACCTGAACATATACAAATATTAAAAAGATTATGAAAATGAATTGCTGGTCTTTAGCATTATGTTCAAGAAACGAAAACTCTAAGGCAAAAATGAAGGTGAAAGTTGTCCTCCTGTCTTTTAAGGATATCTTTTGGATCAGGGGAGGCAGACCAGTTTGCTTGTCTGGGGATTATAGACAGACCTCGTCCACTTCTCTCTGGCCATGTCCTGCTGATATTAATTCAGCATCTTTTCCCTTAGATTCTCACAAAGCTTTGCCAAAGCCCCCAAGTTTCTGTCTCCTGACCTGCTGGAGAGTGAAGCTTAGGCTTCTGACGGCTTTTGGTCCATTTTCCTCCCACGCACAGGATTTAGGAAAGCTATCTGTTTACTTCCTCCTAGCTGATGTCCTGGGAAGAAACAGCCGTCAGAAGGAACACGTTTCTAACATTTAAAGACAACCAATACTGGTTTCATTTTCTGTGTACCCCAGGGCTGAATGTTAACATATGATTACTCCCTGCCAGGCCATACAGCACAAGCTGGTGTTTGATGGATCGAGGGAGTCAAAAAGCAATAACGTTTTAACACTTACATAAAACCACCTTTTGTTTAATAGGAATAAATAATGTTCCAATCATAATAATGCCAACTCTCTGCACACAGAGCTGTAGCATCTAATGAGATGGGACCTCCGGACGTGAGGCGGGTACAAGAGTATGAAGAATGGAGCAGAGCAGCAGGGAAAACATAGTTCTAATCCCATGTACTGCTAAAGAAAATTGCCGAAGAAAACACCATATAATTAAACTAATTTTTTTGTGTGTGCAATTCTTAAAGAAACAGACTGATGGTGCTCTGAAATTAGGGACAGGTGATATGGATTTTCAAAATAGATTTTCAAGAGAGTCATTTAGAGCTCCTCAAATTAGAGCAAAAGAAAACAACAACAACCAAAAAACTCAGGACAGAGAAAAGAAAAAAAAAAGGAAAGATATGTACCAGCTCCTGTCTCCATGTTTCTACATTTTCTCCACCCTGTTGACCTGTCCGTGTATCTCTCAGATTACGCAGTCGAATGTGATCATTTACACCTCACGATGGTCGTTACAATTGCTTCCCTAGCACAGAGCACTCTGTCTGGCAAATGGTATATTCTCAATAAATATTTAGAATTTATATATTAAACATTTGTTATTCAGCTGAAATTATCTTCCCAAGCTACCTAGCCCACTCCTTTCCATGGGCTTCCTTCTGTCCAGAAGGAAGGGTCACCACGTGAGCTGGGCAAGCCATTTACCACCAGCCATAAGTGAGAAAACCGAAACTCAGGCCGGTTAAAACACTTTCTGTATTCCTCAGAGATTTGGAATATGAAAAAAACTGAGGTAATAAAATATGAGTGCCTTTGAATTTTTAAAGCAGTGTGTGTAATTGATTACTGGCCCATGTATATGGTTTCCTCTCTTTCCGTGAAAGGTGGAGGAAGGATTCAGTGCTGCTTTCTATATGGTTGACCAATTCTTTTCTTTGGCACAGGGCATCATCACAGCAAGGTGGCGGAGGTCACTAATTTCTTGATCTGTTTAGATTTTAAAAATGCTTGAATCTTAGTTGGTCTAGGAAGTAACTGCAGGAATATACTACTTACACTGATATGGATGTATACAGTGATGACCGTAAAGGCCATTTTTCTTCGTGTGACGACTGACCATCAGGAGCTTGGAACGCCATAGAAAGAGTTGGGTGTATGTTTCAGGGAGGGTTTTCTTTACCTTACAGATTGAGTTTGGCCCAAGTGGTGTTTCAGTTTATTGAGCAGATCGTGCTTGAATCTGAGGATTGTTCAAACCGATAACATTCACCAAAAACCATCTGACTCCTGTTCCCTCCTGAGCTTGGCTACCTAAGGAGACACTCAGACTGCTCTTTTCTGAGCCCATTCTACTTGTCATTTCTCATATACCTAACAGATCCCACAGTGATTCTTCTCCTCTCAAATTCACAGCCTGTTATTGTCTCATTGTCTTAAACCGAAAATAAACACAGCCGCTTGCAAGGCTGTCTATACAATATGCTCTCCCACTGCAAGCCTCCCACAGAGCAGATGAATGTTTATATGTGAGAGTTCACTTTTCTACAGGGTGGTATGAATAACATTATCTGAGGGTATCACTACTCTTGGATCTCTTCAATTTGATCACTATTCTTTTTTTTCCTTCATGTTTGTTTATTCTTATGTATTGAGATAGTAAATATTCAGTTTGATGATTTTGACAACTATATACACTGTAAAGTATACACCCATAAACTGACTATACCAACCAAAATATAGAATACTCCCATCAGTACTCATGGAAAAAGAAAAGACCCTTTGTTTCCTTTTTCAGTTAATTTGCCTAATGTTTTGGCCCTCCCCCACCCCCCTCCCGACCCAGAGGCAACTACTTTCTGATTTTACCATGGATTAGTTTTGCCTGTTTTTGGCTCTTATATAAACAGATTCCTCTTTTGAGTTTGGGTTTGTTGCCCCACATAATGCACTCAGATTCATGTATGTTACGTGTATATAACCTGTTGTGTACCATTTTATTGCTTAACAGTATCTCTTTCTTTGATATATAGCAATTTGCCAGTTCATGCCTTTGAGAGTGGACAGTTGGGTTGTTTATACTTGGGGACTGTTATGAATAGTTCATATATAAAATGTTCACATACTGAACACATGTTTTCATTTCTCTGATTATTTTCCTAAAAGGTGAGCTGTTGGCTCACAGGGTAGCTGCTTATGAGAAACTGCTGAACAGTTTTCAAGCGATTGAATGATTCTGTACTCCACTAGTCACAAGAGTTGAGATTTCCTGTTTAATGACTGGAAGAGGTCATTCAGAGGACATGACCTCTGGTTGACCTGCAAGCAGGAGCACTCAGGCCCCTCACCCCTCCCCTGCCCTTGAAATGTACCTTCCACCCTTCTGTGCCTACAGCTGGAGCCAATTTCAAAGACAGCCTTGAGAGAGTAATGTGTTATTGAGATCACCTGGGCGCTTGCTTGCCTGAACCCAGTTAAGGCCTTTATATAAACCCTTAAAGTAGTAGCCGGCTGGCTGGTTGGTTGGTGTAGGGATTTCTGCTCGGCTTGCGGCCTCTCCGGACGAGCCTGCTGGGTAAGTTCTCTCACCATACTGGGCACCTACTCATCTGGAGTGGCCTGCCTTTTAGGTCTCTCCTTGTGTGGTACATCTCTCCCTCCTTGTGCTGTCTGTCGTGAACTCTATGCGCAGCTGGGGGCCTGGGGTTTGTGAACCAACATTCACGTTTTAGCCAAAGACTGGTATAGTCATTCTTTTTTGATTCCAGCCTTTCTGTTTGAGACTGTGTTTTGTTCTGGTTTTAATTTGCCTTTCCTTCAGAACTAGTGATGTTCAGCAACTTTTTATGGTTTCGTGTGTTTAATTCATTCCTACGGCTTTGTTTGTGAAGTGTCTGTTTAAGATTGTTGCCCAGTTTTAGGGCACCTGGCTGGGTCTGTTGGTTAAGCGTCTGACTCTTGATTTTGGCTAAAGTCATGATTTCACAGTTTGTGGGGTTGAGCCCCTTGTCGGACTCCGTGCTGGCAGCGTGGAGCCTGCTTGGGATTCGCACTCTCTCTCTCTACCTCCCCCTCCCCCAGGCGTGTGGGCACCCTCTCGCTCTCTCTCACTCGCTTTCTTGCTCAAAATAAATAAATAAACTTTAAAAAACTGCCCACTTATTAATTGGGTTATGTTTTTCTGTTGCTGGTTTGTAGGGTTTTTTTTTTTATGTATTCTGGATACAAGTTCATTGTCAGATGCATTCATTGTCCATGTTTTCTCCCATTCTATAGATTGCTTATTCATTTTCTCAACAAAGCCTTTTGATGAACAGCGATTTCTAATTTTGGAAAAGTCCAAACTAGTGTTTTCTTTTCTTTTTTTTTTTTTCCTTTTGTGGGTAGTATTTTGTGACTTACCTACAGACTATTTTCCTAGCCTAACATCACAAATGGTTCTTGGTTGTCTTCTGGAAGGTTTGTGGTTCTGGCTTTTATGTTTAGGTCTATGATCTATCAAAAATTAAATGTATCTTAGGAGTTGAAATTACATTTTTGGTCCATTTATCCATATGAATAATTCATTGTTCTAGAATTGTTGAAAACACTATCCTGTCCCCACTGAACTGACTTAATACTTTGGTTGGAATTAATTAATATTAGTGGGCCTATCTGAACTTTTTATTGTCTGTCTTTGATTTAGTCTACTTTTTGCTGATGATACAACACCAGTTTGGTTACTGTAGCTTTATGGTAAGTCATGAAGTGGGTATTGAAAGTCCTCCAAATCTGTGTTTTTATACCACTATGTTGGCTAACATAGAATTTCGATTGGAATTGTGTTGAATCTAAATATTGAGGAGAATGAACATTCTGATGATACTGAATCTTTTAATATAGGAAGTGATATATCTATATAAGACTTGTTTTGTCATAGTAATACTTTAGTTTTCATCGTGGAGGTCATGAGCATTTTTATTCCAAAGGGTTTAATGGTGTTTGATTATATTTCAAACTTTTATTTCCAGTAGTATGTAGCCAACATATAGAAATATAATTTTACTAAATATTACTTCTGTTTCCTCTTTACTTGCTAAATTTCTATATTAGTGCCAGGAGATGTTTTTGTATTTAAATGTCATATTTTTCAGGTATGCAATAATCTCATCTACACATAAAGACAATTTCACTTTTTTTCAGTCTTTGTGAAGTTTATTTCTTCAGTGGCTAGGACCCGCAGAACAAGGTTAAAAAGAAATACAACATTCTCGTCTTGTTGTCAGTTGTAAAGAAAAGTTGTTGGTTGTTTCACCATTAACTATGGTATTATTACCTGTAAGTTTCTCATAAGTTCACACCTTATAAGGCTAGAGAAATTTTCCTCTAACTTTAGATGGCTGAGAGTATTTATCATGAATGGTAATTAAATTTGGCCAAATGTGTTTTCTCTCCATCACTGCTGAAGATCACATTCTCTTTTATCCTTTTAGTGTGATTTTTACAGTGACGAATTTTGTTTTTTAAAAAAAGATTTTATTTTTAAGTAACCTCAGCATCCAACACGGGGCTGTAACCTACAACCTGGACCAAGAGTCACATACCCTGCAGACTGAGCCAGGCTGGTGCCCCTACATTGATTAACTTTCAAATGCTAATCCAAATAAGCATTCCTGTGATTTAACCTCCTGATCATGATATATTAGCTTTTCAATAATTGCTGGATTGTATTTCCTATTATTTAATGAGGGATATTTATCTGTAATTTTCTTCTAAACGTATTAGAGTTATGCTTAGCTTATTAATGAGTCGGGAACTATATCCTCAATCTCTTTGAGTTTGTTCAATATTAGCATTATTTCTCACTAAAATATTTTCTAGGCTTTAACCAGTGAACACCTCTGAAGTTTTCCTTATTACAAATTTAATGTCTTTGATACATGAAGTGATAAGATTTTTGTTTTAATTTTGGGTAGTAACATTTTCTGAGGTATTCATTGTATTTAACTGGTCAAATATAGTGGCAAGATGCTGTTTATCCACATATATATTTAGTATCTGTGGTATTTTGTGTGATGGATTTTCTTTCATTCTTGGTAAACTTTGTTTTTATTGATCAGTCTTGTTAGGGGTTTTTCAATGTTAATCTGTTCAAAAAGCCAGTTCTTACTTTTTTGATTCTCTACTGCTTGTATATTCTCTATTTCACTTATTTCTGCTTGTATTTCCACTTCTTACTGTGGTTTGCTGTTTATTTCCATTTTTTCTACCTTTTTTCTTTCCTAATACATGCTCATAAAGGTAAAAATATCCTAGGAGCTGCTTTAGCTACTGTATACAAACTTTGATATTTTCATGCAATTCAAAATATATTTTAATTTTCGTGGGGCTTTGTGATTTAAGGATTATTTAGATATGTTTTTGGCCAATAGCCAAATACTTGGGAATTTTCTAGGTAATTATTTCAAATTTAATTTTACTGTCACCTGAGAATATTTTCTGTAAGAACATGATTCTTCGAAAAATATTGAGACTATTTTGTGTGTGTGTGTGAATGTGTGTCTACTTGATCAATTACACAAAGTAGTGTTACAATTTGTAAGTAAAATTGTGAATTCATCTATCTTTCTTTAGCTTTGTCAGTGTTGCTTTATTGATTTTTTTTTTTTTTAAAGCTCTATTTGGTGCATACACAATTACAATTTTTATATCTTCTTGATGAATATTCTCCTTTACCCTTATAGAATGTTCTTTTTTTTATGTCTGGTAGTATTTTTTTTTTTTATCTTGATGATTTGTTGGGCTTAGTATTAGCATTGCATATATTTTTTTCACCCTATTTTCAATCTGTTTTCATATTTCAAGTATGTTTACTATAAACCTCATAAAATTCCTTATTGCTATTTTAGTCTGTCAATCTGACTTGTAATAGTGGTTAGTGCCTTAATATTTAATACAGTTTTTGACACTGAAATTTAAGTCTACCATCTTGATACATGTCTATTTGTCTGATCTGTTCTTTGTTTCCCTGTGACCTCTTTCCATTCACCTTTTTTTCTTTTTGTGAAGTATATTTTCTTATTTGACTTACCTTACCTATAGTATAAACTTCTTAGCCATATTATACTTTTGTTGCCCTCTGTGGTATACCTACAAATAATGTATGGTTTTGCTTAAATGGTCAATGGCTTTTAAAGTAGAGTGTAGAGTCTGCATCTATGTAACTATCAATGCATTAAAGTGTTTGCGTATCTACCAGTATGCTTAGCTTTCTAGGAAGAACGAGAGATGTGTTTTATATTTACCCCTAGTTCTCTTTATTACTTCCTGCAGATTCAGACTTCCATCTGCTAGTATTTCCCTTGGGCCTGCAGATCTTCAGTTTCTTGCAGTATAGGTCCACTGGAGACCAATCTGTCAGCTATCATGTTTTCATTTAGCTTTCATTTTTGAAATGTTTTTAGTGGATCTAGAATTTTGGTTTAGAAAAGTCCTCCAATGCCCTAGAGGTGTCACTCAAATTTTGTATTTAATGTTTATTTTTGAGAGAGAGCTCCATTGAGTGCTAGTGGGGGAGGGGCAGAGAGCAAGGGAGACACAGAATCTGAAACAGGCTCCAGGCTCTGAACTGTCAGCACAGAGCCCGACACGGGGCTTGAATTCGGGAAGGCAAGATCGTGACCTGAGCTGAAGTCAGACGCTTAATGGACTGAGCCACCCAGGCTCCCCCTAAGTGTTGTTTTCTTATTTGTCTTGCTTCATTCACTTATTTTATGGACTGATGCCTTCCAACAATTTTGGGAAATTCTCAGCCATTATCTCTTCAAATATTGCTAGTGCCCCATTCTCTTTTTCTGACACTCCACATACACATATATTAAGCACGTTGGTATTGTCCTACTGATTTCTCATATGCTCTCCTTGTTTCTTTTTGTTACTATGCTAATCTCTATTGACGTTTCCTTGAATCATTAATTCTGTGTCTGGTGTGCTTTAAACACATTGAAGGAGAGGTGGCTAGCTGGCTTAGTCTGTAGAGATGCGACTCTTGATCTCAGGCTGGTGAGTTCAAGGCTTACATTGGGTGTAGAGCTTCCTTCAAGTTAAAGGTTAAAAAAAAAAAAAGGTATACACACACACACACACACACACACATAGTGAAGGAACTTTGAATTTCTGATGTGTTCTCTTTTTATAGCATTTTTATTTTCCCACCAGCTTACCGGAGATATAATTGGCATATAACATTGTGTAAGTTTAAGGTGTAGAGCATAATGCTTTGATATGCATACATATTGTGAATGGATTACTACAATAGGTTAACACATCCATCACATAATTATAGCAGTGTATGTGTGTTGAACATTTTAATATCTATGCTCTTAGCAACTATAAAGTATATAATACAGTATGGTTAACTATAGTCACCATGCCTTATGTTAGAGGTATAGAATTTAATCATTATAAAATTGGAAGTTTATATTCTCTAATATATCTCCCCCCCCCCCCCCCCCCCCCCAGTCCTTGAATACTACCACTCTGCTTTGGGTTTCTATAGGTCGTTGTTGTCGTTTTGTTTTGAGATTCTGCATAAAAGATCCCACAGTATTTGTCTTTCTCTGTGTGACTTACTTAGCAGAATGCCCTCAAGGTCCATCCACTTGTCACAAATGTCAGGATTTTCTTCTTTCCCATGGCTGCATAGTTAATTTTCTATTGTCTACATCTACCATTCATTCATCCTTTAATGGACACTTAGGTGACTTTCGTGTTTTGACTATTTGTAATAATGCTGCAACGAACATGAAGGTGTAGCTTTTCAAGATCCTGATTTCACTTCCTCTGTGTATATATACCCAGAAGTGGATTATATGATCTATTTTTAATTTTCTGAGAAATTTTTTTTTTACCTGGTTTTGTTATTTATATTGGGTAAACTAGAGCTGGGACTGAAATAAATAATATATCCAGAAAAAGCTGAAAGCTTTTCTTCTGTGAGACCACCAGTGTTAATAAAACTACCAGCTGAGCTGGGTTTGGGCTTGTGGCAGCTTTAGATTCTGTCAGTGCTTCAAATATGGTAAGGGTGGGACTAGGACTTTCCATTTAGGAAGGCCGTGGATATAAGCATGAAGAAGGGAGATTCCCTGTCATAGAGTGTTTTGGGGGAGGTTTTCAGTTTCTGAGGAATTGATTGCTCTCAAGTCCTGCACTTGGCTTTGGCACCCAGCAGATAGCCTACCTTGTTACCCTGCGCCCAGTGTTTGCCAGATTGCTGCAATGTTGTGAGTGAAGACCTAGAGTACCATGGAAGGATTTCTTTCAGCCCTCTCTGCCCACTGACATGTGACCCCTGAGCACTCACTGAAAGCACCAATCAAATTGATGGATACGAACTTAGTCTTCTTAACGTTTAGTTTTGAGAGTGTGTACATGTGAATACAAGTGTGTGTGTTGGGGAGGGGGGTTGCTGACAGAGTGGGGCAGAAGATCTAAAAGCAGGCTCTGCACTGACAGCAGTCCAATACAGGGCTCCATCTGCGATCCCAACCTGAGCCAAAGTCTGAGGCTCAACCAACTGAGCCAGCCAGGTGCCCCAGACTTATTCTGTGGCTGGGGCACTTTAGGGTTCTAATGAACCACACTAGCCAATCACAGCTGTTTTTACATTGCTTCCCTTAGTATGGTTTCATCTTTCTCTGTTACTCCTCCCAGGTATAAAAGCTATGGGTGGCCTATTTTCCTAGGAAAGACTTGTCACATTCTGGAATTTAGTTCATTTATGTGTCTTCACATCCTCATTTTCCTAATGGGTTAAAAAAAATCTGTGCATTTTGTGCCTATCTAGCTTGTAGTGCATCCTTAGGATTTTTGTTGTAGCCTATGGGGAAGCAGAAGTCTGATGTTCTTAGGATATCCTAAGCAAATTGTTCCTCACTTATCAACTGAACTTAGTTATTTTTACTTAAAGGAATAAGCAGGTCTGTCTCATAAGGATGTTTTACAAAAATGTGAATGTATTTTATGACCCGAGTTGTACACATATTGCTTAGCAGTCAAGACAACGTATAAATGTGTCAATAAAAAAATCTTTGTGAATATCTTTAACAATTAAGAGGTTTTGCATGTTTGTGGACTAGGTGCTTGTTTTAGTGTCCCAGGTTAAAATTTAACCGCTAGAATTCTGTGACTCCATGCCAACCTTAAACTTGGATGGCATGACACATGTTGTCAAGGTGTCTGTCTCCAGACTGCTTTGGGGCTTCTCATGAAGTAATTTCCAGTCTTGTCTCTGTATCTCCTAATTCCTGGGAATAACAGGGTTAGAAGTATGGGGACATTATCATTCTGTGCTGCTGAGAAATAAGAAGTCACAGAAGTGCCAGATGTTTTTGTCCAAGATTGCATAGTAGTGAATCAAACTCAGCAGAAGGAAGAAATCCTTAGAGGGCAACTAGCTTGTCCTTGTCCTGTCCTGGTCAGTCAACACCTAATTCCTACAAGACTGAATGGTCTCTCCAATTTCTTAAAGGTCTCTTGAGACAGTGAGGACCTGCTATGGTATTTAATAACCTTTAGATCAAAGACATTAGTTATGTTTCACTAAATGCTGACAGTCTTCCTATGGCCTCAAGACCAAGCATATAGAGAACTGATTTAAGCTGATGTACATGGTCCATTTCATAGATACTTTGGTACCTAAAAAGCAGTAATGATGCACCCAAGTTATCCTTTCTCTTCTCAAATTTCCCTAAATTTGGAATTGATGAATGTCTCAAGAAAATATTCCTTCTACAAACGACACATTTGCAGTACTTAGAAGAGTAATATCTACCATTAGTCATTTTGATAATATTTAGCTCTATCCTCATTTAATTTGCAATAAAACCACAGATCTGCTTTAATTTTCACAAATTGCCTAGGGTGGAAACAGAACTATAGTTGGTCTTCTCCTCATGCCTCGTATGTGACAGAACTAGTGTATGGATACATGCTTGTTTGATTCCATTGTCTTTGCTCTTTACTCTGCAATTCCTTTCTACTCCTTGTGCAATAACTTATTAAACCAAATTTGGGAATAATTCTAAGACAAAAGAACTTACTATGGGTTTCCTTTAAATCACAGGCATCCCTGATGCGCTGAGAACTTGATTTTAATTATCTGTCTGATCTACATGCCCCTTTGCAGGGAAACCTACACTGTGTAATGTGCAACCATACTTGGGACTAACACAGGGATGACTTCTTTTCAATAAGAGAAGTAAACTTTGGAACAGAGATCAGGGTTTTGTTTTCATCAGGGTTACAGAAAAAGGGAAGTAGCTGTCCTATTTTCAAACAGATTTCCTACAAAATCGGGAATTTCTAGTTCCTCTTGAGAAATCCTAGAAATGGACCAAACCTGGCTCACATTCTCCTATGGCACAGAGCAACACAAGCTGTTAGAAAGGATTGGAGGGGCACCTGGGTGGCTTAGTCGATTGAGCGTATGACTCTTGGTTTCCGCTCAGGCCATGATGTCACTGTGTGTGGTTTGAGCCCTGTGTTGGGCTCAGTGCTGTCAGTGCTGAGTCAGCTTGGGATTGATTGTCTTTTCCCCCTTTATCTGGCCCTCTCCAACATATGCCTGTGTGTTCTCTCTCACTCTCACGTGCTCTCTCAAAAAATAAACCTTAAAGATTAAATTTAAAAAAATTGAATAAAAACATTTAACAAAAAGGACTGGAATTTGCCAATGCTCCACACGATTCACTGTTCCCCATTGCTTCCTTCTTCTGTTTCACTTGCTTTGTCCTCGAATGCATTGAGTTTTAACACAAGGACATGTTAGTTAACCAAAAATGGAAGTGTTAGCTGTGAACTAACAAATATGTGAAGTGGAGCTTTCACTGGCAAAGTGGGCACAATCCACATTTTTACAGGGCATGATCAACAAGCATCCAATGAAACACGACATGTTTTTCAGTAGGCATATTGTTCATAGAATTTTGGCTACTTGGTTGCCCTTTATGAAGCTTTCTGATTCCATCGAGAAAAGTGGGAGTTTCATAGTTTATCTGGCTTCTGTTGAAGTCTTCTTTCAGTTTCTGAATTTTAAGTAGGGGACATCAGGCTTTTAACAAACAAATTATTTATGAGCATTATTAACCCCATTATATCAGATAAGGACAAAAGCAGTGACAGTGTCTAAAAGCATAGTAAGAAAAAGCATTAAGATGCACACAGATAAGGATATTTTTTAAAAAATCCACAATATACACATATATCTATAACATTGGATATTATAGCTTATACGTAAGGTGTTCTATACCTGTCAAAATCTTAATTCCACATTTAACATATTTTGATGTTGGAGATGTATCTAACTTGTAGAATTTCAGTTTGGATTTAGAAAGAAATCTACTTGGGGAACACCTATCAAATCCTGGCATGTTAACACACATACCCTTCTAGTTATCAGAAACAAGGCAGGGAGAAGACCCTCAGTGGAGTAGCGGCAGAAAACTGTATCAGGCAAAGCTCTATATATGAAGCATTTTTATCTTATCCTTTAGGTGGTAAGGAGCCATTTACAAGCAGGGAATTAATCTGATTAAAAAGTATGTATTTGAAAATTAGCTTTAGGACCAGTCATTGGAGGAAAAAAATCTACATGAAAGATGAACAAAAGGAAGAACAACCTAGAGGCAATTATACATAATGAAGACCTCACCTAAGGCTTTGTAGGCAAATGAGGATCTAGATTCAAAACCTCATTTGGAGGGGGCGCCTGGGTGGCTCAGACGGTTAAGGGTCCAACTTCGGCTCAGGTCATGATGTCATGCTTTGTGAGTTTGAGCCCTGCGTTGGGCTCTGTGCTGACGGCTCAGAGACTGGATCATGCCTCAGATTCTGTGTCTGCCTCTCCCCTGCTCATACTCTGTCTCAAAAATAAATAAAACATTAAAAAAGAACCTCCTTTGGAGGTGTAATCCACTAGCTCGTAGATTGTTTGGTACAATAGAAGGAAAGGCTAAAGGAGAAGGAGAGGTTGTGGCAAATTCCAACCTGGATATCTGGATGGGGTACTAGTACCTAAAACTCTTCTAATGTTTTATTTTTATCTTTGAGAGAGAGCACATGTGCAAGAGAGTGTGGGCGAAGGTGAGCAGGGGAAGAGCAGCAAGAGAGGGAGACACAGAATCTGAAGGAGGCTCCAGGCTCTGAGCTGTCAGCACAGAGCCCAACACGGGGCTGGAACTCCCAAACTGCGAAGATCCTGACCTGAGCCCAATTGGAAGCTTAATTGACTGAGCCACCCAGGAGTCCCTTGGAGGATTCGTATTTAAATGAGAAGATGAATCCAGGAGGAAGGAGAATGTATTTCACATATTTGGGTAACTAAGAAACCATTAAAAAGCCAAAGGTGATGTGTTATTTTGAATCAGAAAAAAATGTCCAGATTATTTAGGGGAAAAAAATTGGGGAAAATGTGCCTTTTCTCTTGTGTGGGCGTTTCTTTTCCCTCCTCCACACAATGGTCACTCAAACTTTTAATCAAGTTTTTCCCTTCATCCTTCAGCTGCCAGTGCTGAAATTAAGCCTCATTATGGAAAGAATGATCAATGTTGAATAGTACCTCTCCTCAGAGGCTATCAAATGTAATGGCAATCAAATATTTTTGTTCTTCTTACAATGGCGAATCAATCAATATTACCCATTTTCCCCATTGTTATTTATCCATGGTTCATCAAATGTTTATGCATATAACTTAATTGCAGCAAGGAACATCTCAATGCCATTGACCTCCTCTTGGGTGCTTGTTCTTCTAGCTGGCCAAATTGACAAGTAGGATAGATGCAGTTTATAGCCAAATCCAGCCCTTTTCTTCCTACCTTTTCTAATCATACTTTTTAAAATAATGTATGAGCTAGTATTTTATAGCTTAAAAATAACTTTATAGACTTAATTTTATCTAGTACCCAGGACATTCATACCTATCTACGTGGGGAAAGCTGAAGGTAAGTGATCACAGCCACTAGGTGACCTGCCTAATTTTAATGGCTAGTTACAAGTCACGTTAAAATTAGAAATCCAGATCTTCTGACTTATTCTTTTTACTGTTTCCCCTTCTGTCCACAAATGATGCCATAGCCTTCTCATGAAGCTGGCCACTCATTTAGAGGTCTGTATTCATAGCAACAACTGACACATGTATAAGAATTTTATTTAGCTATTGAGTCACCATCCAAGGTCTCTGCACTTACAGCAAGCTGGGCTTGTGAGCTCTTTTAATTATCTTAAATATTCTAATATCATGATCAATTGCACAGGCCAACTAAATAGGATTTCTCCTTTTGGTTGAAAGTATATCAATGCCAAGTGGTAAGGCTGATTATTTTATTCAGATTGGGCAGTTTTGTTTCTCTAATATCTAAGCTGTCCCCAGTCAACGTATCTCGCAAACCCAGTTTGGCTTTGCAAACTGAAATCTTTCACAGTTTAGAGTCTATGGTACAGGTTGGGCGGGATATAAATGCTCAGATCTACATTTTCATCGGATACCGAGTTGGTTAACCTTGCTGAATTTGAGTTTCCGTATCAGGGAGAAAAAAAATCATTTTAGTATTTATTCAGTGATACGTATTGGATTCCCTCTATGTGCCAGAGACTGGACAAGCACAAACAAATGAATAAGAATAGCTTTTTCATATGGATGTTGTGATTTTAAAAATGTGCATAGTCTGTAACCCTATGCCATAGCTTGTTGGTTAAGGAGAGGTGACTTCACACGTGCCCTTGAAATGAGACCCCTCTCCGGACAGCTTGGCTTCACCGAGCCAAGGCAGAGCCTGAGACACTGCAGAAAAAAAATGAGGTGCTGGTACATCTTAGAGCCTCACCAGAGGGAGTGGGGCGAGCTGATTAGAACCTCTGCTTCTGTTTACATAGAAATATCCTGCTAATCAGGGATGACAAAAGAGGAAATCTAGACAAATGCCCAGTTAAAATGGAGTGAGAAGATTTTTTTTAAAGTACATTTGGTAGAGCTTGCCGGAGTGTGGCAGTGGTTCTTTAATTATATAGGAAGAAATCTTTAGAAATGAAATGGCCTCAGGCTGAGTTAAAGGGAATAATTTTGTAACAGGTTGTCAGGAAGTCCCTGAAAGTAAACCTTCTCTTTCATTGCTTCTGAAAAAGATAGCTTTTAAGTACGTATGTATTTTTTCACTTGTGAGTTGAGAGCAGAGAGGTCCTTTTTGATTAACTACAAAGAAAAGCTTTTTATTTAATGGATTAATTATAGGCTCAGGCTCAGGTATGTTCTTTAGTGCCATTTTATGAAGCCGTTTCTTTTAACATGCCTTCACATGTTAATGCCACCGAAGGTGCTGGCATTTATAAGGTATACTGACTATTTATGAATTTTGTGGTACCATTTTCTTCCCTTCAAATGGACTGTTGAGATGATCATAGTGACTCCCCCAAGGAAACGGACTCTAAATCATTTAATCTTTTATAATAAAGTCTAGCTCTATTAATATTTTAGAATAAAACTACCAGATTCAATATTAGGAAACTGTAGTATCTGTTAAGTGGAAAGTGTAGGACATAACATCTGTTTTTTCAGTTTCAAGGGGTATGTGGATGACTTAAGAGTTAACAGAATTTCCATGAAGCCTTAAGGCAGGTTTTTCTCCGACTTACACATTGTTTTTGCTAAGTTCCAAAATTGGACTTCAAGCATGAGCCTTCATTATTTCTTTGGGATCCACATGCTTTCCTTTTGGTGTCTACCTTCACCTTACAGCTTCAATCACTAGCCAAGGGTACCCAGTGAACTGCTGCCTTGGCCATGCTGTTTATAGATTGCTGTTTTGGTTCTTCTTAGACCTAATTGTACAAACATGCTATCTGTGAATATCTGACTTCCAACCCAGTGTTTTGTGCTTTGGATAAATCTTTATCCAGGAGGCCATCCCTGCTTTATTTAATTGTTCTTTAACAGAAGATTATCCTAATCTACAGCATTACCATCACAAGCCAATTTCTTCATATTTATGGGAGACTTTATTATGGCACAGGACTTTGTCAAAAGAGTAAGACAACCACTTGGAATTACAGTTATTGTAAGAAGCCTATAAAAGAATATTTTATGTCAAGTGGGACTTCTGGATGGTGTTCCTTTAACTGCCTCACATAGGCGAGGACCTTCTCTCTGGATTCACAGGCCACTCTGTCTTTATGCCCTTTGTCTTTATCCTGGAAACTTAAAACAATGTTCTCATCCCGTGTTTCAAGCAGACAATCCATGTTCATGAAATTGATTAAAAAAAAAAAAAAAACAAAACAAACAAAAAAAACAACAAAACACGTTTCTAGTAGCTACAGTTCTGATGAGGTTGTTACAAAAGTCTGTTCTTGGCTTTACTAACCACAAAACACTGTTACCTAGATTAGCACATTGAGACTCACAGCAGACTTGTAGGATGACAGGTCATATGCATCAAGATTCCCATTTGTCATATGCAAAAAAAAAAAAAAAATCCAACACTTTTTTGTGGCCATACAAAGCTGATGGGGCAGAGCTGGCAAGTTCAAGGATGTGGACTCTAAAATATCTGTGCTTTTCCAGCAACTGTATTGCTGCTTCTGAAGCCTGAAACCTCACATCTAAGAGATGTTCTCATCATGCTTTCAAATCACGAAATCTCAAATCAGAGTCTTTTTCTTCTAAATGCTGCTCTTCTTTGATGTTCTCCTTCTAGTATCCCCAGATCTACTTTGTTCTTTTTGCCCTTGCACTAACAACCTGTGAATATCTTTTTTTATGATCCTAATCATGTGTTTTCTGTTGCATACCCTCCTCGAGGGCAGGGCGATTTATTTTTTTTATTTTTTTTATTTTTTTTTTTATTGGTGTGGTTTTACTTTGGTCATGGGAGTATGGATTAAGTGCCTACAACAAGGGTCAGTTTTTGCATGATCTCCCAAAGGAAGACTTGTTTTTACATTTTTAAAGGGTTGTTTAATTTTTTTTTTTTTTTTTTTTACAGAATATGTGAAAAAACCCCACATGTGGCTCACAAAGCCTAAAGTATTTTCTCTCTGCCTTCTTATAGGGAAAGTTTGCCTCCCAGCCTAGAAATTTTTTCAGCACTCGGTAAGCGCTCCATATATTTATTGAATGAATGTGTGCACGTGTGTTGAAGTGTGTCTTAAGTGGCTCTTCTTCCATGGGCTAATTTCTGGCAGCAAGACCCATCCAGATAAGAAAACCTGAACTCCTGGTCCCCACCCCCCCACCCCCGCCCTGTGAGCTGCTGGCATCTGGCAAAAACGATGGTGTTTTCGGTCCGTTGTTATTTCCATCTCCATAGCGCAGATGTAGGTTAGGCATCTCAAAATCAGGAGCTATTCATCAGCTAGTGGAGAATATTCATTGTTATTTGGGCTGGCAGTGTAATTAGCTCATCTTTTAGAAGCCTTTGCACCAAAGCTTGTTTGTTGTTGTAGACTTTGCCTCATCACCACCATTCACATGCATATTACTGTTTCAAAGAGCATGTTGCTATTTTGATTTCTTTCCCACCCCCCCCCCCCTTACGAGTTAAGGTAAAATATTGAATATCTTTTCCATCCTCCTGTCACTGCCTTGAAGACAAAGCCTCTTGGTCTGCATGTAGCTAATGGCCAATATTCCACGGAGCCTTTGATAATGGTCCAGATAAGAGTGAGGAGCAGCCAAGCACAAAGTACAATGTAATAAGGTCACTAAAGCTGTAAATTACTGGTTTTCATCCTTTAGATATGTCTTGCGGTGGCCTGAGAGAGTTTCGCTTCATTAAATGTGAGAAGTAGCAACTCAAGCTAAATCTCCAGAGATATTAAATGTTGAACGTATGCAATTACACCAAATGATGCTCCCGACTTGAACAGCCCAAGCGCGTTTTTAAAGCTGTTAACTCAATTTCTTGCCCATGTTTCCTCTGTCTTCCTGTCCCCTTCCCCTAGCCCACCATGCCCTCCCTTACCAACAGCATTTGAGATCCCGGCCAGGGCTCTGGCCAGGGACTGCTGGCTGTTCTTCACGTCGCCTTGACGATTCCCACAGGTTTTGAGAATCAAACCCTGCCTCCATCGTTCAAAGCCGCCTTGCCTGGCTACATTTTAATTAATTCCGTATGGTACAACGATGATAATTTGGCCCAAAATAAAAGTGAGCCTGCGTTAATGCTGTTATCATTAGAAAGATTTAATGTACAGAGGCAATTAGGAAGTACTTCTGGAAGTATGTGGAGTGCAAAGGGGGAAAAAGAAGGAACTAGTGCCAAAAACTCATTTATCAAACTAACAAATGTGAGAACACGGGGCCCTAGGTGAATTCTCCCCTGGGTCCCTTTCTGGATGGCATCTGCCAGTGCATTCTGCTGAACATCCACACCACCTGTGCTTTTGTTGCATGGTTGGTGCTGAGACCCAAATCCAGAAGGGGTCGAGATGGGAGTCCTTGGCCACACCACTGTGGTGATCTGTCCTGATCGAACTGAATGCCTTTTCTCAGGCGTGCCATCTTCCTTCGCAGTGGATTTTCTTCATGGTTTTTCTTCCAAGTGGGCTAATCAACAGCTCAGGCTGTGGTGCTGTCTACAATTAGAAGTGTCCTGAGCATTTTTCCCCCTCAGTGGTTCTATTCCAGTTGCTAACTCCCACATCTGGGTGTGCTGGCTCTCCTTACACTTTGCTAATGCCAAAGCACCCTCTTGACCCTGGGTGGGATTCTCTCTCCAAACCGTTCTCAGGGTTGATTCTTCTATTAAAACTTAGGTATCATGTGTTTTATCTATGGGATGTTGTTACCAACTGGTTGCCCTGTGAAATGGTTCGAATATGACAAAGCCTGTTATGACTGATAACGGATGTATTGCCCTTTCCAGTGATGTTTGTACCTGAACATGGAATAATGGTGGCAAGTCAGATCCTTTGGGGCCAGAGTATATCTTGGTTTGAGGTAGACCATTCTGGAATTCCTGACCTCTCCCAACTGATTGTTGATACATATTGCCAAATTGCTCTTAGGAATATTTAATTTGGCTATAGTAAACAAATGCATAGATTTCTGTCTCCTCTGCCCATTTATGGAGGACATTTTAATGGGCAAAAACACACCTTTTTGAAAATTGCAGTTTGAATCTTAAAATTTTAAATTAGCTCAACCCCCTCAACTTTCTGTATATATCAGTTGTATGCATTTCTTCTGAAAGTGTTCTAAGACAAGTGAAATAATATTAAGCAGATAGATAGATGTCACAGATCACCAGATTAAATATAGGACCTCAGCTAAATTTAAATTTCAGATAAACAACAAATACTCTCTTAGTATAAGTGTGTCTTAAATATTTCATGAGGTACTTCTAATAGGTGATTCTTGGGGCGCCTGGGTGGCTCAGTCGGTTAAGCGTCCGACTTCGGCTCAGGTCACGATCTTGCGGTCCGCGAGTTCGAGCCCCGCGTCGGGCTCTGGGCTGATCGCTCAGAGCCTGGAGCCTGCTTCCGATTCTGTGTCTCCCTCTCTCTCTGCCCCTCCCCCGTTCATGTCTGTCTCTCTCTGTCTCAAAAGTAAATAAACGTTAAAAAAAAAAAAAAATTAATAGGTGATTCTTAGTTAACTGGACACCCAGTTTTTGTTTTTAACTCACTAAGTCTGGAAACTCTACTCCTCAATCTTTATCTTTAGCCCTAATACTACCCTTGGCTTCCAGATTAAATATCCTGTTGCCTCCTCAACATTTCTGCACGGAAGTCTACTAAGTATCTACAAATTGGCATGTCCATGATGATTTCATTGCCCTCTGACCTTCCCCAAGTCTTTTCCCATCTTGGTTAACTGTATCCTCATGTTTCAAGGTCAAATATTCTACGTGTTCTATTTGTCTCCTACACATTCTCTTCATATGCCCACCTGCTTCATTAGCATGTCCTCTAAAGTTTGCCTGAGATCCTACCCCTTGTCATTACCATTGCTGTGTAACCCTGATCCTAACCAACTTTAGTTTTTACTCAGTAGCTTCCCAGCTGCCCTTCTTGCAACCCATTTTTCATCCCACTGTTCACCTAAACAGCAATGAAAGTGATCAGTGCTTACAACCATTCCTTTCAAGAGCTTCCCTTTGCAATGAGGAAACATCCAAACTCTGACCAGAGCAGACCAAGGTTTCTCAGGCTTCACTCACTGAACTCAGCCACTCGAACCTTTTTCTTGCCCCCAACACAATCCACTTATTTCTGACTCAGAGCACTGGACTTGTTTTCCTCTTTGTTTTGAATGCTATTTCCCCAGGATGTTTGGCTGCTATTTTCTCAGAACCTGCCTGCTTCTATATGTTCCAATGTACATGTCACTTGCTAGAAGACCACTTTAACACCACACATTGCCACTCTAATACTTTCCTTTTATAGCCCTTCTTACCATCCAAACCAATAGGTCCTTGGCTGTTTTGCACATTGTCAGTTTTACTCCTCCCTCTAGAATGTAAAGTATATAAAGGCACAGTTATTTATTTTTTTCTTTTTTTAACCCATGCTGTATTACCAGTGCTTAAGGTCTGCACTGCACTAGTGGATGGATGGCATGCAGGGATACATGCTGAATGGGTAAATAAATCAAGAACAAATGATTGGTAACACGGGCTTTAGAGCTTTACATATTTGTCCTGTAGTGTGATACACAGAACTTACGTGGGCTCAGTGATGCCAGGCAAATAGATACACACCCTAGCCCATTTACATCTCTGCTTTTTCAGACCATTTTACCCCTTCTCTACTCTTGGCAAAACTCCCACCACCTCCTCTGCGTCCCTCTTTGTCAATAATTACCTTGTTTCTTACCTCATTGGAAAACTGAAATAAACAGAAGAGATGCCCCATAGACTTTTACCACCACATCCACCTATCTAAAAGCACCTATGCTCTTATGCTCTGCCTCCCATCTTTACCAGTGATGACATATCTTTGCTTTTAACTCAAGTCAACATGAACACTTGAATATTATTTCCTGTATCTTTTACCAACTTGAGGATATCACTATAGCCATTTTCCCTACTTTGCAGTATAGTATAAAATTTTACTCTCTATCCTACCCATCACACAAAAATAAACTTCCATTTTTTTTGAAGGAAGGAGAGAAAGGGAAGGAAGGAAAAAAAACTTTAATCTTTTTTTTTTTTCTTTTGCCAATTTTCATACTATTCATTTGAACACCTCTGTAGTAAAACTCCTTGGATGAGCTACTATCTCCAATTTCTTACCTCCCATTCTCTCATTCTCTCCTTGGATAATTATTCACAAACCATAAAATTTACCCCTATTCTCTCTTAGACCCCATGTGAATTAGGATTTTGCCATTCCCATGCCAGCTCAGTGATCCACATGTTACACATCTAATAGTCAAGGTCCCTTTTCCTCTAATTTTCCTTATCAGAAGACTTTAACCCACTAGCATTTAGCATTTCCTTCTTTTTGATGAACTTTCTTCACTTGGCTTCTAGGACATACATAGTCTCTTGGTTTTTATGACTTGACTGGTTGCTTCTTCTCAGTCTTTGTGGGGTCTCTCTCTTTCTAAATGTTCCAGTGTTGGAGGATTCCCAAGCTCAGTCCTTGGTGCTCCTCTTTGTTCATACTAGCATCCTTCTGGATCTCATCAAGTCTCATTGCTTTCTATCTCTAGCACAGACTTTTCTGCTAAACTCTTCAATCATGTATCCAACTGCCGATTTCACCTCTCCACTTGGATGATTGAAAGACAGCTCACATTCTACATGTCCAAAATGACCCCCTGGCCTTTCTTACCAAAATTGTTTCTTTTGGAGCTTTTCTACCTCCATTGATGACCACTCCACACTTTTGAGTTGCTCAAGTCGAATCGGGCAGAAAATTTGACATCGTTGGTTACTTGATTTCTCCCACATCTTACATTTAATCCATCTTACTGTTGGCTCTATTTTCTATGTATAGGATAGGACTGTTTCCCCTACCTCCCTTACTACTACCTTGGTAGCCCCACACAGTCTCTTCTGGATTACAGCATGAGCTCCAGGCAGGTCTCCCCGACTCTGCTCTTGCTCCCCCTGCAATCCATTCTCAACACAGCAACTGGAGTGAAAATCTGAAACACAAGTTAGATTGTTGTCTTTCCTGGTCAAAATCTTGCAGTGGCTCTCCATTTTAGAGTTGAAGTCAAAATACATGTAAAATCTCCTAAATAAAGAACTGGTTCCTCATTACTTCTGGTTCCATCTCCTACTGCTGTCCTGCTTGCTCTGTTCATGCTCGCCGCAGGCATCCTTGACTTCTGCCTTGGAGTGACCCTGCTGTAGGCCCTCTGCTCTAGTTCTTTCCTGGAACACCGACACTCGATGCCTGCTTTGCTAACTTCTTCATGTATTTTTTTCTTCAGTTTATTTTGAGAGAGAGCAAGAGTGTGACCATGCATGGAAGGAACAGAGGAGAGAGGGAGAATCCCAAGCAAGCTTCACACCATCAGTGTGGGGCTCAAACTCCCAAACTGTGAGATTATGACCTGATGCTTAACAGACTGAGCCACCCAGGCACCCCTCTAATTTCCTCCTATCTTTCAAGTCTTTGCTCATGTCGCCTTCCCAATCAGGCTTATTCCACACCTCTTGACACTTCCTCCTTATGCTGATTCTTTATCTTTTTCCACAGCACGTAATGACTTTTTGCATACTATATAACCTATTTATTGTTGGTGTTGATATTTTCTATCTCTTTCCATTACCTAGAATATAACCTCGAGGTCCTAAATCTCTTTTGTTCTTGGATAGATCTCAAGAACTTAGTAATCCTCAATAAATATCCATAGATGGTATGCAGTTGTTGTTTGTCTGGGTTCTGGAGTCAGCAGCCTGTGTTCAAATCCCACCACTGCTTTTTGTAGCTGAGTGATGCTGTGTAAGCTACTTGGCATTTTGTGGTCCCCTATTATCTGGGATGGAGGGATGGTTGTTAATGATGTTATCTGCCTCATAGGGTCATTGTTAGAATTGAGATAACATATGCAAATTCCTTAGAATTGTAGTGTAGTACAGCAAGTTCTCAAAGTTTTAGTTGTTACTGGGGGACCTGGGTGGCTCAGTCAGTTAAGCGTCTGACTCTTGATTTCAGCTCAGGTCATGATCTCGTGGTTTGTGGGTTCGAGCCCTGTGACCAGCTAGATCCATGCTGACAGTGTGGAGCCTGCTTGGGATCTGAGCTCTCCCTCTCTCTTTGTCCCTACCCCACTTGCGCTCACTTGCTTCTCTCTGTCTCGCTCTCAAAATAACTGTTTCAGGGAATAAAGAAGACTTTTTTAAAGTTTATTTATCAGACAGGAATTATTATCTACAGCTTACAATGAGAGAAATTGAAACTTAGAAAGCTAAACCACTTGACACGAGGCACACAGTAAGTGGCAGAAGTGGGATACAGATTCACTTCCATTTGACAACACATTTACTGTTCAATCTCCTTATAGTCTCTGAAGCTTTTACAAATGGAATAGTGTTTTCCAATTACATTTTCTCCATTTTTAAAAACGATTGATTTTTAAACACTGTGTAGCCTATCACATAAGCTTTGTCCTAATATTTGTCAGATCTTATTATATGGAGGGGAAATTGCAAAAAAAAATTTGATATTAGAGATAGCAAAACATGTAGTTTACACCATTTATGGGAAAGCTTTAAAAAATTTTTTTTAATGTTTATTTTTGAGAGAATGTGAGTGGGAGGGAGGCAGAGAGAGGAGACAGAATCTGAAGCAGGCTCCAGGCTTTGAGCTATCAGCACAGCCCGATGCGGGTCTCGAACCCATGATCCACAAGATCGTGACCTGAGCTGAAGTTGGACATTCATCTGACTGAGCCACCCAGGCACCCCTGGAAATGCTTTTAATGGTCATTCTTGTTTTGTTTTGTTTTTTAATATTTATATGTATATTTTTTTCAGAGAGCATAGCAGGGGAGAGGAAGAGAGGGCAGAGGATCAGAAGTGGGCTCTGCACTGACAGCAGAAAATTCAATGTGGGGCTCAAACTCATGAACCCTGATGACATGAGCCAAAATTGGACACACAACCAACTGAGCCACCCAGGTGCCCCTTAATGGTGATTCTTTATTGCTCATTGTGGACTTAAAACATATGCCCTCTAGAATTTTTAAAAGTATCCTCTGATTCTTACCTTTGTGGGGTATTTTTTTTTTTTTTTAACCAAGAATACTGGAATTTATCGTTATCTCCACATACTGTTTTAAATAACATCGGAAGAATAAACAAGATAATAGTTGAAAATCCCTGTTCAATATTATGAAGAAAAGTAGTTTGTGAATTGTAGGTACCGTACACTTTATTGATTTAAGGTGTGCCTTTTCCTATAATGTCAAGGATGCTTTGACAGAAACTCTATTCTAAGCTCACATGCTATGTGGGAGGCAGCTTGCTGCCTGTTTCCATCTTCCCTCCACCTGAAACTAAAGCTTCGGGCACCTGATAAAAATGACTGTTGTTCCAGTGGCTCAAAGGATCACACTATGTTCCACTATGTTCTGTCTTCCACTCTCTATTGCAAGCTTTTTTTCTTCTCTTTTCTTTCTTTTTTTTTTTTTTTTTTTTGAAGTTGATTTACTTTGAGAGAGAGCAAGTAGGGGAGGGCAAGGGAGAGAATCTCAAGCAGGCTCCATGCTGTCAGTGCAGATCCTGATGTGGGACTCAGACCCACAAACTGTAAGATCATGACCTGAGCCGAAATCAAGAGTTAGAGGCTTAACTGACTGAGCCACCCAGGCGCCCCTATTGCAAACTTCTATTTTGGCATTTCTCCTTCCCCTTCTGAGAAGGTTGACTATGATTTCCAAGTATCTGTTGCCCTCCTTGGTAACCAAGAAAAGGATATCCTGCTACCATGGATGTCAGGTGCCCTGATGGGACTAAAATCTGATCCATAAAATGTGACCAGAATAACACATGTGCTGTGTGAGCAGAGTCCTACCTCAGCTCTACCGTTATTCTTTGCTTTATCGCTAAGGCACCATGCCCCATATAGGGCCTTCTCTTTCAGCTTCAGTCTCAGGATAAAGAAGTGAAAGAGCACAGCTGTCTCCAGTGGGTGGTAGATGAGGTTTACCTTGGAGAGGGGGCTAAGTGTATTATGGGAGTGGAAGGAAGTGACCCACTCAGAAGAGTTAGGAAATCCTATTCTTCTCCGGGGAAGATTCTATACCCTCGAACCATTGGTCCTAGCTTTATCCCGTTGCTTGCTAGTGCATTGTGACTCACTTGGTCAGTAAGAGGTCAGAAAACAGGGATGTATGGTACATCGGAGAAAGCTTGGTCTTGTCTCTGCCACAACCAGAGCAGTATGCCCCAGATAGGGACTGTTTCAGCCTTGTTTCTAGAACTAAAGACAAAAAACAGAGATGCAATCAAAGAATAATGAATAAAGGCATCTACAAGGTGAACCTTTGTTCTAAGCCAGTGATAGCGGGGAGTTGTTTGTGAACATTGTGAAAGCTGATAGACAGGTTTTCCTTCAAGCCTGGATTTTAGTTCTCTACCAACTGGAGTGACCAACTTTGTAGAAAGCTGATTCAGGACCTAGCTGTACTAAACAAACAACCTAGTATATAATAATTACACACATATGTTAGGACTTAAACTTCTATAAATAGTATAATTTCATATAAATGCCTATTTTATTACATAATTTCATTAAAGCAAAAAATTAGGACTAGTTAACAGTGAGAATTAGTAGTAATTAATAGTAGGATTAATTAATAAAAATAGTTCAGATTTCTTTTTATCCTTTGTGGTTTATTTTTCATGTTTTAAAAAACTCTTATTGGGTATATGAATTTGTAGCCTGTATTTTATTTAAGATACATGTATGTAACATATTTTCAACGAACATAAATTCAATAAGACTAATCACACAGATGTTACCTGTATTTAATTTTACAAAGCTACACCTTTCTTTGCCATGTTCCAGGATATTTTTATTTTCCTTATGTCTTTTCCCAATACTTCTGACTTCCCTGCAGATCTTAAAACATTTTTCTTTTATGCAGTGATAAAGCTTAGCACAGTCAACGGTACAGTTCACTCTGACTTACACCTCTGGTTTTCTTAAGTCCAGTTTACACAGAAATCTGGTGCCCATCCAAACTGAGGACATAAAATCAAATAGCTTCTCGAAAAAAATGTCTAAGCATAGAATATTTGGGATTTTACTTATTGGCAACAACAGGTTTTTCAACTTGTAGAAATTAGTTCCCACCTCTCCAAAAACATGCACTTCCTTCTGTCTACAGGCTTGTTTTGGCATATTAGCTGTTTATCAATCAAGTCCTTTGCAACTATAAATTTACTAAATTTATACCATGTCTAATATGCCATTGTTTTTAAACACTGGATGTCCCCTTGAATTAAACTTCTTTCTCAGGAAAATGGTTTTAAAGCACAGAGGTAAACTGAACTTGTGAAATTAAAGCTGGATTCCAGAACTGTTAGAGTTTTAGTAAAGAGAGCGAGACAGTCCTGTTTAATTTCACTGCCCTTTTCTGATGACATTTTTTGAGTTCTGAAGCAATCTGATTTCCTCCAACAACAAGTCAATTTATTGTAGTATGTTTTGGTCTCCATCTACACTTAACAGTGAAGAACTCAAATACAATCAGCCTGTCTTTTTCTAGGCTCCTTGTGCCTCTTCAAGGATTAAAAACAAATAAACAAACAACTATGAAACTTTTGTCCTGCTATAATTCACTTCATTTCCTCCCTCCATGCACTTTTTTTTTTTCAAATATGAAATTTATTGTCAAATTGGTTTCCATACAACACCCAGTGCTCATACCAACAGGTGCCCTCCTCAATACCCATCACCCACCCTTCCCTCCCTCCCACCCCCATCAACCCTCAGTTTGTTCTCAGTTTTTAAGCTCCATACACTCTTAAATTAGAGAAGGTCATTCTTCTTGTCCCACATTATAAGGCTATGATGTTCTCAAGGGCTGACATGTTAGCATCTTTTCTGTGACTGGCAACAATGACCACCATCTTGTAGGCACATGTCAAAGGTTCTATTTTTAGACACGTTCGGTGCTTCTCTATGAAGTTTGTGCATATTTTGGGAAACCTGAAAAGTGACCAAAAACTTGAGGACAGAGGTACCCTATCAGACATAAAACAATCCCCGCCCCCCCCCCCCCCCCCCCCCCCCCGTAGCAGTGTCGGGGGCAGGCTATTTGGCAGTTAAGATCTTTTCTCAGCTAAGACCTCCTAAACTGAATGGAATAGGTCAAAAATTTATATTTGCCAAATCTGGCAAAATGACATACACCTGCCCAATGTGCAGATCGGTGAACACAGTCTAGTTGTACTGGACAAGATCTCAGCAATCTGACTTTGTTTAATGAGGCTTTATTAAAAGCTTCACAGAAACCAAGGTGTATTTGAAACCCCATTTTCCAAACCAAATTATTCGAGAGCTAGAATGCTTGTGATTGTGCTGTGATTCCGTTTTTCACTGATACGCTATATGAAATGTGACCATGGGTGAGTTCTGACAGAATCCTCTCCACCCTGTAAGGGGCTAACACAACTGTTCCCCAAATTTCCTCTGTTGTTTTTCCATGTTTTAGGTGTAGCATCTGAATCGGGAATTGGAAGTTTACTCTGTTTCATCGAGACCTGCCTTTCTCCATCATGCCCAATCTAAAATTCTTTAGAATTGGTGTATTGGCAGGATATTCTGGTTTTTATTTCTTATCTGAATCCCTTTACCCATCTTTAAATTCACACAGTTCTCTAGCCCTCTTTTTTGGTGAAGTTGGGGTCATGTTAGTGTTGATCCTGTCATCATGCTCTTTTTCATCATCTGACCTCTTGGAAACTATGGTCACAATATTTATAATGTTAAAAATCTAGCACCATCTGGAGAAAAAGCAGAACAATTTGTCTTCAAGTTGTCTGCAGAATCCTAGATGGGTAGTTAATTTCCATGATTACAGCCTCCTTAGGCTGCACACTTCAGTCACTGCATTCAAGTGACACTAACAATGGGTGATACGTTATGGCGATGTACAAATCATGATTGCCAGTGTTAGGGGTCAGAAAAAAACCTGGTGACGATGATACAGAAGGTGAGTAATCTGTGCCCTATTCATTTGACCCTAAAAACAGTGTTTCTTTCAGCCCCTATGTTTTGGAGTGTCCAATGAGTTTTTCTATTTTTTTTCCCCAAACTTCTACACCTATCTCTGAATACCAGGATTCCTTGCTGAACTTGCAGTGTCAAAGCTGAGACAGACTCAAGCAAGCGGGGAAGGCTGGCCACCCTACCAAAGCTCTCTGATGGTTGCTTTCTTGAGCTCTTTAAGAGCTTGCTAGGACAGTGCCTCTTCTGTCCTATTTGGCTTCATTTCCTGGAGCTTGAGGGTCAGTGTCAGGACCTTAGAGTTCCAGGGTCCCATGGGTTCCCTTTTCTGGAAAGGTCCAGATGAAGTATTGCCACCCAATCTCCATGCACCAAAGAATGTTGTTCATTCCAGAGCATGCCATCGTAACACCTTTCATTTCCTCAACTTTTTTGGAGTACTTTATTATTCATGAAGTTTTAGAAGGATTCATTACTGGACTGTTTTGACAAACAGAAAAAAATTTGTCAAGGGGACTTAAAATATCAGGATTTATTTTCGTGGCTTGTTTTGTTTTCTCCCTTTCTCTGAGCACCTACTTCAGTTCTGGAGAAGCCACTATAGATGTGGAAGGAATGCATTATTTGCTTACAGTCCTCTCTTGTTGCAGTGCTTTGGCCCTGTTTTGAAATTTTTATAACTCACTCCTGTCTTTTGCAATACCCACCATAGTTTATGAAGCTGTTTCTTTGACTCTTTTGATTATGGTGGGTTCTCCAGAAGGAAAGACTGGTGATAGTGGTGAGGGTTGGGGTGTGTGTGTGTGGGGGGGGGGGGGGTGGGTATTGAGACCTATTTATAAATGAATGTTGTGAAAAAACAGGAGGGTGCAATATCCAGAGTCCAGCAGTTTATTTCTTAAATAGAAATTTTCATTGCTCTCTGGAGAAGGAAACATTAGCACCTGTGTGCGTGTCCAGTCTGGAATGAAATCCTTAACTGTTTAATTTTTATATAAAGCTAAAACTTCAAGGAATTCTGTAATAGGATTTTTCAGGACCTTGACATCAAATGAAGTTATAACATCCTATTTATATATTCGTATCAAATATTGGGGTCTGTAGCGCCCCCCCCCCCCCCCACAAACCTAATACCCGAAGTGGAAAACGTAGATAACTAAGGGGAAACTTCCACGCAGCAACTAATGAAAATAATTAAAAGGAATTATAAAAAGATCATATTCTAATTTTGTCAGCTCTTTCACAGTATCTGATTAGCAATTTTAGCTGCAATGACACTCTTTGAAATTATTAGGTATTTTTTTCAGCTGTGTGCAGGCTCTGGAATGTTGTGTTAACAGGAAATTCCTTGATTTCACTGCTATTTCGACCTCTTACTATGTTAAAATTTCCTTTGATTTCTTTCCAAAGACCCTGATTTCTCATTATTACCACCACACTGCTACCCTGTGTTCTCATTATTCTTTCCAAAGACCCTGATTTCTCATTATTACCACCAAATGCCACCCTGTGTTCATTTGGATAGATACTCTGTGTAGGAGGCAAGAAGTGTGGAGGCTAAATTCACTGCATTAGCAGTAGGCACAACGTGCATTCAGATTTCAACACCTGTGCGTGTTGGAGAGCCTGGGTGCCTGATTCCTTGCACCCTGGAGGAGAGCATGCTGGGTTCTGGTAGAAGAGTCGCCGGGGTCTCTTGTTCTCCAGCGGTCTCCTTTCCTTCTGTTCCTGGCTTCTGAGAAGCATCTTTCCTGTAATACTCCGGCCTGTTCTCCTTGTTCTCTCATTTTCCATCTCCTCCTCCTCCTCCTCTCCTTGTCTTCCTAATTGCTGCTTTCTCCCAAGCTCAATCATCTTGTGCCTTTCTGCTCAAGAAAAGTTCTCATGTTTTTTCTTTCTTCTGAATGTGTCTTAGAAGGTGGGACAGGGTAAAATAGAACATGGAAAAAGAGAGGTATAAACAAAATGTCCCTTGGTACCTCCTCTTTCTTCCTTTGGCTCTTTAAAGCTGTTAACAGCGATGGGTTACTCTCTGAGACCCTTGAAATAAAACCATAAAGGCAGATTCAGTATAGATGATCGTGTTGCAACCGTGTAACAATTTTTAGTTCATTCTAAATGAATGTATTCTTGCAAATACTCTAGTGAGTAACTCCTATTGTATGTGTTTCAAAGGAACTGGGTATAGAAAATAAATTACACAAATTATCCCTTATCCTAAAATAGTGAGAATGTGCGATCTTAATTACGTTCTAATTAACCATGACGGCTGGAGGTATGGTGTTGCCATGTTAGGGCTGGCCAAGATCCTCCCTGTCTCATCTTGGAGCTCCTTGAAAAATTCTGTTCAGTATCTTGTGGTGAAATTGTTCCTGTCCCCTGAAACAGGTTTCCTTGACAAACGTGGAATACTACATTGCCTTCTCCCTGATCCCTGACATTTTTAGTACTGCTCTACTCTTTTGAACTGAACTGCCTTCCTCAGATCGTTTCTGTGTCCATTC